>NC_080096.1:68407899-69012343 GCF_950005125.1 Chionomys nivalis
TTTGCCCTTGAAACTGTGAGGACATCCTGAAATTCAGCTCCTGATGCAAGTGTGGTCCTTTCCCCAAAGAAAACCATTAAAGGTACAGAAATTTACTCCAAACAAACTTCAAGGGAAGAAAGCTGCTCTGTTTTTCTCTGTCTTTAGCATAGTGAAGCTTATGAATACTGTCTGAGGACATATGTATTAATCATATACCCATAGAGAGCAGTAAAGTCCTTTGAATGAAAACATTCATTGCAAAATAATGAATGCAATTATAATTCATGGGGGCACTTTTCTTAAAGTATAATTTGTAACCCTTAAAACAAAAGCACAGCAGGCACTTTTAATATTGTTCCGAAGATGTATCTGCTTCCCAACTATGTTTTCTATTTATCAGCTTTCACACAGCTTCATATTCTCAGGTCACTTTTCTTTAACACACTTAGAAGTAGCTATAACTTACATTTAGTCTGTAGTTTGCATGGTTCAGCCTTCAGATTGTTACTGGGGATAGTGAATGAATGGCAGCAGTTTTACTGACTCAAGAGTTATAGTGGAGAGCTTCATTGTTGTTTTTATCTGGGTTCCCATTTTGGTTTGCTTCTTTGCTGTGTGATGTTGGATCTTTACTAATATTCTTATGTCTCTCAGTCCTCATTTATAAAGCAAGAATACCTACCAGATGGTTGCGAAGAGAAATGAAAGTGTGCAGACACAGACTTGGCAATGGATAAATGTTTTATTTTGTAAAGGAATCGGTTTGTGACATTTAACTTTGCATGTAGGGAGTCTTCTAGTTACTATAGATGTAAGACACATTATACTAATATAGTGACTAGGTCAGGAATACAGATGGGTCACAATGGAAAAGTCTTTTCTGTAGCAGCAGGTCGCTTGTTGGTTCCCGGCCACGTAGCCCCAAATAACCACACAGAAACTATAGTATTTAAATCATTGCTTGGCCCATTAGCTCTAGCTTCTTATTGGCAAACTCATACATATTAATTAAACCCATTTCTATTAATTTGTGTAATGCCATGTGTCTGTGGCTTACAGGCAAGATTCCAACCAGCTCCTGTCTTTGGTGGCTCCATGGCTTCTCTTCTTTCTCCCAGCATTCAGCCTACCTTTCTCTGCCTAGTTGTGTTCTTTCCTGCCATAGACTCAAAACAGTTCTTTATTCATTAACCAATAAAAGCAACACATAGACAAAAAGACCTCCCACACCACTTCTCCATTCTACTTGTTCGTGGTCAGTAGCAAGAAGATGCTACTGAGGCTATCTGGAGAAACCTGAAGCTTTTCTTTTCCACGTTACTTGGTTAGTATTGAGCTTTATTGAGCATTGGGATGCCATAGTTTTGACTCCAGTGATATATTTCTATATGGATAGACATTCCACAAGCTCTTTTCTACATAGTGGCTTTATAGAAATTAACATTATTAATTATTGGTTCAGGCCACCTACAACTCAGGTTTTTGGAAAGTTCAAAGAAGGGAAAAAAGAGGTGGTGTCTGCCATAAAAAGAGGGAAGGAAAACTACATCCTCTTATACTTGGACTCTGAGGTCACATTGAGTCCCTTCCAGCATAGTCTATGGGTAGTTCAGGCATATATCCCTCCACAGGCAAACAGAAAGAAAATACTTATGGGGTAGATATACACACTAGCAAAGGTGCCTCAAGATAATTGTTGGAGTCAAGACATTTCTTCCTCTTTGCCTTTTCTCTCTGTACCCCGCCCTCTCCTAGCCTTATTTCTGATATGTGGAGATAATTTATTTCTAGGTAGCATGTTGCAGCTACATCTGGGGGCTAATTAGTTTTGGGCTGAATAAAGTGAACTATCAGATAGACAGTGGGAATTCTCTGGCATTTTCTTTTCTCTATATAAGTGTGTCGATATGTGTATATGCATGATCACACGTACTTTCTGAATGTAATTACATGTCTGTTTGTTTATATATATATATATATGCACACAGTTTTCTTTTTTTCTCAGAAAGCAGCAACTCCATGATGAGAATCTCATGCAGGCTATATAGTGGCACTTATCAAGGAGGGTTATCCTACTGGGTTTCAAATTCTCATTTATTTCCCTATTTTTTCAGAACAGGCAGTTAAATCCTAAATGTGAAGTTAAATTTAAGTAGAACTTACAGAGAGCTATCATAGCAGATGTGGATACTGTGCTTGCTTTGTGGCACCCAAAAGAGGTACCCGTTCTTGAGGCAGACTCACCATAAAAATTAAATGTGTCAAATACTGCAACTTAATGATGAATTCCTGCTCTTGGGATTAGTATCAAAATTCTTCAGAATATGGATTTAAACACCTGTGGGAAAATGTATTGAGTCTTAAAAAACACACAAATGATAAAGGAAACATTAAAAACTTTCTCATAAAAAGCAAGTCAAAATTAACCAGCCAGCAACACACAGTAGGGCTAGGTTAAAATTTGTCTGCCTCTTGGACTTGAACTATGGAGAGAAAATCTGTAATTAGCCTTAGAAACCGCTGACATTTACTACACATGACACAGGCAACCCTCTCCCAATGTAGTTCCTCAAATGTGATGGTCTGTCCAATGTTTTAATAGGGAAGAGCTGCTGAAGTCGGTTCCTCTGAGGAGGGCAACACTTTCCTTAAATGTCCACAAAGACATCTCCACAGGTGTTAGTCAAGGGGAGAGAAAGTGTTAATTATTTAAGTCCAAGTTCAGGCTTCCTCTTGAGAAGTCCTGATGTTAGTTTTTGTTTGTCCTGCTAAGAGTGCACATCCTGGCAGGAGTCAGACTCATGGAAAGGGCTTTAATAAGAGAATGTACAGTCCTTCTGAGGCGTCTCCTTGAGCTAAAATACTGTGTTTACCTAGTGTGCAATGCATTTTCATTATATTGGTGAGCTTCACGCGTCTGCAGTGTGTGGCAGCTAATAGCAATTGAGGGTGCCCTTCTGCTCTTCAGTTGTCCACGGAATAGTAATTCATGCCAGACTTGTAACATGGGATAAGAAGTGGTGATACATTTTTATTTAAGGATATTTTGCTATATTCTTCCATACCTTGTGTGAAATATGCTCAGAACTTTTTGAAGATTCTTCTTTAACATTTTGTCTTTTAGGGACCAGACCAGGTATTCAGCCCCTTTTCATTTTATTTTTTAACAAATTTCATGCAATTTTGATTACAATAAAATTAGATCACTTACACCCTTACTTTTTCTGTCATTAGTGCCTCCCAGGTCTCCTCCCAACAATTCCCTAATACCGTGCCCAAATTGACAGTCGCTTTTCTTTAATATTACTGGTACAAACATATATATGTATGCAGAAATATATGAATACAACCTGCCAACTCCATTTTTGTCGTTTGTGATATATGGTTTCAGGGCTGCCCACTTTCTATTAGACAAGGAATAATGGGGCTCATCCCTGGAAGAGGCTAATTCTCTCTCCCAGTAGTCATTATTTGCCTGTAGGTTTGTTTAGGGATGGAACCCCTTGAAATTTTACACCTTATGTGTTCAGCAAGTCTTTTGATATTGCCATGTTTCCTGTCTTGTTTATTTAGCCATTTCTACAAGCTCCTGGTTCGCGGAAGACTTCCTGGTATTATGACTCTTACTCTGTCCCCTCTTCTGCAATGTTTCCTAAGCCACAGATGCAGGAGCTATGATGTAAATTTATCTGTTGGGTCTGGGCTACAATCCATTGCTGTCTATAGTGTCCGATTGAGCTTTTCTATGATGGTCTGCATTTGCTGTAAACAGAGGGGTTTTTTTGTTTTTTTTTTTTTTTTTTTTTTTTTTTGGTTTTTCGAGACAGGGTTTCTTTGTAGCTTTGGAGCCTGTCCTGGAACTCCCTTTGTAGACCAGGCTGGCCTCGAACTCACAGAGATCCGCCTGCCTCTGCCTCTCGAGTGCTGGGATTAAAGGCGTGCGCCACCACCGCCCGGCTAAACAGAGGTTTTTATGACCAGAACTGGTAGCTACACTTTTCTGCCATTTAGAATGTAGTAAGGGATTATTTTATTCTAGAAAAGTGGTAGCAGTAGTATCTTCTCTAAGGTCTGTGACCTTACTAGCCCCAGAAAATTGGCTAGGTTCCTTACAAGGGATGCTTTCCCTATTTATTAGGCCTTAAGTCCAATTAGCAAGCTGTTGCTTGCCACTGATGTGTGAGTGTCACTTCTTGCACTTTTATGGGTATCATGCATGCTGATCACTGCCACGGTTCATTGCTGCTAGGAACCACTATTAACTGATTCCAACACTTGATGGTTTGAACAGTATTTTCTGGTACCATGGAAGACAGATCACAAGAAATAGGCTTTCAGATCAATTCTAAACCAGGTCCAATAATCTATGTTTTGTGTCCTAAGTGTGTGGTGTTTTCAGCAAGAGGGGCAAGATACAACTTCTGAGATACAAGAAAGACCTTTATCAATGGCTTATATTGCTTTACCAGTCACTCAAAATACTCAAACTAATCATTTAAAAGAGTTTACTTGGGCGCAGTACTGGGATTTTAGTGTATTGCTCTTGTGGAAAATTGTCAGCCAAAGTGGGATAGCTTCCTTTAAGCTCTCTCTCTCTCTCTCTCCCCCTCTCTCTCTCCCTCTCTGTCTCTCTGTCTCTCTGTCTCTCCCTCCCTCCCTCCCTCCCTCCCTCCCTCCCTCCCTCCCTCCCTGTGTGCTTGTGTGTCTGTCTCTCTGTGTGTTTATGTGTATGTTTTGTATATAATTTTCAGTATATGTAAAATATAATTCCTTGAGGGTTTAAAAAACAACATTGGTATTATCTACCCTTGTTTTTTCTTCTCATTCTGTATTGCCCTCCCTTTCTGATTCCTTGTTAGAGCCCTCTCCCGTGTTTGTTGTCGCTGTTTCTCACTGCGAATCGCTATGCCCTGCTATTCCCCTACTGAGACTCCCACCTCCCGCACTGCATATAGTCCCTCAGCAATGTACTGGTTTCTGTACTTAATCTATGTCCTTTACTCACATCTGATGACTTGGAGATAGAAACTGCAGGTGCGAAGGAGCATGGAGTATTTGTTGATCTGTGTGTGTATTATCTCGCTTAATATGAAGACCAAAATGGAATGGATTATAAGACTCTAAGAATGAGAAAAGGTATTCAATATTCTAATTCAAAATTTGAACACTGAGCCACTGTTGCTATTTATTTAGCATTTTACTAGAAATAATAGTGATAATGCAGAAATTGATTCATTTGCAAGGATGGGGATTATGTTGTCACCTTTAAGAGAATGTTAAAGGGACTATAGAGATGACTCAGTGGTTAAGAACACTTGATACTCTTGTAGAGGACCAGAGCTCAGTTGCAAACATGCAAGCTGGTAGCTCATACTGCATCTCTAACTTCAGCTTCAGAGGATCCAATTCCCTCTTCTGGCTCCATGAATACACACACATGCTTGACACAATACACATAGATACTTAAAATAGAAAAAAAAAAAACCCTCCCTTTAAAGGAGATTGTTAGTAGAGTATCTCTAATAAATAAAATAACAATTTATCTATGTCTTTGGGAGCTGAGAGCTCAAATTCTTTTCTATTACATGTTTTCAGTTGCTACTTTTATTTATGTTGCTTTTTTATTTCATGCATTTTTTTTTTTTTTACTGCTTTTGAGTTTTAAGACAGATATTTTTAGCCCAGGCAGGTCTTAAACTCCAATATGTAGTTGAGGATAGTCCTGGATACTTGATCCTCCTAACTGTGCTTCTCAAGTGTTGCGATTATAGACACTTATTACTATGCTTGGAAGCAAACAAGTTATTTAATAAAAATTAAATAAATGTGTTTATTGTCATTATTCAGGCATTAACACAATCTGAGATTTTTAAACCTCTGAGAACTCATCTGTACTGAGTGAGTCTGCAGATGATGGGTCAGGGAAACCAAGGCCATGTTGGCATGAAGAAAAATTAGCAATTGCATGACTTTAGGAGACTTTTCTCCAGCTGCCCATGGGGGAGGGAGCAATGAAGTCAGATGAAGGGTGGGGCAAGAAAAGGACAAAGACCTCAGTGTAATCATTGCAACCCAGGAATCACAGGTGGCATTTCTTCTGTCCCTTCACTGGTGCTGCCCTCCTTACCCTTTGTCTTCCAGGACCTCAAACCCTAGTCAGTTCTGTTAGGCCAGGAACCTGGCTGTTATGAGATTGAAGGTCCTAGTCTGAGCCCCAATGAGCCAGGTTCAGCCACCCATCATTGAAAAGCAATTATAAGAATCAAAATGAAACAAAAAAGATTTTTATTCAGTGTGGCCACACAGACAAAAAGGACAAGATCCAGTGACTCTAAAAGTTCATCTTCAGGGTCCTAAAATGAGGGTTTGATTTAAGCAGTAGGCAAAATTTAAGCATAACTAAGCAGTCTGTCCAAGTCCCTTCTCTCAGCTTTAAGTCCCCCCTCAAAATACTTGGGGAATTGATGTATGGGGGTCACAACCCTCAGGTTGAGAATCACTGTTATAGAAGGTTCTGAATGCATGCATAATATCAGTGTATAGACTATGTGAGAATACGTATATAAAGCCAATTTAAAGATCAATATGAAAATGAAATATTGACTTCTGTAAGTTCTGAAGATATATGGCTTTAAATATCATAATCAAAGAAACGGAGAAGCAGGCAGTTCTCTGTAAAAGTATCAAGAAAAGATCCACAGGGGAGGCAGACACCAGAAGCTGGGTAACGAGGTCTGTCCTGGGAGGTGTACTTCTTTCTTAATTTAGGAGTGAAGGGAGGGAAGAGATGTAATTAAATCTTGATGATTGTGTTTCCTAAGGTGTATTTTAATTAGCTTTCGAGGAGAAACAGGTGGTATAATTGAAAACTGTGGATTCTCCTTTGCGTGGGACTTCCAGTGTCAGTTTTTTATACTGCTTAGAGCTTGCAGGGCAGTTTTTTTACTCAGCTGCTTTCTTTATTTTGTGTTTAATTAAGTTGATTTTTATAATGTAGTATATAACAAATGATATATTCCAATTTTTTTCAGTTGAATTAAAAGAGCTGGATTGTTTAACATATGAGTCAGGATTTACAAGTGGTGCACTGTATTGCACTTAATCTCTTTATTGTGCTAGGTCTCATGATGCGTTTCACAAAGATGAATTTACTGCCTAGACAATTGTTTATCTTTTCTCTAATAGATAAACAATCTAAAATATAAGATCAGCAGTCAGAATTAACATGTTTATAATTCTGAGAAATGTTTATTAAACTATATCATAGATCTATATGTAATACTCTCACAAACACACACACACTCACGCATGCACACAACCCATAGGTGAGTTTGTGTTCACTAAGCAAGAGTGGCTGGAGCCTTTCTAAGGAAGTAGCTGAAAGGCATTGGTGGAAGATAATCTTATCAGCAAACAGATACAAAGTGCAGAGCAAAATGCTTTTGCCACGACTGAGGTCACAGCCAGTGACTGCAGGGAGAGCCTTGTGGCTCCATGTGCTCTTTGTACTTGATATTTTGGTGTTGATCATAAACATTTCTTAAACCATAAGTTTTTCCAGCAATGTAACTGGTGACAATTCTAAAAGAGAATTTAGTGACTTTAGAACGACACTGGCTCAGGCCTGAAGGCACGTGGTACATTCATCTGTACGATTGCATTTTCATTTTTATCCCTGGACGTGGTAGGAAGACTTGGCTGAAATCACCCTTTAGATAGTAAAAATAGTCACAGGGAACGAGAAGTGGCCACACTGGTTTGTGTCATTGCCTTATCATTGTGAGAATGTTGAGAAACTGAAATAATTTTAGGAGTAGGAATTCGAAAGGCTATTTTAAACGTGCATATTTCCATAATAGAAATACATTTTTTTTTCAAAAAGAAGTGTGCTGACATTATAAAAACCAGATTTCTGTTAGATTTGGAGATGATACTGAAGAGAAGCAGAATTCAGTGATGATGGTTCCCAAAGACTTAGTAGGAAGCAATGGATGCCTTTACCTCCACAGACAGAATCCTTTAAATACTTGTGACAGCTCAACTCACCCACATTTCCAGTGTGTTCTTAGTTTACCTTGGGTATTCCTCAATTTTTTTTATCTGAATCGTGTTATATCATGAGTTGATCTGTCTTGTAATTGTATATTTTTGTGGTTTCTTTGATCAAAATATTTTAAGTTATGTAAATTATCTTGTTGCATTAGGCCCATAAAGGAACAAATTCCAAAATGTTGCATCAATTTTGTTACATCAGCTGCTGAATGGAGTACTACACAGCAATAATAATAATAATAATAATAATAATGACTTCAAATTTACAGGCAAATGGATGGATCTAGAAAAACATCATATTGAGTGAGGTAACCCAGACCCAGAAAGACATATATCATATGTACTCACTCATAAGTGACTTTTAGACATAAAGTAAAGAAAACCACCCTACAATTCACAATCCCAGAGAACCTAGACAACAGTGAGAACCCTAAGAGAGACATACATGGATATAATTTACATAGGAAGTAGAAAAGGACAAGATCTGCTAAGTAAATTGGGAGCATGGAGGCCATGAGAGAGGGTTGAAGGGCGGGGGAGATGATGGGAGGGTAGCAGAAAAAATGTATAGCTCAATAAAAATAAATTAAAAAGAAAAAGGCTTGAGATACTAATGTATGTTTCAGAATCCTATGTATAGTTGTGATGCACAAATGCACCTTGGTGAGTGAATGTGATGTGTCCTTATTTGCTCTTTCTTAATCTCTGAGCTCTATGAAAGAAGCATTTTTCTAAATATTTAATACATTGAGAACTTTCAGAAATATAGCTAAAGTTTAAAGTGTTTGTCTGTGTTTTATTGATACACTTCACTGCTGGGGATCCCATGCTGTCTCACAGAGGAGTTGTCATTAGGAACAGCAAGGAAGAGACACTTGGGCTACACCAATAAAGAGCCCAGAGACTGGAGAAGGTAAAGAAATATAGGGCCCTGAGATCCACACCTGATGACTGTAACTGCCTCTTCTTCCCTCTGAAGCATCATCTTAGAACTAAATGCATTTCTTATTTTCCTTGCAAATCTGTCCCTACTGCCTCTGGTGTCAGTGTCTTACTAACGTAAGAATCATTATAAAATGCCATAGAGAAGCCATCATTTCTGAATAAAAGCTCTAATTGCATTGCACTTTATACTTGTTGCTTTCTAAGAACTCTGTGCAGTTAGATTTTGAATGTTTGGGATTACATTTATCAATTTATTGCACTGAATCTGATAGATCATTGCCAAGTTGTGTTTTACTCATTTTGTATTAAATAGGATCTTTGTGGCTAATAGGAGGTACAGGAGCCCTTGAGATATGTCATTTGATTAAGTCCATTACTGAACTCATCCCGTATATATTCAATCTATGAAGTTGTTTCATTCATCCATCTATCCATTTATTCATTTATTCATTTTTCTAATACAAATACGCTTTGAATCTCTACTGTGGACCAAGTACATAGTAATGATTTTGAAGAACAGAAAAGAGACAAAGATAAAAATCTGGCAAATGTTTGTTGATAAATATTATTAGAGGTACTAGATAAGAAATCTAGGTAGTAGTAACTTCTTAAGGTTGATTTATGGAGTCTCAGAAAGTATATGCAGATGAGATGATTTTTGGTCCAGAGTTTCTGAAATTGCTTCTGAGGGAAGGTGAAGCTTAAAGGAAATCTGAATACAATCTAGACAGACACAGAACTGGGAACTGACATTCCAGGGAGACCTTCTAATATTCCCAAAGGCATTGTGATGAATGCCATTTTAAAAAGGTGTATGTCTGCAGGCCAGAAGAGGGCACCAGACCTCATTACAGATGGTTGTGAGCCACCATGTGGTTGCTGGGAATTGAACTCAGGACCTTTGGAAGAGCAGGCAATGCTCTTAACCACTGAGCCATTCTCTCCAGCCCCGCCATTTTAAAAAGGAAATGGAAACAGGTCGATATATTTGTTGTATCAATTTATAAGGAAAATACTATAGATCAAGCAGATGGAGAGACCCAGCTCAACTCATGGAGAACTCAGCCTTTTGGGACTGGAGTTCCCCTTTAAGTAGAGAGTTGGGACACACTATTATGTCTCATAGGTAAGTAGTGATAGGATGTGAATTTTACAGAAGATGCCTTGGCTGTACCATGAGGAAATAAAGTGGGGATCATACTACAAAGAGGCACATTAGGAATCCTTGATGCAGGAGGGAGGAGCTTGCTCCTGCCTCAACTTTTAATGGCAGGCTTTGTTGACTCCCATCAGAGGCTTTACTCTCTCTGAATGAAGAGAGAAGAGTAGTGGGGGCAGTGAGGGGAGAGGACAGAAATAAAATAGAAATCTTCTACCATATTCTGAATCATAGAGTATAAAGCTTATGTCCACTTGGGGCAGTGATTGTGAAACTGAGGTTGTAGGAAGCTTTGAAGGGTTTTGAAGATGACATGAGAAAATGCATTTAAAAAAGAATAGTACCTGATAATGTTAATGGAGCTATGGAACTTTTTTAGATGGAAATTAATGGTAGTGAGGATGAATTAGCTATCAGGAATGGCCAGTATCTAGGTCGAATAATGGGAAAATTGGGATGATATAAGAAATATGGTAAGACAAATTTGAAGGGAAATTAGATTGGCTTCACATTAGTGGATTGTGACTTGATGTGTGTCTATTGAAATCCTGAAAGAGACGTAACAGTTGTTAAATGTTCTCTGTATGCACTATGTGTGTGTGTATGTATGTATGTATGTATGTATGTATGTATTTAAACTTCAAAAAAAGTTACCATTAGGTCAGTTCAGAACAATCACCATTCACACATAAGGAAAGGGATGGTCTTATATACAAGGTCAAGCTGATATTGAACATTCTGGAGCTGGAATGTAATCCTGAGTTAATCAATAGCAGAGTTCAAACATATTAGCACTGCTTCATAAGGTCTCCAAATTAAAAAATAGGATATTTATTTATTTCTAGCTGTGTTAGCATTTAAGTCAAGGAATACTCAAATTGATACATATGTATCTACTGGCCACCAAACAGAAACCGTTTTAAAAAGTGGTTGAAGTTTGAACCATGGTTATTTTGGCTGTAATTTATAAGGCTTTCATATAAAGCACTTGTGCTTAAATGCTACTTGACACTGTCCAGATTTATAGTACAGCTCATAAGTAGGGGACCTTGACTAGTTTAGTGAAGGAAGTAGGAAAATCTTGGAGAAGAGAGAAGACGGGCTCATTTTGAAATGTACTACGACCTTGGAACATAGTAGCATTTTTTTTTCATCTCCTGTATCTTAATCACCATGTAGCCCAGGGGAGCCAAACATTTTTATATGTTTTAACAAGCTAAGTGATATTATAAAAGTGCTGCTAGGAGGATTTATTTTAATTGGAAGTTAAGACATCTCGGTCTTAAATCACAGTTAGCGCATTACTTAAGAGTTATGTTTCAGGTTAGCTTTCATAAGTGCAGTCGCTAATTTTTCTTTGGTCATCAAATAATCCCTGGTATTAAAGTTTTACTGATATTCACTTCTTTTAACAACAGACTTCTTAAATGTTTAAGCCATACATTCAAAATATGCTTAGGGTTTACATGTGCTGTTTAATGTGATTTAACATTATATGTTTCACATTTGACTGTTTTCCCTGCAGTGATGTTACGTGCTAGAGGGAAATACTTTGCTGTACTGCAGTGAACGTTTGGAAAGGGCAGACTTGGTGGGTTAGGAATGATTCTCAGGCGGTATCTAGAAACATTTGAAGACAGGATAGTTTTTATGGAGAAATGGGATATGCTTCTGGGGTTTGCAGTGTTTCAGGGGTGCTGAAAAATGTCCCCAAATCCTCCACTGTAAAACATCATGTAGCTCCAGAAGTGTCAGAGTTCAGAAAGTTCCCTTAGTGCCTCCACTAATGACATCTAGGGTGGAAACAGAGATGTAGAAGGTGAAGAAGCAAGAGGGGAAATTGAAAAGATAAATGGGGTATGTAACTGAGTGTTTAAAATGGGATAAAGAATGAAGTTGGGGCCATTTGACTTAAAGGAGTATAGCCTTTGGTATTGAGAGCGCTGTGTCTGCATATTAAGGCAAGAATACATTCCTCTGCTCTTACTAATGACTAAAGACATGTAAACATGAACAGTGCTGAGCAGAAGATAGGCTAAGCCATCTCCCAGAGGGGTCTGAGCTTACCCTTAGGGAGCTGGAAGAGACTGGAGCTCAGGAGGTAGGGAGTAGGTTGTCGACATAAGGAAGATGTCACAGTGCTCTGGACTTTTTGTCAAGCACACTGGAATTAAATTTCAGTTATCCTTAATGTGTCTTAATGATGACAGCTACTGTGGACCAGAGACAAATCATTTGATACTACTGAAGAGAAAAAAATCTTATGATATGGACTGTATTAGTTACTTTCTGTTGCTGTGCTAAAACACTATGACCCAAAGTAGCCTATGGAAACTTTATTATGTTGGCTTACAGTTCCTGAAGGAGAGTGCTTAATGGTATGGAGCCCACTGGAACAAACAGCTCAGAGATCACATCTTCAACTTTAGGTCGAAAACACAGAAAACAGATTGGTAATGAGGTTGTGCTGTAAACTCTTATAAGCCTGCCCCAGTGACATAATTCCTCCCTCACGGCTGCACCTACTAACCTTCCCAAGCAGCTTCAACAACTTCGTAATGTTCAAATACCTGAGTCTCTGTGGGGCATTCTTACTCAAGCCACCACACCAATGAATCCGAATCATCTTATAGACCTGGATGGAGGTGGGTGGTCCTTGGACCTCCCACAGGGCAGAGAAACCTGCTTGCTCTTTTGGCTGAGGAGGAAGGAAGACTTGATTGGGGGAGGGGGAGGGAATGGGAGGTGGTGGTGGGGAAGAGGCAGAAATCTTTAATAATTAAATAAATTAATTTAAAAAAAGATTTATTGTAAGATGTATAAGGACATTTTAATAGAAAATAGATATGAAGTATTTTATGAAATATATTTTGTAAGTTTGATACAAAATATCAGAGACTTCTGATTCTTATTTGTATAGATATTCCATATTTATTTGGAACAAGATAATTAAGAGGATTTAGAACTATTAAATTACATACAACTAAAATGTTGTAAAATGAAGGCATGTTACATTTGTCTTGCTACCTGTGTTTGTTGGTATTTTGTTGTGCTTGCCTGGACGAGGTGTAATTTCAGGGTCAGAATATAACTTTAACTGCTTATGAAGCCTTGCTATCTCAAGAATATTTTATAAATGTCAGTTTGTAAAAGAATACTCAATTTCTAATATTACATATTTAATTTTTAGGAAGAAAAATAGCAAATTGACAAATTCAAAGAAGGGATAATTTAATTTTGTCTTATGTTAATGACATCACATTTTATCCTTAAGTAAATGTGAGATCCACTTGAACCCTAATAAAATATAGATGATGATAGTTAAACAAAGATAAAGAATTAAAAGGAAAAATTAAGTCGTAATTTTTGTAAATACATACAGTGAAATATTCCTGGGGAGAAAGTTAGTATCCAACCCACAGGTGACTTTTCTTTTCATGTGAAAATTGATATCCTAAGAGAAGTGCTTATTTGAATAAACTATTTAAGTCTTGTTCTTTTAGTTAGATTCTGCGCTAAGACCAACTTAATGTCTCAGTAAAGAAATGAACATAACTGAAAATGATCTAGCCATAAATTCATCCAAGAAGGTTACCTCAAAGGTGTCCTTGGTGTTATATTGCCTTTAAACCATCACAAGTGTATATTAATATTAAAGAGTAAAAAGTTAATGCAGCACAAGGGGCTCAATTGCTACTATGAGGTGGTGATAGCATCAATGGTAACTTAGTTCAGATGGAGATATGTAACTTTGTGTGCCTGTCAGTGTTTGTTAACTTGGAAGGCATTTCCTTCCCTTGTGATCACTTGGTTATTGATTTTGCAGGGCATGCTTGGTTACTTGTGTTTAGTTACTTTTTAAGCTTATGCTTTAAATTAAATGTATCATTTGATATAAGAATATCTTTGCTATGTCTGATACAGACATTTCTGTCTTCTTGTAAGACTTAATATTTACTGGGCAATATTTTCAAAAGTAGACTTCAGAAGCTATTGCTCCAGTGACCCTGATCCACCTCTTACTGCTTTCGACTTTAATGTAGTTTTCATTTTGGGCAAGGTACTGTTGCCATGGGTCATGCTAGTTGGGTGGTGCATACTGCTACCAGCATGGCTTCCATGGGTACACCCTGCCAAGCTCTGCTCATTTACGTGTACTTCCACATCAACTGTTCACACAGTGAGTGTGACTTTGTGGTGCTACCAGGCACATAAACTTTAAAAATTACATAATAAGCACTGTATCATGCTTTTTTTTCCTGCAAAATAAAACAGGTCAGTTTTGTTGTTATCTATTTAAACATTTTAAAATTCCATTTGATCTTTATTACATTACTTTGTGTGTGTGTGCTTTGGTGTTTTGCCTACATGTGTACAGTGAGGTTGTTAGATCTTGGAGTTGTAGACAGTTGTGAGCTGTCATGTGGATGCTAGGAATTGAACCTGGGTCCTTTAGAAGAGCAGTCAGTGCCGTTAACCACTGAGCCATCTACCCCGCCCCTATTATATTACTCTAAATTTAATTTAACTTTCATTAGGTGCTTTTCAGTAGCTTTGGAAGGGAAGAGTAGGCATATCTACGAGTGCATTCATTGTCACATCTCTAACCGAAGGGAGCAGCTCTGCCACCTAACACATGCGCACAGCCTGTTTTTCCTCATACTTTACCAGTTTTTATCTAATTTCCTCACTACCTGCTTCATTTCCATCTTTCCTTCTTTAGAGAAACTCAAGCTAAATTTGTGCCCAGAAGTTCAGCAGGAATCAGCAGAGCTAAGACTTTCCTGGCCTACCTCCCTTTTCCCTCCGTCCTTCCCTCCGTCCTTCCCTCCCTCCCTCCCTCCCTCCCTCCCTCCCTCCCTCCCTCCCTCCCTCCCTTATTCCCTCTAAAGTATGGACCACCTCATCCTGCCAACCTCACAATAGTTGCCAGAGCCTTAGCAGATAACCCATTAGGGCCACACAGGTTCTCTGTCTTCTAAAATTATATCTTAATCAAATTAAAGTGGGGTTATCAGAGAAGGGAAACTGACTGGTTGGATAATGAAACCATACTTTGATAATTTGAACAAAAAAAAGGTCAAAATATGATCCTTTCTTCAGAATTTTTTTTAAAACACAGGCTAGAAAGTGAAGAAAGAAGGGCTTTCCTATCACGGTCTTGCCAAGCTCGCTTTTGGATAATGAGTATTTATCTGCACTCTCCTCTGAGTCCTTATAAGTACTGACAGCCCCATGTCATGGTGACTTTGTTTTTTGTTTCATCTATGCTCTAGGTGAAACATATTCTGTTTCCATCTCACATCGCAGGAACAATATTGAGCTAAGAAAATTCCGTATAGGGTTCTAGTATGGTCAAGTTGTGAGTCCTAATTGAAAGACGGGCTGTATGACTCACTTAATGCAACATAGACACACTGTACATTACTGGGTACTTTTCATTATTGGGATTTGTTGGTTAGGCTTTGCATTTTCTTCTTTAATAATACTATAATTGTGTCTTAATGTATATGATTGGCTTTTCCATAAAATAAAGACTACACTCAACATTTTAGAATAGTGTCTGAGCGCATAGTGACTGACAGTGACTAACAGTGAAGAATTGATTTCTTCTCTGCAAATGATAACTTCTGTAATGTTTCACAAATAATTTGCCTTAATTCTTCAGTTAACTGTTTTGTAAAGGTCATGGAAAATCTTGTTGAACACATGTGTCTCTATGTGCATATCTACATGTAATTAGGCTGAAAATTGTCCAGCTTGACAGAACTTGTAAACTGCACATTCACCTAATTTGATCTATTATTTTATTATCCAGTGAAGCCCTGTTTAACTTAGAAGAACAAACTTGATGACAAAAGACAGATTTTTATCCCTGTTACATTCCACTTAGCTTTCGCCAAACCTTGTTCCTCATCTATTATGGTGGCAACTTCCTTGATGGTCCTTATTCCGCTGGAATGCTCTTAAAGTGCCCCAGCCATTTTCTTTCTGAGATGACATCTTCTCAGTTTTTGCATCAGCAATGCAGTCCCAATGCTCACTGAGTGGACTGTTACATGCAAAAATATAGATAAAAACGCCTTAATCAGGTGTCCAAACAGAATTTTATTTTTTACTTAAAATTTTTGAATTTTTCTTAATTTGTATCTTGAAAGTGTAATACTTGCGCATATGGTCAAAGTTGTCATGACTTGTGATAGTGTTGCCCTAATGGATTGAAAAGAAGAAACAATGTAGAAAAGGAAGAAGGTTTTCCAGTTTTAAGGAGTCCTCCAAATTCCCTTTATGTTTGTGCAAATGATATTAAGCTATTAAGTCACAGAGATATTTAGTATTTATATACAAAGCACATTATGGTTTAGGTGGGCAACAAAAGTTGATTTTCTCTCACAGCTGTTTGTTACGGTGGAGTTGGTGGATGGTAAGGGTGGGAGGGTGCATTACTCAATCAAGAGGGATTCTAAAGGAAACTCTGCTGGATATGTTCAGGGGATTCACAGTCTGGGATTCTACTATAGTCTAGAAAATATGGAATATAGTGTGTTGCATAATTTTGTTTTTTTATTTTCCAAATGAGTTACCTAGAAAATTGTAGATCTGTTGGCTTACGGGATGATACATCTCCACTTCCTCTCGTCTTAGGATACACATATATAGCTCTTTTGAAGTTTTTGGTTTCTGTGAAAGAAAAGTTTTTGGCTTCAGTTTTATTGCTGGGATTTTATGAGAACAGAACAACTGACTGTAAAGTGTGGTAATAGGAAGGCCTGTTAGGATTATTACCATATGGCCTTCAGCTCTCCATATCTTCCTGTCACAGGTGTGTGTAGTTTATCCCAGGAAAGCACCTGGAATTGAAAGAGGAACAGGAGAAATTCTTGTTCCTCTTTCTGTGGCAGCCATTAGTTTCATGGTGTGTTGTGTCAACCTAGCATTTACAGTACTTGCAGTGGGTTAGACTCAGCAGCAGAGTGGGAGGTCCTTGGTCCTCTGTGCTCAGTGATTGGCTCGGATGTTGGCACTTGCGGTGTAAAGCACTGAGTTTTCAACTGAGGCTTTTGGTATAACAATGAAGACAGAAGAATATAGTCTATATCAGTAAAAAGCAAAAAATGCCCTCAGCTTTAAATATTAGATGGAATTCATTCAGAAAAAGAAGCAATATGATGTCCAGATGATTGTACATTAATAATTAATGAGAAATAATTGCTTAATTTTTTCAGTTAAAGCACGTTATTTTAATGGAATCTCTTGAATTAAGAAACATACCCGTATGTTTTTCCTGACCGTAATAGCCACAGTGTATCTTATCAGATAATTAACTTTCACAAACATAATAAGCAGCCAAGAGAGTAGCAGTGACGCTGTCATAACAAAACAGCTGTCTGAATCATAAAGTCTTAACAGAAGAGCCGCTGAAGTTCACTTTGCTTCTTCTTGCAAAGGTGCTTCCACTCTGTTACAATAGTAATGCAGGCAGACATTTCTGTGAACAGAAATCAAAGCTGGGAAGGAAGAAGACACAGACAGTAATAGGGAAAACCTGCAAATAGATTTAGAAGGGAGTATGTACAGCTACCGTGAGTGCTGGTAGCCAGCTCCTAACTGGATACAGCAAACGCTTAGTAATGTCTATGTTGACCTTTAATGAGGAAAAGTGACTGAAGGACTCAGCTTTGTTTTCTAATTCAGGGAAACTATCTCCCTCTTGGTGGGGCACATGGAAGAGAATTAATCTACTTTTTTATTTCTTTCCTGCCTTATGAAGTAATTTCATTAAGAACAAATTCCAGATTGTGCAATTGATATGGTCTTTTCTGGTCACTGTGCACCCCACTAGTGAAATGCAGCAACTCCATGGTGGAGAACATCCTCAGTCCTTCAGATTGAAGCTGTTGAATCTTAGAGAGGACTAGTGTAAAATGTAATTTTGTTTCTGAGTATAATATTCCTTACTTCAAATGAGTGTAAATAAGAAAATATTACTCCACTTAAAAATGCCTGGGAAATAATAGACCTTTGTAAAATAAAACTGAAATGTACTTTGTTTTTATGAATAATCAAATATGAATATATATTTTTTGTCTTTAGTGATTTTCTTTCTTCTTTTTGTATTTTGCAGAAGTGAAGGGAACTCTTCGGTAGATTTTAGTGTTCAGAAAAGAAATCATGAAACCCTTTATTCTACCTGATGATTCAATTGTATGCAGTTGGTAGGAGTGCTTGGTGCTGCTTTATTGTTAGGAGTTGTGTGGTGCATTCACACCTCATTAAACTGAAATGAACCTTGATGGTCATGGTGCATGAGAGATTTGTTTAAAATTAGGTGGAAAAGTATTGGAACTGTGACTGGATAACTATTCCAAGCAGCTCCCAGAACAGTATTGTGTGGTAGGCAGACAGTTGGAGCTCGAGATGTGTGGACACAGAGCTGATCTGAAGTATAAGACCTGGCCATCTTGGCAAATATGTCACAAATGCCTTTGCAGGCTACTCATCCAATGTTGCCTGTCCGAGGGTTGGATGATACACAGGGATCTGTTTCCTCATATTTTTCCTGTGATAAGTTTGGTAGGGTGATACCTGCTTTGTATTTGTATCTGTAATGTTTATTTCTACGATCTGCTTTCATTGAAGGAAAAATTAATGTCTTCAACATACTATTTTTACAATGGGAAAATATCTGTATTCCCCAAGAAAATCTTGGAGAGTGTGTGCTACTGGCATGAGAGTAGAGTGTGCTTCAGAAGAGCAGTTTCGCACTGTCCTAACTGAAAACAAGAAGGTTACAACCTTTTATCGTTTTTAAACAAAAATTAACAAAAACTTACAAAATACAAACCAGAAATGATTTGTTTGTTGATGATGGCAACATTCTTGTCTTTCAACATTTTTTTTCTGAAAAAACATTGGAGTATATACCAGTTTTGTACAATACACTAGTGTTCATATTCCAGGAAGTTTTGTTAAAAAATGTAATAAAAGGAACAAAAATATCAGATATACTCTTCATATCTTTGTCTTCTTAGTACAAGGATTACAGATATGTACTATAGTGCCCAGCTTGAAATTTCTCTTTTTCATCATCTGGGAAGATTTATAAGTAGTATGAAATGTCAAGTTCAAGTGCCAGGTTTGTGGCCAGGAAGGTAGAGAAGGCGCATCAGCTTGGTGAAGTGCAGTCATTAAAACGAAGTCCATGCGTTTTAGTTTCCTTCATATGTGAAGACTTCATTAGTAACAGGCATACTCCTCTTGGTCTGTGGGCCGGTTTCAGGGTGAAATCTTATCACAGCTTTACTTTCACAGGTACAAACTGAACACAGTTTGCTGCCATGGCCAGAAGCCAGGGTGTCATTGTCCTAGAAGAGAAGAGAGTTCCCTGGTTTTCTAATTCTCTTAGCATTAGCATTCTATCTGTGATTGATTTTCACCTTTGCGTTATACCCAACAAAACGCATGCATTAATTTGTGTTGGGAAGAAAATCAAGAATTTCAGGTGTGCGCCTGCTTGATTATGTTTGAAAAACACTCTTCTCATCATGAACGTCTATCATTTGAAAAGTTCCCTTTCAGCTAAAAATGAGTTTGGAGAGTCAAGCCAATTCATAAGTTCAATGATACAGAATTTTACTTCATAAAGTTTATTTCCCACCCAAGTTTATCTCATTCTTCCAAGACATCAAGTGTTCTGCTACAGTGTGGGAGAGCCACAGCCTTTTATTTTCTTAGATTCCAATCACCAGAGGTTCCTTCCCCAGGCTGTCTTCACTCACTTTAATAAGTAAGCTTCTTTTGTGAGACACGAGAACTTGCTACAGAAAACTAGTAGCTAGAAAATGGTACTACTGTAGAACCGCCATTTACATACTACTTCCAAAATGCAAAAGAAATACTCTTTTCAGTAGTTAAAACCCATCTTTACATTTGAAATTGATAAACTCGAATGCTTATAGGTACAGTAAAGAGTCCCATGTAAAGGTGTACTCCGAAATCCCAGAACTTGGAAGGTCGAGTCAAGGGGATCAAAATTGTCACATTGGTAAGGTTGGAAAAACCCAGTGGGAGTTTCTATGAAGAAACTTGTAGTAATTTTATTTATATAAAGAATCTATAAATTTACCAAATATTGGAGTAAATTGGTTTCTTATAGCTCTATTTTAATAAGCTTCTCTCATAACAGTCAAAAAATTCCATAATTTTAGGTATTTGTTTGATTTCCGTAGTTTGTATCATCTTGATATTACGTGTGATCAGTTATGTTGTAATTAGACAACCTGTTAGGATCTGAAATAAGCTGAATAAAATCAGGTCATCATCTACATTTTCCTCATGATATTCTGAATGCAGATGCTCACAGAGGAGACAAACAGAAGCAGACCTTTTAAAATATTTTGGTGTAATATTTTTTCTTTTAGCTGAGGAGAGTAGTTAAATCTTTTAAACTTCGAAGAAGACTGACAATGACTATAGATAGCATTAAACACATAAAGCAATTAGGAATGACACCTGCAATAGAACCGTGGAGTAAGTGAGTTCACTTTTTTAACCTTTGGCTCCACGCTACTGTGTTCCTCAAATGTGTCCCATATAATCATTTATTTTAGAATCTGAACTTGGGTAGCAATTGTGCCCTGCTGCATTATTGCATTGGAAAGAGAACTTCTTTTAAGAGCCTCTGAGATGATGGTGCACACGTAGTGACTTAACTGCTGTTTGGCGTACTTCGAAACTAGTCTCCTTACACTACTTGATAATAATATTCTAACTCTGTTTTACATGACAATTTGATTGTGTCTTTTTGATCTGGACAATAGAAAAGTAGATTAGTTTCCATACAGCTGTGTTAATTAATGTATTTATAATTTAAAAATAGATAGTTAAGGAAATTCTAGTCCTGGGTTTTATTAACTACATGCAACTTCTTTGATGTCTAGCTGGCTACATGTCATCAGGATATTGCAGTTCTCTTGTGTAGTGACAGCATAACACCCTTCAAATATATGATATTATACCAAGTGATCAGTCATTTACTTCTTTACCTTAGGAACTGGAAATAGAATTCTCTCATACTGATACTGATAGTCATCAGTGTGTGTGTGTGTGTGTGTGTGTGTGTATGTGTGTATGTGTGTGTGTAGACGGAGACTAATATTGTGTTTCCTGGTCACCCTGACAAAAATAATCACACAGAAATTATATGAATTACAACCCTGTTCTGCCAAAGACTCAGGAATATTTCTAACTAGCTTTTACATCTTGAATTAACCCATTTCTACTAAGCTGTGTATAGCCACAAGGTTGTCGCCTACTGGCAAGGTTCCAGCATGCCCTTCTCCTTTGGCAGCTACATGGCTTCTCTTTGACTCCACCTACTCTCTCTCTCTCTATTTCTGTTCTGATTTCCCACCTGGCTTTGCTCTGCTAAGCCATTGGCTGAAACAGCGTTATTCATTAACAAATGATAATAAAACATATTCACAGCCTACAGGTGTGCATCCCACATCATGTGCGGAAACAACCTTTACCCATAAGGCCAGCTGTAGTGAAGTATGGGTAATCTTAATAGAGGCTTCAAATACAAACCAAGTCTGTCACAATCTAACTGTCCTTGATGGATTCCACAGAATTGCAAAATTGCCTTTTGTCCCTCTAATATTCTTTATGTGAATGCTGGAAGTAGCTTAGGAGGGGTAGGAAGAGCAGCCAGAGCCCTTAACTACTGGGTTACCTCTCCAGCACCTCCCTTGTCACTTAGTTTATGTCCCTCAAACAAGGCATATGACGGGAAAATTCTTTGTACCAATGAGGGTGAACGATCACTCCAAACTCAGAGAGAATCAAGGCACTCTGTTATTTAACCTCAGAATTTCGATGAATTCTTGTTGAGAAAGGGGACACCATTCTTTTCTTCCATTCAAGTTTACACTATACCTAGGAGTGTAATAAATCATGCTAAAGCAGCTGGTCAGGAAAGCACAGCTTCCATCTGGATTTGGGGTGCTGTAGACTTTCCCAATGAAAGCTTCTGCACAAAACGTTCCCCGGAGTCTGGGCTGACATAGATATGTTGTGTCTAGGCCAGGTTGGGGAAGAATGACTTTCCACCTTAACTGCTTGTATCTTGTTTGCTTCATATTCTCATTACTTGCTGTTTAACTAATGCCAGCTACATTTCTAAGCCATGCTTAGGAATCTTGAAGCTCATACTGTCTGTCTTACATCTTAACAGGTGAAGTGAAACTATATCTTATTAAAATATTAGAGTGATTACTTAAAATACTACATGAAAAAAACAACCTTACTGAAAATAGAAGGCACTAATGATATAGCTCATGATAGCTCAAGGTAGGCTCACCTTGAAAATGTAGAAGAGTCTTGGCAGATTAATGGGCTTCAGAGGAGTTCACCTTCCTGAAGGCATCACCCAAGGGTGAATCATGATGTGATGTGTGACAGCAGACTTGTTATTATAGCCACATACTAAGTTTATTTTATTTCTTCTCAACCCAAATATTATTGGTTTTCTTGGTGAGATATGTTCATCCTTGTAACCTTGCTTATTTATGAAGAATTGAAAATACATTTAAGCTTACAGTGCTTGAGGGTTTGTCACAAATGTAATCTGTATTTGTGGGTTTTTTTAGATTAGCTTAATTTCATAGACTATAACATAAGTAACTTGTAATAAATGCGTAAGTAGATGCCTCATTCATAAAAGCTTCTTTGTTGCAGCAGTGTCTTAGTTCAGCAAGAAAAAGAAGCCAGATAAGCAAGATCTGTGTGCAGAATCAAGTGTGAAGCAACGATAATTGCAAAGAAACAGGGTAGAACAGTGAACAGTTGGCTTTATTTGGAGGAATCTGAGCCAGGGTGTCCATCGATTCTAGAATTTCGCAAGATAAAGCTATTGCTTTTAATGTGGCAAATTTGAATATTCCTTGGAGTTATTCACAAGGCTTGCTTATGGTGGTGGGCAGGGTGTGACTGACATAATATTGGTGAGACCAGAAGTCCTACATATGTCCTGTCATGCACAGGCCTGTATTGACAAAATCACAAAATGCCCTCTGCCCCATAATGTGAGTAGCGAGAGACCCTGTCCTGATAGGACGTGTGTGTTTTCCAGGGAGACAGTGGAGAGGCTGTTGTATGTACAGTATAGACAGATACGTGGTGTAGCAATGTCCCAGGGTGGTGAGGGGACAAACAAAATATACATGTGACACAGTTGGTCTTCCTCAGGGCAAAATGAAAAAAGAGTGATTTCTAGTTCGAAAGCCTTACACATGTTGGATAACATTATTTTATCTGTGAAGCAGGAACCCCAGGCATTAGTCTTCATGAGGTCAGAGGTTAGAGCAGGGCAGGCTGCTGGAGACAGGTACAGGCAGGAAGTTGATTGAGAGATGGCATAAGGGTCCATTTGAGGTTGTAAATCATGAGTTTTCGATCATACTAGCTCTTACACTGCTGTGATTTTTCTCAGATAGGGTCATCCCCTTAAAACAGGAAGGGAGAAAGATATGATTTAAACCAGGTTGAGGATCCTTTAGGCCAGTGCACTGCAGTGAATGTTCAGGAACCTCCAGGGCAGGTTTTAGAGCAGTTTCCCTACTGGGGCCCCAGAATGTTCAGTGAAGGATGACAAGCCGCTAAGAAAGAACTGTTTTCCCACAGGCTCCTGGGTGCATCTGTTGCCTTTCACCTGTGTTGTGACTGCCTTGGTGCCTTCATCACGGTACATCTCACAGAGGTGTTTAGGAAATCCTAGATACCGTTTGGATGGGGAGTGGGAATCACAGCTATTTAAGAATCAGTGTCTCCTCATCCCTTTAGATTCCCTTCTGTCTTTTTGTCTTGCAAGTAATGCCTCTGAAAAGAGGTCTTTTGTAATATTTTTAGATCTACCTCTATGGTACCCAAAACCTCAGAGACTAGGAGCTGACAGAGATTCTGCAGCAGGCTTTAAAGCAACATTTTCTTTCACAGAAAGAGGAACTATGACGTGATTATAAAATGACTTCAAAAAATAAATGGTATTCCTCGCTTTTGCAATCCCAAGGGGTTCACCTCCGTATAGCAGAAGGAATTTTTAACCTCAGCTTCCTTTACTAATTCTTACTATGTTCATCTAGGATATGACCATCCTGCTGTATAGTCATAAATGTTCCTGTTTCTCAAATGCAAAAATATACTTTCCTCCTTTCATAATTCTCTTTGGACATTAACAGAAACTTTCAGGATCTTATCTAAAACTCCCAAGTACTTGGGGTTCCATACTGATGTTTCAGAGTGATGTGCAATGGCCAGTGATTTTGTAAAATTGGAGTCTTAATAATTCAGATTGTATTTTTTAGCACTAGAAAGTAGGGTCACCACAGTAGGGAGACCTGAATATGGTCAGTGAAGCCCTGTTGGTTGCCCTGGGTGTCTATGGCATGCCCGAGTCCGGCAAGAGGCCTTGGGACTCTGAAATGTTTTCTAAGTTAGCAGGGGGCGGGCACATCAGCTGTCAGCCCCAGCTTCTGTTTATGCTGAGAACAATAGACATGTGCTAGAGCAGTAATTATTGGTTGATTTTCTTCTATAATAAGTGTCTTAATAATTTGTCACAAAACCAACTTAAATTGCTCCAATGTTGCCTACACCCGTTAAATTGGGGAAGCTGCAGCAAGAAATGTTTCGTTTATTTCTGCATGCATTCACTATTGGTAAATAGTGTAATTAAATTCTTGTTTGCAGGTTTTTTACAAAGGTTATTTCTGTATGGGAAGACCCTTTGTTTTCTGACTTAGTACCCAGAGCTGTAAATTAGAGAGAGGAAATTGTTGGTAAATAAGGCCTTCATTGTCTCTGCTTCTTTGGAAAGCCTCCCATATTCCTGGAGCTTGGGTACTGTGTTTCTCTAGAAAAGCATACATAATCTGACGAAAGTGAACTGGTTCCAGGGTCCACTTTGGCCCAAGAAGACAATTAGGGAGTTGCTATTTGAAAACCCTCTGTTTCTGTGGGTTCAGAGGTGAGATAGTATTTACATATTACATGTGACCCCTTAATAGAACTGGAAATGAAGGAGGGTAAAGGCCCTATCCTCTTGATGACTGACTCCCTGAGTGTCTGTTTTGAGTGTATTGCAGCTCCCAGAGGAGAAGAATACAATGTTGCATGGTAGTGTTGGCGGGGTTGTTTTATTCAGGAGAACTAAGCACACAATAGTAATGTTATTACATTATCTTCTGCTCCACCTAGAGCTCATTTTGTTTAAGTTCTTTAAAGCTTTATTTTTATCTACAAGCCAAGGAGTTGAATCCTGAGCTGTTTCAGTGCCAGGGTCCAATTACTGTCGGCTCAGGTTTGCTATGTGGACAGGGCCAGGCCACGGCTGGGTGCTTATCTATTATTACCGTCGCTTGCTTGGACATGACTTCACAGCCCTAGCATAGAGCCAGTTGTCAGCCTTTCCGTCTTTTGTATTTTCAAATAGCTGCCTGAGGACTGTCTTCTATTGGTGAGGCCACTGCCTGAAAATGTAGAGATCAGTTATGGTCAAGGTTGAATTCAGACAGGGGAGTAAAGGGTCCCTTGTCTCGAGCTAGTGGGCATCTATGTAGATGTTTTCCTTGATTCTGAAAGGGAGACCAATTTTATTTTTAAGTGAATTTAATATGTAAAAATAAGTCCCCTTGAGTACTTACTACATATATTCAGCTGGAAAGATTCCAGCAGCCAAGAATTTTTAATATCCCACAAAACGTTGCTAGTTCTAATGGTTACTTAACATTGAATAAAAAAATATGGAAGATGGTAGATCATTGCTGTACACTGTCTGGCTTAAAAATTTGGACTGTATGGAGAAATACATTTAAGTGGAATCTCAGTTTAGTGGGAAATATTTAGAAGGAACAGAGATTCATACCTAAAATTTTCTTATTACTTAAATAATTGTATTTGCTTTAAAATGTTTTGAATGCTTCTAATGTGCAGGCACTACACAGAATAAAGCTTTGGCATAAATCTTACAGACCTAGAATACTAATGCTCCTAGCAGGGTATTCATCTAACTGAGAATAATGCTGGCAGTTTTCAAACATAACTGTTAAATCATCACTTCTTTTTAAAACAACACTGTCTTAGAGGGAAGTAATTTCCTTTTTAGTTTGTGTTTTATCTTTCTCATTGTTCATTATATACTAAGAGCCTTTAAAACAAAATATTTAATACCAAGGAAATGTTTTTTAAAGAATAAGTTTTTAAGTGCTTAATCATTTCAAAGTCATAATATTTATTTAGAAGATAATATTAATTGCAGATTTTTGCTATATTCTTATTATAGAGTTTTTCAGTAGCCCACACCTTTAATCTTAGGATGTGGAAGGCAGAGGCAGGCTTATCTTTGAGTTTAATGCGAGCCTGGTCTACATAAACATTTATGCGACCGTCTCAACCAAAGAACACACACACACAAACACACAAAATCAGTCTGTTCCTTTTGCATATCTTATTTTACACAAAACGCAGCTTTTTAATAACACACCAAAATAATATACATAGTAAGCAGCTATATTTTCCTATAAAGGTTCACACATAATGCTTTTCAGTTTCTGGAACAAATACATTTGAAGTTTATTTCTAATCGGTCTTATGAAGATAGACACACTTACACACACCTCTTCCACATTACAGCTTGTGGGAAATTTTTAAGCTACACTCATTCCATGACTACTTTGCCAGCTTAACTGCCAGCTTAATCAGAGGGAAATTTGTGTCAGCCAAATGTTGTTGATCGATTCCTGGAGCTAATTACCTATAGTGCTGTCCCTACATGTTCATTCCAGCAGATACTTTGAGACTTCCCTGCCAGTACTCGCCAATCCCAGATTCCATCTGCAGTCACATCACATTCCAGAGCAACTAAAATGCCAGTTCTGCTGTTCCAAATGCTGTGTATATTGCAACAGGCCTGTTCACATGTACAACAGGGCAGGCCCATGGGTCGGAGCAGCAATGAGGTGTTCAATATATTGTAGCGATTTATCTTACTTCAAGATATATCACTACTCAAGTCATAAACACTTACTTTACAGCTGTGAACGGAATGGTCTCAGCATCATAACTTTTTATTTAACATAGAACTATGGGTATTATGACCAAAATAAACAGTCCTCTTCTTTGGCTACACCAGCGCTATAAAACTCCTCTGAACTATTGACATTCTCAGTAAGACTGGCCATTTGTTTTGGTGTAAGGTATTCAGGGTAACCACTGGTTTATGACACAGTCTTGAAGCACAGCATTGTCTGTGTGGCCATTCTCATCATGTCTTGTACCAGAATCATACGTTCTAATGAAAACACCCCATCAGCATCGTGGCTTAGATAGCCACTTCACAGTTCTACTTAAAGGCTTTAAGTTTGCTCTCTGAATCCAATATGTTCAAAATACACAGACTCACCATCCCTCTTCATTCAGCAGAATGATGTAATGGAAACGGGTCAAAGCCACACAGAACATACAGTATTTACTGGCATTTTCTTCATTTCCTCTTAATGTTAATATTTTCCTGTGGCTACTAAACACAGATACCGCAAAAGAAGCTCCTCCACTTTTGGAATTCCCGAGCTATAAAACTTCTCTAAACTACTGCTCTTTTCAGTAAGACTGGCCATTTATTTTGGAGTAAAACACTCAGAGTAACTGCTAGTTTATGACATAATCTTGCATCACAGATTCACTCGAGAGGAATCAATCAGCCACATTTCCATAGACTCCACTTTCACTTTGGTTAAGCTGGCAAGGTAGTCTGGAAAGAAATGTGGCTCTGAAACTTTGTATCCTTTAGCATCTTTAGTATATAATTAGTTTTCAAAGCAGAGTCATTACATCACTCACTGGTAATTTATTCACTATTTAATCATAATTTATCAAACCATCATAAAAAGCTAGCATTTATTCTTCATCCTAACCTGATACACATTGTATGCCTGCAAACTGAGTCACCCAGGACAGGTAACTTGCTTATTTAAAAGGAGTGAAACACCACATATAAGTGAATTGGCACATGCACAGCATAGGCAGAAGCCACACCACTACCCCCAGTCTTTTATTTCTAGACTCTGAGCTATCGTCCTGTCATTTTTTTTCTCTAGAATATTCCAGTGTCCTTTCTTTCATTATTTTTGAATATTGAATTATCTTTTCCTTCTTCTTAAGACAGTGTATTGCCATGTACCCATGCCTAGTCTAGAATTCGCCTTCTAGAACTCAAAAAGATTAGAACTCAAAAAGATCTACCAGCCTCTGCTTCCCAAGAGCTGGGATTAAAGACCTTTCTCTATGCCAACCTTGTTTCTTTATTTTTAAGAATATCTTAGAGTTATGTTCCATTCTGGTTTTATTTTGAAAACCACGAGCAAAGGACCTGCATTAGAGAAGAACCAACAATGGGACTTTACAACGTGAAAGGCTTTCAAACAGAAACAAGGCCATTCTTATTGGGTATAAAAATAAAGATCTATAAAATATTCAAAGTATATTACTTATTTTATAAGTCATTTCCCTTGATGATAAGATATAAATGTCACTCAACTGAATTGTCAAGTCTTCTGGGAAATATTATCTGAACTGAACTAAATTTCTACTGAATATTCCCTTAATGCTTCTTAATTAAAAGCAAAGAATGAGTTCCAACAACAGCCCTTACAAATAAAACTAAGCTTACATGTTGTAACATTTAGCATGTTTGAAATTTTTATAACTCATAATAATCTACATTAATTTAAAATATAGTGTATTTTATATGAAGTTATGTGATTTTGTAGTTTATTGATAGAGTGAAATAAAACATAGAGGTCCATGGAAGTCACTAAAATGGACAGAGAATCCTAGCAATAAAATCAAAACTGGTGAAATCTAATTTCTATGAAAAGTTTCCTGCATGAGAGTATCAGAAATGAATTTGGAAGACTAAGATGTACTTGACTATTTTAACTTTTTAAAATTTGAAAAGTATTTTTATAGTATACAATAATATTTTCATGAGTTCTTCTACAAAGTCACTTCTTCCCTATTGATGTTTGTGACTTCATAACTAGCATGACCTTCTTATGTCTCAACAGAAAATGTTCAGATCAGGCTAGAAGAAGTTTGCTCTTTGGATTGGGAATCAGCTCGCACCCTTCCCAAATGATCATCCTTCTTCTCCACCGTCTGTCTCTCATTTTAAGTAGCTGAAACCTTGGCAGCGATAAAGAGTCATAATCTTTAGTATTATCAGTGGCATGGTCAGTAAGATCTCTGATATAACATAGCTGTTTCTATTTACGTTATTAATCAAGACCAACCTATTAAAATTTCTGATAAACTTTACAATTGTCAGCTTTTCCTAGTGATTTCTATATGTAATAGTTTATCATACTTGCTGGAATTTTACACTAAGAATAAAGAACATCAGAGTTATATATAAATAGGAGTGAGCCATAAATATTGTTAATGTTTTTACAATGGTTATTTATTTTAAAAGAATTATTGGAGTCTTTCGATGATAACTGAAATAGAAGCAGTTGGAATCCTTTAACAATTAAGACAAAGTCTATAGTCTTTAATGATATAAAATTTTGGTTTTTAAATATTAATTGAACTAGATATAGTTTCAATATAATTGTGTTATATATTTAATGACTGTTCAGATAGACATTGGGAGGATTTTATTCTGATTGAAGATGAGTATAATCTCTAAATTAGATAACAAGAGAGAAGTAATTTTGCTCAAGAGAAGAGCATGTACCAGTGCATGGAAGGCAGAAAATCAAGTACATGGTGGACAGAAATGGACATGTGTTTGGAAAATTCTACTAGCAGCAGTTCACAAAGATCTAGAAAGCTTAATCAAATTTTCTAATTTACTTGACAACTGTGGGCTTTTTTCCCTGTCTCCTGTGTGAGTGGAAAATACATAGCTATCATTACATATTTATAGAAGCACTAAAACAAAACTCAAAAAGAATGAAAGAGAAAATAAAACTCTCCACAGTAATATATAATGTTGATAAAAGATATGAAACCCTGGCATGAGGGTGATCAGACTGGAGATATCAGTCACAGCTCTCAACTAAGCAAACATTGCAGTTATTTAGAAATATTTGCCTAGTCCTCTCCCCAACAGATTTTCTCTTTTATGGGCCTGGGAATGAGGCAGCACACACCTGTACATTTTTACTCTGAGGCTTCCAGTTAATTCTAGTGTACATTTTAGAAAGAAAAACAAGGCCATTCTTATTGGGTATAAAAATAAAGATCTACAAAATATTCAAAGTGCATTACATGGCCCAGGAATTGTCATGGGACAGATGTGTCAGAAGATGATGTGGAGTTTGAAAGGTTGAACCTCTGTGACATGAAAAGCACAAACAGAAGTGGCCATGTGGGAAGAGGAGTCTAGGGAGATGTGGGTCATAGTGTGCTTTCATGTGCTGGTTTTGCAATGTTAGAAAGGAGTTTTTCAAGTATCAGAAGCATAGACGAGACATTGAGAGCAGACTTCAAGTGGGGTATATGCTGCAGTAAGTCAGATCGAGTGTGCCAAGTACTTTCCCTTCCTTTCTCTTTCTCTCCCTATTGCTTTCCCTGTCTATTGGTGTGCAAACCAACTCTTACCAGCTTAAATAATGGTAGTTGATCCTGTCTATAAAATCTGAGCACACTCCAGCAGCTATTTCCAGAGAATTTGTAGCAGAGACCTTAGTAACAGCAGTGGTTTTTGTAGTCATAGCAGTGCATCACTGAGGGGTCTTAAGAAGAAGGAGAATCAATAGCCAGGACTTTAATGTGTTTGATTTTCCTTATGTGCAAATGTTGATCATATGTATAGACTACTTAAGAATTAATGTAGTCAACTCTGTTGAACTTGGAGCCTAGGTAACTTGTGTATGAACTTTGTGGATTATGTGTAACTTTCTACCTTCTGTGTTTGAATAGTAAAACACGGCCTCACAATTATACTAGAAGCTCATAAGTCTCTTGGGTCTAAACCTCTCCCGTTCTCTTTTGATCTGTCCCCCTCTTCTTCTTTTTGCTGCAAATTCCTATATTACTTTAAGGCTTTCTCTCAGTTTATAAGATAAAGTCATAAGTACACTTTGTGGGACCACTGGAAATCCCTGAGGATAAGATCATGAAAGCACTTCCTCCAGTGCATGCAAATTATTAAGAATAGTTATTTAATTCTTTTAAAAGTGTTCTGTCCTCTAAATCAAACTTTAAAGCTAAGAGGTTGTTTAGGAAGTCATATTAAGATGCCAATGGGGTAAGCAATTCATTTAATGGACTGACTTTTAGGGCCTTGGTTGGCCATAGGTACACCAGTGAGAAAGTTCAGATTCAGCGTGACCATGTTAAAGGCAAAACACCCCTATGTTAGCAAGTTTACAGAACACATGTTGGGAAAACCACACAAATCCCAGTTGTGCCATGAGCTCTGTCTTCCTCAGATAAACATTACCTTGGGGACCTCTGTCTTTCTTCATGGTCCCTAGAGCTTTTGGCCCTGTCTCCTCCCTGTGCTCCTGCCCAATGGAAATCAAGCTTATGGTAGGAGCATTCACACAAGTTCTAGCCACTCTCCATGTTCCCCTAAGTCGCAAAATGATGTCCTCTGGCTGGAAGAGAAGGTAAAGCCTGTATTGGCTATTGCACTTCTTTGAACCACCTTCTTCTGCTCTTTCATTTCCCACCCTGTTATTGTAGGTACCCTGTTAATGATCTGTTCTTCAGAGTTCTTGCCTTGACATGTGCAGGCACAGGTCTGAGACAACTCAACTTGAAGGTTCCTGAATACAGGCTGCCTACATCTTCATCCTGAACATCCTCTCTCCTTTTGTATCATATAGCAGTGTTATTAACCTTCCCACGTCAAGATCTTGAGAAAAAATGTTATGACTAATATCCCTTTAAAATCAAAACTCTCTATTTAAGGAAATGATAATCAGTGAAAAGAAATGAAGCCAATTAGTTTCATGCTGCTTAGTGTTTTTCCCTGTAAGACATATTTCCTTGAAGTCCACAGAAACATCATATTAATTAGAGTTAAATTTGACAAATGGTATCACATTTCTTCCTTCACTTTGTAGCGTGTTCTCCGCTCTATGATCCTATTTTAAATGAGTCGCAGTTGACCAAACTAATTATATCAAACCTGAGTCACTTTAAAATTTAGGAATTTTCCCTATCTTCTTCCATAGATACTAAAAATTCATCAATGGATTTGTCCTGCTAATATCTGACTATACCTAACAAATTCTACTAAAGAGAAAATTTTATCCTCAGTAGTACATGTGGTTAAGGATGATCAAGGTAGTTTCCTAGTTTTGGTTCGTTCACTCCATATATATTGTCAAAATCTGCTTGAGTAAAAGTACATTGCTTAAAGCACAGTCTTGGTAGCTTTATGTGAGGAGCAATTGCAGCCAGCTAGCTGCATTAGTCATGGAAGACCAGGGCTTTATGTAGTGGCAACTGAACACTTCTTTATCGCTCTTTCTCTTTACACTCTTGGCATTTTTTTCACTTTTTTTCCTTCAGACTAAGTATACATTGATGTTTGTATTTCATACAATGAAAGCCTTCATGACACAGCCTTGTACTTACCCTTGTGCGTGATGTCCTCATTTGTGATTTGCTCCTTTGTGATATCCTTGTTTGTGGGGTTTGAGTTAAAACTATGTTTTGCTCTTTTAATTGCATACTTCTTCCTCCTTCTTCAGAGTATAACTAACATTTGGGAAGAATGTACTCCAAAATATGATAGTGTGATGAACCTAGTTCTTTTCATCCTTTGCCAGTGTAGATGAGAGATTCATGTTTCATGTTGTTATGCCCGCTGAAGGTACAAATTTTCACTTTCCCCCAACATTACTGGGATCATGAAATTTAACCCTGTATTACATATCTGCTAGTGCCTCTCTGCCAAGAATTGACTGCATCAGTCTTAGAATTGGTCCAGCCACAACAATTATTTATACAACACTCCTGCCTACTGAAAGGATTATCTGTAACATCTATTACTTCCCATCATAGAACAATGACATTTATTCCTTGAAAATTGTGGGTAAGAGTAGCCTTTCTCCACATGGGAGATATTCCTTGCAGATTGTAAGAATCTGAAACTTTCCTTCATTTGTTGGAAAGAGAAACAAAACAGTGAACAGAACCCCTTACAGATACTCCCAGTGCAGGGGAACCCATAGTTGTTCTAGGGTTATTAAATATACTGTTGGTGTGTGTGTGTGTGTTTTCATCTCATCTATTGGCTGTCCATTTCTTTTCTATAATCTTGCAAGAAATTTGAAAACAATGTAAGTGAATTTAATTTAGGCTGGTCAGTTTTGGAATATAGACTGGAGTTTAAAGGGGCTCAAAATTGACAGTATTGTGACATTTAACACAGCAAAGCAATGGGATGTTATTTCTCAAAGACAGTCACTAGGAATTTTCTTTTCTTTATTAAGTATGTTCTATGGATGAGATTGTTTTTATTTTTATGGATTTATTTTTATTAGGTACTGTCTAGGGGGCATTTATTATCAATTTGCCTTGCTTGAAATAGTGGAAAGCAAAATAAGAAAGCTCGTAATACCATGATTATTTTCAGAAAAGTGACATTAGTTCTTTTGTTTTGTTTTGAATCCTTCTCACTGTTAGTTTAAAATCATTTTTAAGTATTTCCCATCATTCATTGTAATTACGTCATTTACATTTCTACCCATGAGTGTATATGTGGTAGTGAACAGGGCTAGGGGAGTCATTTCTTTCCTAGCTTTTCCTAACACAAACATGCTTCAGACATCAAGAAGCTGAATTTGTTCACAAGAAGAGTCGCCTCCTATGAATACCTTGTAAAGATATTTCTCTCTTTCTCTTCTCCTGCACTCCTGCATTTGTGTGACTATATAATTAGATAGGAAACCTCAAAACCGGAGAATATCTTTAAAATACTTTATTTCTATCTCATAGTTTGACAGTGAAGAAAGAGTAAAACTATGATTGTCCACTAAAATGCCTCTATCTGTCTGTCTGTCTGCTTACATAATTATCTATCTACCTACCTACCTACCTACCTACCTACCTACCTACCTACCTGTCATCATCATCATCATTTGTGAAGTAATAGTGAACCTCAGATGGGCATCTGTTTTCCCTGTCTGCAGAGAAATGAAACTGAGTCTGACCATGTCATGGGATTGAAAAACAACAGGTCGAAGCATGACTGAGGGTAGAGTTTCATGGTAGCAATGAGCAATGAGCAAATACGAAATGTTGCTATTATTTTCTTCAGTCCCGGAATTTGAAGATTAAATTCAAATTAAATGTTAACTAGAACTATTAATAGCTATTGTCAGTGATACCAGTAAAGAACAGAAAGTGATAAAATCTGTAATGGAGTAAAAGAAAAGAAAGCAAAATAGAAATGCAAAGTGTTCTTGACTTCAAAACACTTTCCAAATATAATAATTAAAAATACCTCAAATATGAAGAAAGGCGAGATGGCTCAGCAGTCAAAAGCTCTTGCTGCTGAACGAGTTCCCAGCACCCATATTTGGTGGCCCACAATCTGTGTATCCAGCTCCAGGGAATCTGATGCCCTGTTTTGACCTCTTCATATCCTCACACACATGTGCACACATACCAACAGACATTATATATCCTCTAATCAAAATATGACCTTTTAAATATTGTGCAGATCTGTAACAAAGATAGGAAGACATAGAAAAAAGCAACTGACGTACTCCTACTTCACAAACCATCATCATTATTGCTTTCTTATACTTTGCATAATTTTATGTGTTTTCTTATCAGGTGTCCCTCAGATAGAATTCTGTATTATCGTTCTGTGGCTTTTCACTGACTCGTAAATATTTCTCCTGCCATATGATAAAACAGGTTACACTCATAAAATATTCCATCTTCATGGTATAATCAATTTCAGCATAAACATCAACATTACTTATATTTTTGTTACTTATATCCCTCTGCTCATCAGATTTCACAATGAATATTCTTGTATATAAATAAGATCTACATCTTATGTCATCACTCTGACTGATTTTTAGATTTTTGATATATAGGATAGGAAAAAAAGTCTTTTCAAGGAGCAAGAGAAGTGTAATTGCTAAAATATTTAATGGAAACAGAGACCCTGAAACTGCATTTTCCATTTTTTATCTCTGTCAATCATCAGTGGGAGTTTCCTAAAAAGCCCCCTTTCCCTGTGCCACGGGAAGCTTCTCCTTCGTTCTTTTTCATAAAATGAGGAGAAAGTGACAAGAGAATGTGTGAAAATCCCCATGCCATTTTTCCTTCCTGTTTCCTGCTGTGCCTTCTAATTCCAGGCTATATTTCTTGTCTCTTTAAAATTTCCTAGAACTTCACTTAAATGTCACTGATTTTAATAGCCCGGCATGGCAGCACTGCTTTCTGGCAGTGTCCTGATAGTGACATCAAAGCAAATGTGCTGGAATTTTACTCACTTTGATTGATGAGCTTTTGTTACAGAGGACAAATTGGATTTTTAAATACTGGTAATAAAAATTAATGTGTGATGTTGCGTTTTGGATGTTATAGGATCTCTGCCTTAATACAGGTTTCAGCAATGAAAGCTCTACCAGGTAATAGAACTTGACCACAAAGTTACCATCAAAGGCGCAAGGTGCTTAGCTCATTTTTCAATCTTTCCACACTGATGCTGTGAATTAGACTGTGTACTGTGAGCGGAAAGTGTACTTGGGAAATGATCTGTATTTTGATATTTCTGCTAATTGTGGTGTTTATTTCTTGTTATTTCAGCACCGCCCAGGTTTACACGAACTCCGGTTGATCAGACAGGGGTCTCTGGTGGAGTTGCGTCTTTCATTTGTCAAGCTACAGGGGATCCAAGACCTAAAATTGTCTGGAACAAAAAAGGAAAGAAAGTCAGCAACCAGAGATTTGAGGTATTAGGTCCATTGTTCTGTTTCTCTGGGGAAGAACACATTTATTCACTCTCTGCTCTGTCATGGGTTGGCATAAGCTCTGAGGTGTGACAATTATGTCACCAGCAATGAGCCCTGTAGCTCAATATCTTTCTAGAATAGAGAATGTGCTCATTGTAGTGGCTCAGTTTGTATCCACGTGTGTAAAAACTTTAGAGTGTGGAGAGTTGACTTTGTAGAGCACATGCCTGAGATTCTGCAAGTAAAGGGCCTAAAGCAGTCTAGGATCAGCCTACTAAGAAAGACCACTTTCTTTTAAGATTCCAAGGTAGAAGCCGGGCGGTGGTGGCGCACGCCTTTAATCCCAGCACTTGGGAGGCAGAGGCAGGCGGATCTCTGTGAGTTCGAGACCAGCCTGGTCTACAAGAGCTAGTGCCAGGACAGGCTCCAAAACCACAGAGAAACCCTGTCTCGAAAAACCAAAAAAAAAAAAAAAAAAAAAAGATTCCAAGGTAGAATACAGTGATCTCACTTTCCCAAGTCTAGTGGCTGCATGGAAATGTGTATTGTTTTTAGATGTCCCTACCCTCTCAGTCCTATAGTTTAAATGCAGTTTTATTTTCGTGGAAGGGGATTTCAATCTCTTTTACCAAAAGGCAACAGAACAGCAAGGATTGCCACGTGGTGGTGGTGGCACCTGCCTTTAATCCCAGCACTCATGGGGCCAGAGGCAGGCTGAACTCTTTGAGTGAGAGGGCATCCTTGTCTACAGAATGAGTTCCATGTTCCAGGACATGCCCAAAAGCCACAAAGAAACCCTGTCTCAAAATAAATAAATAAATGTAAATAAATAAATAATTTTTTTTAAAAAAAAGAGGAAGAAAAGGAAAAAGCCCAGCAAGGATGGGCTGGAGAGATGGCTCAGCCGTTAAAGGCTAGGCTCACAATCACATACACGTCCTTACACACCTTATACGCCCGTGTGAGGAGGAGATGAAACTGATTTTCCTGCCACTTCTGTTGATACTAAATATGGTGACTGGTGTCTGGTAAGCATACATTGGCTGCTACATATTAAATTATCTTTCAAAGTGGGAGTTAGAACGCTGGCTTTTAATACGTGACAATATAGAAAAGTTTCAGTATACAAAATGGTTAAGGAATATGAATATACAATTACATTTAATATAGAATTAATTGGAATTTATAATAATGATCTTTATACATTTTCCTATATTAAACCATAGAATACTCCTAAATAATTTTACGTGAAATTGTGGACTATTTGAGAAAAGATTTTAGTAACTGGAACTTTTCTCTCTTAGATGTATACTAGATTCATGTTAAAATGTGTGCTGAATAGAGTTGGAAATTTATAGTGGTGTTTTGAGACATTTAGTATCTCTGAATTTACGATTAAAATGGAATACATAATGAACTAAAATGAATACAATTAAAATATTTAGCCTCCTTCCTCTGTATGCTAATGCATGCACACAGAACCGGGGATTAAGCAACTCTGTACTGGGTTTGTTAGAAAGTCTAGTTTATCTACAGTCAAGGCCTGTGGAAACACTACGAAAGTGCAGTGTCCCAGTGAGCGGCTGTAGACGATCTCTGTGATGGAAGGGTAGTGCTGTCCATACCTACCATCATCCCGGTTTGCCCACATATTCTCCTTCTTTTCTCTACTATTACCAACCAGATCACCAGTGGGGTTCTTCTGTTTCACAGTGAAGCTCACAATGACAGTGCATTCAGGGCTCGTACTTAGAAAACGATTTTTGACCTGGTGAGGCAAGCCTCCACTTTATGGCCAGAAGGTCCTAAAAATGCAGAAAATGCTAAGCTGGAACAAATACTGGAATGATTTATGGTGAAATTAGGGCGTGCTGACAGGCTTTCGGGTATGACTGTCCTCTTGTTGTCTGCTTAAGTACTACATTTATGCAGTTTTTCTTCATGGTTCAACTATACATGTATATTGGTAGGAACGCGACCCTTTAAAGAGACAGAAATATTTGTGGTTTTCACTTTCTTTTCTGAGTATTCAGTGAGTCCACATAAGCACACGTGCTGCCAAAGTCAATAACTCAATTTTATCCATCCCAATTGTGCCATATTTATATAATTACTAGATATGTTAATGAGGAAAATCATTGTGGCTTTCCTTGGAGATTAGAAGTCTACTCTTGTGTATTTGTAGTTTTTGTCTTTTTTCTTACAAGGTATGTACATTTGATCAAATGTTCTGCTCTAGCATGCTATTAGAAGTCAGTGCTCTGTCAGACTGATGCCTGGTCCATTTGAGCCTAATGGCTGTCTCTGCACTACGGCACTGAGAAGTTTAGCTGAGGGGTGGATGCTTGTAACAACACCTGTGACAGCTATTGTTTCCTCTAATAGGTAATAGAATTTGATGACGGATCTGGATCAGTTCTCAGAATACAGCCCTTAAGAACTCCACGGGATGAGGCCATTTACGAATGTGTGGCTTCCAATAACGTGGCCGAAATAAGTGTGTCCACCAGACTCACAGTTTTACGTGGTAAGTGCTCAAGTTCAAGGCTATTGTTGTGTTGCTGGAGCAATTCTCAATGTCAAGTGTTGTTCTAGAGGCCTGTTCGGAGACCAGTGTTGTGGTATGATCATATGAGAAAAGGGTTTAAGTAAAACGTTGAGATGTGCCAAGTGTTATTTGGACAGTGGATCTCTTTTTGTTTCTTGAAGGAATGCTAATCTGGAAGAGAAAATGACAATGAAAAGTGTTTGTTTTAAATGCCTGATGCCATTTTGATTTTGGCAAGAAAATCTAGACGGGGAAATGTATGGCTTGCTCCTTTGTGCCTGGTTTTGTTTTTTAACTCCTACTTCTATTGTTTCTTGTACACACTGCTTACCCATGCTGACACTCATGGCTACTAAAGTAAAAAAGTAATACTACGTAAAAATGAGCTTCCCTTCCTAAATTGTGATCTCAAAGCCAAGGATAAGATATACACATTTTTATGTCAAAAAATGTTCTTTTCTTTTAGTCATTTTTTGAATGAGTATCCATTGAAGAATAAAATAGGATGGTGAATTGTGTCTTCCTCTGTGTTGTTTTTGCAGTTTGATAGAACATGGCATGGTCTCCCGTGTGCCTATTTTGTGGAGTTTCTTTACCATGATGGTATTGCAGTGTAAAATGTGGCCAATTGCTATATTTTAAGTCCGTATTATTGAGTAGAAATATGAGCATTGCTTAACTGGATCACATTATTATGCTAATATTTTTGTGTGTCTTTACCTCTTTCTCTGTTATACTGTTCTCTTGTTTTTGCTTTAGAATTGATTGTTTGCAAAATGTGCCATAGACCTTTTAATTTAATTTTGACAGTATTTGAAAAGAAATTAAACAAGAATGAGAAATTTCTAGGTGTTTTAAGTGGGGACCTGCCCAGAGAAGAAAACTTTATAAAGCCAAGATGAAAGCTGGAAGAATTCTAGAGTTCAGCACTAGTGTTTCAATTCTCTGGAAGGGCACATGCAGGTGAAAAGTAAGATCTTGTAAGAAGCTTTCAGCTCTCTCTAAAGTGAGGCTTCTGGCTATATTCCTGTGCTGCTGTTCTTAGAACCTAGACATTTAGCCCAAAAGCTGCTTTGAAAACTGAGTCCCAAACTAAAAACAATGAAAGTGTCTACTTCAGAGAAAATAGTCATTGCAGATTAACCAATGAAGACAGTTTTTCATAATCGCATGCAGTCCAAGCCTCCAATTCTAAAGAATTCCAGCCAATTTCAACCCCTGATTAAGCTCAAAAATTGATGGTAGAAGTCCTATGCTTCTCTCCTCATAATAAACCACATACATGGATTTTAAACTTTAAAAAGTATATAAAATATTTGCAAAGGTAAAAGGAGGAAAAAAATCCAATGGGTAGTTATTAACATTCAGATGTTAAACTTTAAGGGAGCATTCATCTGTGTGTGTAGGTAGTATATTCGTGTTACGAAGCATCTTGATGAATGCAAATCTATATGTGTATGTTCAGAGTGTAAGCAAGGCTAGAAACTAGGTTCAATCCTTACACACCCATACCTGAGCAAAACTCAGACTCACCTGTGATATTCTTTGAAACGTCCAATGGCCATTGGTTCTTTTAGTAGTTAGCAAGTGTACTACAAAGGTGAAATAAAACAGAGTTAATTCTGAACTTTTGGGCTTTTTGATTTTATCACCTAAGCTCCCTTGAATCACCTAAGTTCCCTTGCAAAGGAAACAGTATATGTGCTTTTCTTAACTTAATCTTTATTTATTCGTGATCATATCAACAAAATGTTGGCATAAAGTATCATTTTCCTTAGAAATTCACAGGGTTATATGTTTTCCTATTTCCTGGCCGCTGGACCCCTGTCTCCTGTGCTTTAAATAGTTCACCATTGTGTAAACAAATGCATTTGACAACTTCAATATGATCTTGACTTTCTACATGACCACTTGTCATATGCTATTCATTTGAATGAAAGACATGATTATAATAAGATATTTAACCTTCCTTTCTTAGATAATTGCATTTACTTCTTCTCTAAATGTTTCATGAGAAAATTCAAAGGTGACATTGAATAATGGAAAAGTAGAAAAGCCACAACCTTAGAGTCCTTCCTTCCATTTCCATTTCATGAAATAACCGAGAACGGAATCATCTTTGTTTCCCAAGGTCGCCTCTTTAACCTTTCTAGGTGTTGATAATTCTATTAATAACAATCATTTAATAATAGGACAGCAATAAACTAGTGTTTATGGACTTAGAACATTGTGAAATGTTTGGGAGATGGATGTGTGTGTGTTATAGCTAATGAGTTTTCTGGCCATCTTGCGTTTACTTTCTCTTGCGGATCATGTTGGCAGATATTCAAGAGTTCCCACTCGGCAAGAGATGGAGACCACTCTATACTTGCTGTCCAGTGGCCCTCAGCACAGGCCTGTTTCAGCTACATGGGTCATTTATTTTCTTCCCACTTTGCTGACAAATGCCAAAAATGTGCCAACTGTCATGATGGCTTTTGTCTAAGTAGAATGGATGGAGAGCACTCATTTATTTCAAATAGGCTCTGGGAGAACCTATGTAATTGGATAATCAAATGTCTGACCTGGGTGACTAAATGCAGAAGACATTATAATAATAATACCCTGACTACTCATGTGCACTGAAAGATCATTTGGGGGACACTTTCCCTCAGTAGTTTTTGTCAAATTTTCCCTACTCTGAAAAAAGCATTTTCACAATACAGACACCTTAAAGCTCAAGGCTGACCATGCCTTGAGATGAGATATTGGGCAGTTAAGCATATATTCTGTAAAGTGTAGGTCCCAGAATGGGACATGCAGGTTGAATGTGCTCATTCTGGTTGTTTTATTATTATTATCACCTTTATTTTCCATGGTGATGGAAGCACAGACACATCCTGGCACTAGGTACCTGGGTCTTTAGGAGGCTTTGTATGATTGCTAGATACATGCAATTCCTCCAGAGCAGACTGGAAGTGAAGACTGCTGGGATCACTAAGCTTGCTGAGGACTGAGGCTTATCTTCTGTGGAATACTGCTGAGAACAATTGATTAAATATTAGACTTGTAGGTTGGTGCGTGCAGGGGACCAGAGGTACATCTTAGGAGTAGGAATTGCCATCTAGATGAAATGGTTCTCTGGATTTGATTTGATTGCCTGGGAGGCTTCCCTGGTATCTGCAGGGAAACATAGAAATGTATATAATGTATATATAATGAAACTGGGAGTGAGCACATTCTACTGATGTGTGTTGGCAGCCACTGCGCAAAGGAGACAGTGCTTTGTAAAGTCTCTTCTTACGACTGAAGCTTTGGAGCTAGGGGAAAGGGGTCAAGAATCCTTCCTTCTTACTCACAAAATTCCCTTGCTCTAAAATGAAGTTTTAGCATAACTGAGTCATTATTTTCATTCCTTTCCTTCATACATGACTAAATTCATGCATGTTTCTTGAACTTTTTTTTTTGAGGGGAGGCCGTCTGGAAATACATTTCATTCAAACTAGTTACGCAAAATTGACATTTTCTAAATTTAGTGAATTACGTCCAGACATATTTGCCCATAGACAAATAGTGCTGCTCCTCAAACCCCCACCAGCATCACTACAACTAAGCGTGGTAAACATCACATGGCTTCTCTTACCTGCTTATGGGAAACTAGCTTTGCCACAGAAGACAAGTAGAGTACAGCGCTGTGTAATGTGTCAGCAGTCCCAACCAGAGGCAGTCCATTTACATAGTTTACAAAATACAGTTCAGAAAGTGACACAGCTCTAGAAATGGCCACCTCTAGGTGTTAGACAATGCAGAATACTGAGGCCAGGCTCCTGTCACTTGAGTTTCCATGCTGGCTCTGTGACAGATATCTAGGATGCTCTTACCCAGTCTTCCTATGCCCCTATTCTCCTAGTTATATGCCTTCTTTATCTTCTCTACCTCCTTTGTACAGAAAAGGTTTAGCTTAGTCTTCTGATCAGTCAGCTCTCTGCTCAGCTACTGTTCTATGGTTCTATGCCATGCCTAGTTCAGGAAGTCAGTTCCTGCAGGAGGGAAAAAGTGTGTTCCCTGAAGGTAACTGTTACTGAGATAGTAAAACATGGTGAGCAGTTTGGATGAGATGAGGCAGCATTGCATTGTAAAACAGAGAGAAGTGTTTGCATAATATGTCTGTTCAAAAAAAACAAAATAAAGCATAAGCCATTATAGCTGTTGTTAAGAAAAAAAAAAGGAACATGAACAACTTTTCCCATCACTCAGGGAGGTGGCAGTGAAGTCTCTGCCTTTGTGCACTATCCTGCGATCAGAATTAGCATGTTCATTACAGGCTCATTTTATTAATGCCTCTTTTTGAAGATGAACACAGTTGTCCCTGCTGTGAAAATGGTACTTTGCCGTTTATGTTATAAAGTGATCTCGGCTGGGGATCCAGGCTAGAAACATTAAAGAACAAAGCACAGCTGCTTGACTGCCACACAAAAGGATTTTATGAAAGACTGAAACAAAAGGAAGGGTGGCCAGCACAGAACAAACTTGCTGACAATTATGGTACTGAGGGAAGCCTACTTGAAAACGCTTAGGAAATAGTGGAGCGCTTGGGATAAATGGATAACAAAATGCTAACACGGATGCTGCTGTATAATGCCGCCTTCCTGCTGGAAAGAGGTGTCAGGGGGCAGAGGCTGGTTATGGAAGGGAACTGCTGACTTTCAGCAGTTTGATCTTTAGGACTTAAAAAAATCTTCTAATCAGTATCAGTGTCAGAAAGGCAGATGGGAGCCCCTTTAAATAGCGTTGGGAGATCCGGGAAAGGGGAGAGGTTAAAAGAATCTTCTCTGGTGATGTGTATGCAACCTCAGGGCTGTCCCTGTTTGCTTGTCACTTCTCATCTTGACTGCTGTGTGGATGGTGCATGCCTCTTCCTTGAAACCGTCCCTGCATCTTCTACTCACCAGACCATGCCTTTAAAGAGAGAATAAATGCCATTATGAATTACTACATTCAAGTAAGAAACAATTTTCTTTTCTTGATCTCTAAGTAAAATAATATATTTAGTGATTTTAAAATGAATATAAAAGCCACAGGAGTGTTTGCTAATTATTGACTTAAAGGGACTGTGGCAGGTTGAACCAGAAAGAAACTTGGTGTCATCTGTTATTTTGCTCATGATTTGAGAAATTAACATCTAGAGAACATGATATTGTTTGTTCTGATCTTTGGGGCTTAGTGTGATGTTTATTATCATGGAAGAATAGCATTGTTCCAATTGATAAGTCTACAAATGTTTATGAATCTGATGAAAATGCAAAATGTAGTGAAACGCTACCTAAATGATGCATCTTAGGAGAGAGGAGACCTGTGAGTGAAAGCTGGGAGCATTGAAGTCTATCAGACAGAGTGAGTCTGAGAGAATGCTAAACACAGAGAGCTTTCATGTCTAAGAAATGACTACTGTGTACTGGTCCAGGGCTGGTGGAGTATCATCAGGGTATTTCAAAGAAAGGTGACCACCGCATTGTCAACAGGATGGGCTTTTTTTTTTTTTTAAGGGCTTGGCTAACATGATTAATAAGACTGACAAGTCCAAAGATATGCTAGGTGTATCGGCAAGCTGGGCACCCAAGAAGATTTCTAGTCCCATAGCCAGCAGGCTCACGGCCCAGAAAGAGCAGATGCTTCAGGACATGTGAGAGTAGGAAATGCCAGGGTTCTGTTACAGGCAAAAGGGATTCATCCGCACTTGTGGAATGGCTACCCATTTTTGTTTCGTGCTACCCTTCGATTCGGGAGAGCAATCTATTTTATGTGATGTCTTAAAATTTAACCTTGTCCAAAGCACCCTCATCAAGAATATTTGAAGAAATAGCTGGACAGTTGGTCTATGAGAGCTAAAGCGTGAAATAAGCTATCGGAGAGGGACACAGTAGCTCACAGTGGAGCAGAATAACTGAGTAGTCTGAGAGGACTCAGTCTATGAAATGAGGACCAATAGGGTGAAGTCAGCAGAGGCCAGCTCTGTGAATTGAAATTTGTACAGGAGTTTATTGCAGAACTCAACAACTCATGGTCAATTTTATGTAACGTTTCTACTTTAAAGCTAGATATTTAGCCGGCTTCCCCTAATAAAATTGGGATGATTTTTAAAACTTCAATATCATTGCTTTCAAAATTAGTTTTATTTTAAGATACTAATTAAGATGCAGCTTTAAAAGTTGCGCATGCATAATTTATTGAGATTTGGGGCACAGATATACCAAATATCTTATCTAGGCCTTAATTATCAGAGTCCTAATTACATATTTCCTTAGAAGAGCAAGCAACTTATTTTATCCTATTAAAAAACAATGGGTGTCTGGAGAGATGGCTCAGTAGGTAAGAGCATTTCCCATATAAACATGAACTCTTGAGTTTAGATACCAACCAGGTGCTATGGGGGTGGAGACATGGGGCTTATTGGAGCTGACTAGCCAGCCACCTACCTCCAGGTTCAGTGAGAGACCCTGTTTTTTTATGGAATAAGGCAGAGTGATACAACAGGCTCTCTGTGAGAGTGTGCAGAGTCATGGACCTCTGCCTATATATGTGCATATACCACACTCCTGTAGCATATACACAAACACACACACACAAACTTATGAGTCAATGCCCACATTAAACTACTAAACTAAGTGACGTAATATAGCTCAGTGTTCTTATTTAATTTTTACTAGATTTTTTTGCCATACATACATTTTGATCATGTTTCCCCTCCCCCAATTCCTCTTGGCTCCTCCCACCTCCCTGCTCACCAAGCTTGGTTGTTTGTCCTTCTTTCTTTAAAAAAGAAATCAAACAAACAAAATGTAGTGTCATTTCATTTGAATTTTAATAAATAAAGCTTACCTGAAGATCAGAGAGTAAAACAGTCCCACTGGTCAACCTTACAGCACAGGCAGTGGTAATACACACCTTTAATCCCAGTAGCCACGCTAGTTTGCCATAGAAACCGGGTGGTGAGTGCCTTTAATCACAGTGGTGAGCACCGTTAATACCAGCCTTAGAAAAGATTATAAAACAGGAGGAGACAACTCTCAGACACAGTCTCATTCTGAGATTCCTAGAGGCAAGATCGCAATTTCAGACTGACATTGAGATGAGAGCCAGTGGCTGGCTGCTTTTCTTTTCTGACCTTGAGGTTGATCCCAATATCTGTCTCTGAGTTGTTTTTTTTTTTATTAATTATGCTTTACAAAACGTGGAAAACAAACAAGCAAAAAACCAATAAGACAAGCAAAAATGCTAAAAAAAGAAACCCAACAAACATGAACCAAAAATTTCACAAAGATGAGTTCATTTTGTGTTGTCCAACAACTCCCGGAGTTTGGTTATTATACGCAGTTATACTCATGAATAAAGCTGATTGTCCCATTGCATCTGTTATTGCTAGGAGTAGTAACCTCATGTGTCCATTACCCCCTTTTTTAGGGCTGTGGCCCTGTCTGGCTTGAGCCTGTGCAGATCTTGTGCATGCTGTCACAGTTTCTGTGAGTTCATACGTATGTCAGTCTAATGTGCCTGGAAGATGCTGTTTCCTAGGGTTGCCCTTTTCCCTCTGGATATTACAATCGTTCTATCTCCTCTTCTGCATAGATCCCTAAGCCTTGATGGGAGGGTTGTCGAGGACATCCCATATAAGACTGGGTGGTCCATAGTCTCTCACTCGGCATACTATCCAGTTGTGGGTCTCTGTGTTTAAGAAAATATTTTATTAAAGATGGTAATAAAAATATAAAGTGAACTTACCTATGATCTTTAAAAAGTATTTTACACGGGGCTGGAGAGATCGCTCAATGGTTAAGAGCACTGGCTGCTCTTCAGAGGTCCTGAGTTTGATTCTCAGCAGCCACATGGTGGCTCACAAAACATTTCTAATGAGATCAGGTGCCTTCTTCTAGTGTATAAGCATACATACATCAAGGCAGAACACTGTATAAATGGTAAATAAAATAAGTAAATTAATCTAAAAGATAAAAAGAGACTAGAAGACCTCCATCTCAAAAACAATAAATAAATAAATTAATTAATTAAATAGCTTACTTTATATCTCAGAACTTTCATGTCCTTCTTTTCAATATCTGACTACTAGCCTTGTTGGCGCAACTTTATATTTGTGTTAAATATGTATTACTGCCAACAGTAATGGACTTTTTAATAGTTAACATATTTTGGACATGCATATAATGTACATAGTGGTTTCTATGTCCGGGTTGTAAATTTGACAATGGTTTGCATTTTCACAGAAGGAGTCCTTCCCTTTTCAAGTTATTAACTAAAAGAGACTTTGGAAGAAATGAGCCAAGCATGATGGCACATACCTGTGAACCAGCATTGGGTTGACTGAGGGGAGAGCACAGCACTGGGGAGACAGAGAGAGGTAGATTGCACAGGAAGACTGAAGGAGGGAGATTGCACTGGGGAGACCAAGGGAAGAGGATTGCACTGGGGAGACTGAGGGAGGAGCACTGAACTGGGGAGACTGAGAGAGGAGGGTTGCACTGGGGAGACCAAGGGAAGAGCATTGCACTGGGGAGATTGAGGGAGGAGGATTGCACAGGGAGACTGAGGGAGGAGGATTGCACAGGGAGACTGAGGGAGGAGGATTGCACAGGGAGACTGAGGGAGGAGGATTGCACAGGGAGACTGAGGAAGGAGGATTGCACTGGGGAGACTGAGGGAGGAGGATTGAACTGGAAGACTGAGGGAGGAGCACTACACTGGGAAGAATGAGGGAGGAGCACTGAACTGGGGAGACTGAGGGAAGAGGATTGCACTGGGAGGCTGAGGAAGGAGGATTTCGCTGGGGAGACTATGGGATGAGAATTGTAATTGGGAGACTGACTCAAAATCTCTGTCTTAGAAACAGGATATAAAATCAAAGAATTCCATGTAGTTGCCCACTGCTTGGCTTTGATTGTCCGTGCACTTGTACACGTGCATGGCTAACCAGAGATGTAACGTGAGCCAGAAATAAATAGAGGAGTATAATTTTATAAAAAGTTATGGGTTTTAATAAACCTAATTGTTAGCTTTATATTGATACATTATACAGTCAAGTAAAGAACTCTGTAAGTGGAGGTATTTATACACATGTTTGTATGTACGTATGTGTGTGTGTGTATATACACACATAAATTGTTCATGAAATATTTAACTTCATAATGCTTTCTACTTTTGAAATTTTAATTTGTTTTGCTTTCATTTTATTTAGTCTTTTGATGTGTGTCAGCACTATTACTTTTATCTATGGCCAACATATATTTTTAGAATTTACTGGGTACCCAGAATGCGCTTGTAGAGTGAGTACACACATGGGCAGAGAGGTAGACCGTCACACATGCATCAGAGATGGCTTGGCCATGAGATAGGACACCTTGCCTATTCTGGACTAAATGCTTATTGTTTGCTTAGCTACTGTGGGTTGGAGAATATGAAAAGGAATCAGAAAATCAAGGTTTTATGAAAGTAACAGAGAGTGAAAAAGGGAGGCGCAAGAGAACTCTAGTTCTCTGAAGCTATATCAGGCGTGAGTTCCTATGAGCACTCCCCTGCTCCCTACCTACAGATCCAGACACACTCATCATGTCTAATGGAAAATTCTTACACTTTCAGAGTTATTGTGAGAAGTTATGGTACAGCTTTGAAGCATCTGGCATACTGACTTGAATATAAAAGTTCCTGAAATATGTTGATTCTATTACTTCTCCTTTCAGTATACCTTCCAACCTGAGCCTTGCTTTGTCAGTGTGGCTCTCTCTCTAGAGCAGTGTGGGACTCCTAACATGTCATGAAGGAGCATAGGTCATGAAACAGGAAAAGATGTTTCCTTGTCTCTTAACACATTGCTTTGTCCAGGGGATTGAGAAATCAGCTGTCATATGCACATAAGATGAAAGACAACTCCAATACTCTTGTCTTTTTTCCCCCAAAGTCTGACCATCAGTTATTCTTCCCCACCCCCAATACACACATACACATGCTCTCACTCCTACATTCATACAAGCACGTAAAAAGATAGTTTTTAAATTAATTTCTCTTACCAATTGTGATGCAGGACGTAATTGGAGGTAAAGTTTTGAATTCAGGTTTTGTAAACACAGACCCAGGTCACAAAGTTGCCTTTATTCTTGGCTCTTTGGCTAGATGCTCCATTCTTCACCTTCCAGAGCTTCATCTACTTCATCTCTCAAGTAAAGAAACCGAGAGAACGTGCTGCCTGTTGCAACTCATGCAGTCTACGAGGTGACATTTACAGTCTCGAATAAACTTGCTCACTCCACACTGTTGTCTCTTTGTGTCCTGAACTATTCTAAATGCTTGAAATATTCAAGGAAGGACATAAATTTGCCTGCTTTTGAGGCAAGTCTGTTCCCTCACATGCTGCTTCTGGTTTTGGTTAAAATGAGAAGCTGGTCCATGCAGTATCCCTCTCAAACGGGGATCTTCCTGCAATCCATCACACACCTTTCCATGGGACATTTGCTTCTGACTGGCTCCCAAGATTCTCTCGGTGTCACAGGAAGGTTTGCTTAAATAGCAGACATGTTTGACGTATGAAGCCTACAGTGGCAGAAAAATTAAGCTCATCCACATCCTCCTGAATAAAAATGTTCTAAAAGAAAAAAATGGATATAGGAAGATTTGGGATCAACTTTGCCTAGATTGTGAGAAAATATGATGTAGTAAAAATTAAGTAATTAAATTTGATGAAATCTTTCAGTGCAATGCAGTAGAAAGAACACCTTGTTTTTTTTTTTTGTTTTTTTTTTTTTCTTTTTTTTTTTTTTTTTTACTTATTTATTTATTTTTATTCTTTTTTAATTAAAATTTCCACCTGCTCCCCATATCCCATTTCCCTCCCCTCCTCCCAAATATTGCCCTCCCCCCACTTCCCTCCCCCTATCCCCACTCCTCTTCTCCTCCCCCCACTCCATTCCCCCTCCCTCTCGATACTGAAGAGCAGTCCAAATTCCCTGCCCTGCGGGAAGACCAAGGTCCTTCTATCTACGTCCAGAAAGGTGAGCGTCCAAACAGGCTAAGCTCCCACAAAGCCAGTTCATGTATTAGGATCGAAACCTAGTGCCATTGTCCTTGGCTTCTCATCAGTCTTCATTGACCGCCATGCTCAGAGAGTCGGTTAATCCTAACAACTGGCAGGTTGAGGCACGCAGATCTCTATGAGTTTGAGGCCAGCCTGGTCTACATTGTGAGTTCTAGGTCAGTAGGGCTACAAAGCAAGACCTTGTCTTATGAAGAAATATTTCCATTTGTTTCTCTGCCAACTTAAGGTGAAAGCTTTACTTACTGTACTTCATGTTTTCGGTCTCCTTCTCTTTCTCTAGTTAGAGATGACAAAGTACACGATAAAGTGTGAAGTGGTCTTAATAGGCACTAGTAAAACATATTAAAGTGTCTTCTCTCTCGGAAGACTTCATTAAGCAAAATTGATTTTTGTAATAAAATGTTTATTTATTAAAAATGAGATAGATGTTTTCACCCTTAAGAAAAATCCATTAACATATACTCCAAAGCAACAAGCACTTGCAAATGCTAATTTTAAGGACTAATCACTTGAGTTAGAACCCTAAGTCCTAAGGGTTCTAAGCATGACATTATGTGTAGTATGACAGACAGATCTGCAGTGCCAGTTACCGTCGAACCCGTTGTAAACAACTACATGTGCAACAGCCGACTTATTTGGGCTCCGATTTTCTTTGTTCAAAATTACCTTAATAAAGTTAACTTTCACTGGCTCAGTGGTAATTGAAATTTTCTCAGCTTGCAAAGAGAACCCTTCCAGTAATCATCTGGTTAGATGAATTCACTGTGGCTCAAATGGTTATTCTTAATGATTTGTTTTCAAGTTCCTGCAAAGAGCTCTTTCATTAAATGTTGTCTCATTGGACTGGCAGTTTGTCTCATTGGGACTTAGGTTTGGGATAATGCTTTCTTAATTCCCGAAGAACATGTTAAAATCTGTTTACGATAACCTAAAAATGAAGTGTTTGTTTGTTTGGGTTTTTTAAGTACACACGTATAGCTTCATGATGTAAACGGATGTGGTGTGTTTTCATTACACCTGGCTGTCTCATGCAAGTTCAGTGGCAGCTCTCTTGTCTCCTACTATCTCCCCGGATTCCATGGCAATTCTTCTATGGCAAGCATACATAGAGAGGAGGTGGTCTGATGGGTGCTGGAGTTGAACAAGTCCCCAAGCATGCTTAAAGCCCTGTAGCACCTAACACTCCACGTACTCAATTGTATGTTTTTGTAAAGTTTGAAAAGATAGACTTTTCCATTTGTTTAGGTAAAGTCGTTTCCCAAAGTTTTCTTGGGCTTTACAAAATCTGGTTCTGTGACTGTAGTTAGATCAAGCCACAGAAGATCCGTAGTCTGTTTGCCATGATTGACCATGGGATGTTTCCATAAGGAGACAGCTTTCCTCTCCCACCTTCATAAGGCGGCACAGAATCCAGACTCTGAATAGGTTGAAGATTCTGGATCCCTGGGTTTCCAGCAAATCTCTTAGCCCTGTGTTCTCCATCCTTTGTTCATTTGCTAATTCTACATAGGCAGTACACATTGGCTTCTCTCTAACAGCACAATACATGTTTCTCTGTCAACCAGCCTTTGTCTGGTAACTTAAAATTTCTCCGTTATAAAAGGCCATGTGTTTTTTTATTCCATCACCCTACTATCATCACTGATATGAAACATTTTTCAGCAAGATGGTGTAAAATATTTTTCAGCAAGGTGCTGTGAATTCATACAATATCTTCTTGTAATATACTCATAAAATTTGTTGGCATTGCTAAAATTAACCAAATTAATTGTTGAGCTACTTCTCTATGAATTGCTGTTGTCTTATTATCAAAGTGAAAGAGGCAATTAGTGGGGCATTAGTGCTTGGAACTGTTTTCTTAAATGCTTCCCTATAAAATGAATATTTAAAATTTCTTCAGATTCTAACGAGCACATGTGTTTGTACCTATATGTACATGGAGATTGTGCTTTAGTTTCCCAGCTGCTCAGACTCTAATAAGTACACAGGAGCTCTACTAATTACAACACTGTTTAGCCAATGGCTCAAGTCTATTCCTAGCTAGCTCTTATATCTTAAATTAGCCCATTTTTATTATTTTGTACCTTACCATGAAGTTCGTGGTTTGTCACCTCATGCTTTTTGGGTGGCTACATAGTATCAGCCTGACTGTGCCTTCTTTCCTCCTCTATCTCTGCTTGGATTTTTCCACCTTGCTATATTCTGCCCTGCCATAGGCCCAAGCAGGTTCTTAATTAACCAGTGGTGATAAAATATATTCACAGCATACAGAGGAGAATCCCATATTACCTGTATGCTTTTCCAGGGTTTTCATGTTATTGAAAGCAAAACAACAACAATAGTAATGGCAACAGAATGGAAGACATCCAGAGGTTAGAAATCACTTAGTATGTAACAGGCATGTGGAAGTATGGATTTTCGTTTGTGTATCTTCTTTCTGTGAAATTCAGTGACACTGATATCCTAAAGGGGTCTGAGAAAAGGATTTCCCTCTGCAAGAAAAAAGATTCAGCATGCATTATGGAGGAGCTATAAGAGAACACTGACCTTCGGACTCTCTGGACCAGAATCACTGTTTAGAGCCTCCAGGTTTCTTGACTCCAGATCCTTTTCTGTTTTCTGCTTCCTTCTGTCCTCTGAACCTGTGTTGTAGTTGTGTTAATGCTGTTTCAGACAGAAGATACAGGGAAATATAGGCATCAATTGCTCTTTTTTTTATAGCTCTTTTTTTCCGTTTCCGTTCAAAAGATGGCAGCTCGAGAGCAGCCTGGTCTACAGAGTGGGTACCTGGACAGCTAGGTCTACACAGAGAACCCTGTCTGGAAAAAAATGGAGGCATGTGAAAAGTGTTTTAAATAAAATAAAAGAGGTCACTGAATTGCTTCAAGGGACGTTTTGTCTCATCTTTAGTTTTTCCTTCTGTGAGAAAGGAGAGCCTGGAAATAAGAAAGATAGTGATATTGAGGGGTACAAAGATGGATGGTTATGAAGAAGAAAATTCATTTCTTAGTTACCACTTAAAGAATAAGAAATATGCACCTAAGCGCTGGCTAAAAGCATATTTGGAAGATACATTTAATGTGATATAGAGATGTCTCAGCGATCAAGAATGGTGACTACTCTTGTCGTTGTTTCTGACACTATGTGACATCCTATGACTGTAAATGTAGTTTCAGAGACTCTGATGCTCTCTTCTGCCCTTCATGCACTCTTGCATTCATGTGCGGGACATAAGCTCACACATGGACCCACACATACATAAAGTATACATATAATTTACAAAATACATTTGATTTTATTGTGCTTTAGCAACTTCTTTTTTATTATTATAGCAAGTTAACTAAATGAGGGATAAAAAGCCAATGTAGTATGGGACTCACGTAGAATCCAGAAAGCGTAACTCAGGGCTATCGAGTAGAATGGTAGTGACCAGTGCCTGGAATGGGAGAGCATTAAGAAGATATTGACCAAAGAATTAATTAGAAAAACATCATTTCAAGAGATCTGTTGTAAGTATAATTAATAGTATATCTCATTCTTTTTTTTATTTTGTAATTTTTTTCAAGAAGCCTATAAAAATATACCATTCTTTCCACAAAATGCTAACTCTGCATGATAATGTATTTAATAGTCAGATTTTATCATGCCACAATTTATATAGACTTTTAAACATTATGTTCACTGATTAAATACATGCACTTAAATTTTAGATAAAATCTTAAAAGGAGAGGGCCACAGAAAGTGAAAAGATCAGTGCCAGGCATCTTAAAGTTAGAGGCTTTGCTGTGGTACTTTTTGTGACCCTCTGACTTTCTCATTGAAACCTCTGGTTGATGGAAACTGCACATTCCCCTCACTATATGTCTGAAAAATTTATGAAGTTGGTACTCTTGTATTGCAGAAAACGTTCTGACAAGCTTTATGGCTTTATTAGATAGTATTTTCATGCAAATGGACAGTGCAGAGTGAGTTTTGTGTGTTCTTTTTAATGCTGTCAATTGCTAAACTGGCTGAGCTCATTGAAAGGTTGTTATTTAATATTTATTAGAGACCCAGGGGCATGATATTATGTTTCTCAATAGCCAAATATTTTACTGTTTTAATAGAGGTGTTTTTTTTTTTTTAAATGTACTCCACAACTTCTTTTTCTGTTGTCATGAACAGCAGTGGTGCAAGCCTTGCAGGTCTTACTGTTGAGGAGATGAAATTAAATTCTTCTTTTAGGAAGAAGCATCTGGAAATTAAAACTGAGGAAAGTGGCAATGAGAAGATCCTCACAGTTTAACTCAGCTGGACAATTCTTCATTATACTGACAGTTTAATTGGGCATGAAAAGAAATGGCAATTTAAAATCAAGGCCTTTGAGTGGGACAACCTCTCTATTTTAAAGTTCGGGTTTTTTTTTATGTGTTGTTTTTTGTTTTTTTTTAGAAAAATAAACAAAAGGTATATTTGGTTCTCCAGTTAGTTTTGTTCTTTTTAATTCGTTCTGGGTTAAAATTGCTCTTTCTGGATCAAAATATGTGCGTTTTAGTGGCAACTTTTGCAAGAGTCTAATATTAAAGAGAATGAATAGAATTTATGGTTTTACATATATACAGAGATAAACTTGCAGAAATGCCCATTCTTATGAAAGCCTAGCCACCTAGCAATTAATTATTTTTATGATCCAAAGAACCTGTTTTTTTTTTAACATTCAAGCCATTTTTGAAAGTGGAATAAACAAAAACAAAGTAGTTTTGCTTGTTCTTAATTAGAAGTGAAATCATTTTTACTTACCTAGGAGAGAAAAGTTTGTATCTGGGTTATCCATCCCAATGTCCTCTTTATCTAGGTAGGCATGGCTACAGAGAAGACAGTAAAATATTGGTTAGAATCACCCATTTCTACAAATGTCACAATTTGGAATGACCTAAGCGATATATTTGTACTCTCTAGCATCCTGATTATTAGCAAGTAGAAACACATGACTTCCATTTCTGTGCCCAAACTGGATTAGTAGCCATCAGATAGTTCCCTATGATAATACAGAAGAATTTTTTCTGCAGAATGATATGAAAATCCTCTCCTGATTCTGCATCATCACATGGTCATAAGATGGGTGCTCCCCAGATCTGCTCTCCGTAGAGGCATCTGGCAGGCACTTTCATTCCTTTCGACCTTCTTGCTTTCTGTGAATTCTTTCATGGAATGTCTTAAGTGATTGCCATTTATAGCCATTAACTTGCAGTACATTCCATGGCACACCTACAATTTATGAACTACTTGTTAATTTATTTAAGTTCATTCCAGATGGAAATATGTATCTGCCCTTTATACAGAGGGACCAGGTGAAAATAAATACCATGTAGATAACTACTTTGGGTGAAAATTATATAAAATTGAGTAAGGATGGATTATGTGAATGTTTGAGGAAGTGGCAATGATTATATACAATGATTATCTCCAGTTAGACTAGCACAAATGAAACCCCTAATGAGGAACTGTCTGTGTTCTGCATGAAGTCCTTTGGGGCTTCACATGCGCAAGAGAAGCCTGTTTCAGCAACACAGAGGATAGTCGTTCTCAGAACACTTTGCTGAGCTTGAATTGTTAGGATTTTTATCCAGAGTAACTCAAACGCCAAATGTTGCTTTGCATATAATATATGCTGTAACACTAGGCTTCCTACCGGAATGTCTTCCAACCTTGGGCTTTGGATTTGATAGAAAAAAACCACTCCTTTCTCTATAAGAAAGTAATTTTAAAAATTATTTTTCATCATTGCACATTTGTTTAACCATAGCCCACAGTGGTCGTACATAGCTCCCATCTGTGATTATTTTGTATTGTTTAACAAAGACTATGAGACCAGGAATTTGAGAGGGGGTGAGGATGGAGCACGAGACTAGTAGGAAGAAGAAAAGAGGAATGGGAGGAAATTATGTACTTATTTATTTTTTAATTAAAAAAATGGAAAATAAAACCAAAAAGAATATGAAGTCTCTTGCCATTAGTACTGGCGTAAGCATGATGGTTTCTGTGCTCTGTGTAAAAAGTTAGTTGACTCTTTGTATGTTGATAGATTTGTATTTCTGATCAGTACCTAAGAGAACCTTTCCTTCTATAATTAGAAAGTCAGGACTGGATATTGGATAGGATTTTTAATGTCAGTACTAGACAGATAAGTTATTTGTAAACCTTTTAATCTTCTTGATTGACTCATCCCAATTAAATCTGAATGTTAGATTGCTAAATTTTTAAAATTTGGGAAAAGGATTTGAACAAATGGGTATGAATTATTTTTGCGTCATAATAACTCCATTTATCAAGAGGCTTGATAAAAACCATGGATGGACACACATTAGCAAATGTTAATTCATTTTCATTTAATGTGTTGAACAGTCTGGAGTGGTCTCTTTAGAAATAAAATTACTGGAATTAATGCTTCCCAAGTAAACAAATCTTTACTAAGGTAAACATTTTTCTCTTAATTCTATTTTTTAATGCCCAACCAGTGATTTTTTTTTTTTTATTTTAAGGTTTTAAGTTAGACTAAGACTATAAGGCAAAAAAAAAAGAAAGAAAGAAAGAAAGAAAGAAAAAAAGAAAGAAAGAAAGGAAAGGAAAGGAAAAATCTCCAAGAGTGTATGTTATGCTGCATATTTGCATGTAGAAAATTTGGATAGAAGGGTCTTGATCTTTATAGATACTTTCTTCTCGAGGCTAGTCTGTGAAGCAGTGGAGACTAATACAGAAAAATGTAACTCACTTTTCAAAAGAGAGGAATGGCTTTGCAGGACCTTATGAAAGACATTGACTATATCTAAGGAGATAACTGAAACTATAATGGGCCTAATTTAGGCAATTTTTGCTTCGTGGTTAAGCAGAAGAGATACCTTATTTTTTTCCTGACATGAACATCCTTGATTTTACATGAGTACTTCTTGTTCTTTCTGTGCTCTCCTTGAAATATTTGGGCCATAAGGTTTAATTGCATGCTCATCAAGCAAACAGACTTAGAGGTGTCCTCTGAGCTGTGGACTCCCACAGCTCGCATTAATGATAATGGGAGCTAAGCCTGTGTATTGAGGAGGGCATAATCCAGTCTTTGAAGATGGAGTTCCGCTCTCTTCAGCTGTGCTCAGCTTCAATGGCTAAACTGAGGCAGAGTGTTCAGAAGTGTAATTTGTGGTAAAGCCCCAGGACATTGTCAAAGCAGGCTGCCAGTGCAGTGCAAGCTGAAACAGAAGAAGAGGCAAGAAGCGTTCGAGAATGGATTCCCAGAGTTCCTTGAACTGGTTTCCTTCAGAAGATGGGAAAAGAGGCCTTTTGTTGGGGAAGGGGGTGGCCTCCTCCAGATGATTTTTTTTTTTTTTTTTAGTGATGAATATACAATTTGACTTAGGCTAGAAGTTGCAGAAAACACTTGTCTTTGAAAGGCAGTGCATATAGTAACACTCAAATAACATAGCATTCCGACTGTCTTGATGCCACCAGTGTCTTCCTTTTTCATCCATTAATCTCATTGTAGAAGTAGAATTATTTGCAAGAAACCAAGGATTTTGGAGAATTCTACATTGTATGCTTTATAAAAGAGAAATTAAATTGTGAAATGTGACTATCTTCTCCATTAAAGTCAACCTGCATTTTTTTTTTATGGATTGCAAGTTTGTGAAGCTATCTTCTTGCTAAATTCATTTTTAACGCTTAACTCAGTGCTCGTAATAGTTCGAGTCATTTTATGAAGTATTAAAATTATAGTTTGTCCATGCACATATTTCTAGCTGAGGTCAAATATCACACATTTTTCATACTTTTTTTTCAGGTAATACTAATAATTTCAAGATTTTATCTTCTCGGGGGCTGGAGAGATGGCTCAGTGGTTAAGAGCATTGCCTGCTCTTCCAAAGGTCCTGAGTGCAATTCCCAGCAACCACATGGTGGCTCACAACCATCTGTAAAGAGGTCTGGCGCCCTCTTCTGGCCTTCAGGCATACACACAGAAAGAATATTGTATACATAATAAATAAATATTAAAAAAAAAAATTTTATCTTCTCATGGCCAGGTACAGTTTTGTTCCTAACTAAGTTTCCTTTGCTTGAGTTTAGCCTATTTAGTTACCACATAGATTAAGAGCAGATTCTCAAAAAAAAAAAAAAAAGAGGACAGAATTTATGTGAAGCAAAATGGACCCCCATTATTGCTTCTGGAAATACAGCTTAAATAGTTTTTACAGTAAGACATTAATTATGCCATATTTCCATTTGCAAGATAGTATATTGGGGAATAATAAGTCCCACATACTGAAGTCATTCAAGAGCTCATATTACAGTTTCTGTCTAGTGCACCAGACTATGAAGGGTCTCACTAAGTTTTAGGGGAAAGTGAAGAAATAACTGACTTGGAACTGCTTCAAGGGGGCAGACTCAACTCATTTCGGAACTCTCTGGCTCAAAGGTAGTTGGGCTAATAATTGGGAATGCAATTCTATTTCCCTTAGGGTGAAAAAAAACAGCTGAAGTAGTTATGAAGCTGGTCATGTCTCTGTGGACAGTCATGTCTGAAAGGGCTGTGTTCATTCAGAGATTGAAGATGTCAATTAGAGGGTGGCAGATTTCAGCTTTGCTCCCAGAGGAACCATGGTGGTCTCATCCTCCTACAAATCCCTAGGCTAACTTTTGTAAGCAGAAGTAAAGGGTTATTTTCTGGCATTCTGAAGACTCAAAGAATTCAATCTAGGTAGAAAAAGAAATGGTAATGATAACCAAAATCTTTAACACTGTGCTATGATCATTTAATCTGTCCTTTATTTTTAACTTGTATATTTTACTAAAACAAAGTGTAGAGTTGCTCACCTAGCTTTTTGTGTGTTTTCTGAGCTGTTTCTGGGGAGCAAAACTCAAATACAATGTAATATTTCCAACCTCAACATTTGTGTGGTGACTGCCCTGCTTCTCTCCTCCCCTGCATTCTTTTTCCAGGAATGGAAGATTCCCTTATAATGAAAGTACAACTTATTATTTAAATGACTGAAGTGTGACCTTATCTTCATGCATATATAAGCATTGTATTTGCTATTTAGTCCATTACCTCACATCTGTATTTTTATTAAGTATTGGGCCAGGTTGATACCAAACTAAAACTGATCACATAATACAAGTAAATGGAGCAAAACCAAAGCTTTTTATTAATTAACCAGTTTTGGGATTTTATTTTATTATCCCTTGATAAAAAATAAAGTATAAACACAGACCTGTAGACTTGGGTAGACAATAATGCAATCATCTCGGACTCCCTAGGACAGGAACAAATGAAGAACTGCCATAAATGGGATGCTCATGCATGCTTAAGCATTGCTAGGGCATTAAAAAAAAAATAAGATCAAAATCACAAACCTATCAATTTGCTGCTGCGACGGTAACACTTCTTTTCCTTTCGTAAATATTATTGTGTAATAAATGAGTGTCTCTGGTTGCTCACAGCAATACAACATTCACATCACGGGACACATCAAGATTTTAAAAACCACTTATTGTAATTTTAAGTATTCACACTTGAAAAACTGTTAAGTGGTGCCTATAGTCTTTCATAAAAATAATGTGGAGTTTTTTGTTTAAAATATATCTTTCTTAACTTTAAATATGTACAAGTACGCAGAAACACAGTCTTCCTTAGAATACCTCAGTCTTAAAGATTTGAAAATGCACAGACGATTTCCCCATTCCGCATGGTGTCCCATGTGGCAGCAGTCTGCTTTCTATCAAAAGAGCCTCTTCAATACATTCAGTCTTCTTAGACAAGGGACACAAACATGTAGATTTGGAGTTTAAAAGTAGGGTTTGCTCTGTCTGGTGAAGCACATGGCACCACGTGGAAGGTTCTCTTTTTGAGTTTTGTAGATCAGAACATCTGCTCTGTGTTGCCATGTCAGAGCACAAAGGTTTACCACCCCAGAGGTACAATGTGATGTGTTATCAATGACCTTCATGCAAGGCTAATAAGGAGGGTATGTAAGTGCCCTTAAAATGCTTTGTTAATAAACTTTGCAAATGCCCTTTTAATGCAAGTGTTACCATTGTTGTAGGATAATCACCTAGAGGTAGGTCTAGATCCATCTTAACAGGTACCAATGTGAAACTACAGTAACTTATACATGTAGGTGATCACCTGAAGGCTAACACTAAAGGTTAAGGTCTCAATCATCTAAAGTGTTTTAAGTTTCCCACATGAAGCCGAATACTAAAGATTAAGGTCTCAGTAGTCTGATGGGTTTTGACAACATTCTCAACAGTATTGCTTACCAATATATTATAAATGCTTAAAACTTTAAATTAACATCTTTTTGCTTACTAAAAGTTCAGTCATATAATGTTTAAGAAAAACTTCATTTTTCTTGGTGTTTGAACTTTTAAAATTAAATCTTGGAGAATTATTTTTATGGCATTATATAAATAATAATCTGGAACCTTAGGACAGCTCCATTGAGGGAGAGAAAGCACGAAAAAAATTGACTTCTATGATGAATCCCAATATAACAGAGATGTGTTGGTTTAGGAAAGCATTTAGAGACTCATTAAATAATTTTTTTTAAATACTAGTGTCCACTGAGAAGGGCTGTTTCTTCAACCATTACTAACCACTTCTAGAAACATGGCCAGAGAAAGTTATACAGGTCCTTAAGAAGCTAGCTTGCAAGAATCAGGTATTGCTGAATTTTCAAAATTAATAACATGGTGCAGCTCTTAAGTGTCACTTTTTTTGCTCACGAAGGAGGCTGAACCTATGAATCTCTATTCTCTTCCTGTCTCATGGGGTCCTATTAGATGCTGTGTTCTTGTCCAGATTGACAGTGCCGTGCCACTATGCTTCCACAACTTGTCCATGTTTGAATCTCCTGGGTTTCCATTGACTTGTTTTTTCCCTTGCCTTGTCTGACTTGTGTGCTCCCATGTTATGGTTTACAACAGTGACCTCATTTGTTCATTCGTTTTACCACCACCATCTTCCTTCATTGGCTAGCCTCATAAATTATCTACTCACTGTCTCTTTCTCTTTCCTGTAGTTAACTCACACAGTGTTGCCTAGTGCATCATTAGCTTGTGGAGTCAATTACATACATTGGTTCTTTGATTCTAAAAAACAAAACAAAACAACAACAATAAAAACAGCAACCCCAATATTTTCAATTTTTTTTTGTAATGGTCAGGGAAACATGTATAGATATAATATTGTAAACTATGAGCACACTTCGCTGGATGAAATGTTAAAGTCTGTTTTGTAAAATGTGCAGAGTAAAGGAGCACTGCTTGGTAGTATCAAAACGCCATGCTTTGAAAGCAGTATGAAACCATGTCCTACTCTCCTCATGTCTTTGATGTTTTGGATTCCGTGTTATCTTCATCCTTAAGCGATGGCATCATAAGCATGGCACACGTGAGTCTCCAGGCCCACTCTTTTCCCCTTGATGGTTGTAGACAACATTCTTAATTATGAGGACAGAATCACAATTGCTTACTTTTAATCTTTTCTCTTTCAATTACATACTCTTTTTTTTTTTTTTTTGTCATCAATGCAGTTGAGCTGCTGGAAGGGAAGAACATTTCCCCTTGTGAAGGCTTTAAAAATTACATATTCTTTAAATATTAAGAAATGTCAAATTTCCAGCATATTATTAAGTAATACCCCATTTGAGTGTCCTAATATTTTAAAAAGAATAAATCATGAGCTTAGACCAAAAGGCTCATAAGAGTTCATTTAAAATATAAAGCCAAGCTTGCTGTTGGGAAAACTTTAATGGCCTTACCTTATGTTATTCAAAATATTTTCAGAATGTTAGCAACTTACTAATAATAATGATTTGTTTTTTTCTTTGTTTTCCATTTTTGTTAAAACACAACAATTGCTATGTAAAGTTTAATGGTATTTATTAGGAAAGTTTAAAAATCAGGAAATTAAAGGTCTTCTCCAAACTAAATAGAATATAGAATGAGTATATTGAATGAAATAATTTCCTTGCCATTTAAAATTATGATTGAAGCCACAGAAGGGAAGGCAGTAAGTAACTTGACTTGTAGCCCATGAATGGGATGCGTGAGTCAATAGTTCAAGTGTGAAGTGCAGCATTCCCTCCTCTTTACTAACAGCTGAAGACACAATATCATTTTGCTATAAACATAGAATTATTACATACATAATTCATTTTCTAACACTAATGAGATTACTTATCATGACTAAGCAAAGTGTGACTAATACATATTTGCAGAAGCCATGAATCATAGTAAGGCAACCTAGAGCTCTTGGGAGAAACTCTAGAATCTGAATATTTTTCAGGGACTCTCTGAGGACATCCCACCTGCTCTGGATGTATATTCTGTGCCCAGTGGATTATAAACCTACCTGAAGATTATGCCTTGCTGGTTGGAATTCTATTGCTTAGAAATAAGTCATTTGCCTTCTTGCCTATTTCCTTATTGGTGATGCTTTTCAGTATTTATATTCTACTACAAGCAAATCACTTTGCAAATGTTTTATATTTTATTATTAAATCATTCAGTATAGAGGAGTGGATCACTTAAACCACTTATTTTCATTTTAGGATATAACTTAGTTTAACTCCTTCTCCAGTACTTTCCCCATTGAGTCCAGTTTGGGTTGCCCAGCTACCCATAGGGATGGGATTTGCTCCGGAGTATGGTTAGTTCCAGAATATTCGTACCACTGCTTCTTCAGCTGGTGAAGTCTCACACCAAACAGCCAATCTTGGATTACAACTCAAGTTTTCTGACTTCACGCCATGGATATTGCCACATTCCTTAACCTAGTGATTTCAGATTAACTTTATAAATATGTATATGTTTGTATGAGCACACGTGTACACACACACACATACAGCAAAACACGTACACATATGCATACATACATGCATACACAGGTGAGATAAATTTTGCTTTTCTACAAATGTAACTTGGTTGAGTGAGGTGAAAAATTACACACACACACACACACATACACATACAAGTTAAATTTCTATCCCATTTAATCTAGGCTAATAGTTAAGTACAATTATGCTTAGCACTTTCAGTTTACATAAATATTAAATTGTCAGCTTTAATAAATTTCAAATTTGACCTACCTTCTCTCAAAGTCATTGGTTAAACAATGTTGAACCGATTTCTGGATGTGGGATGTGTCTTACTGAAGAGGCTGAAGAAACAGCTTGTTTGTGGCACTTCTTGTGTCGTAAGATCTTCATCTGCTCACCTCAGCTGTACACATACGTATATGCCTATGGATGCGACACATATTTTTATTGCAGTGCTGGGGAAGGGACAGAAGCCTTACATAGACTGTTACTCTTCAATGGCTCTACATCTCCACCCTTTGTGTAATACTTTTAACCCTCTTGTCGCAATGAAGTCTCATCCATTCTTTTCAAATACTGTAATTCTTGCCTTTATATTTCTGTCCTGGCACTAGCTGTTCCTTTGCTACTTAAACTGTACTGTGTTTTATAAAATGCTTTTTGGGAAATACGCTTTTCCTCTGTTAAAACAATAGTTACTGTATGACTTTCCAGGCTGTGTCCAAGGTCTGTTAGCTGCTTTGTGCACACTTTGGCTCTTTCCTAAACGAAACGTTGACACCTTGCGTGTCACTTACTATTTGTTGTGCGATTTATTCTACCATTGGATAGAAGAAGTAGGGCACGTGGTTTGTGTCAGTTTCCTCTATAAGTAATAGCTACCCTCGGGTTTATATTCTAAGTGGATTAATCATCTAATTGCATGCTGAACTTTGGTAACTGTAATTGAGAGCTTCTCCTTCTGAAATAATTGAAATATTTAATTTAGGAAATGGGGTTTGGATGTTAAGGGTCTTTCTTTTATTCACAGCATGGAAAAATGTTCTCAACAAGTGAGTAAACCAATGCATTACAGCAAAGTGCTTTAGTGTTACACATTAATGATGAGAAAGCCGTTTGTCAGGATGGAGATCAGCCTTTCTTCCCACAGCAACCTAAAATGTGCTCTGAGTAGGTTACTATATTTAAGAAATGGTAGATAAAAAGAAAACTTTTCTATTTCAATTACAGTAAAAGCAACCTTTAAATCAAGTTTAATCCAATAATTGTATTGTAGTTCCCCTGCTGATGTTAGGCAGGAGTAATAAATGATTTTCCTAAGATTGAATTAAGCAACTTGTAAGTGGTGAAACCTATGAAGCCGGTGCAATTTCATTAAAATCATTATTAGTTTCTGGTAGGGATTATAATATACTTTTGTGAATACAAATCAGCTTTCAGGTTGTAGAATACTATTTATGATTAGAAATCTCTTTCTTAGAGCGCATATTGATTAAGACAGTTTTTTAGTTGCTACCATTTGTTGTGGTTGTTCCTCATCTGCCTATAGCAGCGGTGTGCGGAAGGTTCAGGACTTCATTTGCCGGTTTAAAACAGGCATGCTCTTGGTAACAAAGAATATATGATGCTTATAGACAAGATGAAATTAAAAGTATAATTAGAATTTACACAAAACATCTATTCATTTTGTGTACAAAAGGAGGATATATGGACACTTATTTATCATTACTTATGTAATTACATAGTTTTCTTAGTTTGGATACTGTATTCACTCTGAAATAATATTAACGGGAGTGAGTTCATTCAGACTGGTAGTCTCTTCTACCTGAAGTTTTCTGTGTTATCTGAATACCTGCTACTATTACTTGGAGAGCTTGAAGGGAGACCCTTTTAGGTTTTATGTCAGATAAAATGTACTGAGTCTTACTATAGTTGAAAAATTGTATGTTTAGATGTTTGCATATTAACTCATAGTTCAAGTTCAAAGAGTTCCCTGCTATCTTTTCCATTGGCTCAACTAAAAGTTTCTATTTTACGTTACCATATTTATTTCACATAACAGTTTGAACCTTTTAAAATGTACTCATGACATATTTAGGATTTAGTTATGTCTGTGCTGCTCCAGTCACCTCCCATGTCCTCTGCTCTTGCAGTCTTGCTTGTCACTGGAGCTTTCTTCGTCTTAGTTGACTGAGATCTCAGGCATCCTGAGTGGTGAGAAAGTAGTATCTTAATCAAGTATACGGGTCTTAATAAATAAATGGAACTTGAAACAAGGTTCTTGACAAAGCATGTCGCTAGTTTCACACTCAGAATTGTTGACATAGTAGACAGAGATGGTCAATGTTTACTTTTTATCCAGTATTTTTTTAATGTTGTACTGTTGTGCCTCTGTACATATGCATAGACAGCACATTCTGTCTGTCTGCTCACTCCTTGGCTCCTTTCTGCACCGCTAAGTGTTACTGCTTGTATGAGATCTTCCAGAACTGCCCTTGGATGGACTACATTGTGCCATCAATTAGAGCACTTGGAATTGTTTTCCTTTGTAAACTTAGAGCCAGTTGAAGCCCGGTTATGTAGACCTTCTCCACAGTTCTCAGACATAAGAGCACAGTGGTTAGAATCGGTGCTTGATGCTTGTCTCGTAAATAATATACTAATTGCAGGATTTTTTAAAGTTGTGATTTAAGCTCTGGTTATAGGCTTATTGGAGTCTGTGAGTGCTGTGCTACGACATAAAGACTTTATTGTGATCATCCATCAAAGAGACTAATACCACATCCATCAATACAGGAAGATACATCCCATTCATGTTTCATTGAGGTGACTAATTAGTACTGCTCATGCTGACATTAGCGTCAAGTCAGTGTGTGCCTCTTAGTGGAGCAGGACACAGATACCTGAGAGGAGGGAATGTTAGTTGTGCCATTGCCTCGTTTAGGTTAGCCTATGATAAGCATGTCTGTGGGAACATTTTTCAAAATTGATAATTGATGTAGGAAGGCCCAGTCCACTGTGGGTAGCACCATCCTTGTCTTGGAGATCTATAAGTGTAAAATGATATATATTATGTAATATAAAATTACTTACCACATTTTCAGTTTTGATCATGAACATGAATTCTATGTGGCTGTAAACAAGGTTGCCTGAGAAGAGTGGGTACATTTTTCTTTTAAATAACAAGAATCATATGGGATGATGGGCATGGAGAGATTGCTCAGTGGTTAAGAATACTCACTCTTCTTGCAGACCACTGAAAATTTGCCTTCTAAAATTCACATGGTGGCTCACAACCATCTGCCACTCTAGGTCCAGGGATCCAGTATCCTGGCTTCCACAGACTCCAGATCCACATGAATTTCTCCTACATACATGCAAGCAAAAGACTCATATACAACAAATAAATATAAATAAATCTCTGCAAAACAACTAATTTTTCAGAAAGAAATACCCAGGATATTGGATTATCTTTGTCCCAAGGGCTTAATGATGACAGAAAAGAGTAGCCTGCGTGTTGCCGCCAGCTCGGGTGGATTTTGCAGCTATGCCATGCCACACTGCGTATTGCTGCCAGCTTGGATGGATTTTGTGGCTATGCCATGCCACACAGCTCTCTTGGAATCCAGTCTGCAGCTGAATTCACACAGTCCAAGTCCACATCAGATAAAGAAACACAGTTGCTTGGGAACATCAGTGAGCATGAAATTCATATTGATTTAATGTCCAACAGAAAAGGGTGCTTTTCAGAAATCTACAGTGTAGTTCTAAATATAAATTTAAATGTAGTATTTTATTTACTTTTTTATCCCTTATTATCTATTTGTTCTGTTTCCTTCCTTAATATTTTGCTTTATTCATTTTTTGCTTATACTATTTATATGAACACAACAATGCTAAATTATTTCTGGTACAAGACTGATATAATAAATAAATAAATAAATAGGCAAAATTGAATCATGTGCAGAAAGGAAAAATAGAAGTTTAATTGAACTGAAAGCTGAAAGGAGAAATTATTTTTTACAGATATTCAGGTGAAAGATTACATATTAATATGTTCCTATTATCTTGGTGCTTTGTGTACATTATTTTAAGCATTTTTCGCAAGTGAATGTGTGTGTGTGTACTGTGTGTATCTGTGTGTTCTCATATGTGCTAACATTTAACTGTGAATACATATATGTTATACATGTTGAAACCCCAGAGGTTGATATTGGCTGTATTCTTTATGTAGTCTTCCTTTTGTATTGAGGCTGATTGTCTCCCTTGAACACATCCTCTCTGATTTGGCAAGAAGCATTAGCCAGGGTGCTGTGGGTATCCCTTGTCATTGCCCCCCTCCCAGCTCTTGATTTTGGGAGACTCACCACTCAAACACAGCATTTAAGTGGTGGTTAGGAATCAAAATTTCATTTCTGTCTCAGCCATCTACCCGACTCCATTCATTTTAATTTTTGAGGTTAAAGTAGGAACTCTAATAAACATATGAAGCATTAATAGAAAGACTATTTTTTTAGTATTAAGTCTAGGAAAACAAGAAGGTTCTCCTTTAACTTTTGACTTGGGGAATAAATTTTAAAAAGGGCTAATGGTAGTCATTTGTAATGTATGATTGTAATTAAATAATACAGTTGCTTTCCTCTATTACAATTGATTTCTTTGAGAAAGTCTACCATATTTTGGTGTAATTAATAGAAGTCATAAATCTTTGCAAGCTGTTTCTGCTACAGCATAATAATATAGGAACATGAGGTTTAAGGATGGCATTCTGTTAGATATTTAGCTTAAGTGTGCTTACACCATTTAATAAATGTGTCAAATGGAGTCTAGCCACAGCACATTAAAGAACTAAAGTTGCCACAGATTTACTTACTGTTCTAGTGTGCTTTCTGTTGCTCTGATAAATCCCATGATCAAAAACAATTTGGGGAAGAAAGGGTTAATTTTGCCTACAAGTCTTGATCAGGGTCCATCACAGAGAAATGCCAAAGCTGGGATTCACTGCAGGAGCTTGAAGCAGTAACCATGGAGGAATACTGCTTATTGGCTTGCTTCTCCTGACTTGCTCAGCTGTCTTTCATTTATATATACCAATCCCACCTGACCAAGGAGTATTTGGCCCAAAGTCTGCATCAAGTAGCAATTAAAAAATGTGCCAAGGACAGGCATGGATGTTGGCACACGCCTTTAATCCCAGCACTCAGAGAGGCAGAGGCAGGTGGATCTCTGCGAGTTCCAGACCACCCTCTTCAAATCATAATGTGGTCCAGTACAGTTAGGGCTATGGTATGAAGACCCTGTCTCGAGAAAGAGGAAAAGAGAGGGAGGGAGGAGGGAGGGAGGGAGGAAGGGAAGAAGGAAGGGTGGGAAGGAAGAAGGAAGAAATAAAGAAAAAGTAGATGCCCCACAATCTCATCTGCAGGCCAAACTATTGGAGGCAGCCATTAGTTCTTCTCAGGTATGTCTATATTTCTGTCAAGTAGACAGAAACTATCCAGTTGACCTTTCATTTCTTTCCTGTAGAGAAGTTATTTTTCCATAATCCTTACTGCTTTATTTACATTGCATGACTTAAATGGAATGGAACTATTAAAGGATTATTTAGATGATAATCTGAATATTATCATATGTCACTCCTGTTTATAAACACTCTGACACAATTATATTCTTAACTACTCCCTCTTAATTATCATATTTTGTCTAATTTGAAAGTTATTTTTTCTTTAAGATAGCAAACTGACATATTTGAACAAATCCCATTTCTCAAAGAAACTGAATGTTTCAGTTCCTGCTTTCACATTATTTCTGTTTCTCTAGAGAGTCCTGTTTTATATTGTTACTTTTTATTTTAGTGACACCTGTTCTTAGTCATACCATGCACCGTACTCTAGTATGTTGTTGGTTGGACAATGTAATGGTATTATGGATCTTTCTTTCCCTGATTTTCCACAAAGAGAATTGAAAGTTATTGTTGCAGTTTTTATTTGTTAACATTTTTAAACCATTATTTTGAATGATTATTGTATACATGTTATGTAGTAAGGTAAAGGTAACTCAAGAGATAGAAACTAATTTTGATTTCTTTCAAAATGATTAATGTCTTTCATTATCCTAAGTTACTATAATGGATCTTTTAGCATAATCAAACAGAATTTATCACATTTTTAGAAGAATCAAATATTCTGATTTTTTTTCTGATAAATATGCTTTTCCAGCATATTTACATTTTAATTAATTGATTTATTTTTTAAAACCTTCTTTTCTCATTTTACATACCTATCCCTATCCCACACTCTCTTCTTCTCCCTCTCCTTCCACTTCCCCCCCATCTTCTCCTTTTAAAGAAGTTTCTCATTAGCCTCCTTTACCTCCCTTCTAGAAGCATCTTGCAGACATTACTAGTAACAAGACTGCCACAGGCACAGCCTCAAATTTCATTTGCTGAAAATGACTATTACAATGGCTGCCTTGTCATGCACTCAAGTTTCAAATGAGGTTCAAACAGAACACACTAAACACAAGCTATTGTGTTGGTGCTTAATCCTGCCCCTTGTGCAGAGAGACTTCCCCACATGGCCTTAGTGAAGATCCCTAGCTTGTGTCTTGGAGGTGGAACTCACAGTTCTAGCACTTCTTTAGGTCCACCTGCATGCCTTAGTTTGCTTCATTTTTCATGTGTGAATTGGAGTGTATGGTTGTTGGGAAGCAGATTGATGATCTTCATGTTCTCCAGTTCATCAAATATAAAAAATGTTTTTCCAAAGGCATTTGTGGAGCCAGAATAAATTTGAAATAAAATGTATATAATAGATGATGAATAAAATTAAATTTCCGAGATCCAATGTATTTGCACTGGTGTTCCCTTAAGGTTGCCAATAGCTTTCCCAGATAATAGCCTATAGCATCTCATAGACATGAAATAAGGTGAGAAATATACCCCTGAGGTAAGAAAGATCACTTTCTTTCCAGTTTTTCTATGTTCTTGTTTACATATATATGGAAATTATTTTTTAAGTATCTAAAGAGAATTGATAATAGTTGAATGCATTTTTATGTGTCTGTGTTGTCAATACATGCATGTGAGTGCTGGTAACCAAGAAAGACAGAGTCTCTTGGATCCTCTGGACCTGGAGTTATGAGTTACCAGAGGGGCTTCTGGGAAAAAAACTTGGATCCTCAGGAAGAGCAGTAGTTTTCCTCATTCTTTCTTTTAACCATTCTCCCATCTCCCCAGCCCATCTTATCAGTACTAAAGACTACATTGGTCCTTCTACTCCCTCTAAGCTGTGAAAGGCCCTGTGTAACTCCGAGCCATCTAGCTTTCCTTCTGAATAGTGGTGTGTGTGGTCTTCTCATCAGTAGTGATTTGTTGTGTAGCTCCAGAAACAGCATTTGCTGGATCCTTTGTGTTTGGTTCAGAAGAGTAAGCACCATCTCTTGTGTGCCAAAACCCTTTGCATTCTTTCTACACATGTGAATGAAAGTCTGTCCTATATAATTTGTAATAAAAGAATCAAGGTTTTAAATGCTTACTTCAAAGTGTCAATCAACTGTGGAGTTATGTCTCAGGGTCTGTCTCTCTGACATATTGTGCCAAACATTTTTAATAGTTTTGGAATGGCAAGCCACAGTATGTGGTTAAGTAAGCTTGCTTGCCATCTGAAGATTTATTGAAATTTCTTTGTAAGCTTTCTGTTGTAAAAATGTGTTTGAAATAATAAGATTTTTTTATTCATTTGTTCTAAACACGATTTAAAATGTGCTAGTCAATCTTGTAGAAATGACTGGGTGTCATTTTTCACATTGATATAGTTTGGTGGTGTTAGTAAGAAGTCCAAACACCTGTTCATTTTTTTAGCTGAAACTCGTTAAAAATCTGTGCAGTTGTGGTAGTGAAACTTCAAGCATCAGCTATTGATTTTGACTCTGATCACAACGAAGAGTGAGCAATGTTTGGTACATCTGTTCTGTGGATAAACAGCTGTGCACATTTTCTGAGCTGCAAATCCTCCATTTGGGTTAATGGCTCTGTCTTTAGGAGAGTATGTTAATTTTGTGTCAGTATTTGAGGAGCTAAAAGTAAGAACCTGGGAGGAGAACATCCCATTTTGCTAGGCTCCTGAAGTACCAATAGCATTTGGTCTGTCTCAAAATCCACATAGTCTGTTTGCTTTTAACTGCTCCAGAGCTCTTTTAAAAATGGAATCACCGTGTTAGCATTAGTGTACTTTGATACGTTTTGACCCCATGTGTTTCTTTTTCAAGTTACTTTGATTACTATGTACATTGCAAGGTTGAACTCAAAAGAATTCTATAAAATCAACCAGCTCACCAAAATGTATTTCTGTGCTGTCTAGCTATTTGTGTTTAAGAATTCTCTTCTTGAAGGGAGAGAGCTAGACTTATTTTATTAATGGACAGCTGGCACTTTAAATTATACTATAGGGCCCGGGAGCTTAATCAGTGAAGACAGCTCAGATTTAAGGCTTGATTTCAACTTGTACCCTCTTCTTGAATGGAAGCTCTGTGATTGATAGATCAGGCCATGATTACTGATCTGGTTTGCTCTCTGTGCTCACAGAATAACAACGTGTTACCTTCAGACTTGATATTTTAGGCTACTAGACATCCTTATGAATTTGATCTTTGGAAATTCTTAAAATAATCGTTAATTAAAGCACTTGGAAAAAATTCACCCTCTCCCACATTCTTTTTGCCTTTGCTTCCATTTTCCATAAATTATTCTGTTTCATTTTGATTGCAATCAAGCAGTTATCTTTTGAACATTAAATCAAACCTGCCAATAGAGAGCTACCTTGGATCATTCTGTAGAAGGACCAATGTCAAAATGAAGCTCAGTGAACACTTCTACGTGAGTGAGCATTTTTTTCCCTTTGAAGACGAGTTAAGTCATGAATGAGAACAAATTATGGTTTTCATTACACTTGGTCCTAATCTTTTGAATTGTAATTTACAAAATCCCAGTTGTAAGTAGGATCAGGTTGCTAATCAACTGATGGTGACTTTAGGATGTTTTCTGGGTTCTCAGTTGGGTAGAGAATAACTAGGAGGTTCCTTATGAAGGGAAGCAGAAGAATCAGTATCTGTGATGCAAAAGAAGTTGAACTGGCCTGTACTGACTTAGGTGAAAGGGAGGATGAGCCAACAAAGGAAATTAATGCTGGATCCTTTGGGCAAGGGAATAATTTCAACTCTGTTCTGCTCACAGACCCAATTCACAGTACGTGGAATTTTAACATCCAACATTGGGAGGTGACATTCTTATGTGTATTTGTAATTACTGATCTTGTGACTACTAATTATAACAGCACTTTTAAAAAATTAACTTTCTTCTTCAAAACTACCACAAGCCTCTCAGTAAATCCCAGTGCACATCTCTAGGAATATTTCCTTGTTTGTGGTTCACAGACCTTTTCAGTTATTGCTGTCATTACCTTCCTTGATTGGGTGCCATTGAACCCAGTATAGTATGCTTGACTCAAGGTAGGGGGACCCCAGCACGTAATATCTAATGACTTGTAACTGTAAACACGTCAGTTAGAGAAGGGCAGGGACCCTGGTAGACCTAATATCCCCAAACCTGGAGACAGTGGTTGTCAACAACATCCTGACCCTCAGGTACATCTGTGAGACACTTGTATCTTAAAATCTAAGCAGATCAATGCACGCATGTTCTCAAAAAAGTACTTTGGGAGACTCAACAGTCTCATCAGAAAAAGCCATTCCCTGTCACATTAAATTTTTTTCTTTTTCTTGTTTTGTTTGAGACAGGGCCTCACTACATAGCCCTGTCAGGCCTAGAACTCATAACGTTGATCATGCTACTTTCAAACTCGAATCAATCTGCCAGTCTTTGCTTTGAAAGTCCTAGGATTAAAATGTGTGCCACCACATTCAGCACAAATTGTACTTTTCTTTAAATTTTATATATGTGTGGAAATGTCATAAATAGGCTAGTAAGGGTGCTCGGTGTATAAGGCCCTTCCTGCTAATCCTGATGACCAGTTGGACCCCAGAAACCAACTGGTGGAATTAGAGAACTATCCCCCATGTCAGTACTATGGCATATACATGCCTACATATACAAAATCAATAAATATTAAAAACAGTCAATTTCATAAAGAAAATCATTATGTATAGGTAATACACACTAACATATTTCACTATAAAATAACAAAAATATATTTATCTTTTGAAGCATTTTTAAACATAGCTTAAGGGAAGTTATGTTTTAACAGAGAGGTCATCTGGTTTCCTAACACAAAACAATCTCATTATGCTTATAGCATCCAAATAATTTGTGATATAACAATATTCAGTTTGCACAAAACAATGGTCATGATTTTAGTGATGATTCATGAAGACCAACCCATGGCCCCTCAAAAGGAAGTTATTTCTTTTGTCATCAGTATGATTCCCATCCAGGAAACTCAATTGACATTTTCTAAATTTGAAAACTGCAGCTAGCTACCACAGAACTTCAGTAATGATCATATCATTCACAAAATATTGTAGCAGGTTGTGTGAGCTCAATTAGGAATCAAAGGAATGTATCAGTTCTCATTCAAACGGAAGCATGACTGTGGATTTCTGAGGTGGCAGACATGCCAAGGCATCCAAATACCAGGATGCTATCCAAGGCAGGTTTCTGAAGAGGAACAGGCCCTGCTGGGAACTCACTGTCATCTACAGAAATTGGACTGCATTCTGAACTCCATGTTCTAGTTTCGAAGTCACAAATAGCTTATGGTGACAATAAGTCCAGAATCCAATGAAAGTCGAATACTTTCAGCATTGCTAATTCACATTAATAAAATTAGGAAAAGTAGGTTGAAAAGTTTTATTTTTTGATTTTTAGTTTATTCTTGAAAATTTCCTACATTGTATAATAAAATATAAACCTAATAATATCCTCCTTTCACTCCCAGCTCCCCTAAACATTGCCCCTTTCCTACTTCATATTCATTTTTTTTGATAGCCCATGAAGTCCAATTTGTACATCAGTGTTGAGTTGTGTACTAGAGCATTTGAAACCTATCAATGGTTATGCCCTCAGAAAAAAATGATTTCTCTTCTCCCAGCAACAAGCAACTTCCAGTAGCACCTTAGTAAGGGATTGGGCCTGGAGATTACCTTCCTCATTTGTGTTGACTTTAGGCTGTAATGATCATTTCTAGTTAACTACATCTCCATGAGTTCATGAGTATGCTAGCCATGTCATCCTTTGAAGACAGCATTTCAAAGCATTCCTCCATGACTTCAGTACCTGGCATGAAATTCTCTCCTCTGAAGCAGATGTCCACTCCAATCAGAAAAATGTTAACTACCTTGTAACAGTTGTGTCTTTATTGTAGTAATAGGTACATCTTACCTGCTTTCTGAGTATTATGGCATGGAGGGACTAGCTTCTGGGCAGGACCATTGATGTCTTTTCTCCTGAGAAGCTTGGACAGAATTTTCTGGAGACATGAAAGTTAGCCAATGGGCAGGAAGAGTCCTGGTTTGTTTAGGACTGCTTTTTCTCTATGTTATGGCCAAAGTGGGTGATGTATTTATCAATGTATTACTATGTAATTATGGTGGGTAAATAAGGGCAATAACAATAAATAGCCTCTGTTGTTTTGAGAACTCTAGTTCCAAACTGAACCAATAACTTCTAGAGAGGTAGCCCACAGTTTTCATTAAATGCCCTAAGTCTTCTAAGAACATTGTTGACCTATGGAAGGTAATTCCATCTGAAATATTTGCTTTGTTTTTAATTACATTTTGAAATTAGCTTACCACTCAGTGGGTTTTCATAAGGCATTCTCATATACCCTTAATTTTGATTAGCCTATCCCATACCCTCTTCTGATATCCATAGCTATTTCAGACATGTGGTACACAGTCATACATGCAGAAAGAACACCCATATACATAATTAAATATAGAAGTTTAAGAAAGCAAATTCAGTAGCTTTCTTATATCATCAATGGCAAAGCAGAAGAAATCAGAAAAATACTCCCATTCATGGTAGCATCAAGAAAAATAAAATACTTGGGAATGAACCTATTCATGGAAATGGAAGGCTCCTACAATGAAAGTTTTGAAACTGCAGAAAGAGTGGATGACACTTGAATATGGAAAAACTTCCTATGATAATGAATAGAAAGCATTAGTGTTTTGAAAATGACCCTCCTACCAAAAGCAATCTACAGCTTCAATGCAACCCCCCCCAAATTTCAGCATCATTTTTAATAGGCATAGGTAAAACAATCCAGAAATTTATATGGAAGCACAAAAGACTAAGATGAGCCAAAACAATCTAAAGATACTATAGGAAATATTGCCACATTTGATTTCCAATTATGCTAGAGACACAATAAAAAACAGTGTGGTACTAGCACAGAAATAAACACATAAATCGATGTATTAAAATCAAAGTCCATATATTAGTCCATACAACTATAATTACCCAAATTTTTGACAAGCATTTATTGGAGAAAAGAATAGTGCCTTCATAAATGATGCTGGGAAAGCTGGATTCAACATGAATAAAAATGTGACTAGGTTCATCTTTCATGCTTTACAGAAATAAACACAGATTACGGATCTCAACATAGCACCTGATACCCTGAAAGTGACAGAGGAAAACGTAGGGAGTATCCTTCAACTTACAGGCTGAATAAGAATCCTTCAGTTGTGCAGCAAATGCCACCAGCCACTGATAAGTAGGACCTCATGAAACTGAAAAGCTTCTATGCAGAAAAGGAAATTATCAGTTGTTTGTGTGAAAAGTCAGACGCATAAGGGAAGAGCAACCTTGCCAGCTACTCTTCTGCCCAGTGACTGCTGTCTAGAATAGAAGAGCTGGAAAAACAGCAACCCAATTGAAACCTGAGCTATAGAACTAAATCGAAAATTCTGTGAAAGAAAAGTATAAATAGTTAGGAAAGCAAACCACTTAGTATTGTGGCCATCATTCAGATAATGCTTAAAGGCCTTTAAACTTCCATCTCATGCCAGTCCATATGACATCATAAAAAATACAAATGGCAGCAGGTGCTGGTAGGGATGCTTCAAAAAGGATCTCCCACACTATTGGTGGGAGGGTAAAGATGAACAGCCAGCTGACAATAACTCTGGAAGTTTCTCTACAAACTAAAAATAGCTTGAGAAAGGTTGGAGTTTTCATATTGTGTGTGTGCGCGCACGCACGCACACATGCATGCACTTTCTGTGTGTATTGATGGTGGTGCTCTTTTTCTTTTTTGAGACTACCTTTACAATTGGGACAAGACAGAAAGTGACAGTAATTATGCTGTGGACTCTATATTTCACGGATATCTAGGGTCTTTTACTCTTTAGACAATATTGCATGAACTTTAACTTTTCAGTATTATTAGGTACAGGTTGTATGTGTCCCTAGGTCATCTGAGTAGAGGCCAGCCTTCTAAAAAGCTGAAGTTTGGCTGGCAGGTCACTGTTTTATTTTTCCCAGTAGTATCTATGTTTATCTAAATAATAGTAAAATATACCCCAAAATAATGTTGTTTTCAAATACTTACATATTTCCTATTTTATAATGTCCTTCAAATGTTAAATAATAGTAATTATTGAAAAATCAATGGAGTTACTTAATCATTATTATAGTTCATAGCACCCCAATTATAATACCTTTATAATAACACAAGTTTCTAGGTTCCTCAGTGTAAATATTCATATATAAAATCTAAATTATGAACCTTGAAGTTTGATTGATGGATGCCCTGAAAACTTCCCTTAGGAAGAATGAGAATTCTTTTTGTCTGCTGGTTTATAAACTGAGTAAAAACTAAATAAATAAACAAGCAAATAAAAATCAGTATTTTCCTAAGGTGACAAAAGCAGAATATAGCATTCTTTCCATTAACTGTATGTATAGTGTGTGTGTGTGTGTGTGCGTGTTGACAGTACTCTTCCTCCTCGATGTACTGTTGCAATTTATTTTTTCAGATGTAATATGTATGCAATATAACTTGTAGTATTCATTTTAGATTGACATATATATGTACTTGTGCTAAAGATCATCATTCTTTGATTAAAACCAAAAAAGAAATTCAACAGTGTGTAGCCTGTGGTAACTAAATATCTATTCTGCTTTGCACTGGTGTGTCTTTTATGTCTTGCAGCTTTGGAGGCTGGGCTTCTAAAGTACACTTTCATTATTACAGTTGTTGTGAGCTTAATATGCTTGTGGAACAAAGAAATATCAGCTGGTAAGACAGTTTTCAAAATATAAAGACTACAGCTGGCTTCTTATTTCTGTCCGTTCTAAAGATACTGTGGCTAGTCTAATTTGTATGGGCCCACTAGATCATGCCTAATTGAGTTAATGAAGCTCTTCTGTAGCAAGAACCCTCCAAAGGAAAATAAAAACACAGAATGGAATTTCAGAATGCAAATTAGCCCAGCTTTGCTGGCTTCTACTCTCATGGGTAGGAGTCACAGAGTAAAAGAAAATCCTTCAATTAAAGCCAATTACTGCATACAGTCAAAGCTCAGGTTTCCCTAAGACTGCAGTGTGGAGCGGCATGTGTACTATGGAGACCGGTTCTTGACCCTGCCTGGGATGCAAAGAGCAAGTATTTATTGCTTCATTTCAGTAATTTGGCTGTTTGAAGTATCTGTCGACATCATTGGGAATTGATGGCTTTCATTTATCCAACGGAAACATACTGAATAAAAGTATTGTTTGGAACAGTGGAGATTTATATTTACAGAGCTTTATTTAAGCTTTGTCCCTTTCACGTGGCTTGATCTTTTCATGTGACACATGCCTCACATTTCTTGTTAGCTTGGCTGTACACACCATGTGCACATTTCTGGGGTGCCTGAGAGCAAGGTACTGCAAATCTAAAAATATCTCTTATTTTCCTTCAGCACCACAAGAAAACTTTTTATTAATAGAACTTCCTATTAATCTAGGAAGCTTTAAGGAATAGAATGAACGCAGGGTACTGGTTCTGCTCAAGTTCATTTTAATTATATTCTTTCAAATTGCATAATTATTTTTAAACAACAATAAAGGGAACATGCAACATACATGCAGTTCCTTTTGAAGTATTCAGATCATCGAGTTTAGAGAAACATTGACATCATTATAAAGCCAGCAGGGGTTCTGCAGCATTTAGAAATAAACAAGGTTACCAGAAACCTAAGTAACCAAAACTAAATTCTCAAGAATAACAAGAAGGATAGCATAATTTAGATTGTATACTCTTGTAGTTTTTCTTTTAGACTCAAATGCTCTGAAGTTCATGTTTGACCTACAACCTTTGATCTCTGTGTTTCTGCCTAGTAAAAGTTTGGCGAAAATGCACTCTTTGACTTTAATCTATTATGGCATATAGTAACAGTATCATGAATTGTTTAACCTCTAAACTGTGTGCATATGTTAATAAGTATATCAAGAACATGAAAACTTGAATTTGCTTATTTTGAAGCTTGTCTTAAATTGGTAATCATTTGCATCAATGTTATCATACTTCAACTTGATTTCTTAGATCAATATTACATTTTTAAAAAATTAATATTATTTGTGGGCTAAAGACTTGAATTCAGGATTAAGAGCACTACCAGTGCTTGCAGAGGGTATTGGTTTGTCTCCCAGTCTATATATCTAGAAGCTCACAAATTCCCGTAACTCTAGTTCAGAGGATCCAAAACCTCGCTCTGGATCCCACAGACACCTTCATACGCATGGTGCCCTAATTGTCAAACAGGATAACACCCATAAACAAAACCTAGAAATAGTTTAAAAAAAACTCTCACTAGTGTTTGAACATAGCATCTACACTTATAATAGTTTTTCTTTCATTTATTTTATTTCATTAATAAAATTCAATATATCTGTTTTAATTCCTGATTTTCGGGTTGCTTTTCAATTGTGATTAATTTTCATCTGTATATGCTCATCCTGCAACTATTTACATCACAGAGAAATTGTCTAAAGATTTCTCTAGAGTTCTATTAATTGAATGGGAAAAAAATGACCAGAAACCTTATTGGTGTTTTCAATTTTTTCTAAGAGTTGTTTCACTTATGACTCTAGCAGCAATAGCAAGATTTGTATTTTCAATCTATGCCTGCTGGCATTGGGTAATTGCAGACTAAAATCTGCTGTTCTGACCATTGTGAAACAATGGATCTTCCTGTTTTTTGTTTTTTTTTTTTTGTTTGTTTTTTTTTTTTTTTTTTTGCCTGGTTCCCAGTGGGGAGCATTTTAGGCTTCTCTGTTACATGTGTTTCATATTCTATAAATTGTCAGTCAATCTCCTGTACCTTCCTTTTGTGTTAGATCCCAGATTCTGCACGTGTAAAAGTATAGTTGTAATTATATTAATTGTTGTATATTAATTTAATGTATTGAAAACAGCCTTGACTTTGCTTTTCTTTCATAAGGAGTAACATAGAACATATAGAGTCATATCACTTTCTTTATAATTATTTCTTTTTGTGTAATTTGTGAACTTTATGAATGAACAGAACTTTAAATTTAGTCTGTAGTTCGGTTTGTTAATGATTCTTTATTTTTTAATCCTCTCAAGTGGACCTTTCCTTCTCATCATGAGTGTTCTAAGTCTGTTTACTGATCCATAGTTGTGCGGTACTGTATTGGCTGCTGCCCGCTTTCTCTCTGAACTTAAAACACAGCTACGTGGTTATTTCTATTCTTAAGTGTGAGCTTCTTTTTGATTTCATTGTCTTGTCTATTTAAAAATTTTTTCTTCGTCACTTTCAGTAATATGAGTCTTCAAAGCATCACTTTGAATTCATTTTGGAAGTTCCAGAAACGTACTTTTCTTTGACTCTCACCCAATATTTAAAAACAGCTTGTAAAATTATATTTTGTCCATTTTTAAGTAACTCATAATGTGTATTCTGCCTATTTCTTTTTTCTTAATCAGACTCAACAGAAATTTAAAATTTTAATTACTGTGTTCACCACTCAGCACTCTGTCTTGTCAATCCTTCCTAGTTCTGCTTTGTTTTATCCTACATTAATTTGTGCCTTATAACTCACTACTTTCTGCAGATGCACACATTCTTCTTTTCCTGAAATCTGAGTCTTTGTAGATAGCCAACCATAATGTCATTGAATTCAGCTTCTCCGTGGAGCTATGAGAAAGGATCAGTTGGATTAAATTTCTGCTTCCTGTCTGTCTCTTAGAAGGTAACTAGGATTGTCAAATTTTGGATATGAAGGGGAGAATTATAGGATCTACCTTGTTTGAAGACTACAGTATAATCAATTGTTTCTTTGCTAAATCCAACCTATTAGTGATACCATTCATATTATTAATAATAGATCTACACATATTTTGCACAAATATACATACCTATGTGGGGAGAGACAGAGAGGAGGTAAGAACTGCCTTCAGTCAGCTAGCCAGTAGCCATTTTACTGTATTTTCTACTTGTTCCATAGCCAGTTAGCTATTTTGTATAATTACACAATTTTTTAAATGATAGCTTACTGCTTAGAATAGAGGTGGAAAAGTCAGAATGGGCATCTGAATTTAAGACAATTTATTATTAACTTGTCAAAGGCATCCTGATTGTATGGTTCAAGCCATCGTGCACTGTGTTATTGTTACATTCAGGTGCAATTTTCACTTGAAAGAATAAGAAGTGCATTTGCAGAACTAACTTCGGCACATATAACGTGTGTTTAAAATTGAAGCAGGAGTACATCTTGGGGTCAGCGTTGCACAAGATAAAATTAATTGCTATAATCACTCCACTTTTTAGGTCTGTTGCTTCAAGTGATTGTGTGGTCATATTGAAGGCCGGTTCCTTATTCCTGCTTCAGTGTTTTTAGAGCCATACATCATTTTGAATCATCTTGGTTTATCATTTATCTCTACTGCAATGCTTATTGCTTTCCTTGCATGATTCCTGTTCCTTTACATTTATGAAGGCATATTAGTCTCTTTCGTCATTTCTTCCACTGGACTAATCTCACCTTTACCAGATCTATTCAAGTTTAATTCTTCATCTTAATATTTGTACAGAACATGAGTTACAACCTGCGAAGTATTTCTTCTTTACAATCTATTTTTATGTACATTTGGAAAGTGACTAAAACAAAGCAAAGCTCAACTTTGTCATTCCATAGACACTGGTAGATGTCCATGACTGTCATACAGGAGTGAGATCTGATTTATGTCCTCTCTTTCTCTCTCTCTCTCCTGTTACTCACTGCTGATGGTGAATCTTTGATACTGGGGAAAACCACCACTAGTCTCTCTGTCCACTATAAATACCGATGGTTCATGGTCGCCAAGCAATGGATATTTTCCCAATTGTCTGTGTTGTCACGTTCCTTATACATGATTTCCTGGTCTTCTTTTCTTGCTACCTGGTAATTCTTTCTTGTGTTCTGCAGCCTAACTCTTTGAAGCCTCTCTTGATTCCTTAAGCAGATCTGGAGAATAACCTACTTTGATCTGTATTGCTTTATAAAAATCCGTTGTATTCCATTAAAGTACTTTGTGACTCTGTCATGTCTTTTGTTCCTCTAGAATGTGCATTCTTTTGTAAAAGGCTGAGCTCCTTGTCCCTTCATTGCCTAGAGCTTATTAAGATACTTGGAGTGAACAAATGATCAATAAATGTCAGTATGAGTGAGTGAATGTGAAATGAATGGACTACAGGCTTTACTATCCCGTGGCAACCATAGGTACTTAATGAGAAAATTGTGTTTATGAGATTTTCCAGTTTAAAGCTTTGTACACAACTTTGTCCGATCCCCTTTGTTTAATATTTCCCATATCTTTTGTGGAAAGAATTAGATAGGAAAAGTAGATTCAGAATGTAGAATTTTTGTATTATAAGGAATAAGAAGTAGAAAAGCTGAGATTGGCAATGTATTAAAATATTTAGACAAATGTCTCACATTTAGAACGAAAATATTCTGTTATCTGTGGCATAGGATTTTACAGCATAGTTGCTGTATGTTCAGTCTACCTGTTTCTTTGACATGGTTTATTAACCAAATTACTACTAAGTAAATCAGTTCACTCTGGGATTTGAAGGAAGAAACCTTAGAATGTACAAGTGCAATGTAACACATTTTAAATGAGACCTTGAGTCAATTATATTCTAGTATTACACATTATGCCTACAGAAAATATATTATAGGTTGTATTTTTCTTCATATTTCTTTGTTGAAATTGTAAAAATCCCACTGTATCATGGGACTCTGTTGTAGGAGGCTGCTTGTTTGTTTCCCGGCCACCCACACTCTCGAAATAACCACACGGAAACTGTATTAATTAAGTCACTGCTTGGCCTATTAGCTCTAACGTCTTATTGGCTAGCTTTTACATCTTAATTTAACCCATTTCCATTATTTTATATTTTATGATGAGGCTTGTGGCCTACTGACAAGGTTCCAACGAGGCTTGTGCCTTACTAGCAAGGTTCCAGTGTGTCTGTCTCCAGTGGCAGCTCCAAGGCTTCTCCTTGACTCTGCCTTCTTTTTCCCAGCATTCTGTTTAATCTCCCCTGCCTAGCTCTATCCTGTCCTATCAACAGGCCAAGGCAGTTTCTTTATTAACCAATGGTTTTCACAGCATACAGAGGGGAATCCCACATCAGGACTCAGTATCACACATTAGACTTGCTACATCTTTGATAATCCAAGGATAAAATACTTGAAAATCATTAAATTTTGCTACAGATTGGCTCGGTATGTTTAATTACTTTTTCCTAGCACCAATAACATAATTGCAAGATTTCTTTTTAGACTATGGGAAAACTAGGGTTTCATAGTTTTATTTAAAATGAACTATTAAGGCCAATTTTGAAGTTCTTTATGACAGTATAAACTTGTTGGTTTTGTAGAAAGAATTAACCCTTGAAAGCCATTTTAATGGGATTATATTGAGTGAAATCACCTGTGATCTTAATTATATTAAATAACTTACAAAATTAAAAAGGACAAAATGTATCATGATGTAAAATTATAGCCTTTCTAAGGTAATCCAATGCAAAGACTGAAGTCCATCATTAAATATTACTGAAAAATAGAGTGTGTAGAATGGTGAATGCCAGTTCAACAGAAGCTCTCACTAGCTCTCTTCTTCCTTTCTCACGAGGTGTTTGGGCAATTTCTAAGACCTATGTTTAGTCTTGTGGGGAAAAAAAAAACTTTGCTCTAATAAACTTATGAGATATTTTAAATTGGGTCTCATATCTTGATTAATTGAGGTTAATGACAGATGAGAGACTTGTAATTTGAACGATAACTGCCTATGATTTTATTTCAGGTTGTTTAGCAGAATTGGGGTGGAATTTGTGTTTGAAGTGATTTCTTCTGTTTATTTATTTTTTTGCATGAGTATGTATGGGGTAGAGCACTTATGTATGCAAGGGTGGAGAGGTCAGAAGTCAACTGTGGCTGCTGTCCTGCTCAGTCACTCTCTGCTTACTTATTGAGTCAGGGTGTCCCACTAAATGGACAGAGTGCCCTGGAGTGTCACTGCTTATACCTTCTGCATGCTGGAATTAGAGGTGGCTACTATGTTTGCTTAGCTTTTTACCCCAAAGGTTGTCCTCGAACTTTCACATCAAACTCTTTATCCAGTGAGCCATCTCCCAACACCGCAAGCCAATATTGGATTAAACAGTTAATGCATACAAAGACACTGTGTCACTGGAAGGGGGTGAGGAATACATGGTCTCGAACACCCTCTATTGTCATCTCTAGCGCGTTGCCATCAAGAAATCCATGTGATCTGGTTCTGATTAACACAGTCCCGACATAGAAGAGTTTCCCTTCCATGGAACTGCTGTGGGTAGCTGATCTTCATGATCTCTGCAGTTTCTTAGCTAAGGGGTTCATCATTTGTCGTCTTGACTATCTACACAGCTTTTCCAGGTTTCTGATTGGAAAGTTTGCAGCAATTAAGTAACTAATAGTAATCTTTATAGAGTTTTATGTCAAACAGAAACAATAGAGCTCCGGGAGGCACACTCTGTGAAGCGGGGCTCACTGAGCACACTGTGTGTAGTGACAGGAGGTAGGTCTCTCTTCACAACATCTCCATTTGCTTATTTAAGGAAATAGCTCATTAATGAGGCCTGACTAATACCATAATTTTGTAAATTTTCCAGTAATCTTGTATAGGAAAAACTTCTTGTTTCCTAACTTATTTGCCATGTTGAACATTTATTAAGGGAAAACCACTGCAGTGTATCATGTGTAACTCTGATGTGATACCCATAAGATTATCTACACACAGCCCTTTGATGTGTTAAAAATTGGTAGAAAGTAAAGGCAAATGTTGAGTGTGAACTCCCAAATTTAATTATACGTTTGTTTTCTCATGCATTCAACAAATGCATTTTTGCATACTCAGACAAAAGGAAAGAAGAAATCGCCAACGTGCTTTTGGTTCTGTGTAAAGTGTCACATGGCAGCATGCCAGTCTGGTACACTCCTTTAATTCCAGCACTTGGGATGCAGAGACAGGTGTATCTCTGTGAGTTCCAGGTCAGTCTGATTTACAAATCGAGTTCCAGAACTACCAGGACTGTTACACACAGCATCTCTGTCTCTGGGGAAAAAAAAAGGAAAGAAAAGAAAAGAAAAGAAAAGAAAAGAAAAGAAAAGAAAAGAAAAGAAAAGAAAAGAAAAGAAAGGGAAGGGAAGGGAAGGGAAGGGAAGGAAAGGAAAGGAAAGGAAAGGAAAGGAAAGGAAAGGAAAGGAAAGGAAAGGAAAGGAAAAGAAAAAGTCATACGAAACCACATAATTTCTTAGTCAGAGATTTACAGACTTGAATATTATCAGACTTTCCTAGAAGGTCTGTGAACCTCAGATTGCTGAGTATTTTGACTCCTTTCAAACCCTGACAATTTGACTCGGGTCTGGGTTCGAATCAGAAAGTTCATGTTTTTATTAAATTCCTAGGAGATGCTGATTATAGCTTTGTACTAAAGCCTTTTAAATTGTTTCAGTTGACTATAAGTAGAATTTTTTAAAACGGATGTTTTAATGGTACTTCCAAAATGGGGCAAAATTGAAAGTAAGGGAGATGTTTAAAAGAAGTGGAGTTCTTCAAGCCTCAAGTAAAAGGTTTCTCAAGCATGAAGAATGGCATATACCTGCTCATGAGATATGGTGTATTTATAAACATTTTCTGTAATCCAGAAAAATGAGTGTGAAGAAGAGAAAAAGCTAAAGAATTTGAATAATTTTTGATTCAGAAATATTTGAATCAGGAAAAGTTTAGTGGGGGGAAGTGCAGTTTAGAACACGTGTGGGAAGAACTCAAAGTGGAGGAATTAAGTTCTGATGTTACATAAACACTAAATGGTAAACCCCAGCCTGATCTCTAGGCTACTCTCCTGACAGTGCAGATCACAGGGAGTCTTGGGTTGGCTCCAAGGGGATCCATCAGAACAACTGGAGGTTCCCACTGAGAAAGAAGTTCCCAACCCTGCCTCCTGTGGTGACCCACTGGGACTGCTTAAAATAGAATACAGTTGTAATCTGATGGAGAGAGACATTTGCTCTCGCTTTGTTGAGTTTTGCTGCATGAAATATTAAGCTTCGTATTCACCAGGAAAAGAAAGAGACATGCCCAGTGCAGACTGTCTTGTTGCTGTGTTAGCCTTTGCATAATTGTCTCACATAGAGTTGCATGTGTATAGATATATGTGTTCCAAAATAGCGCAACACAGAACACCAATCTAATTATTTCACTCACCGCCCAGAGGAATTTTGTTTACTTTGAATTTAAAATACAACCGATATCTGAGAAATTTTTAGCACATTGGAAAAGACATACACTAGAATAGATAACCCATAAAAATGCAAATCATCACCAAAAACATCTATCATATTTTTTCCTCAAATATCAGTGAGAGTCTTTGATTCAGACTTGGAAGTCAGCCTTAAATGCAGAATTATCAGAAAGCTGGAAATGCTATTTTAGCAAAACTCAATATTGTGTATGAATAGTTATTATAGATATTGACTTTTTTATAAACATGATGGAACCAGGAATTGCTGCAGGTATTGTGTGCTGACAATTGGTTGAGAAGTATGAACATTAATATTAAAGAGGAAAGAAAAAGACCTTCAGTAATCTGTCAGCACTTCTGGGTTTGGTGTTATAAAGACACACAAACAGTTTCTACAAACATGATCCTTTTCTGAGCTACATGCATCCTAAATACTATCCACCACAACATGTGGAGATTTACAGACTGTCAGAGATACCTCATTTGTAAATATAAACTGATCCAAGTAAATTCCTTGCAGAAACTGAGGGAGTACATTTCTCATTTCAGAGCTCGGCTGAGAACTTAGCTTTGCCAGGAGCCTTTCCTCATTTGGTCTTTCCATCTTTGGTCCACAGCACATTGTTTACTATGTGGATGGTATTATTAGACTTTAGTGGATACATATATCAGCTAGTGTCTTTATTTTTGTTGCAACAATTTTGCTCTTGTTTTGTAACATCTATATTTATGTGTATAGACAAGGATATTCCATAGACATCTAATCTGACAGTATAAGTGCATGTGCATGCTGTGAATTGTACACATAGGTATTTATGAAATTTTCTGTCTGTGAGATTGCATCACTGCTTTTTTTTTTTTATGAAAACTTTGGAAGACTGGTTTAGCAATGAGGAGAAAATAAGAGTGTTCCAGAACCGGTGTCTTCATTCTGAGTTCTGAGCTTAGCTCAGTCCTATTTGAAGTCTACATTTGCATCTGTGACCATACACACCACCCTCAAGACATCTGATGGCCTCTGAAGGGTACAGATGCAGTCCACCTCCTATTCTGTGGCCTTCAGATTTGTGTATCCAGGAAGCTCACATGGAAAAAAAATGCGGGAATAGTTTTAGTCTGAACTGAATAGGAATTGACTTGTGTTGCTACAATGTAACAACTATTTACTTAGCATGCATGTTGTGTCACGTTTTAAGGCTGATCTAGAGAGGTGGTCTAGCGTGTGAAGGATATGGAGAGGCAGCATGCAACTACTACACTTAGCTTTTGGTGACTGCAGAAATGGCTAGAATGAATTTTGCAGGAGTATTGTGGAATGACTCTATATAATTTTTTATGCTCTCTTCTACATACTTGAGGTCATATTTACCTTCAGGGAACAATTCAACTTACTCTTGGTAAATGAGACATAGAAGCCTGTTTCAAAAGCTTTCTATCCTCTCAGCTTGAGATCAGCTGTCTTCAAACTGAGACGATAATGTATAATGCACTCTCATTTTGCATGTCTTTATATTTAATTCATCATTCATTTTTTTATCGTGTGTGTGTGTGGTGTGGTATGTGCGTGTACACAGAAATTTAGGTGTTCCAACACACAAGCACTTGTATGGAGTGTATAGGGTGTCCCATGCCATTGCTTTTTACCTTATTCTCTTGAGATAGGGTCATGTCTCAGGGAATGTGCTAGTTTGTCATTTTTAACCAGACATGTGGCGAACCAGTCATCCTCCTGACTTCATCCCCACTCCCTTGAATACTAGCATTGCACACACATGCTAACATCCTCAGGGTTTTCTATGCATGCTAGGAATCACAGCAGCAGTCTTCTTACATAACAAGCATTCTTGCCCACTGAGCCATCTCCACAGCTCCTCATCATTTTATTTAATACGGTTGAGACTATGTTTTAGGATTTTTTGGGGTGTTGTCATCATAAATTAAAGTGTTCAAACAATTCTACTGGCAGTAAGCCATGCATTATTTATGATAGTAGATGATTCTTTAATTGAATAAATTGATATTTCTTGGAATATGGCAGTGTTTTTGTTGGAAATTTTCATGGAATACTCAACGTATCTTATTATCAATGTTATTCATATGTTACTATGTTATTATGAATGGATTGTTATGATTCTGCTGATCATTAGGAGCAATTTCAATTAAAAAAACCTCAAAGATGAATCTTCTGGAATAACCGTGGATATTAGACTGTCACAGAGATTGAGGTAGAATCTAAGCCTGAAAAGAATTTGGTTTCATCTGAACTCACAGGGACTATGGCAGTATGCACAGAACCTGCCCAGATTCAAGTCAGCTTTTTGTAATGGAAAAATTAGTTTTCTCCAGTGTAGTTTCAGCGGGTATATAAATCATATTTAAGGATAGGCCCCATACTCAGCAGTAGATGCCCAACACAAAACAAATTCAGTGGTGTATTCTCTCATATTTTTTATTTGGGCATTTCTTTATTTGTTTTACTGAACTTTTGCTTGCATACTATGGTGTCTAATTTTGTGTTTTTATGGGTTGTGTTTGTGTGTTTCTTGTACCTTTTCTAAAATTCTGTTTTGTTTGGATGTTTGTTTTCTAAATGGTAAAAGAAAAAAAGGGTGCAAAGTTAGATGAATGGGGAGTATCTGGGCATAGTTGGGAGAGGGGAGACCATGATCAGAATATATTGTATAAAAAAATTCCAGTGAGTGTGTGTGTGTCTGTATGTTTGTGTGTGTGAGTTCACTTTTTCAAAGGAGAATATGACCTGATGGGTTTGCACCGAAGAAGGGTGGTGTTGCCTGGAACTACCATTCCTGACAAGTTCCTCAGAAGAATACTGACCTCAACCTTAAGCAAAAGTTGAAATATTAATTAGATAAATAGTATTTCTTCCTTGTTTATACTCACATGAATTCTAAAATTGTTCTACAAAAATTGGAATATAAACAAAATGTAAGTATAACCTTTATTCATACCTTAGTTATTAATTTCAAGAGAAAATAACAAAGCATTCCACTTTAGTTTTCAAAAACACAGAGATGACAACAGCATAGTACAAATATGCTGCTAATGTTTCTCTCAGATGCTGGAAGAAAACATTCTAAGGGAGGGAGGATTGGTACCATTTCCCCACTGTGGACAGAGGACAGGAAAAAAACAAATTCAAAAAGATTAGAGATATGGTTTGTAGTTGAGAAGGACAGTCTGCTTTTAATTCCCCAAATTAAATTAAGTCTCTTTTTAAAGCTGAATTTAATATGACCAGTGTTTCTGTAGCTGCTTTCTCTGCATGCAGACTGAGGGGAGAGCTCAGGAGCATTGGCTGCTGTGGGCAAGGCTATGTCCATCTCCAGGTGTTTCTGAATCATAGCCCCCATGTGTCTTGCTGAAGTAGTGTAGTGTTTCTAAATTATTTCTAGACTGATTTCTTATCACTTCATTGTTGAATAAGTGAATGAAAAATATAGTAACATAACCTCATACTCTTAAATAGAAATAGAATGTTGAGACCTTGAAAGTGTCTGAGGAATTCTGGTGTGTAAAAATAGAATTCTGCAGTCCAATATTGGCAAATTAGTGTTTCATGACTGTGGAATTTAAAATATATTTATAAATATGGAAAATTACTCTTCAAAGGATGAAAACACAGGTCTTGAAATATATATTCAAGCCAGAGAGTGACTCATGTAACTCCCAGAGGCCTTCTGCAGTCTTCCCCCATTTCTATCTATGATGCAAACGAGATTACTCAAGTGTCTCTCGGAATACTTGTAAAGTTTCCTTCTACATGCAAGACATTCTGGGTGTCTAGCAATAATTCTTTCCTCTATTCTTTAAATCGTTACTTCTTTATTTCAGCCTTCTATTACCATCTGAAAATATTTTGTGTTTCTTACAAATCTTTCCTAATTGCCTTTTCCCTGTTAGCGCAGTTTCCCTGGAGTCCTTTCGTGTGTGTAATAAGTGCCACATGGATTCAGGCCGACATCTTGCCTCTATACTGCTATAAAAATGCAAAGACCACTGTCCTTAAATTCAAAAGCTTGGGCATTTTATATTAGGACAGCCTCATAGAAAATTTTTCGGCGGTTTTGTTTGTAAATATTTATTAGGTGTAAGATTCTTTTGACATTTCTTCTGACCCTTAATTTTACAAATCAAGAGGCTGAAGAACAAAGACTAAGTAAGAGCCACACTTGATTTGCTCAGTCTCCTGCTATAGCCACTCAAAAGCGGCCTGTTGCAGTGAATGAAGAAGTGGACTGAATCCGCCCCCCGCCCCCCCTGCAGCCTTCATGAGCCCCAGGAAGAAAAGTGCTTTACACGGTAGCCTTAAGCCTGGAGTTAACTCACTGTTTTTCAATTCTATGTCAGCACTGTGTGCTTCCTTTTGGTTCCATCTACTCAGTTATTTCATAGTTTCATTTTTTTTTCTTTTGCCGTGTAATCAGCCTGAAAAGCACCATGACCAAAACTGTCCCCAGAAACTTCCTTCTCTCTGTGCTCTGGATGAATTTGGCTCTCTGTTGATTGACTGCTATCAGAGCATGCCCTCCGAGATAAAAAGACAATTTCCACAGCTTCCGAAAAGACTTTATGTCGTTTCACAGAGCTAAAACCTGCGTTATGTGGACAAACACTACATTTGAAACAAAGAAAACAAAGATTTACAGAGTATGTAAATATTGCTTTTCTAAACCTAAAGCTAACGTTTTTATTTCTATGTCAGAATACGTTATTAATATTTGCAAACTGTGATTATCAGCAAAGTGTGGGAATAAATTCATTGATGTTGAGTTCTTTGGCTCTGCAGAATGCTCATTTCCACACGTTCTTGCTGGATGTTGCAGCCTATGTCTAACAGTGATGCTGTTGAGGGGATCCTGACTGTCAGATCTGAGAAAGTTCACTTGGGAGCTATTGGGTTTTGGTATTTTTCCCTCTAAAAAACAAACAAACAAACAAAAATTCCCCTCTGCTTTGCTGGTTGCTGATGAGATTTCTGAGTTTGGAGGAATGAGATAGAAAGTAAAGCATTTGCTATCAAGCTTGAAGCCTCATGACTAGACGGTAAATTCTTATACATTGCCTGATGGAGTCGCAGTCAATGGTGGAGTCGTAGGAAAGCAAAAAGTGGGGCTTACTAATGACAAGAGAGCATAACTTGTTCAAGCCTTGTGATAAACACCAAATGGGTTATTGCTCAAGGTAAAGGTTGATAGATGGAACATGCCACGGAAGCTTGTGCTGGAGCACTCTGTCCAGACCCTTGGGCACTCTGCAGCAGTCACATACAGCTCAGCGCTTTTATGTGTTAGCCTGTGGAAACGATTTCACTTTTGGATCGCTTCCAGAGTGTTTAAGCATAATGGACTTCATACTGCCCGCCTGGGCTGTACCCTGTAGAGCGCACTCAGATCATTCAGCTTCAACTCCATTTTATCAGGCTCTTTATCCATTAATTTTCTCCTGACCTTGGGCATAAAATATATGCGCTTTTTATACTGCAGTGTTCTGTGCAGACAGAGGAATAGCATTACCAATCCATCACCATTATGAATGACACAGCTTAAAACAAACACAGGTCAGAGATAGATATTTTAGGAGCAGATTTGTATTGATTCCATCAAAACATTGAGCTAAAAGGAAAAGGACTCTGAGACTATAAACGATGAAGCAAGTTTTGACAAATAGTCATGGTACAAAAGTCGACCCAAGAATATACCTCATGGGCAGTCATTGGTAAGAAAGCAACATTTTTTATTATTATAAAAACCCATCTTCCTTCAGTGTATATATTACCATACTTTTAACAGCACACTAGCAAGACCGTGTTTCTCTCGGTCTTTAACTATTGAAAGTTTTTGTTTGTTTGTTTGTTAAAAGGGGATGCTTATTTTACTTATTAATCTTATTAAAGTTGCTACTTTTGAAATGTCTAAACTACTATATAGAAGATGATAGCTTATTTGTCTTACAATTTAATTTTGATGACAATTGATTTTAAAAGTATTTGTTTGATGACAAAGTTGTTATTGAAGTATAATAAATAATGATTAGTGTATGTATTGCCACGACTATTGTTAACAGTTCTCGTTCACATATAGTGTCTCGTTACTTAATGGAGTAGAGTCACAGTAAGCTCTGCTTTCCAACCTGCTTGTCAGTTGCATAGCTCTGAGGGGCTAGACAGGATTTGATGATCGAAAGTGGTTTAGCATTCACAGAATGCTACAAAAAATTGAAGAGATGATGGTCCAGGCAGCAGGGATAGCGTTTCCACTAAAACTTCCCTGAGCACAAAGTTGATTTTTGTTTATTTTCCTCTGTATTGCAGAGGAAAATGTTCTGTACGATATGAGAGGATCTTTTAAGCACCAGTGCTGAAAGAAAATGGGCCATGCATCATGTTAGTTATGATTTTGAAAAGAGGAAAGAAACAAAGAAAGATTCAAAATTTCCCTGTGGGCTATTTTATAAATATGACGAATAATTTGTTATTGCTTAAAAACTAATAGTATTTCTTTGGCTCCCACCTGTAATTTCGGCACCTAGAGGCTGAGGCAGGAGAATCACCATAAGACCAAGATCAGCCTGGGATGTGCAATTAGGCTCTGCTCCAAAAGCAAACAAACAAGACAATATTAATTAATAATTTAGTTTCATATACCTTCTTCTTATCAGGCTTATGGAACAAGAGTGTGAATACCTGACTTCATTTCCTTGGTATGCAAAGTGTAGTTTAATGTGTGGCTCCCTTCTTTCCAGTATGCGCTTTCAATGCCCTTTCAAAGGATCTCATTACTGATAATTGCTCTCTGGGCTGGGGGACTGTGTAGTCTCACAATTCTGTGTGCAACATGGGTTGTCCATCAGGATTCTAGTTAGTAACTTGCCTTTTGCCTTCCTAGGTTTGTTTCAATGGATTTACAAGTTCTTAATGTAATACAGGCTGCCCCTGACCAGTCTGTCCGTGACACACCTGCCATTTCTCTCCTTTTAATTTCCCCATGAGTACAGTTTCAGGTTGCTTAAATGGCTTCCTCCTCCTTTTCTCTCTCCCAGTGCTTTACCTCTCTCCTTAGGGTACACCAGAGGTTTTCCTGAGCATTAAGCAGTGATGTGGGAAGGATCTAGCTCAGCACTGGAAACGTGGTGTCTCCTATATTCTGTACATGCAGATAGTCTAAAATCTGAAAAAAAAATTAAAAGTCTAAAATATTTCTGGCCAGATAAGCAGTTGTCTACCTTCAGACAAACCACACACACACACACACACACACACACACACACACACACACACACACACACACCAGGACTTCCATGTGTTACATACAATTGAATGCTTCAAATGCTTCCATTTACAATGCCAAATTAACTTGTTTTATTTTGCGTAGGTTTGGTCCTTAGAACTCAATTGATGAAATCTGTTTTTTTTTTTTTTTATTTCTTTTGTTTTACTCTCATTCATTTTAAAATTAAGTTTCCATTTTCAAATTAACTTTTTTTAAGGCTATCAATATTATTTGTGAATATGGAAAGGTGATTCATTGGTAGTACTCTTAACATTTATTTTCATGTTTTTATAAGGAAACATTTGTTTGTTTTTGTATATTCATTTTGTTTGTTTGCTTGGTTGTTTTTGAGACAGCCTTTCTCATGTTAAAACTGGTAGAAAGTTCTGTCCATTGTAATTTCCCAAATTAACTTTTTTTAAATATTAGAAAATACCTAAATATTCTGTTTTAAGTTTTCATACTTTATTTATAAATCAAGCTCCAAAAATAAGTTTTCAGAAGTTTTGACTAGTAAGCAGCTTTAAAATTAAAATACTCCTTAAACAGTTTTCTTTGATAGAGGCCATGTTTGAGACTTCTTTACAGAAATCTATTTTCAAGTATTGAAAGTTTTAAAGTCTGTTTTATAAGGGTATTTTTATGATTGCTCACTTTAAATAAATGGAAAAATAGATGGAACTAGCAAAATTGCAAGGTGTGATTCTTTTTAATTTTCATCTTTTGAAAATAAATCTTTACGAGACGAAGAAAACTGTAGACAGACCAATTTATGAGGGGAAGGCAAATTTGTGATAATTGGAGGGATTGGTTTTTTTTTTAGGCTTTCTTCCTTAAATAGACAGAGCTGTTCTAAAGCAGATTGATAACCTCACTCCTCTGTCTTCCTACTGCTGCAGGCCTTTTATGTTATAATGTTAGGTAGATGGGCATATGTCCACCTGCCTAATGTAGTTTGGGGAGTCTGTGAACCTCTTTCAGCAAATGTTGCTATTACTGGACAATCATAGCCTATTCTTCCAGAAGAGTGAAGGGCTGATCTGTTAGCAAATCCCAAGTCCCCTTAAGATGAAATCCATAGAGTTTTCCCAGTGTGAGTAAAATGAAGTCCCTGAAGCTGAGCGCATCTGGGTAGGGGATGCTTCTGGATAGAGGAATAAGATTATCTGACCGAGAAAATAAAACAGTGCTGACACACATAGTCCTTCTCTTCAGAATGAGACTTGCTAAGCCAAGCTTGGGAGCACATCCGAGTGTATTGATGGACTGATGCTACTATAATGTCACGAAGAAATTGGTAGCTAAACATTAACATATTTGAACAGCTCCTAAAATTGACATTAACATTTATGGAGGATTGCTTTCAGTGGTTTTTAAATCTATAGAAAATTGAATCTATTGTGCTTTTAAAAGAAAATTCATGAGAGATGTCAGAGTTATACTAGAAGTCTGCCTTTGGTGCAAAAGTCATTAGAATTAGTGATGTGATTGTGAATAGGCTGAAGTTAATTTAGGTTAATAGAGGTAAAAAAAAAAAAGTCTTGTCTCTTGGAGACATATTGCTCTGACCTTATTCTTTCTCTGTACAGGTAGAGAATTATCTGATCTGTTCTCTCATTTTGTGTTTACCAAAGGTGAAGAATCTTCCTTTTAAAACCATGTAGTTCAAACCCTGCTTAGTGGCAAGTATCTCTAGTAGTATAACCACTACTTTCTTTTCAGGTGGTTTTAGAGCAGCAAGAAAGCAAGGTTGCACAGAGATGAGATGGAGGCATTTTGCTGTTAATAGGTGCCTTGTGTACTACTGCCATGAGACCTGTAACAGGAAGGAAGGAAGGAAGGAAGGAAGGAAGGAAGGAAGGAAGGAAGGAAGGAAGGAAGGAAGACTTTACAATATTCATGACATCCCTGAGAAACTCCTATTGCAGTATCTTTCAGATTGCAGTACATAAGTGCTCCCCAAGGTGCTGGCTGATAAGTGGTATTCATCGAAATGCAATAACTCCATAATACACAGTATACTCAAATGTGATAGATTTTGCTGAATAAACAGCAACCCATTGAACTAAAATAAATCATTGATTAAATTATGTTTCAAACTTAATATGTTTCTGATTCAATTTTAATATATTGCTATGACTGTCAGCCCTTCTTGCATACTGAGAGAATCCAATGCAATGTTTTATCCAATTTCAATGAGGAAGAGGTATCACTTCTAAATAACTATTCAGAATGACATGGTAATGGCTCAATGTCTTTGTCTCCATAGAGGATTAATTCATGGAATCATGCATTTAAAACCATTGCAGTATCCTAGAATGAACTCTGAAATCTGCAAACTCATGAATAAGCGAACTTAATTAGCTTGGTCATCAGACCTCATTTGTGAAAGAGGGAAGTTACATGGAAAATATCTGTGATTACTGCTAGCCTAAATGTTGGGTGAGTCATCTGTTCACTGGTAAAACATTTTAAATAGTTACTGTGTGTACTAAGTATATTAGGAGTTTTTTGACTTCAAAGAACTCATATTCCCATTGGAATTGCACATGAATACAAATGCATTCACTCAAAAAATGCCAAGCAAGTAACATGCTACCAGTGCCTAGCATAATGCTGGGCTCGATGCTATCATCTTTTCCTCAATGTTCTCTTGGCAGTGGACAAAGTGCTTTCATGGACCACAAAACTGCATTTTACTAATGCAGAATAAAATGTCCTATGGCATTATGGAAGCATGTGGGCTAGCACCTCACTCTTCTGAAACTGGAAATGGCAAGATGTTTAGGAAGATGATGATGAAGATGATGATGATGATGCTGATGATGATGAAAGAAGCAGGTGATTCCCTGCCTCTGTCCTAACTAACATTTGTGTGGGGAAGTAGACTGTAGATCAGTGCCATCATTTTTGTTGAACCAGGAATGGAAAGTAAGGGGAGCTTTGAAATCTGCATAAAGGGAGTCACCTCCAAATCATTCCTTCAGTCCTTCACATTGTTTGCTCATATATTTCCCCTTGCGCCAATGTGAAACATTTTTTTTGTCACTGATGTTCTATTGTCATTTAGATAAGGGAGACATTAGGAATAAGAAAACTTGAAATCTGAAGAAACTAGTTATTAACTCGTATTACCGTAATCAAAACTGAAATGATCAGAACCAAAACAAGAGTAAGAAGTCTCCCCAGCCCTGTACCCACTTCAGATGTCTGCAACAGTAGCTACAAAACAAACACACAAATAAACAAATAAAACAGCCCCTTCTAGAGAGTCTGTTCTGCCCTGTGAATAAAACCTATTATACACATTTTGCATCTCATGTATTTCTCCTCCAAAGAAGCATTTCCCATTCCTCTTGTGCTGTTGATTTTCTTCTGACAGCTCACCTGCACCCGCAATCCTCAGTTTATAATCTTCACAGAATTGTTCTACCATCCCTTCAAAGTAGTCCTAAGGTCCCTGAAAGTTTTACAAAGTTAAGTTTGCTTTTGTTTGTTTATTTTTTCCTTCTCTCTGCAAGCAGCAGCTGACCTGTAGCTTTCTATCTTTATAATATACATTGGTTTCCAGAGGCTCATGTTTTCCCTTAGTATTATTTATATAATAAACCTCCCCTGGCATTTAAGGCATTCATTTTATATATGATCAAAAAATATCTCAGAAATTTGAAGTATTTTCAAATGTATTTACAAGCTTAAGTTAGTAATTATTGACATAAAATGTTTTATCTTTTCTTCACTTATCCCTCTTTTTGTGCCTAGATCCTCATTTATAGTATTTTGAAGTCAAGCAAGATAATCACAGTTTTTAACACATTAACAAACAAATTTGTATTCATTGTATTTAATATATACAGTTCCGGGAGCAGAAACATCTTAGGGGTAAGTGTTTCTGTGAAGATTGTGCTAAGAACTCTCAGCTCCACACCTAATAAGCCGTGCAGCTCTAAATGTTGCTTAGGAAGATGAATGTCCTTTTAGCAGGTAATAAATTCATAGCCTGCTAAGTGACCACATGTGATTCTCACAGGAAACAGGTATGCATCTCTGTTTCGGGGAAAAGTCACTTTTCATACAGTCACTGATGAGCATGGGAATGCTTCCCCGTGATTATTCTCAGAGAACACCTAACTGGAGTCTCTCAGCATAACCCTTCCAACCTCTTCCACACTTTCCTCACAGTACTTTTTTGTTCTCAGGCCCAGTGTGGCTACTTTGCAATTCTACCAGTAGGGGCAGATTCATTGTCATGGTCTTGTCTTTCTGTTACTATGGTTTTATTTTAATGTTTTTAAGTAACTTTGTATTTGCTTTCATTGGAATATATTTGTGCAGTGAAGACACTGATATTTTAGATATGAATTACGCTAGTCTCATGACTTCTGTCAACTTTTAAAAAAGTATTGTGAGAGTATGAAAATAAATGTGTTCACTTGGTTAATGGGTATTTATGTTATTTAAAAAATAGAATATTGCCACCCCTTTTCTTTAATAATAAAATATATAACAACCACATACCTACATGTTCTCTTGGATGAATGAAATTTTCCAGAGATTCTTGCTTCATTAAGAGCAATGTGATGTAACATGAATGTTAAAATTTTTGTTTGATTTTTTTTTTTTTTATTTTGGTTTTTCGAGACAGGGTTTCTCTGTGGTTCTGGAGCCTGTCCTGGAACTAGCTCTTGTAGACCAGGCTGGTCTCGAACTCACAGAGATCCGCCTGCGTCTGCCTCCCAAGTGCTGGGATTAAAGGCGTGCGCCACCACCGCCTGGCCTTTTGTTTGATTTTTGAACAAAAAATAAAACAAACCGTCTGATGTGTGCTTGTCAAGCTTTCTACCAATTAGCTAAACTACCAGACCTATTCTTATCTTTTATTTTTGGGTGGTGGTGGCACACGCCTTTAATCCCAGTACTTGGGAGGCAGAGACAGACAGATCTCTGTTAGTTTGAGACCAGCCTGATCTATAAAATCTAGTTCCAGGACATGCTCCAAAGCTACAGAAAAAAAAAAAGAGCCTTATTAAAAGAATAAAAAATCATTTGCGCTGCGGTGGAACACACTTTTAATCCCATTATTTGAGAGGCAGAAGTAGGCATATCTCTGTGAGTTCAAGGTCAATCTGGTCTACAAAGTGAGTTCCAGGATTGCCAGGGTTACACACAGAAACCCTGTCACAAAACAAAACAAAATGAAAAAAAGAATGGAAAATCAAATCTTGTACTGAGGAAAGACTTTCAAAAATTCAGTTTTTAAAACCTAAAGAAAATATTATTCAGATAGAATAAAACAGTACCATTATATGTATTTATAAGAATATGGGTTTACAATGTTTCCTAAGAGTAAGAAAAAAACCAAGGAATGAGAACTGATATCCCAGATATTGAATCCATAACATTCTTTTTATATAGAACTCATTTATCAACCTTGTAATTGACTGATGTCTAAAGAAAATTCTATTACTACCTTTTCATACTTGGAAAATCAGGATCTCTCTGCCCCTGTTTCTTATTGGAGAATATGCTTCCATATTGAACCCCCTTTTACGGAATTTGCCTTTGTTTTTATGCAGCAATGATGGAGGAAGTTCATTGGTTAAAAATAAAAAAACTGCTTGGTCCTCATAGGTTAGAACATAGGTGGGTGGAGTAAACAGAACAGAATGCTGGGAGGAAGAGGAAGTGAGCTCAGACGCCATGCTCCCCTCTCCTGGGCAGATGCAGGGCAGCTCCTCTGAGAGACAGATGCCATGCTCCCCTTTCCCTGGCAGACGTGATGAAGCTCCAACCCAGGATGGACATAGGCTAGAATCTTCCCGGTAAGCGTTCCTTGGGGTGCTACACACATGAATAGAAATGGGTCCAGCAGTGTTTAAAAGAATACAGTTTGTGTGTTGTTATTTCGGGGCATAAGCTAGCTGGCAGCCATGAGCCGGGCTGTGGAAAGAGGCCCACATCTCCCCACTACAGAAGGTGTTGCGGGAGGTCCTTCTGCTTTTCCAGCCAATAGCCGCTGAGATACCAGCCCATTGGGGCGTGGTCTCTTTCCCTTTAAAAAAGCGGCTATTGGCTGGAGGAGCAGAAGGACCTCTCGCAACACAACAGTATATTGGCATACACTCATGATTTTGTGATTGACCAGTTACTTAGGAAATTGTTAAAATCTGCTTGGTGAGCCGGGCGGTGGTGGCGCATGCCTTTAATCCCAGCACTTGGGAGGCAGAGGCAGGCGGATCTCTGTGAGTTAGAGACCAGCCTGGTCTACAAGAGCTAGTTCCAGGACAGGCTCCAAAACCACAGAGAAACCCTGTCTCGAAAAACCAAAATAAATAAATAAATAAATAAATAAATAAATAAATAAATAAATAAAATTTGCTTGGTGTAGCATTCTGGTGTCCATATGTGCTTTTATTTTTCCAACTTGTTTGCATATTTTCTATCATACATTATAAATGTATATTTAAACCACAATACTACAGTTGTTTTGATAAGCATCTAGTTGTGGGACTAGAAACCTCTGGATATGTCTGACTTATGGCCTCAGAATTATGAATGTGTTTGAGGACAACACTACAAATAACTTAAATCAATATAAGAGTTTTTTTCTTTTTTCCCTGAGATTCTGGTTTTTAAATTCAATTGCCTGGCTTTTGAGCATGCATATTATAGATTACAAAGACTTAGGACCAATGTCAAAAGGTTGAACTCACTTGGTTGACTATTAGGGCACAACTTTCAACTTTAGACAGCCCATCCATTCCCCCTTTGATTTACAGACTGTAAAGACTGTGGCTGAGCACAGAAATGATTATGCTTTCATTCATAAGCATTTTATAAATGGAATACATTCTTGACATTTGAATCCATGTATCACAATGACTGCAAGTTGTAAAGAGAAGGAATACCTTTGCATTTTTATTTTCACTTGCAATAAAGTACCATGAAAAATTTATCCACCTTCTGAATCCTCTCTATTAACAGTAAAATGAAAGAAAAGATCCATTTATAGGTCAAGATTTCATCCTGAGCACAATAGAATAATTCTGAAGAATAGCTTTGGCCTCACTTTGAGAACCAGCGCTTATCTTACTGTCTTTGAGAGATAGTTTGAAGCTTGTTGTGGATGACTACAAAAGCATGTTCTTCCTTTCTATCCTGTACCTATATCTATAGATAATTATTTAAGAAATATAGAGGCACCCACCTAAGCACATATATATTTTATATTATGAAGTTGTATGTTGATTATTCTTAATATTAAAGAGCCTTGGGGATCGTTAAAGAGAATATCCATGAACTCATCTAGCTTTCATCTATTATATATCTGTCATCCATCATCTATCTAACTTATCATCTACTTCACAGACATTTTTCATTTATTTATCATGTATAGTCTTCTTTATCATCTATCTGCCTATCCTATATCATCTATCTAGTTAATATATCACTTCTTATCTACATATCATGTATCTGTCAGTGATTATCAACTATCACTTGTACTTGAAATGTTATCATTCACTTATCTTTTATCTATCACATATATATCAATATTTATCTATTAATCATCTTATTTAGCAACTATCTTCCTATTTTTCTATCTATGACTATTTATCTCTCTGTAATAAACATCCTCCTTTTGACATGCTCATTTATTTATCTAGATTATTTTCTTCCATTGTCTAATAGAATATTTAAAATTTGGCCATTTATTAATGGAGTCATATTTGTCATAAACAAAAACTTAATTTTATCCCTCAATAGAATTTTAAAAGTCCTCTCACTTTATAATCTGATGTGTGTAAGTGAACATTATAATTTATTGAATCTATTGTTTTGAAAGAAGTTAAAGTGTATCCTGCTATAGCAAATACACACACATTTTATAGTCTCTATATAACACTATTTGAAGCATTCGTGAAAAACAACCCTTTGCTCACAGAAGAGAGAAGTGGATTGTGTTCATGGTGTCTGTCTTCCTTTTCTTCTGGCTGTCTTGCCTGTCTGTGACCCGTGGACTGTTCTTTGCAAACCCCTGTATGTGATACAGCTCCAGAAGGGGAATGAAATCAATACACTATTACTTTGCTGGAAATACAAAAATGTTTGCAATAGACTGTTCTGCAAATTAATGTTAATTGCGCTAGTCAGACAGAAACACTTTATGGAGGTGTCCATTTCCATTGAGAGTGTATTTGCAGTTGGAATAATGTGTCGTAGATGGACATCTCACGGGGCTTGTGTATGCAATCTGTGAGAGTTAAAGTGCTCAGCTTTGAGCTGTTAGCACAGCTGTAAGCTGAAATGGTACAGAGGGTTTCTGTGACAGAGACATTCAGGTACTGGAACTGTTCCCACCGCAGTCTGTACGTATGAAAGGACGAATGAATTTGTTCTCGAGAATTAAAATCTATTACCTTATCCTTACCATGAGACCATCTGGAGAAGATGGCACTGAATTATGATAATTTCTGCTTTCTCTGCTTAGATTCAGGCATCGTCAACCTACCCCTCTAAGGAAGTTTTAAAATAATAAGCCATTATATGGGAAAGAATTTGAATTTTCATCATATATCTGGATACATGAATTGTTATATATTTTCTTTATTTTTTCTTATTTTCTTTTTTATAGAAATCAGTTAAGTTTTTTATCACTTTAATGAACATAAAATCTGTCCTAAAACTAATAAAACAAGGAAAAACTCAAATTTATTATATTATATGTAACTGCATGCAGCTGTGCTGGGCTAGACACTTTGATTTAGAAAGCATTGAATTCTTGTGACTTTTATTACTAGGTCTTGGAATAACATGTCTTGGATATTTTCTTATTTAATCAACTCATGGCTAATAACTTTGGATGAATAAATATATATATATATATATATATATATATATTTATATTCTCAAGAAATTTTAAGTTGAAGTTTCAATCTTTTTGAAAAGAACTCATTACCATTTTGGAAATTTGCCATTTGTTTTTAATGCACTACTGTTTATAAAATGAAAACTACAGGTAAACCAAGAGGCTGTTCCCAGTGAATCTCACTCCATTTGAGTAATACACTTATTTTGATCTATTACATGTTTTATGAAAGCATACACTGAAGACAGCAAAACTATGTTGCCATCACTTAGTAATCAAACAAGAGGTACAGGGCTGGAGAAATGGCTCAGAGGTTAAGAGCATTGCCTGTTCTTCCAAAGGTCCTGAGTTCAATTCCCAGCTACCACATGGTGGCTCACAACCATCTATAATGGGGTCTAGTGCCCTCTTCTGGCCTGCAGACATACACACAGACAGAATATTGTATACATAATAAATAAATAAATAAATATTAAAAAAAAAAAAAAGAGGTACATGTGCCAGGACAGGGGCATATCTGATTTGCTAGGTTCAAGGCTTCCTCCAACCTGCCATAAAATGCTTTAAGTGAGCCCTTCAACAAAGCCGATCTGACTCCATTTAATATGTTATTTCTGGGCTGTCTGGTAGAGTAGGCCTGAAAGATGTCTAGCTAGCCAGGCCCTCTGGGGGTTGCTAGTTGGGAAGTGGAGGTCAGAATATGGCCTAGCTCTGAGAAGCTGAATGGCCACACAACCTAAAGCAGGGAAGAGGAAGACATTAGGTAGGGACCACTTCTACTGTCTCTCTGAATTGAATCTGGATTAGTAAAAGAGCACAGGTGACTCCCCATTTATTTTTCCTGGCAGGGTTGAATGGGAAGCCTAAGCCCGAATAGGGAAACAAGGCAAGAAAATAAAACCTCCTTGCTTGTCTTCATTTGCATAAGAAAATAGACCATTGTGGATTCTGGTGGAGACTGATCACATAACATTTAAATTTCAAAACAACCAAACTTTACTGGAAGGGAGCTGCTTCTGCTTTTCTCTTTGTCTTAAGTACATTACTGCTATTTCTAAACTGATGAGACAAGTGTTCATTTACTGCAGCAGATGAGCTAAAAGAATCATGAATTATTTAGAAGTTTGCTAGAGTCTACATTTAATAAACTAGAAATGTCTTCTAGATAAGGGCAGCATAAAATAAACAAAACTTATATTATTAGTAAAATTATTTTATTTATATGTAGAAATACCAGTTGATTTATAAATATAATTTACCTTTCAAAATTATCATATTTGATTTTATAAACGCAATTTTTTGCTTTCTAAATAACTTTTTAAAAATCAAATAAGCTATGCTAGGTAGTGTTTTATTTCTGTGATATCTGTTGTCAAAGCTGTATCTTGAAGGCTAGTCTTGGACCCACTGTTAACTGAAGTTCTGTTTCTTTCTTCCCAAGCCACCAGGTAAGCTTCAAGATGACAATAGCATTGGAATGCCTGCCTGTCATCACAAAGCTTCCTTAATCTGGGCTAATCCCTCAAGACTTTGTACTCTGGCTCCACACCCATGGACCCTCTCTTCTCCATACCCATGGGCTCTCTCTTATACTACCCCTCTCTGTCTGTGCAAACAACCTTTTCTTGATCACCTTTCCCTTGCTGGTGTGAAACAACCAGTGTTAAATTACTTTTATATAAAGGGAGAATTTAAAGGTGCATGAACATACAGATGGTGAAGAACAGCAAAGAACCTTTCAGAGGCCTGTGATTTTGATGTACTAGGCTGCTCACCCTTTTCTTATGAATTACGTGTGGGTTCGGTTTTGCTACCGATACAGCTCCTTACCAGTCCAGTGGGTGTCATGTCACATTTTCAGCATGGATCCTGGTGGTTTTTACTTGTCAAGATGTCAAATTCATGTTGCAAAAAATAAGCATGGATAAACTAAGTCATAGTGAAGTGCCTTGGGAAATCTTTGAGCCGATAGCCCTTAAGATACCAGCTCACTTTGGGCAACTAGATGCTCAGCATATTGAAGGCCAGGGAATGAACCAGCAGCCTCCGCTTACAGGGAAGATGACCTCTAATTTAGTAAACTCTTGCCTACCCTCAAGTGTCACACAGGTGAATTCCTGGTCTCTCCTATTTCTTTTCCAGTCTGTCACTATCTAAGGTCTAGCTTGTCATTATCCCTTTGTAGACGATCGGTTATTTAAAGAGGGTGTTTAGCAAATGAGTTAAACTAGTTGATTTACAATGAACTCACACAGTGAATTTCTTCCAAGGTCCACAAGGTAAATTAGAGCAAAGCAAATTGTTGTTTACCTTGTGCCTTTCAGGTGACTAAAGGTCCCTACACAAGCTGTTCTACAGAGTTCACTTTCCATCTGCCTAGAAGGCTTTTTGATATTGTATTTTCTTATCTTGCATTAATATTTCTGTAAAGGAACACTTCCCAAGACAGTGTCCATAGTCCTTGTACAGTTGATTCAGCATCTGCATTAAATGCTCTCTTTAAGTAGTGTGGTCCTGAAATCATTCCCAGTTGCCCAACATGACCACCATTCTGATAACCCTTTAAATTCTATCCCTCAGCTGGGAAGTTGTCATTCTCTGGGACAGGTTTGCTGGTTTATAGTAGCTCACACATTAAGGCAGATAGCGGTTAGGTTATGGGACATATGCTCATGTTTACCCTAAGCAGAATATTCATTGAATTAGCAATCAAAGTCAACTTTTTGTAGATCTTCGTTATCTTTGAAATGTTAAAATACGTGTAACTATAAATTTATGAATAGTTGCTAGCAAGATAAAGTGAAGCCAGTTAGTAATTTGCACTTTGATGTGTGAACAATGTCAGGATTTTGAGCCTGCTTAGTATATGTGTCAGACCTACATGCTGATAATCTTTCAAAATTGTAGATATTGGCCCTTTGTAAATAAAGATGAAATAATAAAAATAGAAATAAAAATTAGACTTCTTTTATATTCTGCTGTATAGGATAGTGATGATGTTTTTTTGAAAACAAAATATAAGTTACAAAAAATCGGAATGAAGTGCAATGGATTTAGGTTATAAACACTTTTCTTTTGAATACTACTGGATATCGAGCACTCTTAACAATGAAATTTCTTACGTGGCTCCTGGAATTAAAGGAAAAAATTTTAATCACAAAATACATCTGTCTTAAACCCAAGTCTCCAGAAGTTAAGATCACTTAGTGCAGGGATCACTATTTATTGAAAATGTACCATTTGAAATTATTTGCTTTCCTATGAATGATAAAATACTCAAAATGAATGAGACATCTGTCTGATGTGTTTTATAGTCATCTTTCAACAGGGTAGCATCAGATTTCAGAAAAATCTCTCAATTGTAGTTTCAAGACTGTAGACGTAAGTCACAAAACAATCCCACACCAATTTGGAACTATGGCTAATAAAAGGGTTATTTATTTAACGGGAAACCTTACAGATTACTGTCTAGACAACACCCCTCTGCATGACCAGGAACAGAGTCTAGTAGCTGGAAGCAGAGCGCGCGCGCGCACAAGAGAGAGAGAGAGAGAGAGAGAGAGAGAGAGAGAGAGAGAGAGAGAGAGAGAGAGAGAGCGCGAGCGCGCGTACGCGAGGGAGCGAGCAGGGCTACCCCTACTTTTTTTTAAAGCAAAAGAGGCCACGCCCAAGTGGGCTAGAATCTTAAAGGCTATTGGTTGAAGGAGCGAAAGGAGCTCCCGCAGCACAAGGCAGCTTAATGATTGCTGTTTTGAATAATTGTTATGTCCACAAGAGAATAAGCTCAGATTAAGACAAGCCCATGGAGAGACTATACTTTTCATTAGAGAATTTCATACAGGTCTAAATTGGACAACAGTTAAGTACTCCATCTTTCTTGGGTCTTTTTAAAAAATCCTCAAACAAGCTCTATGGACCATGAGAGCCAATAAATACTTCAGAAAACAAGGCCAAACTTGTATTTTTTTTTATCTTTCATATAAATTCAGGTATTGTTAAGTAATTTTAAAACATGGCATTTTTGGAGACATGGTACTATTTTCACATAAAAATGTACATAATGCATATTCACTCTGCACTTCCTCACTGAGGGAAGTAAATAGAGGAACTCAAGGCAGAAACCTGGAAGCATGGATTAAAGCAGAAACCATGGAAGTGGTGATTTGAAAGAAAATGGCTCCCAGAGGGAATGTCATTAGTGGGAGGTGTGACCTTGGTTGAGTAGGTGTGGTGTTGGTGGAGGAAGTGTGTTACTGTGAACACAGGCTTTGAGGTTTCATATATGCTCAAGCCATGCCCAGTGAAACAGACCACTTTCTATTTCTTATAAGTCAACATAGGTACACTCGGCTACCTCTATAGGACCATGTCTTCCTGCACATCACCATGTTGCATCATGATGATAATGGGCTAAACTTCTAAACATGTAAGCCACCCCAAATAAAATATTTTTCCTCATAAGAGTGTCTGTAGTCCCAGTGTCTCTTCACAGTAATAGAAGTCCTAAGACAAAAGAGAAGCATTGCCTTCTGACTTGGTCCTCCTGGCTGCTTTAGCCTGCTTTCTTACCCTGCCACGATCATCTAGCCAGAGTGCTCACAGTGGAATGTGCCCTTCCACATGAACCATTAATTAAGAAACTATTGCTCCACCAAGGCTTCTCTGCAGCCTGATCTTAGGGAAGCATTTTCTCAGTTGTGGCTCTTTCTCCTTAGAGAACACTTAGCTTGAATCTGTGACCAAAACTCCACCAGGAAAGTTTCATAAAGATAAGTCATGCAAGTAATCATGAATTTTTAACTTATTTATCCCTCCTCAATCCTGCTATTTGCATTTCCTCTCCTCAGGTACTTCTACATTGATATCATACATATATTCATAAATATTTGTCTATATATACATATATATGAAAGATTTTATGTATATGTATAAAATCTAGGCTCTAAAAATGAAAGCAGACATGACGCATGTTACTCTTCTTTCTTAATCTGACTTACTTTGCTGACCTCTGATCATATTCATTTTCCTACAAGCAGTACAGTTTTGTTCTTCCTTATTCATGAATAAAACTCCATCATGTGTATATGCTTACACACATACACACACACACACACACACACCATACTTTATCCATTCATCTATTGCAAACACACAGACAGACTTCATAACTTTATATTATGTGTAGTGCTCTAATAACATTAAATACAAAAATATATCTCAGGTATGTTGACTTAGAGCACTCGATGTAGACTTAGGAGTGGTGTAGCTGTTTTTTGTGCTATTTCTGGTTTTGAGTTTTATTTTTTTAAATTCATTATTTTCTATTTATCATTGTGTTCCCTGCACATATGTCTGTACAGGCATCTATATGAGTTCAGTGTTCACAGAGTCTAGAAGAGGGCATTGGAGCCTTTGGAACTGGAAGTACAGATGGTTGTTTACCTGCCACATGTGTAGAACTGCACCTATGTCCCTTGGAAGAAGTGCCAGTGGTGTTAACCACAATGCCATCTTTCCTGCCCAAAACTTTTAGTTTTTTAGAAGTGCCATGCTAATGAGTTAAAGAATTTACTTTCCAAATATGGTGTTTTTCTTGACAAAAATTGTGTTGAAGAATTTGTTGTATATCTAATCACAAGTATCCCTGTGTGTAGAGGATGCCTTATTTTTCATTATGTTAGTCAATTCAACTATTTGTTGGGCTTATAATATTTGAGAACAATTAAATAGAATAAAGAATAAAGATGCATATGTGATTGATAATATATGTAAATTATATATAAATATTATGTATTTACATATAATGAACTTTCCTTGTATAATTCAGGCTAACCTCAAACTTTTGGTTCCCCTGCATCACTTTCCAGATTCCAGAAGTTTATAGGCATGCATTGCCATGCATGGATCAGAATGTATTTTTAATTGTATCCCTCACATAATTCAATAGAGTTATAACACTAGAAATAACAGTAGCTAAAATATCAAGTGTTTGTGTATAACTAACTTTTGAATGTAGTACCTCTAAAACCAATTAAGATACTTCAAATGTTAGAAATCCAATATCCATATGAAATACCTATAATAATCGCAGCCTTGACAAATCATATTCAAATAAAGGCCTATAATTTTAAGAATTTTAAGCACATGCAAGGCCTCAGAACAAGAGTGAAGTGTTTTATATGTGCATGTGACTATATAAACCCAACTATATGGAAAGATAGATAGATATAGATAGATAGATAGATGATAGATAGATAGATAGATAGATAGATAGATAGATAGATAGATAGATAGATAGATAGATAGATAATTTGCAGACATAATGATTAGACCTTCAATAGCAAATTCTTGGAAACATAATGAAAATTGTGCAGGCCTTTTGTTTGTTCCTTTTATCTTCTGATGAGTTCCTATTGAGTTTTGCTTTTAGCATGGTTCAGCTCAAGCTGCCAATGCTCTTTGGGTTAGTATTATGCTCTCCCCTGACTTTAATCTCCTTTTGATGGCTCACCTCAGGTTAGTTTGAATGAAGACTTGAGTGTAAATCTGATAGATGAAAGTTTTGGAAAGGTTGCTTCTCTGTATTCATGCACAGCTGGAAACAGGAGTTAACAATAGCATCCTTCTTTTTGGAAGATGAGAAATGAGAAAATAGCTCAATATCTTAATATTAGAAATTGTGTCTAGCTGTCTTAACAGCCTGGGCATTTTTAATGTCACCTCTTTAATCCATTTCACATGGGATTAAATTTTTGTACCTATCTTTTATTCTCTCTCCCTTTGAAGATTATTTTGTTTTCCTCATGTACCTCACCTTACAAAGTGAACATTCACACACATGTTTGTCTACCTTCCAAATATGCAATTTAAAAAATAAAAATCTTCTTATCATGGTTTTCATTATTTAATACGATTAATCAGTGATATTATTCTGTGGGTCATGATTAGCTTCATTTTCTTTCTTTTTTCTTTGTTCAAGTCTTCTATTTTATATGAGATAAAAAAATAAATGTGTTGTCCTGGTAAAAGTAAATTATCTTATAATATATATTAAATATGTAATATATATATTTTAATTACTTTCTCCTTTCTTTCCTTCTTTCTTTCTTTCTTTCTTTCTTTTTTTCTTAATTTCTTTCTTCTTTCTTTTTCTTTCTTTCTGTGACATGGTCTTCCTATGTTTTCCAGATGGTCTCTGACCTCAAGCTCCTTCTTGCTCTACCTCTGAATTGTGAGATTATAGATGTACATCACAGTACTTGCTTATCACTTTTGTTTCTGTTGTTGTTTATTATTTCTACTTCAACTTTAAGGGTTTCTTTTCCCATTAAATTTGGTGTTTGAAAATTTTATGTGTGTATGGTCTGGTTACATATGCTCTCTCTCATCTCCCTCCTGCCTGCCTGCCCCCTCTCCTCCCTACAAGTCCTTTTCCCACACACTTGTCCTTCTGTTTTGTTGGTGGCCCAGTGAGCTTAACCAAAGTTGTCTGGACCCACCAGTGGGTGGGCAATAGAAGATGGTGACTCTAGTTCTTTTGACACTTATCAGTAGCCTATTGGTTCAACATTAAAAGGCCTCAGAGCCCTGTGAACCTCCCCTATCCATGCCTATTGGTAGTCTCATCATGTAAGGCCTCTACAGGCAATAACCTCTGTTATAAGTTCAGGATCACAACTGCTGTGTCGTGTCCCAAAGATGGTGCTTTGATTCCCTTCCCATCTTCTGGTGTCTACATTCTTTCTGTTCCCTCTTCGAGATGATCTGAGATTTTTAGGGGAAATATTTTTTAGTGCTGGGCAATCAACACTTTCTTTTTTACAGCAACTTGAACAGTCATGAGTCTCTCCAGTCTTTAAATGAGCATAATGAAGAGCAGATATTCTTAGGGAGTTTCCCCACATACTTAGTTTTGGGTGATTATCTCTCTCCATATGCTTCTCCCTCATCTCATGTCCTTCTGCCTACCTGTGCCTCCTTTCCCCTAGTGTTTTTCTCTCTACCTTCAAATCACATGCATTGCATTATCCTCCATGTCCTCTACTGTAAAGACTCTATTCCATATTCATTTTACCCTTGCTAGGTTCCTGATCTCTTCACGCACTTCCATATAAATGTAAATATACAAAAATTAGAAACTAGGTCAACATATAAAAGAATGTGCAGTAAGTTTCTTTTCAACATTGAGTTACTTCTCTTAGTATAATATTTAACACTTCCATCTATTTTTCTGCAAATTTTATAACCTAACTTTTCTTTGGGGCTAACCAAAATTCCATGGTGTACGTGTGTCATGTTTTCATTATATGTTCATCTGTTGATGGACATCTTAGCTGATTTTATTTTCTTGCTATCATTAATAAAGCAAGAGTAGACATGTATGTGTTAAGTATCTCTATGGTGGAATTATACAACTCTGTTATATGGTGGTTCTGTTTTTAGCTTTTTGAGACATTCAAAAAACATTTCTACAGTGACTGAACCAGCTTCTACTTGCAACAAAATTGAAGAAGCTGTCTGCTTTTTCTACTTCCTTAAGAGTAAATTATGCCAATTTATATCTTTTTAATAAGAGCTATTCTAACTATGGTGAGATGAAATCTCAAAAAAGTTTGAATTTGCATTTCCACATTGTTAGAGTTATAGAACACACTTTAAAATAAGAATTGATCATTTATATTTTTAAAAGAACTTTAGGTTGGCCTTTATTTTTGTTTTTGTGGGAGAGGGTAATTTTTCACCTTTTTATATATTTTTGATATTAACATCTTATCTGAAGTATATCTGAGCAAATCTTTCTTTTGTTCTGTAGGCTGTTTTCTCTGAGAGCTTCTTTTGCTGTGCAAAATCTTAATTTTTCATCTATTCCTCTGTGTTAATCCCTTCTGTGCCCTTGGGTTTATTTTTGAAATATCTGTGTCTATGTTCTATATCCTAAAGTTGTCTCTCTATATTTTCTTCCAGCAAGCTCAACATTTGGGATTTCAAATTGGCATATTTGTTCCATTTTGAATTGATTTTTTATATAAGATTAGTAATTTAATTTCTTTCTTCTTAAGAATGATACCAGTTTTGACATACCTATTAAGCTTTTGCCCACTGTATGTTTGTCAGAAATTAGGTTTACACAATTTGTAGGTTTGCTTCTGGTCATCTATTGAAGGAAAGAACTGTTTCCTGCAAGTTGTCCTCTGACTTCCACATAGGCACCACTGCATGCATGTATGTTTGACATGCACATAGACACCCTGTCGCCCCCCCCACCACACAACACATTTTAAAAAAGTAGAGTGTAGAAAATTAAGGAACTACCAAGCTTTACCATAAAATACAGATAAAATGTAGGAAGGTATCTACTTCAATCTACTTGAACAAATTAGCACATAGCATGTTTCTGTAATCAGAAATGTTAGTATATTTAATATAATAACTAATACATGTTAGTATATGCATTGCATATACCGATGTGTATATATATTAGTATATACATGTATAATATACATTAGTTTATATAGTCACACACATTAGTATGCACATTAATGTTCTCTGATTTATGTGAAAAAATAAAATAGAGATCCAGTTGCCATAATCAAATGAGCAGGAACCAAACAGGCAATATTCAGTTGTGCCCCCATGTGTTCTGCGTGGCATCTAGGAAATCTGATGTCTCATTTTCTAGCTCTGGTGGCATTCACTTGTCATTAGGAAAAATAAATGGGATATGGCTTCCTTTTGCTGGGTAAATAAGTTTTGCTTCTGAGTTTATTCTTGGAATCCTATAAAATTTGCCCACTTGATTATAATTCCCCATGAATCTCATCATGAATTATCTACAAAGCTATAGAGCATATTACTTTATCTTTATATTTTAACTTTATGACTCTGGCTGAAGTACATGCTCTTCCTTTAGTGAATGCTCACACATTATTTACTCAGCAGCCTCCTAGTGATCATCACTAAGCAATTGAAGGGGCATCAATCTTGCAGTAAACATAAAAACAATCCTCTCATACTGTGGGGAAAGCAGCAGGACATGTTAGCTTTCTTTGTTAGTAAATCCAAGACAGGAATAACTTTCTTCTCTTGTCAAGTTCCTGTCACTTTGTTAAGAATTAGAGATTGCGTGTTTCCTAAATTTATAACAATATGTCAGTCTATTACAACTAAATGAATATGAACAACTCCGGGTTGTTTTTAATATGTAAGAAAGAGGTTCATTGCGTTGCGTTATCATCTTATCATTGGAAACTTGTATCTCTTTAATTGGCATGTCATATATTAAACTGTGACAGTCATGAATTATTTATAAGGAGGTTTTTAATGCAGTGTCTTTATAGAAGTATAACTCCAACCATTCTCTTTTTTATTCAAGAGGCCATTGACTGTCATGCTCTAATACTTTATGAGTGTTTCCCCCCCCTCCGGCTGGAGAGAAACTTTACTGGCATGTTCAGCTGTCCTCAGACGACAAAGATTGAACTACTAAGTGGATAAAGCTATATGCAAATGCATGGTTACCTCCAAGGCATTTTGTTCAGGTACCAAGGGAGCTTCTGGTAACTCCATAGTGGGTGTTCTGAACTCACATGTGTTGGCAGGAGATCTTTGATTTCACCAAGACAAAGTACTTAAGGACACACATAGCTTAACACACTCCCTGTCCTCCCTCTTCCCCCTACCCTTGTCAGTTACTAAGTTTGAGGCGGATCCATTAACCACTTGGTTGATACTTGTTTTGATATCAACAAAAGTTCATTATTTTATTATACTTTAGTAGATACTTGGCTAGAAAGAAAATCAATACAAGGGTTTAATCTAATTCTTTCTCTAGTAAATGGTTTACCATAAACAGAATTGTTTTATAAAAAGTATTTTTTCGATTTTTCTTTTCATGTGGTGAGACTGTCTTTTGAAGTAGGTTGGAAGTTAAAATATTTGTGTCTTACTTTTTTTTATAGGAATTTACGTATTTCCAGATGTAAGGTGTTTTATTTTGACATTGTCATCATTGTAACAGTCTTTGCTGTTGAACTATCACCTCAATAGCCATTATGTCCAGACGACCAAAGAAGTATCTGCTTGAGAATATTTTTCACTTAGAACAGAGTTGCATGAGTGCATTTCTCTTTCCAGAAGGTTTAGAAATAAATACCATAAAATTGGGATTTTTGTAAGCACTAACAATTTTTTAAAAAAGTTTTACTTGTGATATTATTGGAAAATTTTCATGGGGTTTTACTCCTAGAAAAAGAACTACAAAAAGCTAATGAATGCTCAGAAAATGACAATTCACTTCGGTAGTAGTAGCCGTGGGGCTGTGTCCCACCACCGGGCTAGCTTTACCCGAAATAATTACATGGAAACTGTATTCTTTTAAACACTGCTTGGCCCATTAGTTCTAGCCTCTTATTGGCTAGCTCTTACATATTGATCTAATCCATTTCTAATATTCTGTGTAGCACCACGAGCTGGCTTACCAGGAAAGATCTTAACCTGCATCTGTCTGGAGTGGGAGAATCATGGCGACTGCCTGACTCAGCTTCTTTCTCCCAGCATTCTGTTCTGTCTACTCTGCCTACCTAATTTTCTGTCCAATTAAAGGGCCAAGGCAGTCTCTTTATTTAACCAATGAAATTAACACAAAACAGAAGACTCTCCCCCATCACAGTTCTCCCAGAGATGAGCACCCTCATTGATTGTATAATCCCGAGTGGTCAGCCCTGAAATGCATACATATCAATTACAAAAATGGACTGAGACGGTTGTATTTTTATATATTTGTACATATACACTCATATACACATACGCAACAATAATAATCAACGAAAAATCCTATCCATTTGAGAGTGAACATGTACGAGAAGGGTTCACTGGAGATAGCTGGGAGGGCCTAAAGGTAAGAAAGGGAGGGTGTGAGTGATGGCGCTATTTTAGTTAAAAACATATTTTGAAACTTTTTATAAAATGATAGAGGTGATTTTGTCTCCTAAGTAAATTGAGATCATGGGAACCTTGTGGGGAGGGTTGGAGGGGGGAGGGGAGAGACAGGGAGGGAAGCAGAAAAAAATGTAGAGCTCAATAAAAATCAATAAAAAGCAAAAATAGAAAAAATAATTAAAAGGTAATAAATTATTTAAAAAAATGATAGAGGAAAAAGATAGTATTACTTCAATTACTTTGCCTGCATGTAGTTTATAAGTTTGAAACAATCTTAGTTGTCTTAACTCACACAGTTTTAACTCTGACCATATGTTCAGTTCAGAATTGTCAGTTCAGTCTTTCATTAATATTTCTGTTGAAAACATTATTTGAAATTTATTCTAGATCATATTTGGGAACGTCTCTTCAGGGTTATATTGGAAGTGGTGTTATTTTTTCTTATCACATAACTTTGATTTATCCCATTCCTAGTATTACTAAATTAACTGTCCTGATTGTTGGTTTCTTAGTCTTCTCCATTATACAACTACTTACATTTCCTTTGTATTTAATAGATTTTCTTTGAAAAAATATTTTCAGGCTATTTTACTAAACTTATACAACCCAAATTTTTTAAATTTATATATTTTTATAATGGTATACAGTCATTTTAGTCAGTATATTAAAATTTATTAGGTCAAATTACTTTATTGACAATCTGATTGACCCATATTTAGCCCTTTGAAACTGGCATCTGTGTAGTTTTGACACCTCCTTATTATTTCGTGTGTGTGTGTGTGTGTGTGTGTGTGTACTTTCTTGTTCAATAAGATTGTTCCATCTATGACTTTTTCTTTCCTTGTTCCAGTGATGGCTGAATCTGCCATTCCTCCATTTCCTTCACTAGAGGATAGTAGGTGTGACCATTGCTATTTGGTCTTGCTTTTCCTGACCTCTTGATTGACAACTTTGAAAAATATGTTTGGTTGGTTAATGTAAAGGGTTTATGTGTGTAGGTAAACTCATTAACAGTTACATTCATTCTGCACCTATCTGTATATATTGAAAACTGTTTGTGTACTAATACTTCATTTATACCCCAAATTATATGTTTTATTCTGGTTTTCTTTTAAAGAAAATTCTTGAAAAAGAGAAAAAAAAGATTTTTTTGTTTGTCTATAGTCAAAATGTCGTTAACAGTCAGAACAAATGGCTTTCACAGCTCTGTCTTAATCTTGTTTAGGATAAATTAGTGAATAATGGAAACTGAAGGCAAAAACAGTGTCTTTTGAACCATTTCGCTCCTTTTAACTCACTTCCTACAACAAAGTAAAAACAAAAAAATCATAATTCAAAATTATAGCTCCAGTTTTCTGAATATTATCAAATTAATGATTTAACATAAGTCTTTCTAGTGTGTGTTTTATTTTAGCATTCAGAATAAAAATAGCACATTGGGTATGGGCATTATTTTTTTGTAACATGTTTGTTTATTATTAAATAAAATTAATAAAAATATTAATTTTTAGGAAGTGAATAGTAATTTTGTTATCATCATGAAATCCTCATACCCTAGCAAGTACATCCACCATCACTGTGATTTCAGGTTATTTTAGTGTCCAATGACGTATTGATAATATTGTTAGGTAGGAAGGTTGGGAAATTTTTGTTTTAATTTTCTTATTTAATCTGCACTTGTTTTATTTAAAATCATAAGAGAGTGATCGTTGGCTAAAGCCAAACACTAATCCTGAGTTATTGATTTATTACAATGTAAATTTTATCCACCGGATTCAGACAATAGCACGGTCTATGCAGATATTACTTTGCAGTTTGTGTGATAATTGCATATATTTCTTTTAAACAAGTTTGTTTTATTCGGTGACTAAATTGCCTTATAAAGTCCTCAACATGTGAAGAATATTTATTAAATGGAACTTTGCTCTGGAATGCCATATGTACAGCTGTTTCTATACAATTTTTTGTAGCCACTACTGTTGAAGTTTCTACTATTATTATATTCATTTATTCAGTGTGTGTGTGTGTGTGTGTACAGTTGCTCACATACCATTGCACATGTGAAGACTAGAAGACAGCTTGCAGAAGTCTTCTCTCTTTCTATTGTGTGGTTCTCAGTGTTTCAACCTGAGCTGTATGTCTTGCTGACAACCAACTTAAGCTGCCTAGCCATCATCAGCTCAAATATTTTATTTATATGTGCCATAATCACAGGAAAAACAACAACAAAATAAAATACATTGCTCCTCAATACAGTAAAAGCAAAGAGGAGGGGCTGGAGAGATGGCTCAGAGTTTAAGAGCACTGATTGCTCTTCCAGAGGTCCTGAGTTCAATTCCCAGCAACCACATCGTGTCTCACAACCATCTATAATGAAATCTGGTGCCCTCTTCTGGCCTGTAGGCATACATGTAGACAGAACATTGTAAACAAAATAAATAAATACATCTAAAAAAAGCAAAGAGAATTTTTTAATAATTATTCATTGTATCTCACTCATAGTCTTAAGACTAGACATTAAATATATTTATTAGATAATCAACTCGAAATGACATTTGAAAGTGAGCATCTTTCTCTATATTATATCCTTTGCAGAGGGTGACTAGCCTTACAGTTTGGAACTACTTTATTTCATTCATTATGCATCATTTTGATAATGGCTCAGCACTTCAACTTTATTAGAAAACAGATTTTGTTTCCACAGGTCCCTTTAAGAAAAGAATAATGAATGATGCATTTCCCCCTGCCAAGACTATATTATGAAAAGAAAACAATTCCTGTTTGTAGCCTGATATTTTGACTTATTCCGGAAAGCAGTGACTTGAAGCACATTGTTGCTTAGCAGTGTTGCAAATATTCCTCTGTCTCCTATCTGGCGATACTGTGATCTGTTCCCTCAGGCAGACACAGCAAGTCATGAATAGAGAGAGATCCCTGTGTGGCCTAAATAAACAGCATTAATGTATTTTTTCTGTTCGCATATGGTTTTCAGATCTGTAAACTGTTTCCAGAGGAAGTCTGCCATTTTTAGCGTCTGGTCACAACAGACATCACGCCGTCTACTGCCCCTTTTCTATAGTTAAACAAATTACACAAAGCTCAAAGGTAGAGAGAAATGGGGAATTTGAGCTCCCTAGGCTGTGCACTTGATGGTTCTCATGTGTTTCATCCTCTTCTAGTCTCAAACACCTATTATTTCACCTCTACCTAAAACCAATAGTAACTGAATAAGGAGCCAACTGAAACACGTCTAAAGAAGAATGTTTGAAGTATAACAATTTAGGAGCAATCATGGTCAGATGCCATGTGATGGTAATATCTGATGTTTTATGCTTAAAGCATAAAATCTGTCCATGTATTCTGTTTTCCTTTGTGATTCCCATATTGTGCAGGCACTGAGAAGAGGCCATCACTATTCATGATGCGTGTTTATTTCATTTGCAACAGTTGGCACAGAGGAACCACAGTAAATTTGAAACTGAACAAAATCACAGCCAAGAATTTAACATTTGTTGTTTGTTTGACATGGAACAAGTAAGTTAATTTTGAACACCCTGATTTATGTTCATAGAAAACGGACAGACAGACACCACCATTGTCATAATTAAGCTGCCTACAAAGGCTCAGATGCTTGTATTAGACGAACAGGGTGTCACAGTACTTAGTAGGGTCAGTACTGTCTCACTGGTCCAGTATACTCTTCTTGCTAATTTCTGTGTGGTGTGAATTGGCTGTTGTGAACTGAGTGGTACTGGAGGGTTATATTAACCTATGAAGATATAGTACAGGCATATGTCTTAATTTATCTCGTTTTGTGTAATCATGTCTTCTCTGAATTGGAAGGATTTATAAAGAACACGGTGAATAATGTCTCTAATTTTATGGCTTCCTTTTAAAAAAAAAGAGAAAAGGAAAAAAATCCCTTCATTAAGTCACTGGGATGTACTAAAGACACTTGACACTGTAGCTGACTTCTTGAATTGTATTAGATTTCACATGGCTGATGGAATAACCAACACCAATACACATGCCTCTAGCTGATGTTGGATGTCCTTCTGTATATGTATTGCTTTTATTGGTTGATGAGTAAAACTGTTTCTGTCAATGGTTTAGCAGAGCAAAGCCCAGTTGGAAATCTGAACAGACATATATAGAGAGAGTAGGTAGAGTCAGAGAGATGTCATGTAGCTGCCCAAGGAGACAGATGCCAGATCCTTACCACAACCTCATTCCAATACACAGATTAGTAGAAATGGTTTAATTTATAATGTAAATTTTAGTATAAAAAAAGAAGAAGCCTGAGCTAATAGGCCAAACAGTGTTGTAATTAATATAGTTTCTCTGTGATTAGTCAGGTCTGAGAAACTAGGAAACTAACAAACAGTCTCAGCCTACATCTAACTTGCATGCATGTGCTATGAAATTTACACCATGGGCACACCCTTATAAATATGTAAAAAAAAATATCATTTTATTTTTAAAAGCTGCCGTTGGGTATATGTTGATCAGTGATTACACTTCTGCTTAGCATGTATGAGGACCTAGGTTTATTTCCTAGTACCACAAGGAATAAATGACAATGAATGAATGAATGAATGAATGGATAAATAAACAAGATTCTCCGTATGATCTTCTTCTAAGGAATGCTTAGTCCCACTTCTTTGAATAATAAAAACCTCATAATAGAAAGAAAAGAATTTGGTTTTGGTATTTTTAGTCATTTGTAACATGGTGTCTTGGATAAGTCTTAGTTTGGAAGTCATCTGACAGTATAGTTTCATCTCCATTCATGCTGCAGTTCCTATTGTTCAGTGATGGAAGAAGAGCATGGGCTCTGTAGAGGTTTGGAGAAGGCCCTGCTCCCTGAACAGACCTGACCTTAGGTTATCCCAGTTTGTGTGCATTGTTTTCTGCCTTTCAGTTTATGATTGCCACTCTTATTTATAACAGACCTTTGGGTTACATGTTTCTATTCTTGTTTGTGCTGTTCCTGAGCTTGACTAGTCTGTTATGTTAGTAGATGCAAAGTACCTCATCTATTATCTCACTCTGCCTCCTTCCTGGCAACTGGAGACTGCTATTGTTCCCCAAGTTTATCCTTGCTTTGGACAAGAATTAAACCACACAATATCGAGATTGCCTAGATTACTACTTGCTTCCGTTCTTGTGTCAGTTTGGCACAGACGAGCCTATCAATAATTATCTATACAAGGAACGGTACCTTTTCCTGAGCATTTGGGAAGTGCACTAGTTCAAATTTTCTTGTTCTTCAGTTTGTTTATGTGGCTTTCAGAAATATACCAACACCTTATTTGACCTTCTGAAGACCATTGCTTATTTGATATTTCCAAAAGAATCTGTATTCCTTCTCATGCATAAAAATTGCTAACTCATACCCTGAATAAAAGAGTAAATGTTTCTCTGTCAGCTTAGGGTCTCTTCAGCCCCCTCTCTTTTATAAATATTGGTGAAGCACACATATGAACTTTTAGTACTTTTGATTAAAAAGCAGTATATTGTCAATATTACCAATGTAACTTTTTCTTTGGTTTCTTTCTTTCTCCTCCCTCTCTCTTCCCTCACTTCCTTCAGTCTCTCTTTCCTCATTTTTTTCTTCATCTTTGTCCTATGCAAAGTATAACCCTGTGATCTTCCTGCTAGAGCCTATTGAGGGATGAAGTTATAAGTGTCATCCACAACACCTAGCTCTTTGTTTTATTATAACTAAAACTTCCCCCAGTCAGTCTTTTCACCTTTCAAAGTGATAAAATTCACTTGTGTTCTTTATAAGATTTCCATATACCTTTAAAGTCATATGATACTCAGTAGCAGAGATGCCATGGCCCCTGTCAGTTAAGTGGATACCATCACATATGTGTGGTTTATTCACCCGTTTTCAATCTGTCATGAGTTTGAACACCAGAAAGTGCATTATTCTCTACATGGGTAACAGTCCATGTAGATGCACACTCTACCGGCTGCTACTGACCAGCACTGTATAAATGTTTTGTCATGCAGCTCTAGTTTTGATTTTTAGAAGCTCACAACCAATTCATGCAGAGAAGTATCCTGTAGAAAGAAGTCAGGAACTTAATTGGTGTGTCTCCTGCAGCTCCTATAATGAGTTAAAGAATCACATGCATAGTGGACATCTCTACTTATCAGAATTGTCTGTAGACCTAAATAAATCTGTTAGGAAACAGGTATGAAGCCCTTCTATGAACCTAAAAGTCCACTCCTGCTCAGTATACTGATAGAGAATGCAGAAAGGCACTCTTCCCAGAGGGGAGACAAACAGAGAATCACAATGTACTCACGAATGAAGAACTGTTTAAAGGAGGGACAAGGAGCAAGTCTTCCAAGAAAATATAAATACTTTCTGAGTAAATGCTGAAATGGCTGATACAGTCCTAAGCAGGTCAGATTATGTGTGTTTATAGGAGGATTACAAAGGAAGGGCTGAGCACAAATTCCCACTTTACATGGCTTCATGAGTTCATATAGGTAACAATTGCAGTCGTGTGTTTCTTGTTCTTCAATCTGAGAAGTGAATTCTAGGAATAAATCATCTAAAAAAAGAAGCTGCTCATCTCTCCCCTAAGATACTGCTTTTGCTTTACTGTAACATCACTCATCTGAGTTAATCTTATATTGCTGTGATAAAACACCATGGCCAAGGCAACTAAAAAGAAAACATTTGTTGACTTGTGATTCCAAAGAGTTAGAGTGGATGATGGTGGAGCTAAGGCATGGTACCAGGAACAGTTAAGAACTCACATCTACACCCAAGGGCAAGGAAGACGCCCCAAAGCCCACCTTTAGTGACACACCTCCTCCTCTAACAATGCAATTCCACCTAATAGTTTTCCAACAGTTCTGCCAACTGGGTACCACACATTCATAGATATGAACCTATGGAGCATGTTTTCACTCAAACCACAACACCAATCTCAACAGAACCTTTGGTTAATGAAATCTGAATATTTGGGACAATTAACAAATATTTTGGTGCCAGATATAAGGAAGCATACCATTGATAGACATGAAAATCTTGGTGACATATCTGGTAATTTTTTTCAAGGACTATGACAAACAATCCTTTAATAAAAATTTCTTTAAAACGAAAGTTTTTTTTTTTTTTTTTGATCCAGACCTGGCTGCTGCCCAGGACCATGTCTGGTTCAGTAGCCCTACTGTGGTTGGCATCTGTGCTGAAGTCCGAGTCCTATATTGCCTTCAATGGTTACATAGAAGCCCAGGGTTGGGGCTGCAACCTGAGGACTTGATGATGTTTGCGGGGGGGGGGGCAGGGGGAAGAGGCATGCTGCCACCAGAATAATCCTGTTCTGAGTGGCCAGGATGTCGTCCAGGCCCACTACTGCTGAAGGCCATATCTTGGTGCGTGGTCTGGCTCCAACTGTGGTCTGTGTGGATGTCTGTGGCCCATGTCACCTCAGGGAGCCTTAAGTACGAGAGATGAAATCAGAGGACCAACCTAAACTGGCCCTGCACTTCATTTGTTTAGGGGAAAGCTGGCCTTGGCTCTCGCTGGACACTGCAGCAAGAGAGCTGGCCCTGACATTAACAATCCTCATAAGAGAGCTGGCTGGCCCTAGCACTCAGGAGAGATGGCCCCACCCCTCACCACTGGCCTGGGAGAACTGACCTGATCACAGGGGCCTGGGAGAGCTAGGTAGCCCCCACCTGAGGCAGATGGCCCCATTGACCCAAACTGACCAGCTTAGCTACCACCCAAGCCCACAGCTGGGCCTCGGGTTGGCCCACCCTAACTTCTACCTCATGCTGGAGCTTGTGAAGGACTGGTCCTTTAGAAAAATACCTGCAGGATCCTGGAGACTCAGGGAGGCCGCAGGATATTCCAAAGGAGTTCCTTTCGGTGAGGATCCAGTGATGATGGTGTATCAGAAACCAGGGTCCTTGAAAGAGACCAGTACTCACTGTAATTAACATTTGCTAGGAAAACTGATAGAACTAAAGATTATAATATGACACACCTAGGTCCCCAATGCCACAGGACATAGGAAGAAGTATTGGGGGGTGGGAAAGAAGAAGCAAAGAACTTTTTTGTTTGTTTATTTTTGAATTGTTTGTTATTGTTTGTTTGCTTTGTTTTGTTTTCTTCTGTGTGTGTTTTCCAGGACTGAGGGGAAGATATGGGGGGACAGGGTGGAATTGGGGTACATGATGTGAAACTCCCAAGGAATCAATAGAGAAATTAAATTAAGGAAAGAAAAAAAAAAAACACATCAGATGAAAAAGCCTAGTCAGGATGATTTCACCCTGTAAAACATCTGACAATGTTAGGTAATAAGAATTCCTCAAGGCCACCCCAGAAGAATTCTGTGGCCATAGAAGATAATTTAGAGTTCTGTGGTTTTCTTTCAAATATGAAAGGTTAAATATTTGTGGCATTTGAGTGAAAGTAAAGACCTTCAAAAAATTATTCGTGGGTGAATGATAAAATCATTGTAACCCAGAAAATTATACAACAGCTCTTACTTAATCATTCAGAGCTATCTAAAGCATGGGTCCCTAGGAAACAGCGATATCCCTTTTCTCACAGATACCTTTCAAGTTTATTTATGACGTTAAGTTCAACAAAAATGGTAAATTAACTCTGCAAAATGCTGACATGCACATTTCTCTTCCTTTCAGTGTAACTGAAAGTTTCCTATCAGCGCATTTCATTAAGACAGAAACAGAGTCAGTGCTTGTGGCTATATCTCCACGCCTGCTGTAACAGCCGTTCCAAAGTGGTGTGCTTGTGCAAGTGTGTGTGAGTGTGTGTACATGTGTGTGTGTGTGTGTGTGTGTGAAAGAGAGAGACAGAGAGACAGAGAGACAGGAGAGAGTTACTAAACACAAGTGTGTAGTCATCTGCCCTTTTAATGGCCTCTCAAAGTGGTAGACCAAATGGTTTCCTGAAGGTCAAGTCTGATTTAAATTGTTGATGAATTAGAAGCTAATTCTGCATGATTGAATATTAATACAGAACGGTGATAAGTAAGGCACTTTAAACCTTAATGAGCACATTAATGAATAGCACCAAATGTTTTTCTTTTCACCTCGTGTAAAAGTTTGAAAGTGCTAACATTGATGGCTTGTTAGTTTTTGATAGTCTTTCCTTCAGAGTGTTCATTTGGTTAAGGTGTTAATTTTGCTGATTTGATGCCCAAGTTCCCACTGACGTGATAAACTGTCAAAACTTATGTTATCAAATGGCCAAGACAGTTTTATAAAAATTACTAATAAATATAGAGGATAAAAAAAGCAATTAACATCTTCTAAACTACACCCACTGAGATAAGCGTTCCAATTAGAAATTTCATTATTTCCACCGTCTATTTTATGTTGAATACTGAGTTTTATTGCCAAATACCTGACAGTCAAGTTGGAAGCAAGCCCCATCTGTCAACTTGTAACAGCTCTGGCTGTTTGAATCTGTTACATTGTGATGCTTCTCATGAAAATTAATGAAGGTAGTAGATTCAAAGAGGTTCTGTGCAAGGAAGGGTGGTGGATAGAATTTAATTACCCTTATTAAGACTAAGAAAGAAATTCCCCTTTACATCCCCTTGTAGATTAATATGCAGAGAGGTATTCTTTACCATGTACTTGTGGACATGAAAAGGAGGCTCTGGAATGTTCTTCTTGAGCCAAGAAGGGAAAGAAAGTAGATGTGGATGTATTAGTCTGCTTGGGAGGCACATGTCTTTGCTTTAAGGCAACTCCAAGATGAGGGCTCCATTTCCCATAGACAGTTATTAAATCGAGATTTCCTAGGAAGAGCCTTAAGGAAGTGCCTGAAACAAGTGCATGGGTGAGCCTGACTATTGGACTGACTCTTTAGAAAGATGTACATGTAAAAGGGAATTGATCAGGAAAGCAGTATTGATGCATCTATAGGCAACTGGTAGGTAAAGCTTGTGGAAGGATGCAGTGCCCTATGCAATACAGACCACCCAGGAAATCCAGGATGCCTGTTTAAAGTTATTAGCCTAATTTGGTTGCCAGAAAGATGAAGAATAAAAGCTAAATATAAGATTTTTTTCCATACATCTAGTTTCTAAATGATGAAGTCAGTGCACTGCACTTTTGAGCACAAGAGATGAATTGTTTTTATCATTTGAAGCAGTTTACCATCAATAGCTGCCAAGTGAGATGTTTAATAACAAGTGAAGTTCAGAACCTATTGATCTTTCTCCTTTTTTGTTGGTTTCCTCCAACAACATTAGAACTATGCTCTACATATGAATATATTGACAAAACTTATAAATACATAAAGCATACCCTGATGGAATTCAGCTGAAGTAGATTTTAAATTAGTCCAGCCCAATTCTCAAGGTACTCCCCATCTCACTTTTAACTTTTAATTTTGCTTTTGAGATTCAAAAAATCATTTTGAAGGTCCTAACCACTATATCTGACTCTTATCTACTGTGAACCTCTACATTGCTGAGGATGGATAGGAATTTGAATATTGAATATATGTGATTCCACTTTCTCTTTCAACTTGTATACTTCATTAAAATTAATTTATTATTTCTTTGCTTGTTTTGCAATTTATCCATCCAAATCTCGAAATACATGGTCTGGTAATAAATAGTCTCTCCTCAATGTGAATATCAAACTCAAATGGACAGCTTATTTCCTCAAAGTCTTTTGTAGTAAAAGGAGCGGCAGGCTGCGTTCCTGGGGCCCGGCTGCCCACACAGCTAGCTTTACCCAAAATAATTACACGGAAACTGTATTCTTTTAAACACTGCCTGGCCCATTAGTTTCAGCTTCTTATTGGCTAGCTCTTACATACTGATCTAACCCATTTTTGATCTAACCTGTGTCTGTCTGGATAGATATAAATATTGTAACTGTAATTCTTGCTTGATAACAGTTTTATGTAATTTTACTATGTTAAAATGAAAGCCTTCCTTTTTTGTTTAAACAGAAAAAGGGGGAAATGATGGAGGAGGGTCATCTTTCTATCTGTTGCTTTCATTGGTTAATTAATAAAGAAACTGCCTAGGCCCATTTGATAGGCCAACCCTTAGGTGGGTGGAGTAAACAGAACAGAATGCTGGGAGAAAGAAGCCGAGTCAGGAGTCGCCATGATTCTCCCACTCCAGACAAACGCAGGTTAAGATCCTCCCTGGTAAGCCACCTCATGGCTACCATGTTAGTTTATTGCTAGAATCATAGTGATAAGGGTGGGGCAGGGGAAATCAGTTTATAATTTCTCAAGATCTATGTCTAGAGCAATTTCAATATGACAGGGAGATTTTTCCCTTAAGTGAAATTAAAGAAAAAAAATAAAGGAAGGTATTTTTCAAAACTGTCCAGGGGATAGTAGAAACAGTGACAAGACCCTACTTGATCGTAGGGATAGGTATTCAAGATGTAGGAGTCACATCTTTTATATTACTATCCATTTTGAAAACATTCTATCATTGTAAAGAATGAATATTTTTATGTTAGTAACCGGGTGCCTTTGTTCCATGGTAAAAATTAATCTCAAGTTTCTGACTAATTGAAATTTCTTGTGAAATTTCATCCTGGTGAACCACGTGCTTCTTTGAAAAAATGTGACAAAACACACACACACACACACACACATACTGTGGAAGCTCAAGTTATAAAATATGGTCTATCATATGTATAACCTTATAATTCCCCTATGCTTTAGTTAATCACCAAATGAGTTGCAACAGGATTCAATGTAAATTTTTATAGGTAAATGGTGATACAGTATTGTTTAGAGACTGACAGAAAAATGGACTCAGCAGTTTTTCATATTCTCAGTCCTCAAATAGGTTAAATACAGAAGTCATGTGGGTGCAGCTTTATTTGAAATCTACAAAAAGCATATCCCCTTGGAGTAGAGAGAACTTACTATGTCTATGAACCTACCTTGCTTGCTTTCATTCCCTTCTGCTTAATTCCATTACATTCTGCTGGATCCTGTGGTTTGCTAGTGTCATTGTCTAGACTTAGCATATTTTCATCTTTCTAAAGAAAACAAAATCCCCTCTTCCTTTCTGCCAGCTGTCAAACTTTTCTTCCTAAAGATACACTGTAGGTACTTCCCTTTGGTACTTGCTAGTCCTGACAAGCACTGTTGTGGCCATTACTAACCCTAGAGTACTCCTGCATCACCTCATCAGAGATATTTATGACACAGTGAGCTATTTGTTAGTTCATTGCCCTCCCACATAGATTATGTACAGCACTGATTGGAAATAGACATGCTACCATGTTCCTATGATACAACAATGTATGGTTTGTGTTTAGTTCTCAGCAAATGTTGAATGCGTAGAGGATCAGATTTATGAAAAATAATGAATTCATGACTGACATTAGCTTTGTTAAAGTAATTGTGTTACTTTTTGTCTTGCAGAGGACCAGATTCCTAGGGGTTTCCCTACCATTGACATGGGCCCCCAGCTGAAGGTGGTGGAACGTACCCGCACGGCCACCATGCTCTGTGCAGCCAGTGGGAACCCAGATCCAGAAATCACATGGTTTAAAGATTTTTTACCTGTTGACACAAGCAACAACAATGGTCGTATTAAGCAGTTACGATCAGGTAGGGTCTTGTCACTGTTTCTACTATCCCCTGGACAGTTTTGAAAAATACCTTCCTTTATTTTTTTTCTTTAATTTCATATTAATTTTATTTAAAAAAATTTAGGTGTTGATTTATCTCCCTCTTCTCTTCGCTGTTATTTTATGTGTCTCCATGTTTGTGAGGCCATGGCCTCATCCAGAATCTGTCTTCCCTTGATGTGTTTTGCGGCTTCTGTTTAATCCACATTGCTCACTGCTGTGACTGTATTCTTAATAATTTTTAATTAACTGCTTTTCTGCAGTGTTTAATGGGTCCATTTTCTCTTCTTTCTTCTTCTTCATTTTCTTTTGAATGAAATTTATTTCAACATTGGATTTCATTACAAACTTGCAAGGTGCTCCAGTGGCTATTTCCATATAAAATGTTCATATTAAACAAGAAAATGATTCAGTTGTATTCAAGTGTTTTTTTCTGCTGTCTTTTCTGCATTTAAACTCATCCAAGTAGCAAACTTTAGTGAGTCTGGGCACATCTGCTTTCTTTTCACTAATACACAATACACAGAAACATCAATTCTCAAGTGGCCAGACCAATTTTTTAAAGCACTTTGCTAAGTACCAGTGGAAGGAAGGTATTTGATTAGCACCGTTTCTGTGTCATTCTTAGTGAACATTGCCCACACAGTAGCCACGGTAGTGTGTGCCCATGCTCGGGGGCTTTGACCCCTCCAGTGACTGGATCTACAGAAGTCTGCTTTGGTGTAGACTCCAGCTTTTGCTGTTTTCTTCCTTTCTCTTTACTCCAGCTCCTTCTCCTGTTCTCATCCCAGTTTATTCCTTTGCTCTCTGTAGATTAAAACAGAAAAGTTCTATATTTCTTAAAGTTTAGAGCCTGTCCCTAGGTAATTTCACAGGAATGTATACTAATAATCTCTGTGCTATGATGTTGCTAGTGATATCGATATAAAATTCTAAGTTGTTAACTGCCTGTCTTCCCAGAATTCTCAGCCTTTGACCTGTCCTGTGATGTTAAAGCGTCTTGTTAACTGACTCTTTTGCTTGTTGTCAGCAGAACTGTGTAGATTAGCATTCTGTTATTGTAAATAAATAATTATTCACATGTAACATAAATGATTTAGTGTAATAAAGCTTTAACTCTGAAAAATTTGTACCAAATTATGAGGAATATAATAATATTTTTATGCTGTCTTTCTTCTCTCCGTATTTAAATCTCCAGAATCCATTGGTAAGTGCTTAGTTCTGAAGCGCACTTCACCCCCACTAATTTCCATATTCAGAATAAGATTATTATTATTAATAATAAAATGCATGGCATGCATTTTACTAACTGTCAGTGTAGGCACCAGATCTGTATAGTGGCACACACATTCATACCTTCACAGAACTGTTTATCTTAAGAACACTGTATAAAGAAATAAAATAGTCCACAAATTAATCACACAGTTGTAGCATAATGAGTAGCATAAGATTCTTACCCTCAGTGTTTGCTTTTAGCTAGTCTGTAGTATTTCCTCAAATAGTATATACAAATATATATATATATATACATATTTATATATATATATATACTTAAATAGCTTAGCCAGTATTTCCCTAAACTATGTCACTAAAATGCTGTATATTTTTGAAAGGGTACAAAGCTTATAAGATATACTTCTAACCCTATGTGAGCCCAGCCTTAAGAACACAGTTGCTTCTCTGAAAAAGGCAATTCTGCCTGCTATGACCTTTGCCCTCTGTGGTTTAATGCACCTTGCTTTTATGATCTACTGATATGATCTAATATATTCCTGTTTACCGATATAGTAATTCAAGTTTCTTTTAAGATCTTATTTAATTCTGTAAATCTAATCGAATTCTTCTCCCCAGCCCTAGCCCCCTTCTTCTCGTACTAATGCTTCTTCTTTCTAATCTTATTTGCATTCATATTATCCACCCAGGTGGTACACCAATAAGAGGTAAGAATGCTGACCTAACGTTCACAGAATGATCTTGCTCATTCTCCCTGTCCTTTCATCCTTCTCATCTCTGTCCGGTTTTCAGAGCCATCCCCATAATGTCCATCAACCTGATTTCTTTCCCTTCGTTTGGTTATGATTCGTGACTCTCATATTGTGGACTTTCCTTTCCTTTTTTCTCTTTGTTTTGTTCATTTCTTTATTTATGAAAATGATTATTTAAGTTCTGATATGCTTCAAAGAAAGCATATCCAGGTCGTCAGACCACAAACCAGTCACAGCTTACCATCTGTCCCTCTTTTTTTTCTTTTCTTCTTCCTTTTTCTTTTTTCTCTTTTTTTCCTTTTTTTTCTTCTTCTTTTACTTTTTTTTGTCCAACCGGAGAAAAAAAAAGATCATTTTTTTTCTTCCTTAGCTGTTCTTGTTCTGGACCAAAGCCAGGGCGGTCTGGAGAACAGTGGCAGACATGCAGAAGACAGCCTGGACCGTCTGCTTTTTGTCTTTATCTTTCAAAAGGATTTTGCTTTTGTTCTTCAATTCTTTTTTCTCTTACTGTCTTAAAGTCAAAGAATGACTCCCCTTCCACCTGACCCCTCCTACAGTCTGACAGCAGTGCTTTTTTCTCCACTTCTTTTTTTCTTGGGTGCTCGTCTCTGGATTTTTGGATCTTCTGTCCTTCAGCCGTGGAAACAGGTTCTCAGTACTCTTGGTGGTATGTGGTATTGCCGGTTTTTCATACTTTGACTCCGTGTGCGTTTCTTTTGTAATTCTTCTTTTGTATTTTTCTTGGGGTTTTGTGACACCACACTGCTAATCCCACAGTGGATTTTGATGGGTGTCTTAGGGGATCCATCCAGAGGTCCTCAAGCAGTGATTGGTTGGCTCTTCCTGGCTGGCCTGGGCCTTGCTTTTGAACTTTTTAAAACTCCTCTAATGCAAATGCTCTTTGTTTTTCAGCAATTGTCAGAAATGATTGTAAGTTGTGGCAAACTGTCTTTCTTTTCTTAAAAAGTCTGCATGTCTTAAGGGAGTTTTATTTCCTTAATTGCTCTTTTCATAATTGATAATAACTAATTTTAATTTTTTTGCTTTGTGCAGCCTTTTTGTGCTCGCTGCGTATTTTTGGGCTTTCTTTCAGAGAAGACTTTCTTGAAAACTCAGCCTGGTTTTTTTTGAGCGTACCTATCTTTTGCGCCACTTTTGCTGCCAAAATGAAACAAAACAAAACCAAATATTAATCTTTTGTTTTATTTAAAAGCCATACTTCCTTGAAGCAGTCTCACCCATCTTCATTTTATTAGTCTAGGAGCTAAGAGTGCTAATTATGACTAGAAGTCTTGCTTGGGAAAAAGATATTGTTTCTTTATGCTAGCATTGATGATGTAAAAAATAATCTCTATATGTTTTTCTCATCGCATCATTTTCTGTCTGTGCAACTTAGCAAGAGATTGAACCGACGTTGAGTGGACCTTCGCTTTGCAGGGCTTTTCATGTTGTTAAGAGGTTTAGCTTGCTGAACCTCAAAAGCCTTCTCTGACCACATCTTTGGTGATATATTTTATATCTATACAGGAGCCCTGCAGATCGAACAGAGTGAAGAATCTGACCAAGGAAAATATGAGTGTGTTGCCACCAACAGCGCGGGCACTCGTTACTCTGCCCCTGCCAATTTATATGTCAGAGGTAGGAATGGCATAACCCTGGCATGACTTCTCCATTCAGGCTCAGGGGGAGTTGAGATGCTCACAGGGTCTGGGTGATTATGGAAGTGTTTAACAAGAGGATTTGGTAATGATTACTGTTGCTGAAGCAGTTTACTAAGTAGAAAATTAAAATTTGGTATCTGTTGTTTTTGAAACTACATGAGGCTTGAGGTTTGTAGACAATTGTTTGCATTGTTACTTCCGATTCTACTTTGATTGTACTGAATGACTGTGCTTTGCATTTGTTTGAAGTTTTCTTCTTTCCTTTCACTTTTTTTCTGTTGTTTCTAATTTGTTTCCTTACAAATTTTGAAGTAAATGCTCGGTGTACTACTAACCAGCTCTAAGCATGAAGGTGTTTATTTATAACTCCATGACCTCGGCTGTGGAGCTAGGGGCATAAAGTCTCCAAACTAAGAAAAACAGTTACTGGATAAAAAAAATAGCACAATTGCATTCTTTCCTCTTATGCTGTCCTAATTAAATCACAGTTTTATATTTGTGCATATGCATCTATACACCATAGGATAATGATTGTATTTTAGGAAGTAGTATTAGCTCTTCTTGAAGTAAGAATGAAGTATAAAGAGCCAGTCATATTTTTTATGAGTATTTAAATGATTGCATCTTGAGCATAGGAATGACTATTAACTTTTAATTCAGCTGGAAGGTATACACCCCTCTTCCCAGAGTTCTCAGAGCTGGATTTTGTTTTGCCTTATTTTCTGTTGGAAACATTTCCGTTGTAGGTCTACAAATCCAAATAATCGTAGAAGGCATGGGTGGGGGAGGGAATGGTTCAGCCTGTTCTTTAAGGTACTACAGAATGGGGTTTGTTAAGAAAATACCTAGCTTGATTTTGAAATTTTTGTCAGTGATAATTGTGTGCCCCTGGGGATGCCTTTTGCCTCCCTCGCTGTGGAGTCTGTACCTCGGGTGGGGTTGGGAGTGCTGTGCACCGAGAATCTTCCCCAAATTATTTGAGGGCCCCAATCCTTTTTTCTCACAATGGTGAACCTCCTTTGCTGCATGAGGCATGCATTCCTTCTTCTATGGAAAATTTCAAAATGATGCTAGCTATTGTTCCTAATACTGCATTAGTCTATGAGGTATTGCTAACTTTTCCATCTGAGGTAGGAAGATGAACTAGAATTACTTAACAATGTTCAAGTAGTGGTTGAAAGCCTTGATATGGCCTTTTTACTCTCTCTGTGTTTCCCTTGTTTTTCTCCTTTTCCTCATTTCATTGTGTTCTGCATCAAACCCCCCTACATCCCTCAGAGCTGCGAGAAGGTTGGTGTGTTTTTTACTTTTTACCCACCTTACAAAACTATTACTTAAACCAATAACAAAGAATACAAATGAAATGAATGTAGCTGCACTGTGGTCTTCTTTTGGTTAATGGTATATAATTGCAGAGAATGTTCTGGCCTTGGCTTCTGTTGCTTGCTGGTGGTGTCTAAATGCCATGCATGATGGGAGAAAATATACCTGGGTGCATGGGAACTGGTAACACATAACTTTCTGTGGTCCAGTGCATTGGTCAGTGTTCCTGCTTTCCTCCCTCAACCCCCAACTCTTCCCATCTTCCACCCACCTTTTATTTTTGTCTTCTCGGGGTGCCTGCTGCCCACAGGTGATGTTTTATAATTGTTCCCTGGCCCCTCCATTTTTTCTTGATATGTTCTTTGACACCCCAGAGTCTGTGCTGGCCCCTGCTTGCTTCAGTAACCTCTGAGTTGACTGCAGGAGGCATGCTTAGCCCCATCCCTTCCTACGGATGTCACTCACCCTCACACCATTGCAATGAGCCCTCTCCAGGGGGAGGTTTTCTGATCCTAAGTGTAGCTAAAGTTTCTAGACAGAATCCCTTTCTATCTTGGGGTTAAGAAGATGTTTCCATGTCCTTTCCTATAACGTCAGAAATCAGTGTTTGTTCTCTGTATTAACAGTGTACTTGTGAAGGATGCCCCTTTGGTTTTAATATTCTTACAGTGTAAGGTTTTGCCCCTGAAGTCCCAGACAGAAGCTCTTTCTTCCTCACTTGAGCTTTTTACATTGTCAAGGTACTTGAATTTAACACAGCAGAGCATGCAGATTATCTGAAGCAGGAGCACTGAACCGTGTTTGCTTGGTAGTGGGTCTTTTTATTTTTTATTTCTTCTGTGTCATGTTGTTTTAATATGATAGCTCCTCTTAATGTCACATCCTGCTATGTATTTTAGACCCAGTGTCTATCACTTTGAATATAGACATAAATTCCACTTACTGGATTCTGTGGTCATTGATGCTATTTAACCTTCTATACAAGCTGGATGGAATCCTGAATGTAAATCCTCTCCCCAAGTCTACAAACCTTACCTGTAACAACCTCCCTGTAATTGTCTAACCTGTTACCTTCTAACTTCCAAACAAGTCCACATCTCAGTCACTACACACTCTATCTTCTTTCTTTGTCTTTATTCTTAATTTCCCACTATTTCTTCTTTGCCCTTGTCTAGGATTCCAGCCATTCTTCCGTTGTTCTATTGTGGGCCTTAAGAGTCCGTCTTGTGCATGACTCACATGACTCAATCCAGTATAGTATCTACTGATGTTGTATGTTTCTTCTTCTGTGACTGCCAGTTTCTATATGCACACACATAATCACAGCTACACAGTAGACATATCTCACAGACACAGACAAAGACACACACACACACACTATATACATATATATGTATTTCTGTGTTTGTCCTTTGTTAGTTGAAGTTTTGAGCTTAAAGCAAATAAATTGCCATTTCAGTGTACTCAAGGTGATGTTTTCCAGGGCTGGGATGTGACTACCCCATACACACATTCATATCAGCTAGGAGTACACAGCACTGATGTCAGTCTTGATACTCACACATGCTGATGACCATCCTGTCGGCTTTTGCATATACATGCCTGCATAGAATCATTGTTATATGCATGTATGTATATATTTTGGTGTTTATCTTATGCATGGTGTTTGTATATTGTTAACTTGTAAATAGTTTTTCGTTTTTTGTGGGGGCCTATGTAGGTCTGAATCAACTGTTGTATGATGTGTCTAAGAAATCAATGATTAAACTAAATAAATGATTCTGTGTATACACACACCATACTTGTATGGTCTGTATTATTCACAGTTTTTTTTTTGTGATTTTGGATAATTTACAGTTCAATTGTTTAATCATGTCTGTATAGTGCATGTCATGTGTTTAACTAGCTGCTTTATTCTTGCTTTGTATATGTTATCATGTTGCCTTTTGTTTTGTTCCAGTTCGCCGTGTCCCACCAAGATTCTCTATCCCACCCACTAATCATGAAATAATGCCAGGTGGAAGTGTTAATATCACCTGCGTGGCAGTGGGGTCACCAATGCCTTATGTGAAGTGGATGTTGGGGGCAGAAGATCTGACACCTGAAGATGATATGCCGATAGGAAGAAATGTCCTCGAACTGAATGATGTAAGACAGTCAGCAAATTACACCTGTGTTGCTATGTCAACACTGGGCGTCATTGAAGCAATAGCACAGATCGCTGTCAAAGGTATGCTGAGATCATGCTCTGAAAATCTGAGTTATGCTCATCCTAGATTCAGGATTTTAAAATTAACCAATTCATCACTCAGTGCTTCAGTTATATAGTACCTAATCCCATCTGTCATAGTATAGAAAATGTTCATGTCATAGGTGGACCAATTTCTCTCACCTTTCCCTTTCTTTTTCTCTCCTTTTCTTCCTTCTTTCCTTTTTGGGATGGCCATATGAGTGTTCCACCACTAATCAACATCTTTTTCCTTCTGTCATTTTAATTTTGATGAGTTTTCATTGAACTGCAGGTTATGATTTAATTTACACTGGATCCTATACAAGACATCAGTCAGTGACCTCTTACTTTAGCCTCCTAAAGAAATGGGATCAAAGATTTATTACTCAAATCTATTTGCAGAGTCTTTTCTAAGATATTAGGAATCTAAATTGGGATAATTATTAGAATTTTTAGGAGCAAGTCTGGCTTAGTCACTGAGTAGATAAGAGTCAGGAATGTTACACCAGATCTACTGTTCTGGTAAGATGGATGGCCTACAGACTTTAATTTGGTCCAGATTTTTTATATGAGTCATGAGAAGAATATTAATGAGTGTCATTAAATGCATTAAATCTCTGAAAAAAATAGAAATAAGAGATAGTGATGGAATCAGTATGACCTAATAATAGTTGCTCTATTTGATGGCCCTACCAGTAAGAATCAAAATGTAAATGGATCTGTTCTATCTTAGCTCTGTCCTTCACCTTGCGCATATGAATACTCATGAAATATTCTCTTCTTCAACAATTGTACTAAGTATAACCAAAGTGTTATATTCTGTGAACATATTTTTCCAGCAAAAAAAATGGAGTTGAATATGTGTGAATATCACTTTCTTTTACCCAGTACTTATATAATTCTAGAAAACTTACTAATCGGGTCATAGCAAGTGTGATTTGAGTTTCCTGACAGTGTCTAGAATTAGTCCAAAATGAACTCAAATCATCATTCTATTTGGGAAGCATGGATTTATAAAAGGCAGCACACTTGTTAAAAGTGGTATCATATCTCTAAGTGAGCATATATATCCAACATATCATATGGCATAAGAACAAAAGTATACATTATCCATATTGCATCATGCAATCTAATGTCTTATTTATCCTTATACTATTAAGCATGTTTGTCCTTGTTCACATGTTATAGATATACACCCTTACTGTACAGAAGTGTGCTAGTTCAACCAATGATGCCAGTTTAGGAAACACAACCTTATTTAGCAACAATTTTATTTTCCTGCAGCATTCAAAAAAAAGAATATTTAAATAAATGTATGTTTGCTACTAATTTTAGTAATGTTTCTTTGCTAAATATTGTGATTATGTGAATATTGGTAATATGCAGAAAGCATACCACCTAGTTTTATTATAGGCATTTGAGCTTCCAATATTTGAGGTTTGCAAAAGACATTAAAGATTTTTGAAGTGAGAGTAATACCAAATAGTTATCATATTCACTTTTGTGTCCTTGTTGTCCTGAATGTTCCTGTTTTCTTATCTTTTCCTACTTCTAATATGAAATAAAAAGGTAAAAAATGAAAAAAGAAAGAAGGAAAACAAAACAGGAAAAATACTAAAGTCTGGTGTTTCTAAGCTGCTGTCCTACATAGTTTTGTGATCCTGGCCACATGCTAACAGGATATGATTTAATTATAAGCATTATCATTTGGAGATTTTTGACTTCTTATCCAGCATAAAACTTACAAATGCGTCCTCCAGTAACGATGGCTTGCAGTCTTAAGATGTTTTTGAGATTTGTTCTGTTAAAAGGAAAAATTCGGATAGCCAAAACAACATATTTAAATACTGAGCTTTGTTGAATAGCTATAATCTTACATGATCCAATGAAGAATACAAAAAAATATTAGTGACAAAATACTTTAGAATGTGACTCGTGAATATGTCTTAAAATTCCCAAGAAATTTTGAGAATTATGAAAAACATGACTTATTGTTCTACTTCCCTTATTTTATGTGTGTGGGGGGTAGGGTGGGTGAGGTGGGGTGTTTTTGGGGGGGATTGATGAGAATCAACCCAGGCCTCCTCACTTGCCAGGCAAAGTACACTGTCATAGTTCTACCTTAATAATTTTAGATAGGTTATTTTTTAAGTATCTAAGTCGTGTTTTCTATTGCTTTTTAAAATACCAATAACCTAAAGCAATTGGGCAAGAAAGGGTTTATTTTAGCTTAAATTTATATATCACAGTTCATCATTGAAGGAAGTCAGGCCAAGGAACCTGGAATTGGAACTGAAATAGAGGCCCTAGAGGATCACTGCTCTCTAGCCTGCTTATCACGACTTTCTCATCTCTCTTGCTTTCTTATATGCCCCCAAGACCACCTGTGCTTGGGTGACACTACCCACAATGGCTGGGTCCTCCCACATCAATCACCAATTAAGAAAATACTCCCATAGACTTAGCCACAAGCCAATCCATGGAGACGTTTTCTTCATTGCGCTTCCCTCTCCTCAGATAACTCTCTAACTTGTGTAAAGTTGACAATGAGTGAGCCAAGACACTAAGAAGTTCATAACGTTCTTTATTTTTGACAAATAGAAAACCATTCAATACTAGTTCCTTAATAGCAATTTAATATCATTTCCATATATTCCATATTTATTGTTTATTGGTATGTATTTACAACATTAATTTATTGAACCAGGGATTAAGTGACCAAACAGTGGAAGAATAAATTGTAATAATTGCAGTTAGTGTTTATAAAAGCCCCAAAGTCTATGTATTTTACTTACTTAGCTCATTAATCTCTATAGCAAATCTGTGAAATATAGCTACTCCACAGTGCAATGAAACTCCAGTAATGCAGCTTGTCCAGTTTTCATGAGAGGAAACAAAAGTCAAAAGACATTAAGTGAGTATCCAGGATCACGTAGTGAATAAGTGTAGATATGAGTAAAACCCCCAAAATGCCATCATCTGCTAGAAAGGTGGGATCTTGGCCACCTATTTGTATTTTACTGTTCTCTTGACCTCTTTGGACATGTTGTGTTGCTTCATCTGATTAAATCTTCAGTAGTGGTATAATCTTGTCAAATTAATAGTAGAATATAGTGATAGGTATAACAGCTGAGAAGGAAAAATGGTCATTGTCTTTTTTTTTTTTTTTTTTTTGCTCCAAAGCCTTACCCAAGCCTCCAGGAACTCCAGTAGTGACTGAGAGCACAGCTACAAGCATCACACTGACATGGGACTCTGGGAACCCCGACCCCGTCTCTTACTACATCATTCAACATAAGCCTAAAAATTCTGAAGAACCATACAAAGAAATTGATGGGATAGCAACCACACGCTACAGTGTTGCTGGACTAAGTCCCTACTCAGATTATGAAGTCAGAGTTGTTGCTGTAAATAACATTGGTCGAGGTCCACCAAGTGAGCCTGTATTGACACAGACCTCAGAGCAGGCGCCATCCAGTGCCCCACGAGATGTCCAGGCACGCATGTTGAGCTCAACCACCATTTTGGTACAGTGGAAAGAACCTGAGGAGCCAAATGGACAGATCCAAGGATATAGAGTTTATTATACAATGGACCCGACCCAACATGTCAACAACTGGATGAAACACAATGTAGCTGATAGCCAGATCACTACTATTGGCAATTTAGTACCCCAAAAAACATACTCTGTCAAAGTCCTGGCTTTTACCTCAATTGGAGATGGCCCTCTTTCAAGTGACATACAAGTCATCACACAGACAGGAGGTAAGTCTTTTCTACATGGGAAATTGGGCAGGTGGCTGTGGGAAAGATAAGAACAAAGAAACAGCAAAGATCATAGAAAGCAAAGTTGTTGAGATTTAGGACTTCACATTGTGCTTTTAAGTTTGCTTTAATCTATGAAACTTTGGGCAACATACCATTTTTTTCTGATGATCTATACAAGGACTACACAATTGAACACACTATAAATGTATAAGCAAAATATTGTTAATCCTGATGAAGGATTAATTCCCTTTTTCTGGTTTCATTCCTAAAGTGCACTCATGCCTTATTTCCCTGGCTTGTGTGGGCTTTATGAGTTATCTAACTCCAGATGTTTACTTCCTATCTTTGAGGTCCCAGGCCTCAAGCATGTTTACAGCAGATTTTGCTTTATTTGACTTTAACATTGTTTGGTTCCTCTGAGCTTGTTGACAGATTATTTTCTTGCAGTAGTGTGTGAAAGCTAGGTGTCTCAAAGCCAGTTATAAATATATATATTTCACTACGGTCAGAGGAAATCTGTGTTTCTTCATTATTGGCCTTTGTACGTCTGTATTCATTCATTCACTATATTAATATGCAAGGAAATATGTAGACTTACTTAAGGTTTTCACTGGAAAATAATAGAGATCTATGAACATTGTTCTACTTTTTCTTGACAGTCTTTTCTTAGAAGTGACAACTGTTTAAGATAATTTTTTTTTATGATTCCGGCAGATCTAAAACCAATAAAACTGGCACAAAAAAAATGAGAATGGGGCTTATATTCTACTTCAAGCTTTTCTCATGTTTTGACTATAATTTTGGAGTGACATGATCACAGTCTAATTCTTAAGTTATACCAAGCTTGGGCAATTTGGATGAATATTTTGTGTGTCAGTTTTTTGTTACTGTGATGAAACACCTGAAGCAACTGAATGGAATAAATAGATTACTGGAGGTCACAGCAGCCCTAAGCCTACGGTCAGCTTGCTGTGTATCTTCAGCATTCCAACAACAAATATGCCCCTTACCATGAAGACGGGAAAAAGTCAAACAGGTAGACACAAGAGGGATAGGTTTCCAATTCTCCCTTCTTTTCGTAGTACTCCCTCTAAATCAGTTTCCTAAGTTCCAGGTTGCTAAATCCCATAGACTGGTAACCAAACTTTAGTCCATAGACCTGGGAGGCAGAGGCAGACAGATCTCCGAATTTGAGGCAAGCTCGGTCTACAGAGTGAGTTCCAGGACAACCAAAGCAACGTTTAAAAAAAGAAAAAAGAAAGAAAAGAAAAGAGAGAGAGAGACGCTGTCTCGAAGTCAACGACAACAACAAATTAACCACAATTCTTTGTCTCTCTGAATTCCAGTTTTCTCTTCTGTTGTCATAGTAACTGTAATGAATATTTTTTTTGTGGTTCTATTTATTTTTTAACTGCTACAGACATGGTAGTTTGAACAGCAGAACTATATTGCCTCACAGGTACAGGCCCTAAAAGGCTGGAATCAAAATATCACAGGATTGCTTTCTATGAGCACTATGGGAAAAGGTGTGTTCTATACATGTCCCTGAGTGCTGTCAGTGTTTCATTCTTTAGCTTGTAGAAGCACGTGCTCCTTAATATATCTCCACACTGTGCTGTTTCAAAGTGCAAGTATGTGTTTAAATTTGCACATTGGTCATAAGAATTAGGTCAACCTAAAAACTCCCTCATAACTAACTTTGTCTCCTCTAATGCTTTGTGGTGATGAGTTCTAGGACCTCATCATATAAATTCTGAGGAAATAACCTTCAGTTCCCTCCACAATATGGATTAGCTAATGGAGAAACATAATAGGTAAAATACAACAATAGCAGCTAATACATGTTAGCCCATATGCTATGTGTATCTTATGGACATTGGTACTTATGATCTAAATAGAGAAGACTTTGACAGCAAGTAAAACTAAGGGAGCAAAACTGAAGATTTAGGTCTTGGGTCATAAAGTTACTGGTGCAGCTGATGTCAAAGGACCCTGGATACTTCTAACTGCCATCATTTTTAAATGATGAATTTCCTAATGTGATTGCTTTAGTGTGTTTGTACCTACTAGGTATTTAGTAGGTAAATAAAGTTGGAGACTATATAATTTATTCTTCTTATTATTTAAAATTACAAACATAGTAAGATTAAATTTAATTTCAACTCTGAAATGTTTCAAGTGTTTTGAATGGAGTTAAAAATAATTATTTTTCTTAAAATCACTATTATTATGCCCAGGCACTAGGTTTGACTATGTTTTATAACTACAAGCTTAAGCTTAGCAAGCTGCAGTGTTTTAATTTATATTCAGGAGACAAAGGATTTAACTACCCAAAAAGCAAGATTTTTTTTCTGAAATCAAATTTAGTCAAAATATGCAAATCCCCAAGACTCATGAATATCTTTATATTCAGAATATTGAATTACAGAAACCTATCCTTCTAGCCCAACTTGGTGAAATTGTAAATGTAGAAGTGATTTTTAAATAGTGTGTTGTTTAATCTACCAGTGGACACAAGCATAGGTACATGGATACTGTGTGTGAAAGAACAGTTGAGTCAATTCCATCCGGTAATTTTCCTTTTGGAAGGTCTGATTTAATTCAGTAGCAAAATTAGAACATGTACGTGATTATACGAAGGTGCATTCTCTCTCTCTCTCTCTCTCTCTCTCTCTCTCTGTGTGTGTGTGTGTGTGTGTGTGTATGTGTGTCTGTGTTTCTGTCTCTGACATAAAGAAATTTCCTGTACCTTTCCATAAACTGTAGCTTGAATTCTGGTGGAGATGTGATAAGGCAGAGAACCTAATGCCTGATAAAGTCCATAATTTCATATGACCTCACACGTAGCAGAGTGATTGGGGGTGTCCTGTAGACTTCATTAAAAAAGGCGGTTGCGCATTAGTGGCAACTGTCAAATGCAGGGCTATCAGGTCTGGTGATGTTCTCGCTGAGCCTTCTCCTAGTCCTTAATGAAGAGCTCATCCCTAGAATCATGGCTACCCTGAGTATGTTGCCATCATCAAACATTCCTTTAGAGTGGTTATATAAAGTCTAAGAAAACCATAGTTTTCATTATGAGTTTTTTTTTTTCAGTAAGGCTACAAAATGATACTTTTCAAAATAATTTAAATATATTTTAATTACATAGACATAAAAAGGGCACTTTGGCATCTTTGGGGTCTGACCTGTGCTCGTTTCCTTTTATGACCATGAATCCCCCAACACCAACATTCCTCATTGTGTTCAAACTGGATACAAAATGAATAAATAAGTAAAACTGTCCTGAAGAACAGAGTTAGTTTAAGAGAGAAGTAATCATTTTACATTTTATCTATGATAATTGACATTCTGTTGGATAGAACTTGTTGATTTATGTAATGTGCTCATAGTGGTAGAGAAAGTCAGAACATGATAACTGATTCATATTCAATCAAAAGAATAAATCCTCTTGGCTGTGAGTATTGGTACAGCAGACTATAATGATTTTTAGATATAAAATATATTTTTGCTGAAGTTATTGTTTCCGAGAACTATGGGTCACTCCTCCTCATTTTTCCATTGCTCTATTTTCTGGTGCAATCATCCCTTGCAATTAGCTTACCTCGAAGATATAGAGAATGGATGGATGTTGGCAAGGAAAACATCATCTATACTGTGACACACCCCTTGTCCATTTCACCTAAAACATCCAGAAAGAAAAGAATACACTCTGTAGTTTTCTGGAATTGATTATTGCAATAATATATGCTAACTATATTTGGTAGAAGGAACATAGAACTGCTAAAGAAGTCTTAGGAACTACATCCTTAATGCATTATATAAATATTGCTTGAAATTCATGCCAACAGGCATGATAAACCTTAAATTCTGGTTTGGGTCATTTCTGGTTTGGGTCAATTCTTTGGAAAGAATTGCCGACCTCATATAGAACAATCTTTGGACCTTTCTACAGACTCTTTTAAGAGTATTTAGTGTAGGTTGACCTTGAGTTTACTCTGCAGCTGAGGACCACCATGAACTCCTGATGCCTCTCTTCCCAAATGCTGGTATTGGAGGTGTACATCACCCAGCCATCTTACTTTTAATATTTTAAAGAAAAGAAGCCTACAGCAACATTTAAATAATAAAGGTGTTAAAATATAAATGTTTAATTGAGAAAAACTGACTCAAGGTCTCTAGAATTTTCTAAAACATTAAATTAGTTTACATCAGCAGGACAATACAAGCAAATTAAAAAATCCTTTACTCTAACGCTCAAAAATGTGAGCCCACTGTAAGTTTTCTGTGAATGGTTTTAAAAATGTAGAAATGAGCAATGGATAAATACAGACATAATAAAACTAAACTTTTCATATTTATATTTAATGGCAGTTGACAATATATGGTCACGGCTCTCACATATAGGGTATTTTGCTTTGAATTTTGTCAGGTTTTTCTATCAGATTCTGACTCTTGCTTTCATTATCACTCACCAATATGCTAGATGCATATGTTTGAAAATATGTGCTGCCTTAAAGTATTAGTTATTTTAGCAATAATGGGGCTTCTATTGCCTTTGCAATATTTCATGTTTATTATGCAGTGAGGTGAAGTTGTAGATTAGCACGGTAGGATTGGCTTTTCAGAGATAGCCACTAAATTTTACTAACTGATTTCTTCTAGTACATTGACATTTCAGATGACATTGAAGGTTTTTTCTCATTTCTTAGTATATTTTCAATTTATTTATGTTGATTATAAGAATTAGAGTAGGGCTGGAGAGATGGCTCAGAGGTTAAGAGCACTGGCTGCTGCTCTTCCAGAGGTCCTGAGTTCAATTCCCAGCAACCACATGGTGGCTCACAACCATCTGGCGCCCTCCTCTGGCATGTGGGCATACATGGAGGCAGAATGTTGTATACATAATCAATAAATAAATCTTTAAAAAAAAAAGTAAAAAAAAAAAAAAAAGAATTAGAGTAATATCCAAGTACTTGATCTTCATCAGTGGGCATTTTATTTTATTTTGGAATTGATAGTTACTATATTCCTATCTTTGTGGACATTAAATTGTCAAGTAGAATATAAGTAACCAAATATAAGAAGTTTTTAAGAATAATTTTATTTATCTCTTCATCTATCATTTATTTATTTATGCACATTGTGTGTTTATATCTTTGTATAAGTGTGTGTAATGAATCTTTACGGTGTATGCACACATGCATATGTGTGCAGGTGCAAATGCCTATACAAACATACAGAGTTCAGTGAGTAACATCAAGTTTCAAGTCCTTTTACTCTCTGCCTTATTGCCCTGAGAAAAGGTCTCTCATTTAGCTTGGAGCTAGGCCAGTAACCATCAAGCCCCATGACCATGTTCTTTCTGTCTCCCAAAGTGATGAAATTCGAGACATGCATGGGCATAGACAGTTTTTTGCATAAATACTGGGAATTTGAATTCAGGTGCTCATCTTTACAAAACTAATTATCTTACCTAGTTTGTTATTCCCCAAACCTTAAGAATAATTTTAAAGACATATCTGTACTACACTTCCATTTTTTCTGTTCTTGGTTAATTCTCAATTTTGATTGTGATCAATGCTGGCATAATTCCATCTAATATATAATGATTGATTACAATTAAAGTTATATGTACAATTTTTCATGAGTTTTAGTAATGTCAAAATTGTTCCCTATCCTTGATGTTCAGTAAGTTGGTGTAGGGACTGTTACAACACAGAAAGTCTACTAAGTAAAATGACATATGATGCTTATAAGATAAATCTAGTATATGAAGTTGAATGAATGTCAATAATGAAGTCTAACATGTAAAGAGGAAAACAATACATGCATATATGTTCATAAATATATCTATAAATTTGTATATAAATATGTTTGTGTAGTATGAAAACAGGAATATAATGTAAAATAGATCTTCGTCATATTTGGTATGCAATATTGGTTGATAGGTGCTAAAATTATCTTTGTCTCTGGATAGTCTGAAGAAAACAAATACGTTAGTGTTGAGTCCCCTTAAAATATTTTCCTGTATATTTTTCTAATGATCATTAAAACAATGTATTTGGGCATTTGGGAATACATCTCTTCATTTTTGAGCAGTTTTGCTTTCCCTATGAATCTTCAACTCATGTTGGTTGTTTCTAATTTAAAATCTTATCCCAAGAGAATGGTACTCTTTGTTCCACCCTTAGTTTCCAAGAAGTGTGATTCTTGGTATCCGTAAGCTGTTTATGAGGATGATAGAATGAAAAGGCAATGCATGTCTCCAGTGGACACACTGAGTTGAATATATTGAAGAATTTTGCCATTTTCATTGTTTTTCTAAATTCCGTTATTCTTAAATCACTGACAATTGAAAGCTTGTTATATAAAAATGCATTATCAATATTTTTTGAATATATATTGATACTAGATCTACTGGGCTTCCATTCTACAAGGTAGCTATCTACTGGTGCCTAGTGAGACCCAGTGTCCCTCTTCGATTAGGTGTGCACCTTCCTGTTTGATCCATAGAGCATCCTTATCACCTAGGTGTTCACCTCTTTCCTGAGGAGCTTAGATCTCCACTACAGATTTCAAATTTATGAAACATGCTTTTTATCCCAAACCACTTCAAAAGAAGTCTGTAAAAGAAAAGAAAGGAGAGCTTCAAGCCTATTAGATGACAAGACTTTCTATTAAGTCATCTACCCAATACTCTATTGTCCAAAAGTTACAAAGGAAAGGGAACCTGTCCTGTCTGGGGTATTGATGTTCCTATTCAATTTCTTATTTAGCAGTAAGAGCTCTTTTTAGAACCAAAAGAATTAGTTCAGTTGAAGCTGTGTCACTAAACAAGAATGAAACATTGAGACCAAACAGGAATACAGAGAAGATAAATTTAAAAAAAAAAAAAACAGTGCTAAATAAACAAAAGTTAATTAGATTTCTAAGATGGTTTCAGTCAGTGTCAACTGGTAGCCTTAGACAAGGAGCAAACCCCTACCTAGTGACTGTTCCTGAACTGCTTTGGAATTGTCTGTTTTTCTAATTCTTGAAATCCAAACTAGGTTCTAGTTTGGTATGAATTACACATTAGCATAGACCTTATTATTTCACAGATTTGTGGGAAATAAGCGGAAGAAATAAGCAATATAAGTATAGAAGAATTGCTATCATATATTCATGTGTATGTACATCACATCAAGAGACCCATTCATCATCAAGTTATTGGAACCCAGTCACAGTTATCCTACCTGCTCAATGGTTCTTTGCAACCATTGTAGCATGAGCCAGGCTTTTGACTTTTACCTCTTAGAAAATACATTTTCCATTTGCCAGGTACCATATGTTTTTATTTCTTCCTCAGTCCCTTGCTTTGCCTCTTGATCTTTCATGTTTTTCTGTCTTGGTCTTTCAAGTTGAATAGCTATATGAGGTCACTCACTGGGAAAGAATGATAACCTGTTTGGAAGGCAGTTCCCAGAGACATCAGATTAATGAGAATGTCAAGGTACAGGCACAGGCTTTGGGATGGGGGTAGAGATAGAGGGGCAGGCAAGGAATGTTATTGGCCTTGGGCATAAGCATAAACCTGAGCAAGCCACCCTTTTACAGCATGCACAGACACCCAGGCAAAACACTATGCTGATGGCTAGGGTGCCTAGAAATAAAACATAAATCCATTTAAGGAAAAGGGTGAGATTTTCTTATTCTGTAATCAAGTTTCAGAAAAACGTTTGTAAAAGAGAAACAATATATCCTATATCTCCAAAGACATCCTTTCCTGTGAAAATTATATCTCAAGCATTATTTGTAAGTTGTATCATACATCATGTACAAATCACGTTTTTCATGTGTGTTTGAGAATTTGTATTCTCCAGTTGCTAGAAAAATACTTTAGAAACCCCTTTTGTCCTGCTGTGCCCTATCTTTATTTGTATTTTATTTTTGTTGTTGTTGTTACATTTTATAAAATATACTCTATTTCTCATGTGAGTATGGGAAATATAGAAAGATTCAGTCATATCATATTCTACCATTCCCTAAAATCAAGGGTAATGGTTAAATTACTAAACAATAGCAAGGTGTGGGCACCAATAGTCAGACCAGACCAAGGCAAAAGCAGCCTGCTAGATGTGGAGACTTGTGGACCTCAGTTTTTTGTATAATGGTTTGAGCATATATAATGCAGTTACGAGCTAATAAGGAAGATTGAATTATTAAACTTTATTGAGTATTTTAAACTGCTAAAGTTTTTATTATTTATTATATCTCATGTGTGACTTTTCCGAATTATCAGTTAGGTGACTGACTGACTGACATAAAGCGATCATAGTTGGCTTCTGTTACCATAATTTGTTGATAAGTACATCTTAGAAACTCACTAATTTGTGTGTGGTTTACGAAGAACCATTTGGGATGATATGCTAACATTCAGTCTAATCATTAGACTCTATGCTTTAAATAACTTAATCTAGGAGCTGCAAGTAATTATTTATACTTAATGGAGTTTTGTTTTACTTTTGTTTCCTAACTTCTTTTTAAAATGTAACCAGTTAAGATAAAATTTTTAAGGGTTATTATTGCTCAGAGGCTCTGTTAAGGAGTTAAGGTAGAATTATATAAACATAATTAGTACTTTAGTTAGGGTTTTATTTCTACGAAGAGAAACCATGATCATGGCAAGTCCTATAAAGGAAAACATTTTGTTGTGCCTGGCTTACAGTTCAGAGATTTAGGCCATTGCCATCTTGGTAGGAAGCATGGTATCATGCAGGTAGATATGGTACTGGAGAAGGAGCTTGAGTGTTCTACATCCAGATGCATAGACATCAGGAAGACATAGAGCCACTTGGCCTGTCTTGAGATTCTAAGACCTCAAAGCCAGCCCACAGACACACTTCTCCAAGAGGGCCATACCTACTCCATGCAACAGGTCCTAATCTGTTCAAATAATGCTGCTCCTTATGAGCCTATGGGGCATCATTTTCACCCAGACCACCACAACTAGAAATAACACTGAGTGTTACATGAGTTCCTAGAGATTTTTTAAGTTTTTTATTCAGTTATAATTTTTTTCATTTTTGAGATTTTAATATAACTATATCATTTACCCCTTCCCTCCCTGCAAATCCTCCACATATTCCTACTTTTCTCTTTCAAATTTGTTGTGTTATTCTTTATGCTTTCTATGTCTTTTTTGTTATGTATAGGTCTCTCTATCTCTTTCTCTTTCTCTCCCCCCCATGTGTGCGCACACGCATGTGTATGTTTATGTATTCCTAAATATACAAATTCAGCCTGATTTATTTGTACAGTGTTACTTCTTTGTATATGATTGATTTCAGGGTTGACTACTTGGCATTGGATAACCAATTGGTATGCTCTTTCTTGGGGAAGACTATTTTTTTCTGCTTTTGGCATTCCATATTTAGATGCTTATCTCCTGATCCCTGCCCCTTCCATGTTAGCATGTTTATTGGTATCCTCCGTGTTCAGGTCATTTTTAGGCAGCAGCCATATTGGTGAGACTTGATGGATGTAGATTCTGACATTTCTAGAGACAAAATTTTGTTAAAAACCTCCTGATCCTCTCGTATTTGCAGTCTCTTTGCCCCCTCTCCCACAATGATTCATGAGCCTTAAATGAAGGAGTTGTGTTGTAGATGAATCCATTGGGACTGTCTTCCACAACTGTGCATTTTGAGCAATTCTGGGTGTCTGTAATAGTCTCTATCTGTTACAAAGAGAAGTTTCGTTGATGAGTAAAGAGAACTTCCCTTCTCTCTGGGTATAAGAACAGATATGTAGAATGTAGTTAGGAATTATATGTGTATATTATATGAATCATATCATGTTTATATTTTACAATGTTATTTAAAATCCATAATTTTACTGTATTTATAACTGATTTCTGAGATATATTATAATGAGCCTATTTAATTCTACTTCATATTGTACACATACTAAATTATTCAAGGAGTGGGAAAATATTCACCATGTTTTTCTTACCCTCTTGTATAAATGAACTTTCTACAAGGAGGCCATCTCTGAGGATGTAAGGGCTTCTTTCTTTATTACGTGTAACATGTACTTAACTAGAAGAGTTTCTGAATCCTGGTGATAATGGTAAGCTCAATCCTTTTCCTCCCTGTTTTAGTACCAGGGCAGCCACTAAACTTCAAAGCAGAACCTGAATCTGAAACAAGTATTTTGCTGTCTTGGACACCACCACGTTCAGATACCATTGCCAGCTATGAACTGGTCTACAGAGATGGGGAGCAAGGAGAAGAGGTAAGACTTATAAAAAAGACTAGAAACTTGACCAAAAATCCAAATGGGTGCCATAAAAACTTTTGTTCAAAGTGAGATATTTTTGATTCAACCCCCCTGAGTAGTACAAGCATCAGGTCATGGGAAGACAGAAATTCACAAAGTGGAGGGACACTTTTGTTTTCTGCAAAAGCTCATAGTATTTATTTTGGTCATTATGTTAACACGTGACTGATTGATGAATTTGTTCAAAGTTGTTCAAGAGAAAGATACCCATAGCAACTGTTTACTGTCAGGTTAAGCATTATTTTATATGAACATGACTATATATAAAATGTTAATATGCTGAGAAAGTAAAATAAAAGATTTTAAAGCTATAGAAATCAAAAGAGAAAAGAAACGCATTATCATGCATCCTTACCATTATCAAGCAGAGCTCTAAGATTCTTTAGGGGACTCTCAATTTTCCCTCTAAGAGGTCGCCATTAGTCCACCATTTGTCCTCCATTGTCTGCTTTCTTCTCATTGTCTTTCAGTTCTCCCAGAATAGCTCACTAAGCTCTGATTGTTCATGACTTTATTCAATTATATGTTTATTTGTATTTTAATATTTACTCTGGGCTGATGCTGTACCTGAAACTGGTTAACCATAGACAGATACACTTTTGCTAAAATGAGATGGCAGATTTGAAACCCAGGTTTGATAAACAAGAATATTAATTGCTTGTAGTTCTTTGTGTATGATGGAGGCCATCATAATTTTAAAAATAATTAATTTTAATTAATTAAAATTAATATTTTAGTGGATATAGAAACATTTATTTCTAACTGTATGCAATATAGCAACAGTAATAGTCTTAGTTTTTAGAAATTATTAGGACTGTCATAAGTAGTTTTGCTACCATCGTGAATTTCAGATCTCTTTAGTTTGTTCTGCTTGTATGTTTTCTCTTAAAATAGAATGGCCTTAAACGCACCAAGTAACTGAAAATGACTTAAACTCCTGATCCACTTGCCTCTCCTTCCCCCAGGGGTGATTTTGTAAGAATGGATGGACACAACATCCATTTTTGTTGCTTTTGCTTTTGTTTGTTTTTGCTTTGTTTTGCTTTATGGTAGGAAATCCAAACCTGGGTCTTCTGTACATTTTGTATGCTGTGGTCTATAAACTGAGCTATATCCCTAGTCCCTCACTTCTTTATAGGAACATCATGTGAAATCTTGCTAGTTTTAGTCATATAACATTTGCTCCTCGTTTGGATTATAGACAGTCTGGAGGAAAACCTGAGTATGTGATTGAATTGAATTTTGCACGTCCAGCATCCTCCATGGTCAAAGTTGCTGGTGACTTTTACCTTTGTGGTCACAGTACCTTGTCCATCTTTAGAGTGTGGGGCATCTGGCCTTTACCTCTCCTTGAATCTGATTTTGTGTACTGGATAATTGTCAGCGTTGTAAACACCAACACTGGCATATTTATTTCAGCCTCCTTTTGGTTTCAGCCTCCTTTTGGAGAAATAATACTTTTTCAACTATGGCACGTTCATGACATAATTCCCAGCATACTCCTGGATATTGTTGATTCTTTTTGCTCTGTGATAATGGCATATAGTAATGCCAGAAGCCTAATGTGACAAATGTTTATTAAGCCATATTTGTACCAGCTCCCAGGAATACAACCAACTCTTCTTGTTACTTGCAGCAGCGAATCACCATTGAGCCAGGCACATCTTACAGGCTGCAAGGGCTGAAACCAAACAGCTTATACTACTTCCGTCTGTCTGCACGCTCTCCTCAAGGCCTGGGTGCTTCAACAACTGAAATATCAGCTAGAACCATGCAATCAAGTAGGTGTCTCTCTTTGCTTCCTTGTTGCCCATTTCTCACTAGGAGATGCTTATAACAATTCATTTTTTACCAAAAAACAAATCTGCTAATGTGCTGAGGCATCACGAGTTTCTCTGTGGCAGTAAACACCCTACTTTGGATACACTGCACACAATTGACCTATGTTGTTTTTAAATATGGTCCAAATAGTAGGCCTTACTTTCCACGTTCTATGTAGAAACTTTCAGAGTCGTTAGTCGACCTGAGAAATGGGTGCAAAATGATATCTGTCCTCTTCCAACAAATGATATGGCTGTCTGAAAAAAGTTCTGCTTGAAAACACTGTAGAGAAATCAGACAAGAGCACGTTAGAGAATGGACTGGCGAAAGGCAAAACAATTTTCTTTCAAACTAGTGATTATTATGTATTTGTTCCTAGCAGAAGGAAAGCTCAGTGCATATAACTGCTTTCTGACTCTGTGAGTGTCCACGTAGACATTGGGAAAATTCACAGAAAATATCTATTTAGATAAATCTGAGAATAATGGAGTCATAAACAGCACATCTGATCCCTGGTGTTCTGTTCCCTTGATTTCCCTATCTCTGCTGCGCCTCCGTCCTGCGCACAGCTGCAGTTTCTTTAATGGGGCTGCTCCATGCTCAGAACATAGTGTTTTCCATCAATATTACCAAAAGATTGCTTTTGATGGAAAATGTGATGTCTCCTAATACCATCATTTGCTCTTTGATAAGTATTGACAATTAGACATCCATTCGGTTTATCTTGAATAGTTTTACAGCTATTGTCTGGGATTTCTGGGTGTAGTATTTTGTCTATATTTCCTGACCTAGTGATGCATTGGGGTAATTTGATGGTAAATAATTGCTGAGAAGATGACCAGCTTATTTCAGAATGGGCAGTACAAGTGTGTGCTTTAACTCTTAAATGAGTCTACTTTCGATGAATTATTGTATACAAAATGAAACTACTGAGAAAAATTGTATAATTTCTTTTGGGGGTTAACTAGGTATTTTTAATTGCTGTATTGTTGACCTTTTGTAAGGCATAGCTGATTATTACCAATTTTACCAAAATTTGCTGGTGGGATCTAATTCTTTACTAGCAATGGTGTCACACGAAGAGTTATAATAAAAAAGCTGAAAGCTGACCTAGGGTAAGTACAGTCAGAATCAACAAGCCTGACATTGCCCTCGGTAGGTAAATCTTGACCTGTGCATTCTCATCCTTTAATGATTCTGCATGCTCATTTTATTTGGGCTACAATCAATATTAGATTAACACTTTTCATTAAAACTGGTCAGGCTGACTTAGATTTTTTTTAGATAGGGTGAACCCTTTTATGTTTGTTGGGTTTTTCTTTTTTTCCTTAATTGAATGCAGTAGGAGGGCGTCTATGAGTTACTGCACCTTTGTACACCTCAGGATCGTTCCAGAGATGAGTGCTGTGTATGAGTTTTCCCTACTCTAGAATGTGAAAGAAACACATACAATGGCATCAGTAAATGGCATTTCTAGAATCTCAAGTTTATAAACTGGCATAAATAGAGAGTTGGGAGGTGCTGGATAGTCAGTAGAGTGAGGATGGGAGATACCAAGGAGTTGATTTAGAAGAAGAATTTAAATTGCAGGTAGGTAACTTTGTTTGAGGCTCTATTATCACAAGGTTTCATTTCCATACATTTCCCCCATTCATTATTTAACAGTTATTTTGATCATTGATTCATTTTTTTGTTTACTCATGTTACTAAGCCAAGGTACATGAATTTATGTTAAAAATTTTAAGTTTATTTTTGTTTTTCTGCCCTATTGTTCATTTATTTATTTTTGCCTTTTCTTTTGTTTTATCATTTTTTCCAACCACTCCTGTCCTTTCACTCAAATCCTCCTTTAACTCACTACCAAAATAAGAGCCATCAGCTCCTCCTCAAGATATTAGTTGCATCAGCCCAAGTTCCACTAGTATTTTGGTAAGTTGGCAACCTCCACCCGTGGAAAAACAGAATGGCATTATCACTGAATACTCCCTCAAGTATACTGCAGTGGATGGGGAAGACTACAAGACTCATGAGGTTTTGGGAATTCCTTCGGATACTACCAAATACCTTTTGGAACAGCTGGAAAAATGGACTGAATACCGGATCACTGTGACTGCCCACACAGATGTCGGCCCTGGCCCTGAGAGCTTATCCGTGTTGATTCGAACCGATGAAGATGGTATGTTGCCTCCGCTCCGTCAGTTCGCACCTTCTGACACAGTCTGGGTCTGCTTTTAATAGGCTAACAATTATTCTCTTATTTTTTTCTGCTCATCATTTTTGATCCAACATTTCTATTATGTACCTGTTTTTGCCAAAGACCTGCCTTTCCTACATCTTGGGCTTTTTTTCTTTTTTCAATTTCAGTACAACACTTTTCTGCCTTTTAAAGGGACACTTTGCTCCTATGGTCCTATGATCCAGATTTTCTCTGTACCTCCATCTCACGTCTCCTATATTTTTTTGGCATTTTTATTGAATTCTCTTTCATTGCGGATTTAACTTTCAAAACTGCCACCTTCTTTCTGTCTTTTATCTTGTGATTTTTTGGCATCTCTTGTATGGAACGGCCTCTTGATATGAAAAAAAAAAGAAGAATCCATATAGTCAAGAATCTTTTTATTCTGCTATTAAAAACGAAAACTTTAAAAAACACACAACTATCAACAGTCTGTTTTTGTTATTATTTCAATGCAATACTTCTTTGTGCTTTAATGCTTTGGATCACAAAGCATCTTCCTTGGCTTTTGTACATTTTTTTTACATGTTTTTCTATTTCTCTGATACTCTTTTTTCTTTTTTTTCTTCCATTTTGGTTTTTGCATCGGTCATGGTTTTTGATCTTTTCTTAAAATGTAGAGCAGATTGGTTGAGCATTTTCCTTAGTTGAAGATGTTTGCGTTCTTCAATGAAGCATAGTGGGTCTACCCATTTTTAAGTAAAGAGAGGACTCTTGCTGGGTGGCAAGTACCTGTAATTGTCTTTTACCCATGATGTTGTTGCAGTTCCCAGTGGGCCTCCTCGCAAAGTTGAGGTGGAGGCTGTCAATGCCACGGCTGTTAAAGTCTCGTGGCGTTCACCTGTGCCCAATAAGCAGCATGGCCAGATAAGAGGATATCAGGTGCACTATGTGAGAATGGAAAACGGTGAGCCCAAGGGCCAGCCCATGCTGAAGGACGTCATGCTGGCTGATGCACAGGTGAGCCTGTTTTATTGGTTAACATTGCTTCTAGTTTGGGTTCAATTGTTAATTTCTTGACTCCTTAAAAAAAACTCACATAAATTCTAGATTTTAAAACCCATTGTTCTATGCTTACCTTTTATTTAGAAGTAATATCAACTGAAAATAGAGTGAAATAAAATGCTTTTCAGTTTTGAATACAAGTCACTTTAAAAAATAGATACTATTTTCTTTATATCTATATCGAAATTCACATTTCTAACTTCAAAAAATAATGACAAGTTTAACTTAATCAAAAGAAAGCATTTCAAGCTATATTTTGGTCAATAGGATCTAATTTCTGCTGTGTTTAAACTATTTGGACCAAGATTGATCTAATTTCTTAATGTATGATTTTTTTTTTCACTAGAGAACAGACATTTTTATTCAGGGGACAGAACTCAGCATTTTATTTAGTATTTCATCAGGTCACATATTTTATGAGAATAGTTGTTTCCTATCCCAGAAGGTAAAGATAATAACATAGACGATAAAAATTGAATTAAGGTTTCCAAGAGAATAAATGCGTTCTCGTGTACTGAAGCAAGTTAAGAGAATTCCTAGGGAGCAGAGGGAAATGCCCTGTTAGTAAAGTATTTCCAAAGAGAACCTAAGTTTATTTCCCAGGCCCCACATTTTCAAAAAGCCAGGTGTGGTGACTATGCTTGTAATCCTAGAGCTGGGAAAGCAGAAATATGTATGTGTTCAGGCCAGCCAACCTAGCCTGCTTCTCAAATTCAAGACTAGTCAGAAACTCCCTCTCAAAAGGAAGTGGACAGTACCTGATTGTAATACCCCAGGTGGTCGCCTGGCCTTCAAAATCACACAGGTGTCCATGAATCCTCACACATATATGCCACAAAGTCACATATACTCTGTTGCATACACAGTTCTTGCAAACAAAGAAATTACGAACAATGAGTAATCTGCATGTGTGAGATCTTTGGTTGACTTCAGGGAAGTGGTTCCCAACCATAGTGTCCCTATCTGGTTTTGTAGTTAGTTTAACACAAAGCATCAAATATTTTCATTTTTCCTATTCCTTAGAAGAAACCTCCCCTAAATGAATGTTTAATTAATCTACATGTATCTCAAATATTTTCCTGGGAGGGAAAGGAAGACGCTAATTTATAACTGCTTTTTTTGGAAATGGCGCATGGAAAGGGCCTAGCTTGCCATTGCCATACTGACACTGATGGGATACTGTGGTTATAGAACATGTAAGATACAGGATGCTTCAGTTCATGGTAACTGAGCAGAAGAAAAGGATGGGGTTTGTGAAATTTTAAGATTTGAAATGCAAAGGTCTTTTATATGAATGTAGAAAAGATCACAAACTAAATGAAAACTTTTATAAGAGTTCCCCAGTTTTATTTTCTTTTATCTCTGAAAAATATGAACTAATGTGTGTTTCTACAGTGCGAATGAAAGCATTCACCCTCCAAAGTCTTTATGCTGTCACTCACAAAAATGTTTATCTTTGCTTCTAATTTGAAGCATCCTAACGAAAGTCTGGAAGAGATCTAAATTGTAGCTCTCTCGTATGACTCTCACTTTTCACTGTTTTGCAGAGAATTCTGCAAATATAGCTGATGTAACACAGAATATGCCTTTGACAACTCTTTTTATTACAAATAGGCATTTTCTACTAAATTATGTAGATACAATAAAGAAGGAAGGTAGAAAGGCAGATTCAGGGGGTCTTTTGGACTTTTTGTATGCATACATTTGCTGGTAAGTATGGACTTTAATAAATATGGAATCATATTCTTTGTATATGTGTATACACACATTTCTAATCTCCATTGTTTGGGTTCCTCGAACTACTTGCTCAATTCCTCCTGAGGGCTTTGTGTCTCATCAAGGCAGGACACACTTGTCAGTGGGGTCAGCTTTGCATAGCCTGGTACCCACTGGTATGTTGGGTGTCTTCCATTCGCCAAATCCATTTATTCAAAGTTCCAGAAAACCCCATTGTCATTGAATAAAATGGGTACTTAGTAAAGAAATTTTAAAGAAATAAAATTAAAGAGGTTATCAAATGTTTATTTTTAAAAAGATACTTATGAATTCCAAAAAAGAACTTAAAAACTACAACAATTTCAAATATTTGAGGGACATCAAAAATCAACTTGATTTTTTATAAACCTTTATTTATATTATAATGCTTTTAAAGTAGACTGTTTCTATACTGTAATGATAATAAAGTTATTGTTGCCATTTTAAAATCTCAAATTTTGGAAACAAAAGCATGATCATACTTTGGTATCCTTTTTGGTTTTCAGATGTTTAACATTATAAAACTGAATCATTGTCTGCCTGTATGTGGCTAATAAATTTATATAATTTTCTATCTTCTATTTTGACATTTGTCTATTAATTTGTTGTTCTCCCAAATTTTTCCTCTTTATTTCTTTTTTATTTCTTGACTCTATTGAAATTTAATTACCTTTCACAAGTCTTCATTGAAACATACAATTTCAGGTTAAAAAAGATAATAAAGTTTAAATATTAAATTAATTATATAACCCAGGAAAGAAGTGAAAACTGATGGCATAAAGTAGTATGAGGTCAGAAATATTAGGTATATTGGATGCTTTAGTAAGCCTATATAGTTAATGAAAAGAAATCTAAGCTAGTTTGAGCAATAACAATAGCACATAATTTCCTTAATCCCCCTTAAAGTAAGAATGTCTGCATCGTAATGCACCTATTCTTTGGAATGTTATTGTACATGTTGTTTTAAATGAATGCATTTTCCTATTTTAAATTAATGGAGGCTAACCTCATCTTTATAAAGTACAAGTTTCTCTTCATTTCTTTTTATTTTGTCCCCTTTCCCCAATTTTCTTAACCTCAATCAGTGGGAAATTGATGATACTACTGAACATGTGAGTAAATTTTTACTGTTTGACAAAAAAAAAAAAAAAAAATCAGACCTTATATGCTTGTGTTTCTTCAACATCCATCTTTCACTTTCTCATGGTTTGTTTCACATTTGCTTGGTTGCATGAACTAATGGACGGTTTTTAATTGGTCTTAACTATGTATGTACTTTTCAGTTTCTTTCTCATTTTGTGAATTGAGCATGGTGTTACTTATTCCATAAGGAAAGTCATGACCTCATAGTATTATTTCTGCTACTAACTCCACCTTATGACACAGTTAGAGGAAGCATGCTTTAAATGATTTATTCTAGATGGGTTATATTGTGTGTTTGATGCAGGTTACTAATATTTTCCACATTAGGGTTATATAGTCACTATGTCACATAGTGTAGACCTGACACTGATTAACTCCACCTAGACCTGGCTAAATTTTGTCACAGAAAGAAAAATTGAATGTCATTAGTAGGTAAAGTCAAGAAGTAAAAAGAGTCTCACAGAAGGGGTATTTTCTTTAATGTATATGAGTAGCTTATGTTACCTTTAAAGGGTCAATTCTATAGTAAGATAGTCATGTGTTTAGGAAATGTATCATGGAAGTTCTTATGGGAATTAGGAAGAAGGCTAGAAATATAGAAAAAGTTCTGAAACCATTATAATGTAGACAAAGATATGTCTTGGCAATAAATGACAATGCTAGTAGGGCTATGATTTCAGAGATAACTGCTAGGGATGCTAGTATTCTTGACAATGGCAGAAGAGATGACTGGCAGTTCTATTGGTGACAGTATCTGTGATATTTGGAGCTAAGGAAGAAGTGTTCACTGTAGCAGTGCTCAGTGGGTGTAGCCAGGAGGCCAATAGAACTGTCCTCAAATCTTGTGACAATGAAACTTCTAATTGGACACAGATAAAAGATTTTTTGTAATAAAATTACTGAGCAATAGAGCAAGAGGTAAACTATGACAGCTGAGATGCCAATAGGAGATTAAGGAATGTTCATTTTCTTTTCCGGGAGATAGTGAAAAATATTAAAATAAATATAATGTAGAGGTTGACAAGAGCATTTTTCCTGTTTTTAGACTGAATGGAATTAGCATTTATCAGTCTTTTGATATTTATTATTATACCATATGTTAAAGCATATACAGATGAAAATGCTGTGAACATTGACCTTCAAACATTGTGGTCTATCAGGATAGGTAGCCCTAAGACAAATCAAAGGGTTTTAAATGCCATCAAATGAACTACACAGCGTGTCATTAGATTTGATGTAAAATATTTATTGGCAAAGCATAAGATTAGTTTTGGAGTTTTTGGAAAATATGAATAGTGTATCAGGTATTTTCTAAGACTAATAACCGTAGTAAGAAACACATTTATAATAAGATCATGTGCATATATGTGTTTGAAAGAAATAAAAGTTTTATAAAACCAGTTTTATCTTTAAATCTGTAATGTACTTAATATTTTTTACTTAAGTCCATTGCAGTTCTTATTTTGTTTAATAATTATCATAGTTGAATAAATTGATTCCATGAGTCATGGAATGGACCAATACTTCATGTAAAAACAGTGACTTAATGGGTAAATTGGAGCATGAAAATATATAAAATATGAAAAACAATAATTATTTTTCTAATTTACTCATGTAATGATCAAAATTCAATAAAATTTACGGCAGCAGAAATGAAAAGGAAGCAGCATTTTAAGCCACATATTGATGGAAACTTACGGATGAAGACCTGAATGAAGAAAATCAGATCAAAAGTAGTCTCTGAATTTTAAAGGGATATTATCAGTCATTAAAATATGTAGCTATAGTCTACTTTGAAGGTTGTTTTCTAGTTTTTAAAGTTGAACTTAATGAAAGAGACCATAGAAAAAGCCACAGGGAGACACCCAGCAGATTCTACATTATATTGCTACTTGGAGCAAAGGGCCAAATTGTGGCTGCACATTAATTTGGGATATATTCAGAAATGATTGTTTCAAGTGCCATAATAAGTGCAGTATTTTCTAAGGTTGAAGGAAATGAGGTTGACAGTGCTGGAACAGAATCTTAGGAACACAGACGTTTAAGAGGCAAAAGTACAGGTGGGATAGGTGATGATGAGAGGCAGAAGGAACTATGGCCTTGAAGTGGTTACACTGCCTCACAGAGTAGCCCAATACCACCATGCAAGTGCATTCTACTTAACGACGAGGAGTGTAGCCCAAGTTGTATCATGATTGTGACAGTTGGGTTATGTGCAGTTAAGTCTATTCTAGTACATAGGACTTGAGCTGTTTCAATGTATATCACTTATTGTATCATATAACAATGTGAGCAGATAGAAAGACATCTGGCCATCCCTAATTTTATGGATGAAAACCTTATAGTAGAATTAAAGTTGTCACAACCTTGACGACTTACTTCTATATGCCCAGATTGTCTGCTATCCAGCAGTAATCTTGGGAGACCTTGCAGGAAGTTAGCCATTATCATTTCTTGAATAATCAGTTTGTCCACCATAATGTATAATACTACTGCCAGGTAGTTACTTGGTCTGGGTGTCCTCTGTGATGTTAGTGAAAACATTTCAAGGTCCTAAAGATACAATATATTTTTCTTAAAAAAAAAAAATTATCTGTATGCCTGAATAAAATCTCCAAGCACTCAACAGAATGATATTTGAATTGTTTCAATTTCCACATTGATGATATTCTTACTCTTTTGAGAAAGAACCTTGTCAAAGCTGTCATATCTGGCATCAGTTTCAGCAGTTATGTTCCATGGTACCTGTAAATTACCTTGCCGAGAAAATTTCCACTGTATTTCTCATGGTCTAGTCCATCACTCCTCACTCATCCATATTGCCAGTAGCTTTGGAAGATAGTGACATTGAATACTTTCTTAACTGTATTCATATACTACTTGAAAACATGCAAGAAATGAAGTAGTTTGTTAACTGGTTTGTATGTGCTCTGTATGTTTGTGTGGAACGTGTAAAGGTCTATGGAAAACCCCAGAACGAGCCACTAGTCAGAGCTCTAGTTGAAGAATCTTTTATCATCCGATTAGAAAAACAGTTCAATTATTTTCCAGTATTAGAGTCGTCATAGCTCTGGGCCCCTATTAAAAGAAAACTAAGGATTTGAATATTTCTAGTTTGTCATTTGAAATTTTTCTATATTGTCAGAAATAATAAGCACATATTACTGATATCATGAACTCAAGTCTCATTCATATTTGTATGGCCTATTCACTAAATATCCAGAATATTCTCCTCATTGTATGATGATTTTATTCTCAGTTTTCTAATTAAACAGTAATCATTCCCTGATATCTTAAAAATATTCTTTTATCTCAAGAATATCTAGATCTAACAGGTGAACCATTTACCTAGCAACTTTCTGGGAGCAGAAATACCATGTTGGCATCTTCCCCGTCAACACTCTGGCTACACTGCAGGGCATCAGTGTGGGAAAATGCTGCCACAAAGTCCCCGATAGTGTTTCAGACTGCTGTGATAAACCAGACACAGTTCCAAGAATTTTCCTGATAAAATTCACTTATCTTCCATCAACTCTTTGAGGTTGCAGTATTCTATGTTGGGAAATGTGGGTGTAAATAGGTAAGGAGTCCTGGATTACCAAACCAGTATTTTTTTTTTAATTAAACATTTAAGTAAGTTGAAATTCAAGTGTTTCAGGAAGTCTTGGTCCATATTTCTTTCTTAACAGTTCCTCTTGAAAGCTGCTTCTGAGGATGTGCAAATACCCAACCTCACTATTAACATCAAGACCCATCTCCATAGCATGAGCTGAAGGCATGGAACTTGTGCACTTAGCATGGCTTCAGGGCATGTCCAGGCATGCACAGAATGAACACCAGCCACCTTGCTTTGCTCCAGGCTCTCTCTCGCATGCTCTGAATCAGTGCTCTTATTGTGTGTCGTTTCAGGACATGATCATCTCTGGGCTACAGCCTGAAACATCCTACTCCCTCACTGTGACAGCTTACACCACCAAAGGAGATGGTGCTCGAAGCAAGCCCAAGCTAGTGTCCACCACTGGGGCAGGTAATGTCTTTTGTGCCTATTTGCACCTTCAGCCCTATTTCAAACTTTCAGATGGTACAGATCTAATCTACCATTTTTTTTTCTTATGATGCACTGAGAGGAAATAAAATGTGATCAACTTTGAAGCATTTGTCTAAGCTGGACAGAAGAAAGAAGAAGATCAAAATGTATACAATTTCCAGATTACCCTGTCATTCATATTCAACAAGTCCTTCTTTGAGCACCCACTATGTGCCAACTACCTTTGACAGTACCAGATAGACAATAACACAAAGAAAGCATTTCATCTCGTTAAATTTATTTTCTGATCAGGATTACTAAATTAACAAATGAGCATGTGGGAAAATTTCAGGGTATTCTAAGATAAAACGGAAGGATGTAGGCATACTACCTCCCAGGGGCATTTAAAGCATAGAAAGAGACTTAGAGGAAGACTGGTTTTAATCCTATTAGGTTTCTTCATTGTTCATTTGTTTGATTTGTATTACTTGTTTGCTTGGTTGGTTGGTTTATTTGAGACAAGATCTATTTAAGAATTAGCCCAGACTGTCATAGAACTTTTTTCCCCCTGCCTCAGCCTCCTGAGGCTATGACTGCAGTCATATCCCACAGTCCCTGGCAGAGCAGGTTATTAAAACTGAATATAGAGGAGCAAGATTTATGAAGGTCACAGAAAAAAAGGCGTCTAAGTAGAGAAGTTGCACAATGGTTCGACACCACCCACACAAGGACTCTGACTTTGTCTCTTTTCCTGTTGCAATGGACGACTCTGATGAAAGTAATTTAAGAGACAAAGGGCTGATGATGGCATAAAGAAGAGTCTGTCATGCCAGAGAAGTTAAGGGCACAGGAATCTGAAACAGACTATCACATTGCATCGCCAACCAAGAGACAGAGCAATGAAGGCTTGTGTTCAGTGTGCTTTCTCCTCTTTACACTGTCCAGAACTCAAGTGCAGGCAGTGTTGCTGCTCATGCTTAAGCTGAGTTTTCTGGACTCATTAAGGTCATCCCCAGAGGTCTACCTTCCAGGTGATTCTGTCATGTTAGCAGTTAACATTATCCATCACAACTTCTCTAGAATGGTGTTGCCATCTTGATTGGGTTCATGACTTACGGATTTATAGTTTCTCATTTTCTCCCCTAATCTTTTCTGTGAGGCTTTAAAAGAAGATAATTGCACAAAGATGGAAAAATATCAAAAGGCAAAGTAATTTTAAGTTCCTCCTCCTAGAAGGACTGGAAACTTCTTTGGTGCTTCTTAGACTTGTCTTGCTTGGCCACATAGGGAAAACCAGCAGGAAGAACTGGCATCACAAACTGACAAATTAAGGGGTAATTACAGAAGAGGATTCTCCTCCAATGCCATCACAGAGCAATCTCCCATGGAATTTTTCTTCTGTGGTTTTGATTTACTCCTCCTGAGATGCTTCTTGCACAACTTTATGTTTCTGTCTTTCTACGGAAAGACAGAAAGCAGAGAACAGCTGTGATGTTGAGCACCCTCCTGGGTGCCATCTCACTGCCAAGTTTGTCTAAATGTCATAAGATTTGCCTCACTTGCGTCCTGCCACCTGCAATCGCCTCAAGCAGCAGGAATACAGATGGCAAAACTCCTTCAAGCAGAGATTTTATTCTTTTTTCTTTCCTTACTTCTCTCTCTTTCTTTGATTTCAAGACTACCTTTCTATCAAACTATTTGTGCCACACTGGAAAACTGACATTCAATGAAGTCATGGTGGCACAACATATGACTCTGAGAATAGAAATAACCAGTGTTGGAACCTAGATACACGGTATAATCCCTGACATGGAATCCCACATTGAACGAAATAGGGTTCTTCTGCTTATATTCACATACTTATGTATTGCGAATGCCTGATGTGAATTATCAAATCCTTACTACTCACGAGCTGAGCCCTAAGGACAAGGACATAAAAGCAGAACATTTATAGCTAAGCAACCCAAATCCTCACAAAAGGAATGACTTACTTTTTATAACATCACTTTACTGCATAAGATTTAACTGTGGGTCTTTTTCATGTTGTCTAATTATTTTACAATTTTCTTTAACAATTTCCATTATTTTTTAACAGAAAGGCTTGGATACTAAAATGAAAATACGCACAGTGTAGATAGATGCTTGAGTCATACTTATTGTCCTTATAGAGACCATCTAATGCTCCCGTACTACTTCCCTATCTACCAGCAAGAAAGCATACCTTGGCCATGGCTTAGTTCTGTACAATTAGTGAAAAATTAATGACAATTAATTCATTTAGAATACAATCACAAAAATTCCTCTTGTGTATCTATGTCCACGATGAACTCCTAGTAACAGTTATAAAGGCATATTATTATAGCATCTATGGATAATTTTGGAATCCCCTTGAAATTTTATATTAACATTAAGAATCTTGATTGTATGCTTGATTGTATATCATTTATAGAATCTGTAAGCATTCAGTCCTTCAAAGAGCAGTACTAGTACTAGCTTAATCTGTGTAAACTTTTGTACAAAGGAGCTAACTTTTCTGTGTTTGAATGATTATGATGTGTATAATTTCTTTATTAATATTCTCACTTTTCTTTATCATAACTAGTGTATTGCCTAAGGCTTTCAGATTTAAGACAACCAAAAACTTCATTGTTTGGGGGCCTAGGGAAATGACTCAGTGTTAAGAACAGGAATGCCTCTTCCAGAGGACCTGAAAAACCCATGACATGACTCCCAGTTCCCATGTCAAGGGGCTCACAACCACCAATAACTCCAACTCCACAACATCCCACCTTCTTTTCTGGCCTCCGTGGGCACCTGCACCCTAATGTGCACATGCTCTCACACAATAGCTGCATATAAACACAATTCAAATAACATACAAAATTCAAAGTTTCTTTGATTTGACAGTTTCTGTATATTGTATTATAATTTCCCCACTCTGGTGAACAAATTTATTTAAAGATGATGAAACAGCAATGATTGAGAAATTGGAAGTAACGGGATAAGAGCAATCTGTTATGCTCACTGATAGCAGTTATTTAAATAGAGAGTGAGGTCTAAGTTCACCTCCAACATTGATCTTGCAAATGTTTTTGAGTTAACCACAGATATTAACCATTTCTACTGCTCTAAAAGATTTTTAGAGTGCGAATAATATAATAAGGGAAAAGAACTGAAAGTGAAAAAGGAGGCATTGATATGTCCCAACGGTCCAGATGGAGGCATTGACATGATTCAAGGGTCCAAATAGAGTCATTGACATGTCTCAAAGGTCCAAAAGGAGGCACTGTCATTTCACAAAGGTGCACGTAGGGGAATTAATATGTTTAATAGACACTGTTAGCTTATTGACTATGTAGCTTGTCTTCTGTGTCTATTGTCTACAAAGATGAGGTCAAGTCTGACTTTTGCCCTCCTCTGAGCATGTAAGACCCTTCTAACACTCTCTAAGCTCTCAAGCATTAATGAGGTACAGGTAGACCACTGACTCTGTTACCAGCTAGACCTTTAATTGTGGTCCCCACTATCACCAATGAACCTTGATTCAGAATCTTTATATAGTGTGATCTTCTCCACATCCTTACCTTTACTGGTAGGGAGACTTACATTTACGAACATCACTACCCTGTGAACCTTCTCTTTCCTGCTCTGATCCTTGTATTTCTGGATACAAGGTTTTGTGCAATGCAAACAAATTGTAAATATGTCTTTATTTACAGTGCATATTGGTGTCCCAAACAAAGTGATTCTATTGCCATAATATGAACTTTCTGCAAATTCTTTTTCACAATATATGGAGTGATGTGGAACTTGATTCTTTCCCCTTTTTCAGTCCTATCATTCTCTTGGTAGCATATAGCAGCGCTTTAAAGCCATTCTCCCAACTTCTTTCAGATCCACATGTTGTTTTTCTTATGCGTTGTGGAGAATTTGGGCTTCCCTTCATGGGACCAGCCAGTCATACACGGCAATGTGAGTTGTCTCCTTAAGATGTCAACATTCACTTCTTTAGTGAGCTCTTCACATATTATGTTGTGGTATTTCGAGTAGCTACCTCGAAGTTCTTATGCTTAGTTACATTTCTATCTAGAAACAAATGACTATTTGAGGCAAAGCTAAGATGCTTTGAACTGTAGTAGACAAGAGTGAATCAGAAGTGATGCTGGTCCTTGTATAACATTATTGAACCACATGGTCTCCAGCCTAAGAGCCTTTTATCACAGAATGCTATGGAATGTAACAACATTGAAAAAGAGTTTACATATTTCTATATTAGTTTTGACTCTTATGGAAGAGCAAATGTATATTTTGAGTAAGGTATAATTATTGTTTATAGTTTGCCAGTCTACTATATTTCTGCTAATTTGAGCCTCAACTGTATTTTAAATTGAATCACTACCTGGATATTAATAAAATCATATTGTAAACAGAGTATGCTTTTGTTTCCCAGCTGCCGAGACCTGAATAATCACACAGAAGCTATATTAATTACAACACTGTTTATCCAATGGCTTAGGTATATACCTAGCTAGTTCTTACGTCTTAAATTAAGCCATTTCTATTCATTTATGTATCACAATGAGGCTGTGGCTTACAGGTAATGTTCTAATATCTTACTCCTTTGGCTACTACATGGTGTCTCTTTTGACACCACCTACTCTCTCCCTCCATCCATCCATCTATCTATCTATCTATCTATCTATCTATCTATCTATCTATCTATCTATCTCTGTTCAGATTTCCCACCTGGTTTTACTTTACAAATCATCAGATACTTCTAACAAATCTATATGTGCTTTAATTATAAAAATACATAAAAGTATTTTCACTTTTTCTGACTTTTCATGTTTCTTACTGAAACAAGAGGGACAGAATACATGATTGTGTAGTTTCTTGAAACCAGAATTTTAGAAAAGGTTAAAAAATACATTTAATAAAATTGATTGTTCCTAGAGCATGTGAGACTAAGCATTACATCCCCACCTCATAGTTTTGAGTAGCTTTTGCTTATTAAATAATATATTCTCTGCTTCAGGCAGCAATTGTTCCATGGTTTTTCTCTTAGCTGACTCACATTTTGAGAAAAAAATCATATAAGCTCTATATGTACATGAAGTGATGAATATGGTGACTACCCGTGTCTTACATAAAATGATTTTTTAAAAAAGTAAGTATTCTGAATTCTGAATGTCTTCTATTTCAATGTGAACTTTTTAGACTATATTTCCCTGAGAAACAATGACTTCACAGTGGGTACCATTGTAGCCAAACACTTGCTTACATATATCATTTCCAAACTTTGTAAATTTTTTTATGATATATGGGAGGTTTTCTGACTTACATATACATACTCTGAATCACCTGAATCATCCTAGTATGGAAATGACAGCTGTTACTCCAGGGATTAAAGAACATACCTTTGAGCACACCTTATACCACTTGGGCTTCAACTTTTGGGTATATAAAATGAGAATATTAAATAGTTATTATGTGGGACTCCTGGAATGCCTACTGCCCCACCATCTGTCTATGCTACAATTTGTGTCAACATTCTTATGATGCTCCTCTTCATCTCTTGTCTCCCAGCAGTGCGAGCTTTCCCTTCACCCTGTTTTTTTTTTTCTTTCAATAGATTTGGCTTACTTCTCTTTGAGCCCCCTGCCCTCCTCCACTTTTCACCTTTTTATTTTTTAGAACTCCTGTTAGAACTCTAGCTTGAGCAATCAACTCCAATAACAGTTGCTTAATCCACTAAAAAATACCAGATGTAATAGGCTCTGAGTGATCACGATGCATATCTTCATGTATATAAAATCTGTCTTGAAGTATGTCCTTAGAGGAGAGTAGCTCCTAAACGCAAACAGTCCATCATTCTGATAATTATAATTACTATTAGTGAAGCCTCTTTATTTAGTAATTCACAATAACAAGATGTAGATATAGGGAAGTGTATAGATAGGGAAGTTACAAAAAATGCATAAATGGACTCAGAGTTGAGGAAGTAGACTGTGGTCCCAGATATGTTCTATAGCTCTCTCACTTGTACACCTAAACTTAGATAGTTTTCTAGTTCTCTTGGCTTCATTTTCATAACAAATAATAGTAACCGCCTAGAGCATACAGCGAGAAGTGAGTGTTTAAATCTAAAATGCACTATGTACAATGTTCTTTTTTCAATAATAGTGCATTGTGCATAGTAATTAATCATTGTAGTTATTCCTTTCATTGACTATATCTAGTTTGTTAATCATTACTTGGATTCATTTCCCCGTGGCAAGCATAATCCTTATGCACAAAGGTTGTGTTCATTACCAAACTCTATGTCAGCCTGCTATAGTAAAGAAAGGAAAAAAGATTGTTTGACAATGGCGTGGAGCTCAGCATTGTTTTGTTTATAACACTGAAAGGAGAATACTAGGAGAGTGATTTCCTGACTTGGCAATAGCTGATATGTGATCATAAATGGCAGTCATTCTGACTACTCCATCCTGTGTGCTCTAGTTCCAGGGAGACCCCGACTTGTGATTAACCACACTCAAATGAATACGGCTCTCATTCAATGGCACCCTCCTGTGGACACATTCGGACCCCTTCAGGGCTACCGTCTAAAGTTTGGCAGGAAAGACATGGAGCCACTGACTACTCTTGAATTCTCTGAGAAAGAAGACCACTTTACAGCCACAGACATCCACAAGGGTGCATCGTACATCTTCAGACTCTCAGCCAGAAACAAAGTGGGCTTCGGGGAGGAAATGGTGAAAGAAATTTCGGTTCCAGAAGAAATGCCAAGTGGATTTCCTCAAAACCTCCACTCAGAAGGCACCACTTCCACGTCTGTTCAGTTATCTTGGCAACCCCCTGTCCTGGCAGAGAGAAACGGCATTATCACCAAGTACACCATCCTGTATAGGGATATCAACATTCCCCTTCTTCCAGTGGAGCACCTTATTGTTCCAGCTGACACCTCTATGACACTCACTGGCTTAAAATCAGATACTACGTATGATGTAAAAGTACGTGCTCACACGAGCAAAGGGCCCGGGCCATATAGTCCCAGTGTCCAGTTCAGGACACTGCCTGTGGATCAAGGTAGGATTTGTCTGCTTATGGCCTTCCTCCTTTAAAGGAATATCAATCTTTGGAAATCAATATTTTGAAGCTGTAAATAACCGATCGGCCCATTCATATTAGTAGGTTCAGCACTGCAAGCAGGTAAAGTATATGTGACTTAATCCATTTTGAAAATCGTAGATTTCAGTTATAGAATGCCACTGCAAGGTCTGGTGGGCAGTACCGTATGTCCTCAGGTAAGATAAACAGAGGATAGTTGACTGAACTGGAGACAAAGGAGAGTGCTTTATGAGAATGGGTATTAATGAATGCTCTATGAACAGGTAGGCAAATTGCATTTCTCTCTTTGTTCTATGTAGGCAGTATTTGTCTTAAGCACTGTGATCCATGGTGTAAAAGATCAAGTTATATGCTTTAAGAATAGTTTAAATACACAGTTTTTCCTTTTCCAGCAGTGTTTGCAAAAAATTTTCATGTCAAAGCAGTTATGAAGACTTCAGTACTGCTGTCTTGGGAGATTCCAGAGAATTATAATTCTGCTATGCCTTTCAAAGTAAGTGTTCTTTTAGGTGCCATGGGGATAAGTAGAGGGGACAATTCATGTCACGGTGATACATTATTTGTAACAAATACAGAAAACATTGACTTGGACACACGGGCTTGGGCTTTAGGTCAGTGGTAAAGCACTCACTAAACACATGAGGCCCTGGGGTAGCCTTCCTGTACTACAAAACAAAGATGATTTGTGAAAGACTTTCATGAAAGAGTTGTATTTGGTGCTTTGACAGTGTGGCCTTTCCATTCTGGAGAGTAAGCAGACACTCAGAGCCACAGCTGGCAAGTCTGCCATGGCACCTTGTATGTTGAACTTGAAATTTACATCAAACAATTACTTTTTGTTTTCATAAAAGTAAGAAATCTGCATGATTTCTCCTTACGTATGATACCATGTTCTGGAAAATTTTAAGATTGTATTTATTGGTCTGAATTCTTGGCACTTTAAAAATAAAGCTCTGTCTTGCCACCGAGATCTTGAAAAAAAAAAAAAAGCAGCAGTAAGTTAGTATTGCTAACTAATAATAGTAAGTAAAAATATTTTTGATAGATGAAAATATATCTAGAGGAGGATTTAAACATCCTGGTAAGTTAATGTATATAATACATTGTAAACTTTGAACACATTCCATTAAGATCACATATGACTGACAGGTTAAATAAAAAAAAAAAAAACCACTTGTACATTTTGTTGTTGTTGTTTGCATTTTTGAGAGACTCAGAAACATTTTACCTTTACACCTTAAGAACTATCAAGAGAATCAATGCAGTCAACAGAATTACTAATACTTATGAGATTAGGAATTGCCCAGAAATGGAATTGAGCTGGCAAAGAAAGTAGGTACAATTTGGTTTAGAAAATGATAACCAAGTTGTGATTGGTTGTATCTTGGCAGATTCTTTATGATGATGGGAAAATGGCAGAAGAAGTAGATGGCCGAGCTACTCAGAAGTTAATTGTTAACCTGAAACCTGAGAAATCCTATTCGTTTGTGTTAACCAATCGTGGGAACAGTGCTGGTGGGTTGCAGCATAGGGTTACCGCAAAGACTGCCCCAGACGTGCTGCGAACCAAGCCTGCCTTCATCGGGAAGACCAACTTGGACGGCATGATTACGGTGCAGCTGCCCGATGTTCCTGCAAATGAAAACATAAAGTAAGTGAAGGAAAGAAAGCAAGTAAACGAAGCCTGCGTTCCAGTGTTATTGTGGTTGTAAAGGAATGGATCTCTGATTATAACATGGAAGATTTTTCTGTGTGAGCTCATAGTTTAACTACCTAGGTCCATCACACTCTGTATGTGTACTCATGTTAACACAGTCTCATCAATGTAACAATACATTTTCTTATGTTATTTTGAAAGGGAAATGGCAAGTTGCTAAAATGCAGTTTCTTGTAGCACATAGAATACAATTGATAATTGATTGATAGCTGGCAAAGTGATATTTTTTATAACTAAAGTGAGCACTAAAATGTACAAAAAGACAAAAGCTATAAGTATTTAAATAATAGAAAGTAATATATATATGTATTATTTGCATGCTAAAATATAGAAAGAGTTCAATTTAAAGTACAAAATAGCACAGAAGGAAATTAGAAAATGCAACATAGAGTGTAGTGTAAAAGCCAGGAGGCCAGAAGTATAAAATTAAGTTCAGTCAGTTGAGAAGTTTGTCTAAAGACATATACTTAGCTGGTTTCATAGCGAATAGATTAAAAGACAGTATCATTGAAGTATATGACCATGGAAAGTATGTCACTCCTGTCTCCAGTGTGCCTGGCATAGAGTAGGATATATAGGAGAAAGACTAATGTAAGTCACTCTTAAGAGTGACCATGCTAGGATGACATAAATATAGAACATTTCTGAACATTTTTTTTTATTGTTGTTGTTTTTTCGAGACAGGGTTTCTCTGTAGCTTTGGAGTCTGTCTTGGAACTAGCTCTTGTAGGCCAGGCTGGCCTCGAACTCACAGAGTTCCGCCTGCTTCTGTTTCCTGAGTGCTGGGATTAAAGGCATGCACCACCACCACCTGGTTTGAACATAATTTTGAGCGTCACATTAGGAGCTTACAAAATTTAAGAGCCAGAAAGCTAAATGTCAAGGGGTAGTGTCCACTTTAGTTAGGCAGCAAGTAATGCTGTGATGCTGGAGCCCAGAGCAGCTGACAAGGTGGGGCAGGGTGGTGGTGGTGAGAGAGACAAGAGTCAGGTTGTGCTTAGCAGATGGAGCTGACTTCTGCAAACAGCAGAAGCCCGCTAAAGCTCTGATGGAAGGACCAGTGTGACAGCGGTTAGTGTCGCCTCACTTTTATCTTTCCATTTTAGGAGCCACTTATGCGTCATATTAGATACAACTGTTATGTGTTTGGGATGGAAAACACACTTCCCTATTTGCTGTATAACAATAAAGTTAAGATAAAATTGTTGGGAAATATTTGAAGTTTTACAGAAAGGCATTTGTATATATTTTGTGTCCGGCTGGAATGATTGGAGCTCCCCAAAAGTGGTAGAGAAAATTGTCGAGAAGCCATCACACAGCTGACATTTGAAAACTTATACAACTACAAAGTAGGGAAAATAGTGGTCCACACAGGAGGCAGAGGGACCCGAGAGCAGAAGTGCAGCAGGGGCCAACATTTGCTTTAAAGAGTTCAGAGGAAGGGACAGTATCACACATGGCTCAGGTTTGAGCTTGGATAACAGACAGGAAAATACTGCTATTCATTGAAGGGGTGAAATATCAAGAGGAAATCTGATGCCAGATGGACAAGGTTACTACCCATCAAAAGATACGAAGTATCAGGAGGAAATCACTGTTTCACTCAGCAGCTCATAGTTTAAATAGAGGCTTTGTATGAGAATCCAATTAGAAGTATGGATCCAGAAGAGTTAACAGGTACCAAACGCTCAAATCTCCGAGTGAGCACAGCAGCAGTGGTTTTGTAGAGAATGACAGAGCATTGGAACAATGAGATGAAAATTTGAAACAAAAGATAAAATACAAAGGTTTTAGTATGAAGAGAGTCCACGGAAGATACAGAGAGTGGCTTCTTAGAAAGAAGGCATGTTTAATTAGTTTGGATAGGGATTTGTCGATCTTGTTAATTTTCTCCAGAGTCCCACATTGGAGCACCAGACTACAACCCCAAGGTCCAAACCAGGAGCAGAAGGAGAGAGAGCAAGAGCAAGGAACTCAGGGCCATGAGGGGTGCACCCACATACTGAGACAATGGGGATGTTCTTTCAGGAACTCACCAAGGCCAGCTGGACTGTGTCTGAAAAAGCATGGGATAATACCGGACTCACTGAACATAGCGGACAATGAGGACTGCTGAGAAGTCAAGAACAATGGCACTGGGTTTTGATCCTACTGCACATATTGGCTTTGTGGGAGCCTAGGCTGTTTGGATGTTCACCTTAATAGACCTGGAAGGAGGTGGGAGATCCTTGGACTCCCCACAGGGCAGGGAACCCTGACTGCTCTTAGGGCTGATGAGAGAGGGGGAGTTGATTGGAGGACGGGGAGGGATATAGGAGGCGGTGGCGGGGAAGAGACAGAAATCTTTAATAAATAAATAAATTAATAAAAAAAAAAGGCATGTGAGCCAGGACTGCACGGCCTGGGGACTAGATGCGTCATTTTAACTGTAAGTGCTGAACTCCAAGTTTCATCAGGTGTGCTGTCGTGAGGCAGGAAGATTCGGAATTTGCAGACACCCTGAGTTAATAGCAAGTCCCTTTTGAGTCACACAAAACCAGAAAAGAGTCCCCAAATCTCTGGAAAACTGAAAGAAAATAATGAGAAAAACAAGTATTAAAAAACAAAATAATGAAAGAAAAAATTGAAGTGTAGCATCATTTTTGATTAAGTAGTAATTTTGACCCACTTACACCCAGTCAAATCAATTTTTCTTCCACAGACCTTGTGGACTTGTCTTTTATTTGATAAAAATGACGACAGGTTTCAGCACAAGTAATAGAATTTTCAAAATGTTACTAGTAAAATAAATTCACTGAGATAAGGTCTTCATTTTGTCTAATCTTTTCCAGTGTCTGAAAATTAAAAGTGAAAATGCTATGCCAGCACACTTTTTATCACAGTAAAATTTAATATGAGTATAAGATTTATATTTATATATGTATTGACTCTCTAATTTCTTGTGAGTTTTTATTACTATTAACAGATAAACATGTGTTTGAAAACACTTTATTGAAATACATACAAAGTGGTAGAAGCTAGGTATGGGGGCACATGCCTTTAGTCTCAGCACTTGGCAGGCAGAGGCAGAACAGTCTTTGTGAATTTGGGGCCAACCTGGTCTACATAGTGAGTTCCAAGGACTACACAGTAAGACCCTGTCTCACAGAAACCAAAAGAAAAAAAAGTGGTACATATTTAACATACTGAGTTTAATCGGTTTTTATCATAATTATCATCCATTCAACTGTAAAGCCCTAGACCTAGCACATTTACTTTGAGCAACCATGATGTGCCAGGCAATGTGGCAGAAGTTTAGTGATTAAATGCAGAGTCTATCACTACTCTTAAGCAACATAGTACTCGGAAGACTTGAACAGTGATGTTTGTCAGAATGTTCTGTGATAGGCTAGGGCTCCTAACATTAAGAAACTCAGAGAGGCATCCTGGAGAAGTTGACATATATCTTTAGGCATTATGAAAAACAAACTCAGGGTGCTGTCTGGGTGGAGGGCCAAGTGCTCACAGCAGAGACCAGGGAAAAGCTGGTGCATGTTCACTTACACCACATCCTCCCAATCTGCTTAGACTTTTTAGCTGGGGTTTAGCAAGTCCAATTGTGTACACAGTTTGCTTCCAGTGCTGTGTCGGGGAAGAGAAAGGTGACTGCAAGGAAGTCATATCTTATCATAAAATACAACAAACAGTTGGCCTGGATATGGTGGAGTAGGGGGTTATGGAAACAGAAATTCTGCCAGCTCAGTGCAGATGTCTAGGGAAGCAGGCTGAAGGCATTGATTAGTAGTTAATGTGAGTTCTGAAACTTGAGAAGATGAAACGTAACTGATTATAAGACAGCGAGAAATGTGCATGATAAAGTCAACCCATTAAACAAGACTCATGGCTGTCCCTGAACACGGCATAGGAAAGGTGAACAGAGCTCAACCTAGTCAGTGACTTTGTCTTTATAGCTAATGCACAAAATGAGCAAATTCCTGTTGCAGTGCTGTAGTCGTTAGTAGAACAGGCATTTTTATCATTTGGTGACAGATTTCAGTTTGTGTTTCAACTTCTGAAATAGACTTTCAAGAACGTTTTGTGTTTGGGGGCTTTTTTTTTCCTTTTTTTTTTTTTCTTTTTAGCTTGTGCAACTTTACTTTTTCATTTATGTACTTTTGCCAAATCTACTTGAATTTAGAGTCAGGAAAAAGTGATAGGTTTCTTATTCCCATCTTCTTCTGGTACTTTGTTCTTTTTTGAGACTAACAAATGGCTGGATTATTTTGGGAACAATCTCAAGGATGCATCAGGCTGTGGTGTCATGGATTCTGTGATATTTCAGTCCTACTTCTTAATAATTTTGGATAGAGAATGCCAATTAGAAAATACCACGATTCCACCATTATTCCAAGGTGGAATTGACAGAGTATGCTCCTGTGATTTTTATGGAGCAACATTTTACTCTGAGTGCGTAGGGCAAAAATCGTAAGACTGATGACACTGAGTGATAAAGTTGCTCCAGGTACCAGGTATAGAAGTTAGTTTAATAACAATCAGTGGCTTAATTTTAGAACAGAAATGAAAACAAAAAAGTGTATTGTATATGAACACTGTCCACATTTGGTATATGTACATACAGGCAAAATACTCATATAGATGAAACAAGATAAATAAATTAACAAATAGTAATTAAAAATGTGCCCTAAACAGATATTAGAACCAGGAGTGTTCTAGCACTAATATCCAGACCCAGGTTGGGCTCTGGGAATGCCCAAACCACTGCAGTATGTAGGCTTCCACACTTTCAGGAGAGATAAGGAAAGCCTTCTTATTTATCACCCAACTGCTTCATCAGTGAAGGGCATGAAGCTAAATATAAATAACTTCCCATAGTACACACAGCTAAAAAGGTTCAACATCTTAATTTGAAGATAGAAATAGGAAAGATCATTCCACCTGCTGTCAGATTTCTATGATAGAATAATTTGATTTAAGCAATACACACAAAACATAACAGGAAAAAATTATGTGAGGATTGACATTCATCCATGAACTTTCAAAAAGATTTTGACCTCCCAGTTAAATAGCACATTTCAAGATGCCAAGACAGATTACTAATGCTAAAAGACTGACTGCATTTGAAGTCAGGCTATGTTTAAAAGACCATAACTTACTTTTTTACATAATTATATGGAGCTGGGCCCCTTGATGATAGTATGTTAAATTTAATTACTAAAACTTTGCTTAAAATAATTTAAAATGTGAAGGTAACTATAATGTTTTCTCTGTATATTAGATTTAACTTACGTAGAGAAAACTTCATAATACATAAATAGTCAAAGACTTTCTAGATAAATTAATTGAGATGATTTTTAATATTATTTCATTATTATAGTAGTTGACGACAATGTTGATTAAAAAGCATTTTGAGCCTAGAGTCTGGGCTTAAAACCAATAGTCAAAGTAGAATGTAGAACTTGGTTTTCTCAAAAGCATTTTTTTTCTTTTTCAAACATGTATGCTTAGTTGGTATGATTTTTTGTCAATATTAATTTATAGGAAACATATTAGCTCCCCATTTTCCCTCTCCCCCTTCTGAGTCACCTCATTTTTCATAATGTAGTGTGAGATTACAACAAGTGTTACTAGTAAACAGATAAAGAAAAATATTTCACAGTAAGGAGTATGTTTTCGATATAAACCCCACTTGATCATGACATTGTTTTTCTGGTGGAAGGAGAAAAAGCTTGATGAGAATGGAAATTGCTGGAAGATACTTACAGCCCTAAGAGTTACCTTTCCTAACCACATCCACTTTTTAGAGGAAAAGTAATTCAGTGATAAGGTGGCAAAGATGAGCAAATTTTGAGGTGATTACATGTGCATCTACTTTTTTATTTTTTACTTATTTATTTATTTTACATACCAACCATAACAAAATATATACAGTGCAAAAAAGAAATCATCTTCAACAAATGGTGCTGGCATAACTGTATAGCAGCATGTAGAAGAATGCAAATAGATCCATCCATACTTACCACCCTGCATATAAGTCATGTCCAAGTTAATCAAAAAACCTCAACATGAATTCAGTTATACTGAAGATGACAGAACAGAAAGGGGGAAGTAGCCTTGAATGCACTGTCACGGGAGTCTAATTCTTGAATATTACATCAATAGCACAGAAACCAAAAAGCTTCTGTAAAGCAAAGGACACTATCAACAAGACAAAACAGCAGCCTAAAGAACTGTAAAAGATCTTCACCAACCCCACATCAGACAGAGGACTGAGCTCCAAAATACATGTACATTTCCATTAAAAATATTATCAAAGTATAGAAACATTCCTTAAATAATCTAAGAAAATTATAGACCCCAAATCATCAATTTAATCTATGTTATAGTCCTGGCAGAAGTCAGAAAAGGTTTCACTTGGGAAGTAATAAATGAATAAATATTTATGGAAAGAGAATTGACTTGATGCAATTCAAGGCAGACAAGAAAGGATGATCAAGGATATGACCCCCAAATGCCCCCAGATCAATTCCAAACACCGAAAGCCAATCAACATATGGAGACAGGGATTCAAGCAAGATTCTGTCAGGCCTTATAATATCTTGGTCTTTATCCTAAGAGCAATAAGACTCCATTCAAATATCTCCAGGGACTGGATAAGTACAATCAATTTTGTATTGTGAAGTAAAAATTTCGGAGACTAGACTAGAAAAAGATAGTCAGTGAAGCAGAAAAGTTATGGGACTATTGTCCAAGCATTAAAAAATAGGATGAGGTCAGATGAGTGGCCATAGAGGAACATAGAAGTGAATCCTCTCGAGATAGAGTTCAGAAGTTAAGAGCTCTTGAAGATAAACCAGGAAGGAGGGAAGAAGAAAGTGAAAACAAACTGCCAATGTTAGGACCAGATCCATGGCTGGGGTCTTTAATGGCTATGGTGCAGTGTGAGAGCAGGAAAAAGTCGTTATTTCTTTCATTGCAACCATAGTGATAGTTAAATATTTTGGCGCATAGTTGAAGCAAGATGAATCTATCTATATACTATTTACATAAAGCTAATATTCTCAGCTGTGAGTAAAAATGGAGTCTCCTTGGATATAAAAAAAAGAACATGAAGAGAAATCCTGAGACAGAGTTTTCTAAGATTCTACACTATTATATTTATATGTCAATAATAAATTCTGCTATGATGATAACATTTATACAGTAAGTCATAAATTAGGAAATCAGGAATGTTGCTAATTGCAATAGAGGTATAGAATACTTCACGGAAGGTCTTACCAATATGCTTGAAGAGTTTAAAATACCAAAAATTCTTCTTTCAATGTAATACTATTTAGACCTTAACATCCCTGGCATCATGAATGCAGTGCAGGAGGGCTAGCAAGGGCAGGATGTGGGCAAGAGAAAGCACAAACCTTCCCAGAGAATTGGGGCAGTAAGAGATGGGAGAAAGTGCAGTGACTGGGCCATGTTTTTGGTTTTCATTTGTTTTTTTTTAACTTATAAAAGGAAGGATTTGTTAGGGCTTACAGTTTCAGAGACCATTCCCATGCCGTTCATGATAATAAAATAAAAGCATAGCAGTTAGAACTGTATCTGGGAGCTCACGTCGTGACTCATAAAGAGGAAGCAGAAAAAACACAAACTAGAAATGGTGGCAGGCTTTAAACTCTCAAAGACAACTTCCTTGGGCACACTTCTTCCAGCAATATCACACCTTCTGAGCTTTGTCAGAGGCCTCCATGAACCATGGACCAAAGATTCAAATGACTGAGCCTTTGGGAAAATTTACGTTCAAACCACGGAATACAGGACATTTAATTATGTGAAATGTCTTCATTTTCTTTTCCTCATCCTTTCTTTCTCCTTCTCTTTCTTCTTCTTCTCCTCTTCCTCCTCCCCTTCTTCTTATATTTCTTTTTTTGTCTTTTAACTTGTAGGTGCTTAGTCCAGGACGCCTTTTTCCTTCATTTTTCAATAGTGGATTCATATGTTGTTGAAAGACATCTGCAGGCTCCAATGGGAAGAACAGAGTTGAGATAGAAGTACTTACAGCTGGATTGCAGGGTTTAGTACCTGTCATAAGAACGTGGGACTAAAGTAATAGGAATCAGTGATGCACCAGTGTCATTCCTAAGTACAGTCCCAGATATCTTCTGTGACAAAAGGAAATATTATGGTTTGCATGCATGAACAGCCAGGAGTATAGTTTGCTAGAAATATGAAAAGAGTTTTTCCCAATTGTATTTTCTCTTTTCTCTGTCAATGAGTGATATGGATGCCCTTTCCTAAGGAGATGTAGATGTTCAAGTATTGAGTCCAATGGAGAAAATTGTGTTGTGAAAAACAAACAGTTTAAGAAACAAGCTATGTGTGGAGACCCAAGGACCTGTTTGTAACTGAGGGTTATGAATTTATGGCATGATATGCAGTATTATATTATTTCTCATGCTTTATTTAGTCTTCTGGGCCTAAAGACAAACGGTAGCATCTATGGATTTCAACTAAGGCTTTGAGAAAAAAAGAAATCTAAGAACAGTGAGAGCCTTGGTTGCTGTGTACATCTCTCTAAAGACAGAAAGAAAAGCACCAAAGAAAAACATTGGCAGAGGCATGAAGGTTGGAGGACGCTGAACTATTCATCCATACACACACACACACACACACACACACACACACACACACAGTAACATGCTTAACTTTCAGAAGAAATACGAGAACCTGGACAGGTTGACAGGTTTCAGATGATGCCAGGACATATTAAAAAGTCTCTGCTATAGAGAACATGTGACGGATAATATGAATTTCTTGATTGCAAGATTATCCTGAAATGAGCAAGACTGCCCTGAAGGCAGCCATGCTTTGCAGGCCATAAATGAGCGCTTAGATCAGTAGAAAGAGAAGGTGATGGATATCTGACCACCACACTGGTAATTAATTGCTGCGGGGTGAGCTGTTCCATTCTTATCTCATCCAAGAGTGTGGTGAATAATTGGGGGGGTGATACTGGTGAAAAAAATGGATTTTTTTCCATGTATAAGAATAGCAGCTCAGTGTGGAATTATAAGAAAAATTAATGGGATTCATCAGCTTGACTGTGATCTATCAAAACCCACAGGGAACAATGGGAGCTCTCTGCTAACTCCCATTGTCATTGCTCTCGAAAGAGCTCTCCTGACTACTCAGTGGGTATGAAAAGCGAGAGACTCCTTGACAAGTGTGTTTATCAAGTGCATCTGCAGTGTTATTTTGAACGCTCAGTTGCGGCTCTGTCATTTCTCTCCATGCTCATTTAACATGATGGACTTGTTTGGCAAATCCTTCAGGTGGTAGGAGGAGGTGATGAGGAGGAGGCTTAGTCTGGATCATAAAATAAAAATATTGGCCTCTTTCACATGCTCCAATTCTTATTTCTCCTCACCCTCCTTGATCATCATACTTCTTTGTAGTAAAGAAAATGAATGGCTAGGTGTTGGAACCTTGTGCGTCTCTTAATTAGTTGCTCAGAGCACCATGGAAATAAAAGACTGTGGTTTGAATTCTTGATTAGGGGAAAGGTTTAACAAGTACTTCTACTTGTGAGTTATAGAAACCCTGACATCCTGGTAAAGACTGTGGCATCTTTGCCAGCATCCCCTGGCCTCTGCTCCATATTGTACACTGCACAGGATGCCAAACTCTTCCAGTGCTCTTGTTGGTGTTGTTTTGTTTTGCTTTGCTTTTCCTCCAGAGAAAGACATGTACTCTTTTTGCTGTTATTTTTCAGACTATACAACTGCAATTCAAGGGAGTTAAATAAGCAATCTGAGATCTCTGAACACATTAGTATTGAGCCCTAGCTCTAGGCCAGGTAGATCCCCAGGTAACACACTAGTCATCAGAATACTACGCTTGGGACTCACGGCCCAGCTAATACAGTGAGAGCAAGACGGAAATGTTCAGTTTTCTAGTAGTGATATTTTTTAAAAGGCAGAGTGAAATGAAAATAATTTTAGTGGCATTCGATTTAAGACAACATGTCTATATTATTGTCATTTGTCCATATGCAATCACAACTAAATTATCACAGAGATACTTTGCATTATATTTTTATGCTGTCTTTCACACATATGTCAGTTCTCACCAACCACATTTCAAATGCTTAGAGACCACAGAAAGTTCATAGCTTCAGTACTGGGCAGTTCAGGTCTAGAAGATATTAATGGGAAGAACCTTGTTGTAGCAGAGAGATTGCCGAGGGGGCTTCCTAAGTGCTGTTGACTCTAAATAACATGTGAAAAGGGCTGGAATCTCCTCCCTTCCTGTTTTTCTTTGCCCCATGTAATAGCCATCTCTTTTTATTTTAGATTGTGTGAGTCTATCCCTGTGTACATGTACATGTGTTTTCAGTTTTGCTATGAATCTCCTCCAAATTTATGAGATTATCAAAAAGACTTTGTGATACATAGAATAAGTGAAAAAAAAAAAGAGGTCATCATGAGGGTCTGAGTGAATGTCCTTGCTGTTTTCCATTGCACAGTTATTTAATTGTTCATATTTCTTGTATCCATGTCCTGGTCTCATAGCTGTACAGCTCCTATACAATCTTTTATGGATTGTGCTATTGGAAGGCCAAACTAAATTATGCATTTAATGCAATGCCAAAAATTATAGTGTAATTGTTATATTATTAGTTATTATCTTCAATGCCTTCATACTGAACACTGATATGAACAGAGCTCTTATACACGCAAAGCAAGAGAAGGGTATATCCTATGATGTTAGAAAGCACCTTCATTACTAATGAACATGTCTTGAACATGTAGCTTTATGCAGTACTTGTTTTAATTGACCATACTCAGCGCATGGAATGTTTGCACTTCATTCTGTGATGATGTGGGATTCACCTCTATATGCTGTGAATATGTTTTATTACCAATGGTTAATAAAGAAGCTAATTTGGCCTATGGCAGGGCAGAATATAGCAAGTCAGAAAATCTAAGCTGAGATAGAGGAGGAACAAAGACAGAGTCAGAGAGAAGACAAGCTTCATGGTAAAATATAAAATACAAATGGGTTAGTTTAAGATACAGGAGCTAGCTAGGAATATGCATGAGCCTTTGGCCAAACACCATTGTAATTAATATAGTTTTGTGTGATTATTCGGGTCTGGGTGGCCAGAAAATAAAAGAACAGTCTCTGCTTACACTGTTGATATTATTTATACTAAATCCTATTTTGAAGGACTTTAGCTAGAAATAGTCCCCAAATCTCATACTACTTAAAGTTTTACAATTTAATGAGTTTTTTAAAATGTACTTTGTCTTTATATAATTATGATGACTTTAAAATACTTTATTTTTATTAAATTATAATAAATATATTTGTAAATGTATATATGTTTCTAATAAATAGCCATTTTATTATACATCTCCTTTTTAAAAGACTTTTTATTAGTAAATATTGAAAATATTTAGCACAGCAGCTTGAAGTGATAGATTTCAATATAGTTTGGGCGTGTCCAGTTGCAGGACCCTAACAAACATGTCTGCTATGTTTAATAGCAGATGTTTAATAAAGAGCAACCAACCATGTGAAATTACCATATGAGATCACTATGGTCACACATTGATATTTATCATAAAAAAGTGGTTATTTTTTCCTTATTACAAAATACTAGATGAGCCTCCCCACATCTATAATTTTCTTCTGTCTTAATATTTTGTCTGTAGAAGATTTAAGGTCATAATCATTTTATCTTATTTTGAATTAATCTTATTGTCTCCTTGTTCCTGAACAGGGGTTACTACATTATCATTGTGCCTTTGAAGAAGTCTCGTGGGAAATTCATCAAGCCATGGGAGAGCCCTGATGAGATGGAGTTAGATGAGGTAACTGTGTCTATGTTTTTTGTGTCCTTCTGTAGTTGTTCTATGTAGGCCTCTTGACATTTTGGTCAGGTGTCAGCTATGGTACATCTAGCCAGCTGAGTGAACCAGTGACCTGGGCCTGCTATACCCTAGAAATCTTAGCAAAGATTCTTTTGTTTTAATTAACAGATTACAACCTGTGTTATCTTCGTTGTCCTTACTCTTATACTACCTACCCATTGTAACCATGATGCAGAAGTATGGAGGGTGATATCATTACTATTAATAAAAGTCCAGAAACATTATTTAGTTTGGCAGTTGCCAAGGCTGTTACAAATGCTTAATGCTCTTTGTAACACATTGCATTTAACCTGCCACACAGTCATCAGCATATTTTCACAGAATTCCGCTGTTCCTCAGACATTTATTTGCCTTATTTTCTGGTCCGTAGGTTTTCAGGTTTTCGGTATCAAAAGTGCATTTCAGTGCAGGAAAAAAAAATCTGAACAAACAAAGACTGTGATACAAGAGGTAGCAAACACTGAAGACTTGGCTATCAACTTTCAAATCTTATACCTACATGATTCTATTAATTAAGTTCTTATTAGATTCATTAATTCTATTTCTTGAAATACAAGAACTTTTCAAAAGCAGTTTGGTTTTATGTGTATGTGTGCTTTTCCTGGTTGAATATTTGTGTGCTGTGTGTTGGTATGGTACCTGTGGAGATCAGAAGAGGGTGTTGGATCCCTTGGAACTGGGGCTTACAGACGGTAGTAAGCCCTATTTGGTTCTGGGAATATGGTCTAGGTCCTCTATTAAGAGCAACATATTAGTGTTCTTAACTGCTGAGCCATTTCCCCACCCTCACATACTTTTTAAAAGTAATTATTACACACTTCTGTGCAGTGAGAAAACTGGACCCAAGTATTTACCAAGATCTCAGATATGACCAGCCCAGTTTTCAGAGCTAGGCGTCACGTTTAACTGCTACAGAGTCTTTGTTTTAACAAATGCAGTTAAGTTTATGTGCCCCTCCCAGAAACATGAAATTTTAATTTGTGTGGTTCATTTCCAACATGGGCTGTATCTGAAAATAATTCTATTATTTCTATATATTCTTTTTGCCTCAGATTAGTGCAAATGGAGCAAGGACAAAGATTAATTCCCTAACTATGTTACTAGGAATTATTGGTTTTGAAATCTATACAAAGATAACTATGATCTGACAAAAAGAAGGGGGATTTGGGGTGGGACTTGCATCCTGTGGCAAATGTGAATCATCTCTACATGTGTGACTCATCATCACCTACCTGTTTTATGAGTTAAATTTGTTCAGAATGCTAGACAAGTTCAAGGTCAGGTCTCTGCTTGTGTCACTGTCTAGCAATTAGGCACTGTGACTGCAGTACCAAATGACACATTTCAGCAATCTGGTCACATAACTTAATTGTCAGTTTATCATCGGCCAGTTATGATGCTGGAGAAACGGAATCCTTCTCTAAGCAGTTAACCCTAAAGCAGTCTATACTATTTAACTAGCTCTTAGCTGAATTGTAGGATTGTCCTTAGCAAATTCTTGTTGAAATTGGATTTTTAAATGCAATGATAAGTTGTGGAATCTATAAATATTTCTACTTAGGAAAAATGAATTTTCAAAGCACTGGAACCCAACCAAGGCAAGAGGACATCAAATGCTTTCAGTAATAAGCTTTTTCTTAGAAGTGAAGCTATTTGATAGGAAGGAATGGAAAATGATTCTCCTTTACAGCCAGGTTTTAACCTCTAGAATGCACAGACATTCTAATGGATTAAAAAATAGGGCTATATGACATTGAACTTTCTTGCAATTAAATCCACAGGTCTATGCTGCTGATTCCCATAACAAAGGGTCATTTTAATCATCCTTTGAGTTGTGGTGCATTAATCTGTATAATAGCTTGATAAAGAACATTTTATTAATTCAAAACTTTTGGGTCAGGATGGGTTGTTTCCCACTTTTCTTACTGATATAATTGAGACCACATTGCGGAATTAATGGTGGAAGAAATAAGATATGCATTGACTGGAAAATGAAAATTATTTCTGATAAAGAAGTAAAGCCCTTGGTATAACTTCTGGAATTATGTCCAATATATTTTGTAACTGTTGTGGAGGGGAACAAATGAAGGAAGGCTATGGCCTCACTTTCTTCCTGCTCATCCTCTTTCTGACCCCTCCTGACAGGACATGTTTTAAGCCTAGTATGAATGACCAAAGCCTTTTAATAATTTTAATTTGAACTTGGTAGTGCTAGGTTTGACAAAGCAGAGTTCTGCCCTTAAATGTATTTGACTAAGTACTTTTTCAGTACATCAAGTAGAACAGTAGCCTAAGGGGATTTCTACAAGTATGCCTCGCATATAGACCCACACAAGACTAAAAAAGTTTCCTTAAGCAAGTTACTCTCTAAATTATATTCTGAGCTCATTTATTTTTTTTGTATGGGTTATTATCTGAATGATAAATTCATAGCCTGGAATTCCTATTCTCAAGGTCAAACTGAGCAGACCAGGCCTTGATAGTGGCAATGAATTTTGGGCACAATGACTCCCAAATGTTAGTTGTATTTATTTCAGGGCAAATGATGTAATGTGCCAAAGCTTTTCATTGCACTGTACTTCAAAACCTTGTCATAAAGTAATGAGGTCATTTGTGGCTATAATTCCAGCCTCTTGGCTAACTTTGGTGTCATTTAAACTCACTTGGTCCACTTAAAGTATAAGACGGGAAGAATCCTATTCCAGATTAAACTTCAGTGAATGACTGCTCTTGGCCTAAAAAACCATGAAAATGTTCTAATATTTAGTCCCAAGGCACTTGCTTTATGTTTTCTAAATAAACCCTACCCAATGGTAATCATGGGAATGATGTTGATAAATTATGACAGCTGCCTATATCTGAAATGTGAATGGAAGTAAGACAGGGTTTGATCAGTGAAGTAGAAGCAGGGATGCAGTCACATAAACAACTGATGGTAAATGTTTTTGATTGGCCAACTTCAAAAGACTTCTCAGCACATCTACAGTGTACTCCCCACAAGGGTTATATAGACTACCATTTACTGCACACTGGCAATAACATTTGTAATCTCCTTTCGGGTGTAATATTACATTAAACATTTGGCGATATTCATCTATGTTAATAAAAAGAGACACACAAACATTACATACATGCTCAGTAAAAATTATTCAAATCATCAGTGATTACACATAGCATTAGATTGCTTGATTTTGTGCAAAAATTAGATTATGTAAAAATTTGGTGGAAATATCTCTCGTATGTGTCTCTCCTATGGCTGGTTTAATTTTTTGTCACCCATCACGTATATTTGTTGCAACTAGTTGCTTGTTTTTCCTGAACACCCAGAACTGAAATAATTACACAGAAACTGTATTATTTAAATCACTGCTTGACCCATTTGCTCTAGCTTCTTATTGGCTAATTCCTACATCTTAATTTAACCCATCTCCATTAATCTGTATATCGTGGCCTACCAGTAAAGTTTCAGCACATCTATCTCCAGTGGCTCCATGGTGGCTCTCTCTCCTACTTCCTTCTCTGAGCATTCAATCCAGTTTTCCCCACCTACCTAAATTCTGCCCTATCAACAGACCAAGGAAGTTTCTTTATTCATTAACCAATAAAAACAACACGTAGACAAAAGGACCTCCCATACCATATAGTCATACACTGAATGTTTTTATCATGCTCTAATTTGCTCATTTAGATTTGGAGATGATTGTGATCTATTTTACATGGTTATTGTGGGGAGTGAATGAACTGAGTTCATCTACAATTCTTGAAAGAGTGTCTGGTACCCAGTGAGTGTTACCTAATGGCCATCATCATCATTATACAGAAACCTATGTTTGGCAACAGAATTGTAAGGTAAATTCTTGTTCTTTTATCCTGGAAGTTGGAGCACATGTGAGTGGCCCACCTGGATGAATACATGGAATTCAGAACCAGATTTGCCAAACAGATCATGTCTAATCCGCTGCTCCTCTATAAATGCCTTTTATCGCATATAATTTTAGTTGTAGCAATAAGCTTAAATTTCACAGACATTTTTAGAGCATGATAAATTAAATATTATTGATACATGTCATAGGAACAAATTATTCCTTAGCCAGAGGGCTTTCTTCCACATTATTAGATTTTGAGTCAGCTGGGTACATTTGTGGCTCTCAGTGTAAAACAGACTATATTGCCTGTGGTTGCTGACAGAAGCATTTGCATCTGGAAAAGGCCAGTAACTATTTCCTCTCAATTTCTGCCTTGATTATAACAGCATTTCTTTCCAGATTTTGAAATTTTTGATTTATGTGTGTGAGTGTCTTCCCATATTCACCATATGCATGCTGGTACCCACAGAGGCCAAAAGTGAGCCTTACATCCTGTGCAGGTTCAGCTATAAATGGTTGTGAGCCACCATTTGCCTTCTGGAAATCAAACCTAGATGGACGGAAAGAGAAGCTGGGCCCCTTGACTGCTGAACCATCTATTATTCCATCTTCTGTCAGCATTTCTTTGTACAAAGTATACCTCACCAATTTGGCTTTACTATTTCCTTTCCAGCAAAAAATCCTAGCATAATAATTTTGCTGTCATATCTGCCTAATCCCTTTAACTTTTGTTTACCAAGATAAAGTTGATGTTTGCTCTCAGATACATGGGCTTATCCTAGTTTATACTCAGACACACCCTCTTTCTCCACAGACATTAAAACAAAATAAAAGTTTTGTCTAAAAAGCCACTAAAAATTGATCACTTGCTTCCAGAGGCATTCAAGACTGCTAAAGGCTTCTTCCTAGCTAGATCCTATAAAATAATATGTGACAGGAGAAGACAGAGATGGCATTACATTGTTTTCAAATCAATTGTCATATCATTAATGAGATTTCCTCCCAAGGAAAGTCAATAAAAAGCAATAAATTACTCAAACATTAATTTTAGGTTTTCTTTTTCTTTAGAAATACAAGAAGTGTGTGCGTGTGTTGATGTGTATGTGTGTGAGTCTATGTTTTCTTTCCTTCACGATATTGAAATTTATTCTTATTCACCCTACTGACCATGTCACCAGTCTAAATACTTATCAGAGCTATATTATAGGCAAAGTTGACTCAATGGGAAAATGTCAAGATTGTCTTTCAAACTGGATAGTGAAAAATGTAAGCGGAGCCAGGCACAGGAATGAGTGACAATGAGTTCTTTGAATACATAAATCAGTTATTCATTACATTCCAAGTCTGATAATTTTGGAGAATTTTCTTCAGATAAATTATCCCATTTGTAAAATGGAAGCATCTTTTATGAAAACATAATAATTAGCATGTAGGTGGCTTTGACTGGTTACTAATTGTTCCATGTATCTCCCATGAGACCAGGCTTTTGTGCATCAAGCTGTCCTTCTTCCTTGAACAGATTATGATGTACTGTTGGCCTTTTAAAGAATTTCGTTAGTGTAGGAAATTATATGAGCTTCCAGTGAAGGTCTAATGCCCTTTGTTTTGACGTCTGCCCCTTGCAAATCACTTTGGCTTCTTAACTAACAGGAAGCAAGGGATTGAAAATCACAGCCGAGAGTCAGTGATGCTGACTTGCTGCAGAAAAGGTGAACAGACTGGACCAGGTTCTTCCTAGTCCCGGACTAATTTCTCCTCTAAGACATCAATAAGTTGGTTGTTTATGTTTCTTTTTTCTGTTTGTCACTTTTTCCTTAAGCTGCTTAAGGAGATATCTAGGAAACGCAGAAGCATCCGTTATGGGAGAGAAGTTGAATTAAAGCCATATATTGCTGCTCACTTTGATGTCCTTCCCACTGAGTTCACCCTGGGGGATGACAAACATTATGGTGGATTTACAAACAAGCAACTGCAAAGTGGACAAGAATATGTTTTCTTTGTGTTAGCAGTGATGGACCATGCAGAGTCTGTAAGTTAATTATGATGGCTTCTGTTTCCCGCACTTGTTCATTTTCACCACTATGCATGGTTATTTGGGGATGCATCCCAAATAATTCTCACGAGCTGGCATTAAGGTAACATTGGGCTGTCTGTCCTTCAAGCATTACTGAATATTATTCAGGACCCTACCTTGCAAACTAGGTGGAGGCTCAGATGACAGAAATTTCAGGCAGATGTGAAGCACCAAATGGATGGAGGTTTGAAGCACACAGCGCAGCATTCCCTCCATTACCACTAAGGTTTTCTCTCTTCATTTTGTTGAAAATGATTTACTTCGAGAAAAACATCCAATGGATGTTAACCTATGTGTTTGGTAGGAAACAAAAGGCTCCCTCATTCAAATTGCATGTTGAAAAATGTGGACAAGGGCAGTTATTTAATTTATTCTCCTGTAACTGTGAGTATATAGTGCCTTTATCTAGATTTACCAGACAGTGTTTCTAAGAAGAGGTGAGTACAAGCAGCTTCGTCACCTATAGGAATGTATGAGTGACTTTATCAGCGAAAAGCCAAGAAACTTACACAATAATTCAATGAGAGTGAGAATCCCTAAGGTACTCTAAATAATGAGTTGTCTTGTTTTATGTAATTCATCTTACTTCTGTGTCATTTTATGCTTCAGTTGCTTTGAGGGCTTTACAAAATGAAAAGAAAAATGGGGAGAAACAGTAGACTGGAAGAAAGGTAACTGTTTAACGTGGCAGTTTGCTTTAACATTTAACAGATATATTCTTGTGTCCTAAGCAACACTTAAAGTCTGGCATGTTTGGCAGCTGAGTTGAGTTGGCCTCTTTATTTAAGAAGCCCACAGTTTATGAAAGGGCCATGTATCAGGACTGTGTTCTCTTGTACAGCAGGTACTGTCTTCCAATGGCTAGAGACATTCTCCCATGGGAAATCAGAGGACAAAGGCAGCCTCATTTACCATTATGTCTAAATGTCATTTCATGGTTTTCATGGTGTTTCAATATATCACGATACTCTCTGGATCTAGTTGATGGTTTCAAAGTAAAATATCAGGGGAATAGAATAGTAGGGATCTTTTTTTTTTTCACTAAAAATAAAATAGACAGACACATAAAAGGAAAATTCATCATATAGCTCTAGGAATGTTTCAAAAGGTGTACTTAAAATGCTTAGGTAAATCACAGAATTCAGCTAAGACATATCACCCAATCTTGCAGACTAGTGATGGTGCCTTCCTTGGGAACTGTGGGTTCTGGAGTCTCCCAAGTATTCCTACTCATGTCTAGATGTCTCATCATTGATATATTTTGTCTCTCCCTTATCCTTTCATCCCACTATCTCATTAATGCTAGAAGTAATAAAAATTTTCAAGTGTTTCTTAATTCCCCCCTTTTTCCAAAATTTTTCGTTTGTTTGATGTTATTATACATACATATAATGCATTTTAATTAAACCCTCTGTATTTCCTAACCTTTAATTTCTTTCCTATTCCCCCATTACTTTTTATTTCCAACTTCGTGTTTTGAATTTGGTTTGTTTAAGATTTTTGGCTTTTATTTTTTCAACTAAGTCCACATAGAGCTAGCTGTACAGGACTATCTACTGGAGCATGGGGAGCTCTCATGTTCTGCTTTCCTGCAGAACTCTCCCTTGTCTAAGAATGCCCCATTTAGGGGTGGGACTTGATTATCCACCCAGCACTACCATACTGGGATTTTTATCTGGTTTGATGCTCTTCAGGTCTTGCACTGCTGAGTTCTTGCATCCAGAAAACACGCTTTCCTTGTACTCATCCACTGCCTCTGACTCTTTCAAACTTACACTCTGTTTTTTCTGGTAATCTCTGAGCCTTGAGAGGAGGGCTGCACTAATAGATGAATGAAATGATGATTCATTCATTAGGAGTCCATTTAATGATGTGTTCATTTAGTAGAGCTGTAGTAGGAAGTTCTCCCCTAGAACCTGAGGCCTCTCTAGCCATAAGTTCTTTGCCCTAATTTTTTATATTGTATGTCTTGACAATCCTCTCAAAATAAACAATGTTTTACCTACATGACATGTGTGATTAGATTAGTGTGTGCTTCATGGCCAATAACTGTATCCATTTTTCAGTGATATGGTACTTTTGGAAGCTTCAGATCTCATTGCAGATTAGAAATAATAACTATAATCATTCCAATTGTTGCTTTGCAGTTTTCAGAAACAAACCCTTTTTCTATTCTTTTTACCTCCCTTAACACACAGCTTTTTGCTAATTTGTTGTCTCCCATTTGGAGTATCACAAACTGGTTTTGAATGATATAATGTTTAATCTCTTTTATTATTTCTTCCCACTAAGCAAATTCTACTTTCCATGAGGCTGGTATTATTTTCTGCATGTTCTTTCTTTTTCGTTTTACATACATCTCTTTCCTGACTTAAGTTAGAAATTCATGTGCTCTGGAAAGCCCTTTCTTTAAATTTCCATTTTGATTGCCCATTTTGATTATTATCTCCATTTGGTAAAGAATTTCAAATCATCTGGCTTGTTCACTTCTTTCAACTTGAGATTAGCCTACGAAATGGAAGGAATCCTAAGAAACCAAACATATGAAGAATTATATTTCCTTTGTATATAAGCTCAATGCTCAGTGTTTTATGTAAATCATCATGTAATATATATTATCTACATAAATCATATCTATCCATCCATGCTCCAGTACTTCCTATACCTCTTCCTCTCTCTCTCTTGCTTTAAAGTTATATCTCAGAAATTTCCAAAAATATACTGAATTTTCATGTTTGATTCATAGAAAAACTTGAAAGTCTTTAAACCTCTGTCCTGGGAAGTAAAGAAAACAGAAAGCAATAGCAAATTCAAATATGCAGGGGAGCATGATCTTTGCTTGTCTTTTGAGCTTGTTCTAAATTTAGACTATGTTCCTTAAGGTAAGTCTTTGGAAAATGGAAATTAAAAAACTTAACTATATTTGCTGATCTTGAACAAGTATATCCAATTTTGTCTTGGCATTCTCAGCCACTTGAAAAAATGAGTTTTTTGTTGTTGTTGTAGTATTTTTTTCCACAAAAATTTGTTGAGAACTTTCTAAATACAATTACTATGCTAACCACTCTAAACAAATAAACATAAACAGCATATAAATCCCAAACCTTCCAAGAGTTTAGTTTCATCAGAGAAGATCAACTGTTCGTCCACACCTTTGAAAACAGAATCTCATTCATGCCATCAACAGGAAATGAATGACTAGATGAAATTGTTATGTTTGTATCCAGTGTTCTAGATGAAATTGTTATGTTTGTATCCAGTGTTATTTTAGGACTGAATTCCACCAATAAACAAGGCAGTGTTTAAGTGGGTCCTTGGAAAGGAGCTGCATTTTTAGAGCTAAGTGTTATAGAGCTTGTGAATATGTTAATTAGTAAGGATGGAACATTTAGGAAGCAACAACAAAAGCTCACTGTGAAAGAATGTGTTAAATATGGTAAGAAGGTTTAAAACAAAAGTGCTAAGGCTCCTGATAACCATGGTGAGGTACCCAGGATTCACAGACAGATTTCATACGAGAAAGCCCCTCGAAGGCAAGTTAGAATGATAACTCCAGTAGCAGCTGTAATCAATAAAATGCAGGACACTGGCTATGTACAGAAGCACACTAAGGGGGTTTTAATGAACAAATGGTATCTATGACACCAGCAGTTTAACCTCTGGTTACTGATAAGTCAAACCTGTAGTCCCTCTTCACATGAAAGAGTAAAGAAGATCAAAAAAAGTAAAGGGATCAAGACAAAGCTATAACTGGTCAGAAGGGAAGCTCTTCATTTGAACCTGAATGTTCAGGCAATTGAAAGTGGAACTCTCTTGTTCAAATAGTTAAAACCAGTAGGAAGGAGCTAATGAAGTACAGAATTAAGAAAGCCAGGAAGGGACTTAGTAAGTGTTGCTCAACAGGGGCAGGTCTGAAAAGATACTAAAAACCTAAGGGACTGAAGAAAGACAATTAGATTTAATAAATGCTGTAATAGTGCTAAAGCTCCCAGGTCCTGCTAACAGATGAGTTAATGGAAGAAGACACATGCAGCCAGTGGGGCTGGACTGACTTGGAGTAAAACACAGAATTTAAACATGGTGGGGTCAAGTAGATGCTTTATTTTATTTTAGTGTATGAGTGTTTTTGGTTTTCTTTTTGTTGTTGTTGTTTTGTTTTACAGAGACAGGGTTTCTCTGTGTAACAGCCTTGGCTGTCCTGGTCTCAAACTCAAAGAAATCCACTTGCCTCAGCCTCTCATGTGGAGGGATTAAAGGCATGTTCCACCACACCATGCAAAAATGCTTCATTTAAAATGGGACAAAGTGGAGTAAAATAGGATATTACAGGGGGAAAAAAGCATGTTCTTTATTGAGTAAGTGTGCTTTGAAGATAAGCTATCGATTTCCTTTTGGAAACAAGCATATGAACTCCTAATTGGTAGCTGTCGTAAGGTTAAATAGAAGCTACCAAAACCCTCAAGTTCCAATAATTATGCTTCACGAAGCTATACCATCATTTCCATACATCTTGATTTCTTTTTTTTTTTTTTTTTTTTTTTTTGGTTTTTCGAGACAGGGTTTCTCTGTGGTTTTGGAGCCTGTCCTGGAACTAGCTCTTGTAGACCAGGCTGGTCTCGAACTCACAGAGATCCACCTGCCTCTGCCTCCCGAGTGCTGGGATTAAAGGCGTGCGCCACCACCGCCCGGCTACATCTTGATTTCTAATTGGCACTCTCTTTTGTAACTGTAGACTTAAGTGCCCTAGAAATGGAGAGTACAGATAAATGTTGGTGTGCTCTAACATTGAACTAAATAATGACTTGTTTTCCTATGAAAATGTTTGCCAGTGATGATCTCTGTAACTTCATGACATGGATTATCTCATGTTCAAGATCTTGGAACAACAGTGTTTCTGTCTTCAGAGTTGCTGCTTGCTCATTGGATTATTTAGTTAGATTTTGGCAGACTGAACCCATAAACTCTGAAAAATATCCTAAAATCACACCCTTTTGGATTTCAGAGCATTTGGACCTCCAGTTTTGGATTAGGAATACTCTATTCTAGCATCTTTATTTTCACATAGTAATTAATATATTACCACAATGCAAATGGTTACTGAATGTTGCTTCTTTTTAACAGATAGTTCTTCATTTTGACATTAATATAATTACATTATTTTACCTCTTCCTTTCAACCCTCCATGTACTTCCCTTTCTCTCAAATTCATAACCTATTTTTCTTTAATGGTATGTGTGTGTGCCTAAAAATATATAAATACAACCTATTCAGTTAGTATAATGTTACTTATATGTACATGTTTTTAGAAAGACCATTTGGTATTGGATAACCAGTTGGTGAGCTGTTCCCTAGAGAAGACTGTTTCTCATCTCTCAGCCTTCCATAGTTACCTTTAATTCTTTGTGTAGAGTAGAAGCCTAATGAGATTTTCTTTTCTAAATTACCATGTCTCTTGGTATCCTTGTTATTAGGCAGCCATTTCGGTAGAATTTCATGAGTGTTGTGTTCCTGACATTTCCAGGAGACACAATCTCATAGTACACTTCCTGTTCCTCTGGCTCTTACACTATTATCCTTCTGTTCCTTCATCCACAGTGACCCCAGTGCTTTAGGTGTAGGCTTGGTGCTGTACATGTATCAGTTGAAACTGATCTCCACAACTCTGCATTTTGCTCAGTTGTAGTTTCCTGCAATGATGTTTCTTCTTCTTGTTGTAAAGAAAAGTTTCCTTTGATGAGGAATGAGAACTATATTTATCAGTAGATATTAGAATAAATGTTGAGAGTGTAGTTAGGGATCATGCTGATTTCATACAGTGACTGTTATAGATTCTCCTTCAAGATCTATGATTTCACTAACTGCAAACATTTGGCCGTGTTTATAGTACCAGGTGTGGTTTCTCTCTTGGCGAGTGGACCTTAAGTCCAATTGGAGTGTTGTTGATTGCCACCGAAGCATCTGTGCCACTACTGCACCCTTGGAGTTATCATGCCATTTTAGCTGTTGGTATAGTTCATAGGCATCATGGCTGGGTAACAACACTATTGATTATTTCCCCCCTTTAGCTTGTATAGCTCCTTTCAGTACCGTGAATACTAGTCTTCAGGGAGGAGGCTTTCAAGTCAGATTCAGCTCAGGTCTGCTGAGTCCTATGTCTAAAGTGCTTAGCATCTTTAGCAATAGAAACTTCCTTTGACTTCTAGGAGGCAACCAAAAGAAAGAGAAATAGCCTGTCTGGGCAATCCTTTGGATAACCCTAACCAGTAGCTCAAAAGAAAGCTTCTCATGCCCGTTGTTGGGAATTTGTTAGATAGACTATGAGTCCTGAAGGGAACATTGTAAGTCCAGATTTGATAATTAATGGTATTTTGGACTTCATGAAATTGTATATATAAATTCCATGATAAATGTACCACTGAAGTCATTTACATCATTCAAAATGATTTTGTTATATCTCACTCATTTCCAGCATTGTAAAATATCCTTCTTCCTCTAATACTTCCCTATTTTGTTTTCTTTTTTAAACTTATCCAGTGTTTGCTTAATATGTTTTCATCAACCTGTCATCAAATACATTATATCATGTTTTCCTCTCATTTTAGTGCAAAATAATAACCCTTAGAAAGACATTATTTTCTAACTAATGGATTCTGTTTATCCTTAGAAAATGTATGCAACCAGCCCATACTCCGACCCTGTTGTGTCAATGGATCTGGATCCTCAGCCAATCACAGATGAAGAGGAAGGCTTGATATGGGTCGTAGGTCCTGTCCTTGCTGTGGTCTTTATCATCTGTATTGTGATTGCTATTCTTCTTTATAAAAGGTAAGTCTGCTCTATATTTTAATTGTGACTTTGAGGATGACTTAGATTTAGAAGAATAAATCAATTTCTATGATTGTGTGGAAGATTTTTTATGATGTATTTGAAGACTGCCCAATAACTAATATTAGAAAACATGTTTTTGTCATGCCTAAAGCAAGCTTGGATAACAGAGCTTATCTTATGTCATGGTCTTTTATTGTACAGAATGCACTCTTTCAGCCTCCATATTCTATGATGCATTTTAATGACCAGTTTTTATGATAGCAAGATATTGGTGTACCCCAAAGAGCTCATTCTATGCAAGCTTCAATTTGACTTTTAGATGATTATTTTTGAAACACATGTTTACTCATTTCTATTCATTTCATAAATCTGTTGTGCAAAAGTGCTAAAATATTGCCGTTTTTGAGGGTTTAGCAAATATAACTGAATGATTAAGAATTTTTTTTAAAGAAAAAAGATAAATCATGAATTCTCTCTCAGTTTTTCTGCATCTTTTCTAAATGTTCACTATTAAATTTGTTATTAAATGCTAACTGTAGTCCTTATGCATCCCAAAAGTGACCTGATTAGTGTTTTGTCATTTCTACCATTATTCCTTTGTTCTTATGTTCATAGAATAGGCTTGCTTTGGTTTTTCTTTTTGTTTTTTTTTGTTTTGTTTTTCTTCATGTTCTCTGATCCTCTCTGGAGAACTGTCTTCTATAAGGGTCTATTCTATTTAATCCAATACAGAGAGAAAGTTGAAATGATAAAAGACAAAGCAAAGTTAATAATCACGATCTATTAAATTGCCTAATCTATCTTGGAGTTAGAAAGAAGGAGATAAATATCCTTGGTTATCCCTTCAATCCTTTTTTTTTTCCTTCGAATTACTGCCATCATGCAATTGCTCAAGCTGTAAAATAGCACAACGCTCGTAATCACTGGCAAAGTCTTCTCTTAGGGGATGATTTCCATCTCCCCAATTTAGTCTTTATCTTAGTGGTATGCATTTTAATGAAAGCATATTTTCTCACCTCTTTTCTATATAAGACATAAAAGTAGAAGAAAGGCATTGCCCGCGTGCTGCAGGTCAGTCATGGATCCTATGTGAGCCAAGGCAAAAGTTGGTGCCCTTTATATATGTGTGCTACAAGTAGTAACTGAAGAGAAAGGGTGAATTTTTTTTAGAAAAATCAAAATCATATTTCTCATTGTTATCTATAATGTAATCATTCAAATGGTCACATCCTATACTGGAATCAAGCCAGAAAGAAAGTACCTCTTCCCAGGTCCCTTTCTAACCCTTGTCATGGGGGCACTTTTTATATTCAAAATGTGCAGAATGCATACCTCATTTTCAGGTCATGTTTTATTATATACCAATTAGTAAGTAATCCTATTGTATTTATAAGTTAATTATGTAAATGTGTGAAATTAATAACTATAACCTTGATAATTTTTTAAAACTACAATTACATTTTCCTTGATTTATCTATATGTGCTTGAAGAGAATCAGCTAATTTATTGTTTTCCCTAATCCTGCAAGAGGAAGCATCTTATTTAAAGGTCTCATGACTCTGTTAAAAGAGTTGTATTTTCGTGTGTGCACATGTAGCCTCGTCTAATGTGATTGTCGGAAAATGCATACATCCTCGAATGCTAAGTATATTTAGCTAACCATCTGAAGGCCACGGAGCATTTCTGAAATAGAAATGCTGGCTTCAGCACTAAAAAATGTTCCTGACTTGAAATTTAAGTAGACCCAACAATGTCCTTCTTGATTATCATGAAGCAGTTCAAGAGGAAATCTGTACTCAATGAATGGTGTCTTTTATAGCTTGGATTCTGAACAAAGTTAATTATGTAATATATACTTCACTCTCTTTTAGGTACCTTTTGGGTTATACACAGACCATTGATCATGGCTCAAAATTGAAAGTATCATTATTGGCATTACTATAATTAAGAAAATATTAATATTTTATTTCCTTATGTAAATAATGTTTAGAGATGCCAATCGCATAAAACAGAATTGGGTCACATTGATTTGGGCATTGCCTTTACCAGATATACATGCTTACAGAATGATTTCTTGTGTGAAACAGCCAGTAGCTTTTGATGGCTTTCCATATTAATAACTGTATTTTACCCTGCAACTTGAAGCTTTGAGACTTTTTCCTTAATAACTATATTACTATGGAAATGTGACACTATTTTATGTCATTGTTAATTTGACTTTTATTCTGCTTATTTTTATATCCATAATACACTGATATAAGTGACAAAACTATTACTGAAGCTTTTAAATGGCCCAAACCCATTTACTAACTTTTCAGAATATTAGATTACAATTGGTAGATTTATAGTGTTACAAATATTACTTATTTTTATTTCTTTGAAAAGATTTTCATAATTCATTTATCCAATGACTCAACAATATGAATTTGGAAATAAGATGCTGGCAAGGCCTAGAAAAAAATTGGGTATAAATCAGGAGCCTTTAGGTCAAGGTTGGCTTCTGTGCCCGAAGGTCTAGAGAGTCTTGTCAACATCTCAAACTTCATCATTTACAAGGAAAATAAATGAACTATACAAGTGAGCTTTTTAATAATACTACTCCATTATCTGGGCACATAAAAAGATAACAGGACTGGCTTTATGTTGTTCCTACTTTATATGTATATGTGTGTATCTAGTTGTGGTGTATAAACCCAGCTTATCATCATCCATCTACCACTGAAAATTGAAATTCACCAGGCCACTCATGTCTTCCACATCCATCTACTCTGCACATGCTACTACGTAGCGTTCCATAATTAGTTCTATAAAGCCTGAACATTATTTATAAAGCAAACATTTTAAAATAAAATATTAACATGAATTTATGGGAAAGATTCAAAATGCATAATAGTGTCTTTTTCTATGTGATGGTGTGGGAAAGAAAGTGCAAACCCAAGGCATATTATAAACAGAAATAACATCCTGGGATATGACAGCTTAGCCCATGAAGAGAGAAATGTCTTTCCTTCTTAGATACCTTGTGTATATCATGAGGGAGATGAGACATAACTAATTTTACCTTTTTCAGCTGATCCTAGAGTCTCCTGTTTGCACATCAACTTACACGAATTTCTAAATTATCATCAAGCATATCATAGAAGACATTCATTGTACCTTGTGAAAAAAGCTAAGCCCATACCTAGCTCAGGGTCAGTATTATATTCTGCCACCCAGCAACCTCCCCTGCCTGGAGTCCCAGTCTTCACTCCTTGCCACTCCTCCTACCTTGATCACTCTTCTCATCTCTTATGTCTGAGTTCCTACCTCTCCTCCTCTATTCAGGCTATCGTAAGTCCCCCTTCTACGTCCTTGAAGTTCTAGTGATTGATGAGAGAACCTGTTGCATCTCTAATATTGCCCCTTGTCTTGACTCTTATTTCTCCTTGTCTCCCAAGTGCTGGGAACAGAGCTACATTGAACACATGATTTTATAAGTATTCAATAGTATTAAATTTACTTTCCTCCAACTGTTTATTCTGTCATTTTCTATCAGTTTCATCTTGGCCTATGATATAAACTTACCTCTTTTTCAAGCCTTCAAATGTAGATATTCAAACAAATATTAATGCATATGTAGGCTAAATCAAGTAATACTGCTGAAGTGTTAACTTTCCATCTTTTCATATGAATCTCCAAACAGCCTTTCTCTTCCATACAGAGGAAATTCCTTACACCCCAGTCTCTGATAAACTCATTGATTTAAAAGAAAGTGAGAAGCATGTACATAAAATTGTTTTCGTTTTGTTTTTATTTTTTTTTAATTCAGGATGCCAGGTAAATCACTTTACATTTAAGGCCAGAATTAACTAAATAAAATAAGTGTGATATCATTGTCATCCTTCGCTGTGTGTGTGTGTTTATACAGATAAATGTGAATTTTTTTGAACAGTGATGAACTGCACCGTCTATAGTATGTGTGTCTACCACACAAACACTTTACTCACTGTGTTGCCTCCAAATGAGTATTGTTCAGTTTAATTCTTTCTGGAGAAAGCTATAGTTCCTGAAAAATAGTTCCATATTTAAATAGTCAATATATTACCATAAGGGGAAGCATCTATGAGTGACTGGTGGATGTGTTTACAGAAAGTAGCACCCCCATGAATAAATGTCTGTCTTTTCAATGGCTAGTGATAAAATGCTTCTGTGAATTAGCCGAGTTATCCAGAAGGGGCATGCACTTTGGTTTTATAATCACAAGTATTAAATTTTCCAATACTTAAAGATGTATTTAATCCTTTATTATAAAAAGACTTATGATTGCTTTCCTTGTCAAGAAGTGTTGGAAAATTATTTCTGCTACTTTATTTCATTGTGGTGTAATGTTCCACTGTTCAAAATTTTACTCCGTGCAATGCAATTTTCAGAATTTCATGTCACTAAAGAATGACATACTTCTTAGCTGAAGGCTTTATAGTTATGAAATTCTGTTGCATTTTCATTAAGAACACTAGTTGTTTTCCTGAGTTAGATCTTAAAAATTGAATGTCATGGTCATCATATACTTGCTGGATTGATTAATTTTCACAGCATTTTTATAAAAGAGTAAGTGAAGGTGAATGCACCAGGGAATCCCCTGCATTCTTTATTCAGTGCTGTGGTCTCATGGCTCCATCCTCTTCATGATTAGAGGCCTGGAAACATTTTAATGCACTGTTGTTTACTATTATGTGTGAGCTATGTGTCTCTGCTGGTGAGACTACTTTTAAAAACTTGGTTGTCATGGTTACTCTTGTTACCATTGGCCAACTAACACTAAGCCTTTCTTTTTTCCTTTTTTTTTTCTTTCTTTATTTATTTTGTGCTGCATTAAATGGAGCAGTAAACCTGACAGGTGAGGAATAGAGACCAAACCCCTTCCATGCTCAGTAAAGAAAAACTAAGCTACAGGTAGACTTGACGTGTTGATGAGGTAAGGGTGGGGGCTAGCATAAAAGATCCTACCTAGCAAGTGGAAGCTGGACAGAGCCTATACATAGGTGAAAATTTGGATATTAAAATGATGATGAGGGAAATATTTTGCCTTTATCAGAATAAAACAATGTATTTCATGAAAACCAAATTTAGAAAGCAGTACAGCCAGTCTCTGAGTTCTATGTTCAGGGGTAATTGAGTATACGTGTGTGTTAATGTGTCTTCAGGGTGGAAATGTGAGTTGTCCTGTAGACCTCTGTTTTGTTTGTTTGTACCCCTTAGGGAACACTCTTACCAAACCCAAAATTATCCTTGTGTCACCCAGACCTGATTTACAATAGCAGAAATAATAATAGCTAAAAATATATTTGATGATAATTCCAGATTGCTTTCTCCTTTTTAACATGCATATGTAAATCCACACTATTTATTGATATAAATGCTTGATTAAAATTCAGCTAATGTAAGGATCTCAGAGGTCATCTGCCAGCACTGCATTCAGTGGCCTTTAGTGAGTGGTACCTGAGTCAACAACGTTGGGATTGCTCTTCTCTGAGAATTTTCCAGAATTAGAAATTCTTAATTCTTACCCAAGAAGACTAAAGTCCACAGGTTTGACCCAGCAGCCTATGCTAAAGTGCCGGCACAGCTGATTCTTGTGGACACTTAAGTTTGAGAATCACTGTTTGTGTCACTGTCTCTAATATAACCCTATGTTTCCCAGCAGTGAACCCTGAAGTGACAGGAGAGAGGGTCTAGGTTAGTGGACACCATGAGTTTCCATTAATACAGCAGAAAAGTACAAGCTATTGTGTTTCAGCCAAAATACACAGCACTTGTAACCTACTTCTTGTCCTCAGGCTTCATTGTAACAATGCAGGCACTTTACAGTTTATAATCCTTCCTCCATATGCTCACGTTAAAGTCTGACCAAAATTTAAACATCAATCTCCTTTTTCATCGGTGAAGTAACTGAGAAGACGACCTCTAGCAGATATACGTTTAGGTAGATTTGAGAACATAGTTAGGGGCAGTAAAACAATAAAATCTGAACCACTTCTTCAGATATTAACAGTAGAGTTTATATAGGAGTTGCATTCAAAACCTGTCTCCAGATCATGAATACAGTCTTCATGTATACATGTATACAAACTGTTTTCTCGGGCATCTTTTCTCAGTGGGAGCTATGTAAAAGGAAAATAAAAGGTAGCAGTTTTGATCACTGTGGAATGTCACACAATTTTCAGTTCTCTTTGCACAATTTCTCTATATAGTACATACTTGTCATGTTAAAAAGTAAACTAAAAATAAAATAGAATAACCATAATAGGAATACTACAGTAGGTAATATATGAATATTTCTGATCACTGCTATAGTTTTCTAGTTGAAAATAAAATTATGGAAGCTTGAAACATCTAACCAGAAATTTCTATGGCTCAGATTCATGCCAGGCCTGGTGTAGGCTATTCCATCCTCTTTATATTTTATAATAGTAATTTTTAAAAAAAAAAATAAACTACTTAGAATGGTTATTGATCATAGCCAATACTGTTTCTTCTAATTCTTTCTCAGATATGCTTTGTGTGTTTGAAACACTCCAATTCTAGTAAATAATGTTTCTACTGGTAGTAAGGTTATAGGCAGCTACAATCATGCCTTTGGTTTTCATCAAACAAAGCTAAGAGAGTCTTTGATCTTGCTGGTCATCTCATTTGAGCAGACGGAGTAAAAGAAAAATTAGCTATTAGATGTCCAGAAGCCCCTTTCAGTCCATCACGAACTGGAATTATATGGAATGTTTTATTTGTAAGTAATTTTAATCCCTTATTATGATCTTTCTAAGGCTCCTGTCCTGACAGCTGGTGTAATTTCCAGCTTTCCTACTATAAAAAAAATTGATTCATTATAGAATGTTCCCTCAGCATAGCCAGTGCCACTCATCATGCCTCTGGGAAAAGAAAGATAAGGAGGCTGCTTGGTAATTCTCTCAAGAGTGAGACAGTTTCCTTTCCCAGATATTTCTAATTGTACTTTCCATGCCCTGGAATGAATAGCAGCAGGGTCACTTTGGAAACGAAGAAAGAAACAAGTTTTAGCCACTGGGTCTAGCACATCAGTAAAGAAGTGTGCCTGTGCTTACTTAGCCACAAAGACCCAAGCCTGAGAAAAGCCCTGGGTTGTGGCATGAAAGGGCCAGCTGCGAGTATCCCCTGAGATCAGCTGGCAGGCTGAACTCCTTTGCATCCATTTAGCATAGCTGCATCTTCAGTGATAAAATTAGTGCCTCATTGTTGTGAGACTGATACCCATTGCATGACTGCTACCTGAAAGTGACCATCATGTCCTTCCTTTCACATGGGACCTAAGCTGCTGTCATCTTTCTCATTCTCTTTCCAATCCTCCACCTCTTCTTTTCATTTTCAGTTTCTATTCACTGTAATAGAGATGCCAGTACTTTGGGCATAATTTAGAATCATCACTTTCCTTAGATTGACAGTGTGGCAGTACCTTCTATCCTAAGGCTCTCCCTGACAAATTTATGTAGGAAAATGTAGTCCTCAGATAGGTTAATCCAAGGTACTTAGAGGACAAGTGCCTGATAGGACCCACCCAAGAAAATTCATTGCCTCCAGGATATTTCACCAAAGCATTGCACTTGAATAAGTCAAATGCACATCATCTTTATGCCAGGCTCCTTTTCATCCCCTGGTTATTTCTACTTTGTATAGAAGAGCAGAAATGAAAAGCCTTTTCTGTATAGCATTAAATGAGAGAAAACAACAGGAGCAATGCTTGCTAGTCATCTATACCATGGTCTCAGGAGAAATATACAGGAGAACATAGTCATCTATACCACACTCATAGAAGTATACAAGAGAACCTAGTGATCTATACCACACTCATAGAAGTGTACATAGAACCTAGTCATCTATACCACAGTCATAGAAGAATACAGAGAACCTAGTTATCTATACCACACTCATAGAAGAATACAGATAACCTAGGCATCTATACCACAGTCATAGAAGTATACAGAAGAACCTAGGCATCTATACCACATTCATAGAAGTATACAGGAGTACCTAGTCATCTATACCACAGTCATAGAAGTGTACAGGAGAACCTAGTCATCTATACCACAGTCATAGAAGTTTACAAAGAACCTAGTCATCTATACCACTGTCATAGAAGTATGCAGGAGAACCTAGTCATCTATACCACAGTCATAGAAATATACAGGAGAACCTAGGCATCTATACCATGGTCATAGAAGTATACAGGAAAACCTAGGCATATTGAAGCACCTTTACCAAAAGAAGAATTTTTGATTTGAGCAAGGATGAGATGCTACAACTTTGACTATACCATGGAGACTGCTGGTGTTAATATTTGGAAAATGGCAATCTGAAAAATGCTTCCATTTGCTACATGGGTTTTTTAAAAAATTATTTGTATTTGGAAGAAAATGGATGAATAAATTTTATGAACAAACCACATTTTTGTATTTGAAAATTTGTTTAACTTTTGGCAACATAAGAAAGTATATCTAATTAAGTCTGCGTTAAACCAAGGAGAAGGTGAATTACACATTTATATATAAAAAACCTGTTCCTGTGTCTTGAAGTATAATATAATCATCAAGGGAATTGATAACTTCTTGAAATGAAATTACTTTTTCTCTTGTCTGTCTGTGATTTACTGCCATTAACAAAATATTAAAGTTTGTTACATAACAACACTATACACACACACTACTGTCATTTTCCCTTCCAATTTGAGAAAGAAAGGGGGTATTTGTCTTTTTTTTTCCCAGCTCTCCTTCTAGGCATTAGGATATCTTAATATTTTAGAAATGTATTTACTGCACATACCACCAATAAAACTGTATTTTGTAGCCACCACTCATGTATTCCTTAAAAGAGAAAGGGGTGGGGTGGGCCTAGATTGAGGTCAGTCAGTTTTTCCATGGTAATGTATTAGTTTTGTCTACAAGAAGCATACAGTCCTATCTACCACAAACAGCACCTGCAGACAAGAGGGTTTCAGAGCAAGAATTTGGATGTATCTTAACATAATGCCCCTTGCAAACCCAAAGGCAGATGACCAGAATTAATCATTTACTCCCCTACTGAAGGGGGATTTGAGATTATCTGTGTTAACAGAATGTGTGCTCATGAAGAGCCCCTGTAGGCTCACAGAACAGCATCTGAACAGGGTCACAAAGCTTTTTAATCATCAAGCTGAGAAATTGAAACCAAAGCGTGGAGGGAAGAATGGTGTAAGGACTAGTTACTTGGTTAGTTCTTTGTTTATTTTACTTGTCTTAAATTTTCATTTTCCCCCTATAGGAAGAGGGCAGAGTCAGAGTCCAGAAAGAGCAGCTTGCCAAACAGTAAGGAGGTCCCTTCACACCACCCAACAGACCCAGTGGAGTTGAGGCGCCTTAACTTTCAAACGCCAGGTAAGTGACTCACTCTGTCTGTCACAGACGGTCATAGTCCAGTTGGCATTGTCTTGAGAAATGATATATCACCGGTTTTGATCCATTTTGTCCATCCCGATCTTTTGTTTTAATATGGATGAAGTTCACATATATATACAAAAGAGAGGAATTTAATTACGTTGTTAAATCTAAAATGGGACAGGGAAGAGAAAGATGTATAATTTGTCCTTAGCCTTTAGAAAAGTATCTATCATTTTAATGGGAATGACATGGTTTATTTATGTTCAGTGATACCAATCTGGTTTCTCATCTTATAAAGTAAATGCATGAGTAAATAGATGAATATGGCAATTGTTCTTCTCAGTGGGATATTTATTTCATACTTTGCTGTCTGTGTTTGTGGTACCATTAATGTAGGAAGTGAAGAGAGGAAGAAAAGGAAAAGAGGGGAGACGAACACAGAGGAGAAAGAGAAGGATGGATGGAATGAATGAACAATTTCATTTCTTAAAAAAACTTAATTTTATTAAATTTCACTGACCAATTTAAGTTTCAGGCTGTAGAAACTTTTGAATAAATTGAGATGTGAAACAGATACTTATTCTTAAAGAATATTAAGTGCTTCAACAGAGAAAAATACTATTCTACTGGGGGATAGTTTTATAATAATATTAATTTAAGACTATTTCTGCTTCTCTTTCTTCTGACCAAACTGTTTATGTTAAGTGAATGGCAAATATCAAATGATAGAGAGAACTAAAATAATCATACTGAGCAGTCCTAATAAGTACCTTCCCATAGTGAGAAAGACAAAGCATTGATCTAAAAAGTCTTTGGGATTAAAATTTTGTTGTAGTGATATACCCCACACTGCTCGCAGATGTCTTTTGTTTCTAATTAATGTCTGAATGCTCTAACTCCCAGTGTGATACCCTGTAGGTATTAAACTGTACATTCTCAATGAATTGCTTTGAATTGTGAGAATGCGTGGCTTATTGTGTTTAGCATATTTTTGTGCATGGAGATGAACACAGCGTCTACTAACTCTTCAAATGAAAGAGCTGTTCCCTATTTGCAAGGTGGCTACACAATCATCACAAATGTTGAGTTGTTTAAAATTTTGATTTAAATGAAGTTAGACTTCTTTAAATTTACCTTTTTGAAGGCAAGCATATGCTTTCATAAGTATAAATGGCAGAACAAATGTTCTTAAAACCAAAAGTCTCCTGCACACACTTTTTACATGACTGAGAAATGGAGTCATGTCTATAATGGGTGAATATATATGACTTGTTCTCCAGGGTCATTGCAGCCCTCAGCTTAAACCATGTTGAGTCTCCCCCATGGTGCTTTGTAAAGGCAATTTGATATAAAATAAGTTGGTATAGTAACTCTTCTTTTGCTTAATTTTAAAATGGAAGTATACTGATTACCTCAGAATACAGTCGAGTTCTTAAAGGTGGATACCATGACTCATGCACTTCCTTTATCACCTAACTCAATCCATAGAGGACCCCCAAAGCAACATCACTGTAGGTCAAATTCTTCCCTACTTCCTATTCATTATACCCATAATCTGAGAAAGCGTTCCTCACTGATGCTGCTGTGCACAGCTTCTGTATGAAATATGATCTCTTCTGCAAGCAACCTTGTCCTTCTAGCAGTCGTGAAATCATAGTGCAGTATTGAATTAAGGGATTAGATATCGAAAGAAAAGCACATGTGAGTGCACCTCTCTATTTCTACAGCAGTCCTTCAGAAGGACAAAGTGTGACAGGCAGCCACTTGTCAAAAACGACTATCAGATACAGGTGATGCTGAGCAATAAAACAGCAATACCTCTTCAAAGAGACCACATCTCCAGGGGTCTTCACCTTCTGTGGATGCTTCTCACAAATGTGGCCAACCCACAAGTCCTCTTAAGAATGTATTTTCTTAATGCATGTGGAAATGTGAGATCCACTTATGGAGAAAGTGTGCTAAATTCAAACTGTCATGGGTTGCAGTTGAAGGATCATTATTGTATCATTTAAGAATTTACTGAATTAAAAAGGTTTACAAAAAGGTATCATTTACCCAGAGTTGTCCTTGTTACTGAATGGAGCGTGGCATACAATGGAAAGACGTGATGAAGAAGAAAGGAAATGTGGTAAAGGAAAAGAATCACGCAGGACAGATTGTTCTGCCACACCCAGCACAGCTTTTCATCCAGGAAGCCTTGCTTGTGCTTTAAGCTTGGAGGAACAATCCACTTAAGCGTGATTTGTTTCTGAAATAAGCTCTTTTTCTCCAAAGTATGTGAGCTGATATCCTAAATAATTGACCATTTACAAATGGAACAGACTGAAGTGTTAGTGGCAAATATCTAGAGATATAGCCATTTTCTTTAGCCCATGTGAATTTTCACCAGTGACTGTGAACTGCCTTAAAAACAGTCAGTGGGTAAGAGCTAAATATGGGGCCATTAACCAAGTTACTGTCTGTATTTTTCCTCACCTCTTATTTGAGAATCAGTGGTTTTTCTCAAGCTATAAACTAAAGTGATCCTTGATTAGATTTGGTTGCTACAATGATTCTACTTAGTTTTTATTTTAAATTTTCTATATTTCATTATGTGAAATATCTTTTATATGTATCATGCCTATTAATCTGAAATGACTTGTTCCCAAACAACATTAACAGTTGAGGATATTTGTTAATGGCACGCATAAGTGGGAAATTAATAACCCACGTCTTCACTCCAAAAAATATGACATGCAGTGAAATAAGAAAACTGTGATTTATATATTAGGGACTTACCCCAGAACGTCCCCAGGAGAGTAGGTGATGCCACATGTGACAGACTCTTAGAAATGACAAAGGAGCAAGCAAACACTACCATGTGACATTCCATCAGCTGTGCAGGATGGAGGGAAATGCCTTGTACAGCCCTCTGATTCTATTCTAATTTTCTTTTTAAAAACTTCTTGTGAGTGCTAGATATGTTACATTTTTTTTTATTCTCCTTAGAAAGAATAAATACAGTTAAGGAGTCAGATTTTGTTCCAATTTTGATCGATGGTCCAGTTGTCACATGACATTATTCTGGCAGTTGAACAGTGCACAGACACATTTTAATCATAAACAAATCAGAATGCTGTCCAGTGTTGCTTAGCTAAGGCAAATTTTTGTGTTAACATACTTGTAAAATTTCAGAGAGGAATCCTGATGTTAAACCCATACTTGAGCATCCGAGCAAGCCAGAAAGGCCTAGGCTCTGGGCACAGAACACAGGCTCTCATGTTTATTAATATCATCGGCTGTGAATTTCTTAGTTAAAATTCAAAGCACAGAATATAGAGAGGATACATTTTGTAGAATCTAGACTACTTAATCCTTTAAGATAAGTACGTCTTACATCAGTAGGGCCTCAGTTATTGGTGTGTAGGATAGAGATCTTTGTTACGGAATGGGCAGGTAAACATCTTTGCAACAATAGCAGGTTAACGTTAGAAGGGTAAAGTAAAACTTGGTAGAGGTTTGTTACTCTCCTCTCTCAGCAGAATGAGTTGGGCAGAATGACTGAAAGAAAAAAGAAAGGCAGTAAAGGACCATATTAAAATTATTAACTCCTAGCCAACTTTTTCAAATCATTAAGTTCTTGGGAAATGAGAAAACGATTCAATTATTTAAGAAGCTTTTAGAAGAATCCTAAGGACTACTGGTCGGGCACAGCAGGGTTTCTCCTTCCAAACCAGACAAGCTGAGATAAAGGAAAAAAAGAAAGGAAGGAAGGAAGGAGGGAGGGAAGGAGGGAGGGAAGGAGGGTGGGAGGGAGGAAGGAAGGAAGGAAGGAAGGAAGGAAGGAAGGAAGGAAGGAAGGAAGGAAGGAAGGAAGGAAGGAAGGAAGGGACAGGTATGTGTTCATATTTTTGCATCTTCCAGCAAAGCAAAATGAGTTCACTGTTGAGAGAAGTCTGTGCTCTGTCAAGTACATAGGAGAAGTGAGAGAAGGGTAACCAATAGTGTGGGGCACAGCACCACCCACCACCAACATGACTGCTTCTGTTGCCCCTTCTCCCCTCCCCTCACAAAGATACCCAAACACAACCAAAAAAGTCTCAAGTTTGAAAAGCAAACGCCACAGCTCAAGGCTACCTTTCAGTATGGACCTGACCTTAGTGTGTTTTGGCTGATGGATGATTGATGGTCTGTGAAAAACAAAAATAAGCTGAGAAGTTAATGTATCAGAGATTGTGGTGTCTGCAGCAGACTGCACAGTAGCCAAGTAGATTGTGAGAGGTCATGCAGTAGCTCCCTGGTCCATTGGTGTTAGTAATCCCATCAGTACTGATGCTACACACCTTTATATGTATATGTTTGTTATCTTCAGAGTTTATTCTAAGTAAACATATTCATACAATCTAACGATAAAACATTTCTCTCTTGCATTTTATACTGGTAAAACATTCATTGATTTAAAATGGTAAATTTGGGGAATAAAGGAACATAGTTGTTCAAATCCTTCATTTTGCTAAATCCTACAATAAAATTGAAACTTAAGTCTGTCATTCAATTCAAGAGACATACTCTTAGAGAATATTTTATTTAAGCTATTACTGACCATAATTGAGTCAAATTATGTTGTTGCTTTTCCCTAGAAGCAATTATATTTTATGATGCACAGTTCTCTTTATGTCTCATTTATCATTAGTTTATAAAACAAATTTATAAACATAGTCGAGTAGTTGTATTTATCTCCTTTTAACTAGTATATAAATTATGTTCAAACTGTGACTAATCTTTAAGGAACTGAATTTTTCTCGATGGCTGCTAAGTCAGATAAATTCATGGAAGGTCACTGATTTGATAAACAAATTGTCTTCCCCTTGGTTGATACCTACTAAATATTCCCCTAGCTTCTATCATAAATTGTTTCAGGGAAATTTTGGCATACTATTGAGAATGTAAACACACATGTTCAGGGACAGCAAAAATCATTTGCCACTAGTAATACTGGCCAGAAAAACTGTACTCTGCAAAGTTATAAAGTTTCAGGAAACATTTACTGTGCGGATTAAACATGTATGGAAAATAAATAAAGCAAGCGTGAGTTGAGTATTCATTATATAATATGCTAGGGAACAAAGTATTTTACACTTGAACTTTTGTTTTATTTGATATGTAATATTTTTTCTTAGAAACAACAAATTTTTTATGTATGTATGTGTGTTTTTTTAAACTGGGTATTGAAGCCAGATTTTCCTGCATGCTAGAGCCATTGAGCCACAACACCCAGCTATTTTTTTTAAAAAAACAAAGTTGTGCTTATGATCTGAAATATCTTGGGGATGAACCCCAAAATGTTATTTCTGTTTCATAAATGCCATATATAGCTGTAAAGTAGTTTAATATGATATTTTGGTATACCTGTATTCCTGCTGCCACCTACCACATGAGGTTAGATGTGGAGTTTTTCACTTATACAACAAATCAAGGCTCATTATATTTTGAATTTTGGAAGTATTAGCATTGCTGTTTTAGTATTTGAATTGCTGAGCCTCTTTTTAATAAACATTTCTCTATGGATAATATAGTTATTTGATTAAAGGACACTGTAAAACTATTTTAAAAGCAAATTTACCTTTATATCTTTTTAGAAATGTTTTCCAAAGTTGCACTGCAGTTTTTAATATTTTGAGTTTATAGTGTTAGTTCATAGTTTCAGGGAATCTGAACGTGTTGACAGAAAGGGACCGGCAGTGTATACATTGCAGGTGTAAGTCTGAGCACCCTTTGCCTCCCCCACCTCCAGAGCCAGGCTGAATTTTAAGAGTTCTAACATGTATGAACATACCATCTTTAGATCAGGGTGGTTTACGATCATTACGTTGCTGTCTATCTTGGTGTGCACGTCACCACCTGAGTCCAAGCCATCTAACCCTGTTAGAATCCTTCCATTTCAATGCTCTACTGCCAGCAGGGAAATGAGCTGTGAGAGACAAAAAGGAAATTCAGTTCAGCATTTCTTAGTTATCTGGACTGGTTAAACCTTCCTGATTCTCACACAGGGCCAGTTTCTTTTAGACATTTGAATACAGTTCAATTAAAAAAAAAAAGTTTCCTAGTAACAGTTTTCTTAATCCTTGTGCACAAGGAAGCTTAAAGCATGACTACATGGGAACTCTTGCAAAGTACATTTGACCTCTACCCTGGGGATGGGCTCAGCCAGCTGTAAAGTACTTGGAGCAGCTCCCCTAGGGATGCATTCTATTGACTGAGAAACAAAGTTAAAAACGAAGGTCTGGAGAGGGAGAATCTGGGGTAACCATTCTGGGGAATTTGGGTGATGCTTGGCCCTACAAATAGAAAAAGATCACCAGGTTATTTACAACATCCACTTCCAGCTCCCTGGTAGAAAACAGGTATATGCATCACTTCTGTTGACAAGATAAGCCTGAGTGCTTAACATTCCTGCTTCTCATAGTGTTGGTCTGTGAGCACAAGGGCCTCATTTCCTCTGCATCTTACCTTTGTCATTCACGTCAATTCAGCACTGGCAATTCTGCAGTTGCTGCTTGAGAGATGATGAGGATTTTTAGCTGTGTGGACAACGCCCTCCCCCGTCTGTCCCACTTTTCCCCTTGGCACAGGAAGCGCCACAGCAGAGTAGCTTCCATTCTCAGTCACCACCCACATCTCCACATTCAGAACTGTGACTGGCATGGAGCTGGCCCTCATGTTTGGTGTTGCTGTTCAGATAGTAAAGGTATGCTTTTCTTTCCTGAAAAGCAAAAATTGGTGAACAAAAGCAGTCCTAGAAATCTGTTCCTCACAAGGGAAAAACAGTGATGCTTCCTTTGTAAAAGGGTCTATGGTACTACTGTTAGTGATCTCTGGTTACTGGTTGTATCATCCTGACTCCCTCAGCCCTTTGATTCTGTCTTTTTCCTAGAAAGTCAGTTCCTATTCAGACAGGAATCAGGCTAATGATATCAAACAGCTTAGTAGTGTTTTTGCTATTCACTACTTAGATGAACAAATACAACTCCTGGAATCTTGAGTCCTGTTGTATAAAATAAAAGCACTGGACTCCATTATCTCCAAGATGTATCTCAGCTAAAAAAACAAACAAGCATAGTTTTAAAATTTTGTTTCGTGTAAAGAAGCCACTGTAACTATTATCACAAATATGTACCATGTTGAAAGTAGTCACCTTTTTTTTTTTTTCTCCAACCTGATGAAGACACCATCAGGACTCAGTGTAGCATCATATCTGACAGATGCGTGGCTAAGTATGAACACTCTGCTCAGGGTCAGTCAATGTAAGCCTTTAAAATGTGTTTCTGTTGTGTATTTGTTGCCTTGGATCAATGAGTTCCGGGTCCTGGCACTTCCTTAGCAGTTGATAGCCATACTAGTAATGTCTATAAAGGAATAATGTCTGCTAGTGGGGTGTCACAAGAATACAAGGATATCACAAGCAAAAAAAGTTTTTTTTGTTCTCATAAATTGTGATGTGATTTTTGAGCATAAAATATAACAAATGAATTCACAAAGCTCCTGCTGTCTTCATCATGAATTCCCATAGGATGAAAACTGCTGCTAAGAACTTAAATCATTAGTGTCTGGTTCCCACACACAGAGGTCCTGAATTAATTGGTCTGATATGCATCCTGCAAAAAGGAATTTTGAAATACCCAAGAATTAATGTGAAAATATTGTTCTGAATGAACACGCACGCACACACACATACACACACACACACATGTGCATATTTTCTGGATGTAAATAATGGCCAGGCTACCAGACAAAAGCTGAGCAGCTACTACAATAATATCAATTTAATCTTCTTAGTATTCTTAGTGTTTAATTTTTCATCCAGAATATAGTAATATGAATTATTTAAAATGAATTTTCAGCACTGGACAGTGAACAAATTGCTTGGAAATATTTTTGAAATAAACCCTTTGTCTTAGTTAGAATTTCTATTGCTGTGAAGAGACACCGTGCCCACAGCAAAGTCTTATAAAGAGAAACATTTAATTGGCATTGTCTTTCTGTTCAAAGCGTTACTCTGTTATCATCATAGCAGGAAGCATATTGGCCCACAGGCAGGCATGGTTCTAGGGAAGTAGTTGAGAGTTCTACATCAGAATCATCAGGCAATAGGAAGAGAGAAATGCTAAGCCTGGCTTGGGCATTTGAAATCCCAAAGTCCACCTTCAGTGACGCACTTCCTCCAAACAAGACCACACACACTCCAATAAGGCCACACATCTAATGCCATTTCCATAATCATTCAAATATGAGTCTATGGGGGCATTCTTGTTCAAACCACCACACCCTTGATGACTATTTTCTGACACAAAATAAGGAGCTTTGAGTTAGAGTAATTTTATCTCATGTTTTATGCAACAGCAGACTGATGTTGGTATTCAGCTTTACACATAAGCAAGGCAACATCATCATATAGAGTATACACTGTTTTGGCTAGCTAAAGAAAATTTACCTAAACATAAATAGCAGACAACACAAGTAAATAATAGTTTTCAAGTTTACAAACAATTCTCTCCACATCTCAAAGCAATAAGTTAAAAAAAACCCTTTTATAGGAACCACTCCTAAAAGACTCTTGTCTGTTCAGAGCCTCTATCAGTGTACTGGAATAGTGTCGTGAAGAAGGGAGCCACTCCAGAACTAACTTACTTTCCTACTTTGGTCTTACAGATAAAGACACTGAGATGCTCAATTACAGGTCCCTGTTAAGTAGGTGTCAAAATAGAAGTAACTTTGTATTTTGTATCATGGGCCTACGTTTCCTTCTTACTCCATGCAATTCTCTTAGGTTCACCCCTTGGGTATGAAATGGCTATTCTGCCATTTATACTTGTCCTAGAAATTGGGTACAGATTATGCAAACTGTCCAGTCCTAAGTAACAGTTCTTTAATGCTGTTCACAAAGAAGTAGCTCAGATTTATTTGGATTTCTCTGTAATTAGCTTCCAAATTAGTACTTTATGACCACATGTCAGAAGTAAATATGTGATCACATCTTGTATTGTTTCCTATGGTCTTCTGCTGTTATACTAATACTTTTCCCATCTCCAACTGGCTTTACTTTTGCAGCTTTGAGCAGTAATTCAGTCCCCTACGCCTCCCTGATTGGCTCTGTGTCCTCCCTCTCTAGCCAAACCACCACTCAGTCCATATATGATAATAGCTCTCTCCCACGATTCGCTCGAAAAGGTCTAAACATCTTTGTCTCTATTACCTTCTCTGTTAAAGCACTGCAATGATGTCCACATCAGCCCATTCCCATGTCCAGATCAGTCTAACATCTCTGTGCTTCTGCATTTCCATTCTTTTCTCCGGGGAGTGCCTCATCTGGATGAGCTCACTCTTAATTACACGATAGTTGTCACCCCCTTGTCGCACCACAGAATGTAAATTAGTTTGATTCTACCATCCATGGGAAAATTTTCAGAAAGGCCTCCAAAATTTTGGTCTGAATATATAATTATATCATCAACAAAGAAAATCTACATCTAATCAACTCATTTCTGTTGGCTCTCTACCAAGATTTTGGTTCCTCTGAGTAGACGTTCACAGCCATGAACACAAAGCCACCATAGATCACAGCACTGTGCTAAGCACAGAATCATTTTCTTGAAGGAGCAAAGTTGTTTTGTTTTTTTAACTTAATTTACCATAACCATCGATAATTTGGCATTTCAGATCCAGGAACTTAGGGGGTGACTTTCTCTAATGACACTATTTCTAAAGCACTCCTACGAAGTCCTGTCACATTGGGCTAATGGTCATCCTTCCAGCCTGTTACCCTGCAGAGTTACAGTGACAGCAGAGCATCACCAGAGCTTCCAGTTGGAGCTCCCCGCTTCTAATTTTCTACTTCAGATGCTTCCCTGGGGGCATGTTAGTTCACTGTCTCAATCCAGCTGGAATTTGCGTCTCTTAATATCCGAGTCAGCAATTCTCTCTCATGGTGCACTTGCAAAATTCATCCCAATGAGACAAGATCAAATCATGTGAACAGAGAGGGAAAAGCATCAGAAAAACACAAGAATCATCAAAATTAACAGCAGATTATTTTTAACAAACACTGTGAAATTAATGTGGCTTCAGCTGGCCGACTGAACTAAGATGTATTTGGCCCCTCTGCTTTCTTTTCTTTTCTTTCCTTGTTTTTTCATCTATCATATGCTTATTTTCCCGAATTCATTTCACATGAGGGACAAAGATGTTTACACCTGAAGTAGCTTGTAGGTTTGCTGGGAGTTGAAGAGTGAGACCTGTGGGGGCATAATACCTCTGTGCTCTTGCGTGGTCATATGTAAATGGCTAGACGGCTGCAACCCCAGCCTCTACAATCTGCTACTAGTGGAAACATTTTTGAAGTTCAATTTGGTTTGGTGTCCATGTGTTGTCAGTAGCCATTGTCATGAGCTGTTGTGCATGTCCTCTTCTGTGTCCATATTTGCATGTGAATGTTGTCACCTGACATGTTTGTGAAATACTAAAGTGATCCTCATCTATGTGTGGTAAACCCTGCACAAGCTTGCATTGTATTAGTCCTTTATAAAGGTGTATCACGCTAGCCATTTCATTTTTTAAAACATATCCATTCAATTTTTTTTTAATTTTTATTTACACCATCATTTCCTTTGCAGGTTCAGATGATTCCGGTTACCCTGGTAACCTTCATTTTTCAAGTTAGTTTTCTTTGATTATACATAAGTCACTTTCTGTTTCCTATCAGGCTGCTCCTCCTCCCCCTTCAGGCCTTCTTCACTGTCTGTTCCTTGGTTGACTTTACACCATTTAATTCCACACAATTTCCATTTCACACAGTGCAGGAGAAGGAGTCTGAGATGGCATAACAGTAATTACTCAAAGCAGCAGTTGACATCAGGCCCGACTTTCAGTTTTTCCTGCTAGCTAACCTCATTGATTCATAGCACAGTTAACCCTTTCTTCCACACTAGGAATGCTAGTTTGGGGAATATGCTTGGTGAATTTCTTACTTGGTGCCAAAATCCTCCCATTAGAGCATGTCCTGCTTTGAGTAACCAGACTATCTGCCTGCTTCTTCACATAAAACATCTTTACTACTCACATGTTCTCAGGCCATTTCTAACTACAGCATTCACTGTGTTTTGGAAGTGTTAACATCATGTGGTTTTTATTCAAATATGTTTCCTCTTCATTTCTAATAGGTATGGCTAGCCATCCTCCAATCCCTATCTTGGAACTTGCAGATCATATTGAGAGGTTGAAAGCAAACGACAACCTGAAGTTTTCCCAGGAATATGAGGTAATACACTTCTTTATGTGGCAGAACTGCCAATGAATGCCTGCCTTTTTCTTTGTCTAGAAAGTTAACATCAGTACTTTTTTATTGAAATACAACTCCAAATCATCTACAATTTCTATAAATAAGCAATTAAATCATTATAGTAGCTGCATTTTATAGGTATTGTTGTCTATTCTTTCAGTGTAAATTGAGTGATATTTGTCCTTTCTTTTCTTGTTTTGGATATTAGGTCCATAAAATATTCTGACTCGGTAAACTTCTAAGTGTTCCAAATTGGTGAAAATTAATTTATTCGTGGTAGGAATTTTTGCTGAGGAATGGCGGTGCACACCTTTAATCACTGCACTAAGGAGGCAGAGGCAGGCAGAGCTCTGTGAGTTTGAGGCCAGCTTGGTCTACAGAGTGAGTTCCAGGACAGCCAGGGATACACACAGAGAAATTCTGTCTTGGAAAACAAACAAACAAAGACTCTTCACTGAAAAAGTCATAATATATCATATCATCAGGAATAAGTAGCCCTTTTTATTTGGCTTATTTATTCCATGTGCATGTGTTACATGTGAGTGTGCATATGTGGAAATCTGAAGACAAGTTCCAGGAGTCAGTTCTCCATTCTGCGTGGGATTCTGGGAATCTAGGTTGCTTTCCTGCTGAGCCATCTTGCTGGCCTTTTAAGTATGAGAATTCTAAATAAAATGTTTCCTATGGCCTGAAAATTCTGTGCTTGAATCATCTTCCACTGTGGAAAAGAATGCTAGTGCCAAGATTATCAGAAATGTGCCTGTTTCCAAACTAACTAGTATCGTAAAATCCCAGAGTCCTTAAAGATTCTATGTGAATTTTTGGTGACGTGTGTGTGTGTGTGTTTGTGTGTGTGTGCTGTGAGTGTGACATTTTTGAGCAACATGTTATAAACCTGGCCATTTTTAGTGTTCCATAGCAACAAGGGTCCATGGAGAAACCTGTTCATGTGTAACTACTAAAGGAGCATCATTGTTCTTGCTTTTTATGTGTTGCAGCACAAGATTTAAATATATCACAAAAATCTTCTAATTGTTACAAACAACAGGAGAGATTTCAGGGACTGGCTTACTGGAAGTCTTAAAGATGGCTCTTCCTCATACCTTTCTTTGTTTTTGCTGCATCAAGTTCAAAGGCAGTTGTCTAAGATGGTCTTTCTCTACCATGTCTAAAAGTCTGTCCTATCACATGCAGTGAGGAATCTCTAGATCTACCCTTGAGGGGCCAGAGAGATGACGAATCTCAGATGTGCCATATCTGAGAATGTGAAGCAGAAGGCCCAAGGCAATCTACCTACATAGCTTTCCTAAATTCTTCAACTCTCTTTCTCCACCTCTCTGTCTTTCTCACTTTTACTTATTTCTGTTTCTTCCTTTCTTTTTAGTCACCCGCACCCACTGCCCAGAGTTGCTGATTGAATCCACCAACTATTAGATGCAAATTAAAGACTGCTCTCACAATGAGCTACAGAGTCGATATTTCCTTTTTATTTTGAGACAGGATCTCATTAAGTTTCTCAACGTATCCTCAAACTTAGCATCATCCTATCCACTTCCTGAGTGGACCATAGAACTGGGCTTCCTAATTTTATGCTGGATAAGCAAATTATCCGAATTGGTGTCTACTGCTATTCTGTAGCCTTCGCCAGTTTGCATATTCTAACATTTTTGTACTATTTGATAGAACACAGAGCTGGACTTTTTTCTTTCCAGTGGGCTCAGTCATAGTTTCCTTTTTTCTTAAAGCATTCTGGGAAATTAATACTGCACCAAATATTGTCTTATTTTCTCAAAGTCCTGTTTCTCACCTCTTCACTGTTTTTTTGCTAAAGTATAGCCCTGTCTTGTTAAACCTTTAATATACGTCCAATACCTCATTTGCAGTTTGAGGATAAAAATTGAGTTATAGCAATGAGAAGGAAAAATATATGTAGAATAAATCCTATGGCAAAAGAAACTCTTAATTTGAGGGTCAGTTTTCACCAACGAGAATCTTCACTGTTCTTTATTGTTAAGCTGTTAAGTATTTATTGTTTGTCTGTATATTTTCTTCATGATTCTGCTTCAATTTTTTATTTGTAATGATGTAATAAACCACAAACATTAAAAATATAACCTTTCAGTTGATCGATAAGACAACACGACTTACTTCCAGGAAAATCCAAACCTGTTCAGCAAATGGACTTGTATCCATTGAATAAAATAGCTGGCCTCGCTTAAATATAGAAAGTCTCAAGAAATGTTGCATGCAAAGCTAACCTAATGATCATTTAGATCAGAAGCACTTCATATAAGTAGCCATGAACTGCGAGCTGGCATTACTAACATTAACAGCTTCCCGAGTCACCTCAGCCATTGACATGATAGTGCACACAGACTCTTCACTACTCATCAGTAAGATGATCTGGGATTAAAGCTCCCTGGGCGGGAATTGACTGGACTGTTTCTTAACAGCCATTAAGGAGATATTTAAGTTGTGTACTCATGTGTGGTAATAAGAATAAAGCCTTTGTATAATAATATCAGAGCCACACTTTGGGAAATTATTTTCTTATTAGCTAGTATGTAAATTTAAATATGTTTTTAACTGATTTTCAGCAAGAAAAAATAAAAGGGAAAACTTGTTACTTTCAAGCGCCTCACTATTTCTACTCAATCACTGTGGATTAATGTTTATCCTTAAACTGATTAAAACAAAAATTTGTCACCGTAATTTGAAACAAAGGTTAAAAGCATGAAAGTTGTTTACAGTGGTCCTGAGGACACAAGTCAAATTACACATCAAGTCCCATCAATGAAGTCAATGACAGATGAAAGTATAGCCTGGAAATGTCTAAATACAACGTTAAGTCATGTTAAATGCTATAGGTTGTCAATGCTTTAAGCTTTCATGTTCTTATATAAGAATAAAAAGTAACTGAAATATGAGCAATCTCAATATACCATCTATCATGTACTAAATAAAGTCTGCTCTCAAAGTCAATTGATTAGACTTACAAACTTATAGAACTAAAAACAAGTGCAGGTTTTGCAACGCAGAATGGCATTATTTGGATTATGTGGAAGTGAAGTTTATTTTAAGTTCAGATATCTAGAAGCTGGCATGGTATAACATATCAATAATCATAGCATGTGGGATGTATATAATCATAATATATTTAAGCCTACCTTGGGCTGTATATAATGAGTCTCTGTCCTCAAAAATTAAAATAATTCTTTCGAGGATTCCTCCTTAAATAAAGTGACTCAGTTGGTAAACCTCTGTAGCAGCTATGGTTCTCTATTTTAAAAATAGCACTAGGAGAACATCGGTGAAAGTTCTAGGAAGCCCTCATTTTGAAAGACGACATCCTTTGTTGAGGATTATGCAAGATAGAAGATGATTTTCCCCCTCTTCACTGCTTCTTGTGGTGGCAAGTACATTTAGATTCAATTCAATGATGTCTACCATCAGAGTCATTATTAGCAATGCATATACATAAATATATATGCACAAATACATCTTACACTAGATGCACTGTGATACCATTCCAAAAAGCTGTATGTAGAGAAAGGGCATTGAGTAGACTTGTGATGGTATTGTTCATCTTAGAGAATTAGGTGACATGAAATTAGACCAGTGTGGAAGGCCAAAATTTGTCATTGCTCTGGCAATGGTGAGACTTAAGTGTTTTGATGGTAAGAAAGGCATGAGATTTACTGCAAACAGATTTGCATCTTCGTTTGGACACTTTGCCCTGTTGTAGATTTGCACAGTGGCATACCATAATAAGTTCCTCATCTAGAAACTGTATGTTAGGAGAATTAGGAAACTCTTGCCTGTAAGTATGGAAATGGCAGTTTTAAAACTGAAAGCTTCCTATAAAGGGAACCAGTGAAAGCTGGTAATTATGTCCATTACTTTAAAAGCATTAAGTATATATTAAAAGGTTAAGATTGTGTATTAAGGTCTTATTGTGCCCATTCTGAAGAAAGTCATTCTCTCATTAAACAGGTATGCCAATGAAATTTTTTTACAGTATAATAGTTTTTTTGATTAAAAACCTTCTCAGGTTTTGATCATAACTCAGAGCATATTTACAAATTCCTTAATAACGTTAATCTGTCATGTGTATAATGCACACAAATATAGAGAAACTGTGGTAAAGACCAACAATTAGGGGGATCATAGATAGCAATGCTGGTTTAGGAATAGATAAGTTCGAACTCAAAACTGTACAGTTTCCTGCCATCTATGAATTGCCAAGGCAAGGTGCCCTCCTAAGCAAGACTGGTAGAAGTAACTTTCTCTCTTCACTCTGGAGGAGTAACTTTCTCTCTTTTTCCCGGTGAAATAGATTGGGTAAGCTGTTGATATAGACAAATTTGCTCTGTCCAATGAGTCAGGGCCCCCGGCATGCAGATATTCAAGGGATCATGATTGAAGTGCTTTAGGAAGATAAAAATAAAGCCTGACTTCCAATTTGGTTCTCAACAGTTTTTCAGTTTCTCCAACTCGCAAATCCTAATTTAAGTAGTCTAGTTTTTAAAACGCTGGTCTGAATTGAGAGATTAACATGCCTTAAAACACAGTGACCAACAAAATCCCTTCAAATTCCTGACAGCTTGCTTACAATTTCTTTAAAAACGTTTTTACATTATTTGAGAATTTCATACATTTATTCACTGTGTTTTTCTCAAATCCACTCCATAATCCCTCCTTCATGACTCTTACCAGAATTGATGCACTATGTCTCTTCTCAATTTTCATATATATTTTTTCTTAACCCACTGAGTCCAATTAGTGCTTTCAATATGGGTACGGTTTTAGAGCCATGCCCTGGAGCAAGAGCAACCTACCAGGATCCATATCTCAGAAGAAAACTGACTCTCTCCCCCAGCAGCCATGGGTACTCCAGCTGTGGGCATTTCTTCATTGGCCGCCAAACTCCACACACCCTGGGATTTGGGCTGGCTTGTTTTGTTCAGGTTCTGTGCATGCTGTGAGATCATAAGTGTAACAACCCTGACATGTTCAGCAAACACTCTTTCAAAGCAGTCTTCCCAGATGCTTCCTTTGGTCTCACGAGAGCATGAACTATTACGGGCTAACTAACCAGTTTCTGATGGAATTTAAATTCTCCCTAAACATTCCCCCATCCTCTTCTGGTGGTCACCCAAACACAGTTCTCAAAAATCTTCTTTAAGATGTTAGTGATACCTTTTTCTATTTGTAGCATTACCTTAATATTCTTTTTTTAATTTATTTATTTATTAAAGATTTCTGCCTCCTCCCGGCCACCGCCTCCCATTTCCCTCCCCCTCCCCCAGTGAAGTCCCCCTCCCTCCCCAGCCCGAAGGGCAATCAGGGTTCCCTGTCCTGTGGGAAATCCAAGGACCCCCCACCTCCATCCAGGTCTATTAAGGTGAGCATCCAAACTGCCTAGGCTCCCACCAAGCCAGTACGTGCAATATTCTATATTAAAACAACTCTCCGCAATCCTTTTATTGGAATTAGTAACTGACAGGTTAGTGATTCTCAGAAGTCCTCACTAGAGTTCAACTTTGGCTTTTTTTCTTGTCATAAAGCCCAAACCCAAGTTTTGTTACTATCCAAAGAGATGGATATCTATGATAACACTTATGCCACCCAGCCATTTATCATCTACGTTTGCCAAAGATTTCTCCCAGTTCTCATGTCAGTGATCTTCCATCCCCTTTGTGCCAAAAATAATGAGGCTCTTCTACAAAACTTTCCAGATATAAAAAAAAAGGTCTGATTTTATAGCAACATATATGTTAAACCATTATGGAATAAATTCTGAATAATGTAGTGTAGGAGGTAAAATAATAAGATTAATGTTTCCTTGATGAATAATAAAATACATAAAGATATTTCTGATATATGTGGAGACATTAAGCATTGTTTAGATAAAATTTTTAAATGTATGAAGACATCAGAATATGAGCTTAAGAAACAAAAATTGCCTGATATCACATCCTACTGTGTGATAGAAGTGAGAATTGATGCTGTGTTCTTATTCACTCCCTTTGAATTATCTCCCCTCGAGAAGTAAATCCTCTTCTGTATGTCCTGATTACAGAACCTAAGAACCATAACCTACTAAATAAAAATATTTCTGCTGAAACCCTCTGCAGATGCTGTAGTTACCACTTTGCCTTGTATAGTTACACATCAGAATAGTTGGTGGTTTTCCTGAGACATGTTGATGGTATATTTATTTCATCTAGACATACTTTGTCTATCCCCAGTGGTAAATACTATATTCCTCCAGAGAAGAGACAAACATTGTCTGTCATCAAAGCAGTGACCACAAAAGAAAATATTTTCATTTTTCCTATAACAAAGATCTTGATATATTTGACCATGCAACAGTACATTCACAGACACAAAACTATCCTCTATAAACCATTGCATGTCTGTGTGTGAGTGTGTGGATTTGTGTGCATGTGTTCTACTTTTGAATCTGTTGGATTTCTCTAGGGATTAATGCTTCTATTTCCCTGAGGAAATAAAGCAGTTGATAACAAAAATTGTTTTTTAACTTCTTTTGCAACATAGAAAATTGAAACATTTGCTAAGAGTCTGTTTTTGTTACTTTTTTGAACAAATTGTGGTCACTTATATAGTGGAATGAAAAATGAATAATTTCATGAACAACAAAAAAAAAGAGTGCAAATGTTTTACTCACTGGTATTGATAATTCAAGTTGAGGAAGATGAACATCTAAACTTACTAGTCAATGTGAGATTCTCCTGAAGCTGAAGAATTGTGAGGCAGGATTCTTTCCTACTTTCATAGAATATAATACATCTACCCCTCAAGTTGGGTCTTGATCCCTCTCCCTGTCACTTAGGGCATTATATTTATTGAGCCAACAGTAGAAATAATATGGAAGAGTGGGAAACTGCACAGGCCTTGGTGTCAGATGACCACAATTTGGACCTTGGCTTCGGAGCATGAAAATAAACTTTGTACATAGTGATGCCCATTGGAGTTTCTGATAGGAATGCTCACTCATCTTGGGAAATGTTGCATGTTCCATTACATGTAAATAGTTTCAATGTTAAGATGCCACATAATTTATAGACCACTGAGAAAGAAGCATTAATTCCGTAATTATAATCTTGTCACAAGCTGTAAGATGCCAGTCAACCAGAAATGTAACAATATTGAAAAAAAACTGTGTCTTAAATGCAGTGAAACTCTGGCCTCTTTCTATTCATGGCCAAATCCCTAAGGCTTTGCTGAATCCAGTAAAACATGATATAATAGGGAAGAATAAAGAAATCTTCGTAGCTTAAGCCAGCACCATTAGCTGTTACTGTTTGCTTTCCTACATTTCAGAGCCATGCTGTGTTCAGAATTTCCTAGTCAAGTATCAAGGCGTCTCAGCATGTTTTTGGCCACATGGTGACAAGTTTGCCATTGGGTATACAGCAAATGATTAGCCAAAGTGTATGCCTGGATGAATTTTGAAATAAACATTCAGTTCACACACACACACACACACACTCACACACACACACACACACTTCTTTCTTGTGATCAAAATTTCTATAACCAACAACAGGAGCCCATAGAACAAAGACTGTCTTGTGTAAAAAGAGCTGGTTTCCCAATCGACATCTCCACCTGGTCTATCAGCAGCACAGCCTTATTTTCAGACCCTTTTCTTTCGGAAAATAGACTGTTATTATCTTTAGATCACACAGAAGTGAATACATTTTAATGCAGACCCTTTAGATTTAACTCAAAAGTGCCTATTGATTAAACTCCCTATGTAGTCAAGGAAGATGGACAAGAAAGATGGACCTGGCAGTTGACAATCTGAGAAGATGCTCTCTTTGGTCCATAGTTCAGAAACAACCTCACCAACCAAGATGTAACAGAACAGAGAATCCCTTCCCAGCTGGCTGTCATTCTATATCTTGTAAACAAATGTAGCAGGACACAAAGACACAGCGGCTCATCTTAGAAGCACTGGCCAAAATCAGAGTGTTGATCTGTGCTGAGTCTTTCATTCCTGCTGAACTCATGCAGATATTAAGAACTCAGAAGGCAGCCAATTTACCAAGCTTCAGACTTTTCCAGTTTTTATTCCTAAATTCACTTTTTAAAATTCCTTTTTTTCTTATTTTCTTAGCAGCATCAAACTTGGTGTCTTCAAACCCATGCAGTTTTGTGTTTACTTCTGTGAGCCCTACTCACCCCAGGGAACCTTCACATCACATATGTATAGTTGTCTGGTTTGCAGACCTTGATCTAATCTAACTTCCCCTTTGCTGACGGTCTTTTGGCCACTGCTGGACATGTCCTGGAGTGGCTTCCTACTTGCTTTCATGTGGAGCCCATGGCTCTTGGGAAACAATCTAACATGTCTGTAGTTCCCAAGGAAGCTTTCACTTAAGAGAGACAGCTAGGGAAAGGATTGGAAAAGGTACCATTTTGAAGTTTTATTGTGGTTTTGAAATGAAGTTGATATTTTATAGCCAGAGTGTAAATTAGTATTGGGAGCTGCAAGAGAACAACCAGCTGTAGGAAGAGGTTTTGGAGTCCAAATCTAGGCATCTTTTCAGTCATCCAGTTACGAGTTGTGTTGTTTAAATCCAGAACAGATGACTTTGCTTTGCCTTGGCTTCCTCTTATTTAAAATGAGATTATTGCTTGTCCTCATTAGGATGTAATTAAGACAAACTGTGGTGGCACCTGGCCTCTCCTGCTCTCTTCTCAGGGCAGAAGTGTTCCTTGATCCTGGGGGTTCAGCACACTTGGCCAACATGTCAGCTACTCTGATTTTCCCCGCACAAGTTATTTTGCACTTTATCATATTTCCTTTTATTTTTTCAATCAATTAGGCAAAGGGAAGGGGTAAAGAGGATGGAGAGTAACTAAGGTGTCCTTAGAGTTCTTTGCATATTTAATGTCTACCTTCAAAGATAGGAGAGAGCTATCTATATTAAAATATCCACAACAATCGAGCAAGTAATTCATGTTTACTGATTTGTCAAAGGCTATCCTAGTGTCTTTGCTGTTGTCTATGCCCCTAGGGAATAATCTTAGATCTCAAATGTTTCTTTGTTTTATTTGGAATAAGAAGACTGTTTGAGTAGCGTCTGTTATTTGACAAACATTTAATGCTGAACAACAAAGGTCAAGAAGTTATCTGGGATAAATCCCTAGTCTCCTAAGAAATCATGAATATCTATAACTGAAAAGGAGAGTGGGAGTAAGGCAGGCATGGAGAGAGGCTTCCCCAAGAGAGAAAGATTATTGCAGTTGTAAGACTCCAGGTTAGGAGAGATATGCATACAAAGGTATGGAGGTGGAACAAGGAATGACTTCCCTGGGGACTCTGAGCTGTGATGTGGCTACAAGTGCCATAGCATAGTCATGTTGCTGCCAGGTGCCATAGATGGCACAGTCCTTAGAGGTCACCATACCAGGAGAGTCCGTCAGCACTGAGTATCCCAAAAGTATTTTCAAGTCGTGAAAACCACTCCCCACTCATAAGCATGAAACAAGCTGAAAAAATGACCTGAAGGACCCAATCAATGCATCTGTATTTCTATTTCCTCAGACCCCAGCTTCGTGGGAGAATTTTAGTATTGCTGCATTGAGAAGCTAGAGTGAAGCTGCTGAGAGTCTGTTATCAAAATCACCAGGATACCATTGCTTACCTGTGTATTTAAGTGGCAGTGGGAAGGTTTAATATCATTGTTTTGTTATGTCTGGCTAACACTAAACTGTGGGTGAACATAGGATCATGTTTGGGGAGTATATAGAAAATTAAAGACAAGGATCTGAGCTCTGAGACTTTACCAGATTTATAGATTTGGCTTTGTTTTATTTTATAATCATCACAAGAACAGCAGTTAAAGTATTTATACATACAACATAATCAAAACTTAATTATTTCTCACTTGCTCAGTGTTAAATCAGACATTCATCAGAGGAGGTTCTGTCCAGAGGCTTAAGCTTACTCTTGACACTTAATTCATTCTTCTTCTCCTTGTTTCTTCTTTCTTTCTGTTCTTGTCAATTGAGTAATTTTCATAATATCCTTTTCATTTTAAACTGTATAAGATTGATATAATAATAACATCTAGCCTCTCTACACGCTCCCCAAGGTAGATAGTACTCATGTGCCTAGCCATCTTGAAAATACCTGATAAATAATAACTCCTTCTAGTCATTCTGGAAGGTTCTATTAGTATAGCATGTTAGACAAGAGGGCTCTGAGCAAAGGGAAGTGAGGTAACTTGCCCATAGTCACATCACTATTACTAGGTCAAGCTAGAATGTAAACCATAAACCACCTGGTCTGGTGTCTGGATCACATTGTAACCATAACAAACCATTGCTTCTGCTCATTCATTAAAGAAATTTTCACTCTGCCCATTTCTTTACTATAGTTTAAGCCCACTTTCCTAAGGTGATCCCATGGCCAGAGATTAAATTCTTTTGAACAGGAGGATTTTTTTCTTAGTGGGCCTTTACTGCTACGTCAACAAAGTTCGAGGGTAGCCAATACTACATAAACCCTGCATCAGAACCACTTCCCCCCAAAATTAAATTAAGAAACAAAACCAGCAAAACCCACCACACTCCACCCAAAGTCAACAACTTTTCTGTAGTCACATGTAATAATTGTGAATGTCACTAGATTCTGACCACTAGGAAAGCAGAGGAATAGAGAAGATTGCCTAAGGGACTAGAAGATACAGAAACAGTCTTGACTCTCAGATGGGGTGGGTAGCACTGAAGTGTTTCTCATCCTAACATTTCAGTGCTAGATTGAATCAACTGGCCTGTGAATCCTAAAGATAAAAATATTTACCTATCAACAGACTCCTTTCCACAAATGACAAATCATAACCCAGCATCATTTATATAAGATCTAAAATTAAAGAGTATCTTGTTCATTCTAACAAATAGTCACATAATGCCACTAAAATAATATTATATAACTCTTCCTCTTAAGATTTTAAAAACATTTGTCTGTTCAAAATCCCCCTTTTTATTTCAGTAACTTAACTTTAAGGAACTCCCAGTAATTGGAAAAAAATAGACTTTTAACTCCATTGATACAAATTCTGACCAATTTTTATGGTAGAGCATACTAACTTTTTTTTCGCACATTTTTTCCTAAGGTTCTGTGGTAGTAGTTATGTTTGCTGTAATTCCAGCTTTTATTTCCATGAAAGCGTGTCAAGTAGTACATACAGAGCTGAAGGAAGGACAAAGGCCCAGTCACAGGCGATTTGGCTGGGATGCCTTTAAGCCTGCCTTCCCTCACCCTGTATTTAGTTTGCATAATTATTACAACATAAGATATAAGTGGATGTTACAGAGATCAGTTTGCCCTTTTGGTTTCCCATTGTGGAGTGCCCCTCCCTCGAAGGCTCTGTCTGTTCAACACTGTCTCTACGCAGAGAGCAGAAATGCCGCAGTGACTGAGGAAGTGTAATTAGTCTAGTTAATGAGCGGTGACATGCTGCCTCCCTTTGAATTCAGAGAAGCTAGGGTGCTGTCTCTGGGAAGGTGGGAATTTAACCCCCTCTCCAAGTAATTAATTGATGTCCTTGTCATCAGGAGAATAAAAATTTCACCCTAATTGTTGGTAATGGGGGATGTTACTGTGCAAGGAGGCATTGATTTCCTTGTGTCTTTCTTTTCTGTTCTTGCCATATTGATCCTGTCACAGCTCAGAAGTTCTGTTATCTTCAAAATAAATAAATAAATAAACCCGGCTACCTAGAGGCTGTAATTCAGGGGCACATACGTTCTACTGTTGAGTTGTGGTTGAGGAGCCTAGTGTCTTTTAATCTAGTCTGCTTCTGTCACTTTGCTGGAGGGGTGACATTTCAGCTGCTTCTAGTGATGTTGCTGAGGTAATTCGGAAACTTTCATGTATTATGTGACAGATGATGTTTTCTAAGAGTACTCCCTTGATAAAAGAAGGAAAGTATTTCTGGGGAAAGTACAATATAGTATAGTAGATCTTAAGGTCATTCTAACTGGTCTTCTTTATGAGAATTGAGGTTGGAAACTGAATGGGAAATTACCTTTCATCAAAAAAACAAAAAGCTTACATAACAAGTGCTTTTAATTTTTAAAGTATTTATTAAATATATATGTATATTTTTAATGATTATGTGCACCACATGCATTCAAGTCTCCACAGAGGTCAGAAGAGTACATTGGATACCCTAGGTTGTTTATGAACCACGCTGTGGGTTCTGGAAACTGAACCTGGATTTTCTAAAGGAGCAACAAGTGCTCTTAACTGCTGATGCTTTTCTATAGCATCACCAAAGTAGGTGATTTTTATTAGTAGAAAGAAACACAAATCAGTAAAGTTGTAAGCAAAATAAAGAATTTATGTGATGTTTGTTATATGCTCCTGTTTTTTTTAGAGACAAGGTGTCGCTGCATACCCCAAGCTGCCCTTGAATTAATGGTTCTCCAAGCTACTGGATAGAGAAGTCCATCTCTTTTTTTTGTTTTGTTTTGTTTTTGTTTTATTTTATTTTATTCTTTTTTAATTAAAATTTCCACCTCCTCCCCGTTTCCCATTTCCCTCCCCCTCCTCCCACATATTGCCCCCTCCCCCTTCCCCTCCCCCTATCCCCACTTCCTTTCTCCTCCCCCCACTCCATTCCCCCTCCCTCTCGATACTGAAGTCCAAATTCCCTGCCCTGCAGGAAGACCAAGGTCCTCCCACTTCTATCTCGGTCCAGGAAGGTGGGCTCTTGCTCTCTCCTGTTAGCTCTCACCAGTACCTTCAATAATTTTCCTCCAGTTTTGTCATTAAAATATTTGGATGAAAAGAACACTTTGTTTCCCTATGACTTTATCTGTCCTTGGTATCATTTGTTCTTGAAAGAGTTATAGCCTTTTTGTGTTTAATCTATAATTATTGCCACAGCCTCTAGCTTACAATGCCACAGAGCAAGGACTAGAATTTTTGTTAGAAATAGAGCAAGACTGTGAAATGAAGCTGCTCATTCTTTTCATGTATCACACAAAACAAGGAAGATCAATTTGAAAATTATTGGGTATTTTTGTAAATAACCGTAAGAACACTATTCCCAGCCTTGCTAGCGACCTCTGTGCTTTGCGAGTTTAGCACCCAGCTGCTCTTCTCCAGCAAGATTAACTGCCTTCTTCATATTTGCTGGCATTGTGCTAGACTATAGAATAGAAGGCGAATAATGTACACAAGCCTCGTACACAAGGCTTTGAATTCAGCATCTAATGGTCTGTTCAGGGTTTTTTGTTTTGTTTTTTCTCTTATTGATTTTTTTTTTCAGAAGAAACTTTAGTTCTTCTACAGTTTTTTTAGGTTTCAAACACCATGTAGCTGTGAGTTTTACTTTTCTGTAATTAAACGTAGATTCTGTTTATTATATTTCCTATGTTCCCTGGTAAAGGATGATAGGTTTTTTGTTTGTTTGTTTGTTTTTTTTTCTTTTTTCCGGCATTCAGGAAGCTCAGAGGTTTAGTGCTGTTAAAGCAGGAGCAAAGGTCTCAGAACTGTTCTTCAAAGTCTCTATTTGCTCATTCCATGCACAGAAAAATAAGTACTTCAGGCTCCTCTGCTTTTGGAGCTGTCTCAGAGAAATTCATTTCCCCCCTCGTGCTCTGTTACTTTAGTGTATGTAAAATGAGATTAGGGAACAACATTTGTTCTTTATTACATTTCCCTGGCTGAACTGCTTAATGTTTCTGTAGGCTGTGGGAGTGGTTGAGAAGTACGGCATTGGAGGCCACAATTTCAACCAAATTCCCCCAGCTGGCTAAAATGCAGGGCTACAGGGAGAAATGTGGGCACTGCCACGGTATCATATAGATCTTCTTATGTTCTGCTCACTCTCTAAATCACTGATTAAGGTGCTCCGCTTGTTTTTAATATCTGTCTTGGAATAGGAGGATTTGTCTTTCAGAGTATACCATTTATGTTCATTTCTGTGATCATATTGCTATTTTTTTAAGAATGGTTAGCCCCCTTATATTTGTTTGCTCTCCTGTTCTATATTCAACATGCATCTTTCACTTAGAGTTAGCTATAATCAGCCCGATAAAAGCAGACTATCTCCTCTCTAAAATGTCCCCATAAAAGCAATATATGTTTGAAATAAAGTCAGATTATTTTCCATAATAGAGTTCTCATTTGCTTTTAATTATTGATATACTAATAGTGATTTTTATTTTGTGAAAGGAATCCATTTTACAATGACATTAAAAATGATTAAACAGACATAGATAAATTTCCTAGGAAGTTTATGATTTTTTCAGATATGTCCAATGCCGGATCTGAAAAGAAGTATTTTTAATCTTTTGGCATACTCACGGCCTTGTTTAGTTTGTCAAATTTGAGGCATGTTTAGCCAATGAATCACTTTCAGTAGTATTAATAATTGATGCTGAAAAGCTGATGGCTGTCATAATGGATGGGGAGATATTCTGAAGCCTCTCCCACTCTTTCCACCAGGCTCACATTATTTAACTACATTTTATGACCTAATGGATGAAAATCGCAAAGGTTTATGGGTATTTTATTTTTAGCCACACTGTGGTAGCAATTTCGCAGAAGGCAGAGATATATTGTGGGCTGTATTTCTATGAAGGACCTTATCATGAAGGAATATGGACCAGTCAAATGAAAAGCTTTGTCGTGGCTCCTGCCAGTACTCTGGTACCAAGCACAGGATGCTCATCATTTTGAAGTCAGTCAGGATTACATGGAATATTCCAGACCAGTGTGGACTCTAGTGTGAAAGCTGGCTTTCAATAAGGCCACACACACAAAGGATAAGTTAGAATTTAAGCAAGTTTTAGAAAACAGTCATTAGACTGTATTTAGTTCATTGCCACCACGAAGTACTTTAATGTTGGATGTTAGATACATGAGCAAATGCTTGAGAATCAGCTCAACTCAAAAGTGGACTGGGAATGTGGGATTGGTGCAAACCCTTTAATAAAACAAAGATTTATAGAAACAGAAATGCTTAGAAAATTCTATCTAGGTAAGGAGTATTCCAGTGTGGAGTCAGAACTGAGAGCTCCTCACATGGAGAGTGAAGAACAATCAAGTATTGAAATCAGGATTACTCATCATGCCTGATTGTGATATCACACTTAATAGTGAGTGGGATGCACCATGAAGGACACAGCATGGCAATCTCTGACTTTGAAGGACCTTAACTGAGTATAAGTAGTGTGATGCTATCACACAAGGATGATTGAAAATGCATCCCTGTGAAGAATTTGCCAAGCCTTTTCAGAGAAGACCGCTTCTGTGACCACATTCTTTTATCTGTGTTTAGATTTCAGGTGCTGCTCCTATGTCGTCTTTGCACACATAAATGCACCTGTTGTGGGGTTTTGTTTGTTTAATGTGCACTGCAATCTCTGGTGGAAACCTGTTTCACTGGCAACTTACATTTGGAGTGTGTGAACGTAACTCCCACAATAGTGTACAGAAACCCTATATAGGACTAGAATACAAGATGATAACTGCCATAATTTCTTTGTATTCTGATTCATTAAACTATGGTTATGAGGAGCAACCCAGTTCTTTGTTAATGACAGATTTATTGAAGGCCAGCTTTCAGCAGGCTTGTACCAGAAATCCTTTTAAAGTGCTATCCATTAAACCATTAAACTGGTCATTAAAGCTGTTCCTGCAGACTGTTACTCGTGAGTTATTGGTCTCTCCGTTCTCAGTTGTCTCTCCTGTGCTCCATTATTCCTCTTCAGTTCCAAGGAGGGCCTGTACATCAGCTTCTGTCCTTTGCTCAGAATTTCCGGTGTGTATGAGAAGCAGAAAACATGAGGGATGCTCTGTTGTGTGGGTAGAAATGTATCTTTTCATTCCTAATTATACAGGGTAAAGATCTTGTGGGCTTTTCTTTTTTCGTTTGATTTAAAGAAAAAAAATACTAAAAATTTCAGCATGTGGAAAGCTGTAGTTTTGTCTTTCATTACCACAGAATTTTTGGAAATGAAATGACCGTGGTATAAGGATATCATTAGACCAAAACTGGCAGAGACATCTGGAGTTAATCTATTTTCCTTACTGTCCACAGTTTTGAAATAAGAAATTAAGATTTATGATAGCAAATTCATAATTTATGTAAATGTTAAAGGGTCGTCATTAAGACTTCAGACTTCAAAGCCAGAACTCCCAATGTGACTCAAGGAAAGTGGCATTAGGGTTCCAAGCCTATATCTCAATATCAGCAATGGGAAGCAATATCTTTTTCTTCATTTTATTAATTAATAGATTCACGTATAATGATGAAAGTAGATTGACTCATTTGTCCTCACCCTCAAACTAAGAATTTAAACTTTTGTGAGTTTGGAGGGGCTGAGCTAGTCCTCTGCTGACTTTTCGGAGCTCCTTCTTCATGGTAACTTCACACAGTATGTTTTCTTCCTAGACCACAATGTCCAAAGTGACAAACCTGCTATGGATTGTACAAAAGACCATCCCAAGTATTGAATTCTAAAATCTATTGGCTCTGTCTCCAATGAGACTAAGGAAATCAAATGTCTGGTTTTTGTAAAGTGTGCTAAAACTCACTTTTCTTCTCATTTTGAAGAGCTCTGGGATGCTTCCAATTTTGAAACTAAAGAATTCAGTTATACCATAAGGAAAATGATTAAAATAGGAGGACAATTGTTGTCATTGATATGTATCTAGTAAAGTATATGTATACATTTTAACCAAAATACAGTTTTTTTATCATTTGAACCTCTAGTGAAAGTATATGTCTGTGTCGGTATAAAAATGGCAGTATCATTGGCTATATGCTTGTCATACTGATTTACCAGTCTGTTAAATTAAGGTTATACAAAATTTCTTTTCAAAACTAGAAATTATTCTTCAGTGGATCTACTATTCAGTTGTCCTGGGTAAAGACTTATTTTTCACCTTAAAATTTCACAATTCAACAGGTAGAATGTAGTGGGTCCTAGAATATCCACAGTACAGCCTTTGGAAACTGTGTGTGTGTGCCTGGCTCAGTGTATCTTTGAAGAAGATACACAGTAGGAAAAAAAAATTCGTCAAATAGTGAAAGGAATTAACTCTAAGCCAGATCTTCAGACCAAGAAACAACACGGGTGAGGTCATATTTCTCTAGAACTTGACTCTTTTTATAAACATAAGAACTGGATTCTGGGAACATTACCTTACACAGTTACATGATCCCAATAGCTATCCAGATGCCCGTGGTCATCTTCCTTCTGACTATCCATCTGACTGTCTATGATTTCCAGGTTTCTTTTCAATCCCTTAGCATTTGTTTAGACATGTTGATGCATGCAGATTTTAAGAGACAATTTCCAAGACCCACATATTAGAAGGAGAGTTGTTCTTATGCCTCTACACCTACTCCATATATGCCCATCACACACATAAAAATATGCTGCACATATATACAAATAAGGAAGGAAAAGTAGTAATGGCAGCAGGCTAAAATTTTGACTTTATGAAAATCAGACAAGAAGTTTGCTAAAATGTATGCTGTCTGTTCTTTTTGCATTCTTTTCTGTGGTGAGGTCTCAGAGGTACATTGAGTGAGAGTGAAGCACTGAGCAAAGCCAGCCACTTTCTCTGGTTCTGAATTAAATACACCATTGTTATACTCAGTGTTAAGTAAGTTGAGATGGGTACTGGAGGAATAAAAGTCTTTTTTCCTCTTCTGCTGCCTGCTTGTTCATGTTACTGGGGTTTGTTAGTAGATTCTGTATTTATCTAAGCAGGCTATCTGTCTCATTACACATGGAGGCACACAAACACAGGTTTGAGTGTGATGCTGTGATCCTATCAAACTTAAGTATGAGAAAGTCAGGGATGACTCTAACCTGCAGTGATCGTGTAATTTGGTACTTGAATTGATGTATTTGAGAATGAAAGATGGATGATCCCATTAATAATTGTACCAGGAATACAAATGTAAACAGGATATATAATTTAAGTTAACCTCAGCCTTTGTGATGACTCTGGTCTGGCATATTCATTCTATCTGATCAGAGCCTGTAGATTCTCTCCACAGCTCCCAACATTCTGAGCTTTGCAAAATTACATTAAATTAAAATGACACATATTTCAATACAGAAGGTTTGGACTAAGTAGAAACTAGCTAATAGCTACTTTCATTAGTCTAATAGTGAGGAAAATAAGGGCAAAGTTTGGCTGTCCAGTTGCAGAGGCTAGCTCAGAGTAGGTTTCAAATGTGCTCTGAACAATTTCCAACTGACAACCACTTGCAAATGGAAATTGAGTTTTATCCAAGAGAGCTTCACTGAAAAAACAAACTCCTCTTAATGGTAGGTTGTATACCCAGCAATAGACGGCCAGCAGAAAAGGATTCAACAGCATCTCTGGAGGTTCCTGTCTTAAAATATAATGTCAGGACTCTTCCTCTTCTTTCTCCTCCTCTTTTATTTTTTATTTTTTTATCTTATTGTTCTATTTATATTTTTAAATTCTCTTTATATATATATTATGCTTCCAATTTATTGTTGTTATTGGATTCCACAGTGTGGGAACAAATGCATCTCTGTTTCTTGTGTCTGCTCTTGGCCTCCTTTCCTTCTGGTTGCTGGTTTGGTTCAATTCTAATGTGTTCGTTTTTTATCATATTGTATCTTATCTCTTATTATACTTATTATATTATTCTCCCTCAGAAACCTGGTTGTTTTCTACTGAGAGACAGAAATGAGTGGATCTGTAGGGGAGGGGAGGTTCAGAGGAACTAGGAGTAGAGGGAGGGGAAAACCTAATCAGAATATATCATGGAAGAAAAAAGGAATATGTTTTCAATAAAAGGAAGAAAATAAATAGTTCTTAGAAATGCAATTGTAGGCAAATGTGGCAATAGTTTTCAGTTTATTTTAACTTGGTTTACACCCACTGTTCTTTCCCGATACCTGCTAATTACCATTACAACATAAGAGGGAAACTGATTGATCTGTATCTCATTGTGTTCTTCATCCTGCCTGGTAATCTTTATGTAGCCATTCTAGAATGTGTATTTTAAAATCCACTATTGCCGGGCGATGGTGGCGCACGCCTTTAATCCCAGCACTTGGGAGGCAGAGGCAGGCGGATCTCTGTGAGTTCAAGACCAGCCTGGTCTACAGAGCTAGTTCCAGGACAGGCTCCAAAGCCACAGAGAAACCCTGTCTCAAAAAACCAAAAAAAAAAAAAAAAAAAAAATTAAAAAAATAAATAAATAAAATAAAATCCACTATGTAGGAAACATGGAGTTACAACATTAGATAAAACTCAAACCCGATCACAGTATTCTCTATTGATTCCAGTTTTTCAAAAATGTTAAAATGAAATATAACCAATGCAATTTCAAACATAATATTTCATTAGGGATATGCTTTAATTTTACAATCTTAAAACAATATATATTTTAAATAAAAAATTTTGTAAGCAACTTTTCCCTTAATAATGAAATCGAACTAAAATTTTAGTTTGGTTGGTTGTCTAAGATTTTTTTATTTTATCATCTATGAGAAGAAAGAAAGAGAACATGATACCTTAGAGTGTAAATACTTCCTAAAATATCCACACACCATGGGTATGGGAAGCAATAACCACCTTGTGTGATTTAATTTGAAGCCCATGTGTAGTGCTGTGGCTTTTTACTTTGCCTGCAAAGGGTAATCACGTTAGCAGCCAGGAGTCAGTATGTGTGTGCTGTGCCCAAAGGACACCTGCTGAGAGCTCTGTTGCTGCCTGATAGTTGCACTAAACACATTTGGGGATAAAAGTGAGGTGAGGAATTCTTTAAGTGATGGCTGTAATCCTCTGTATTTTGCCACAGACAAGGAGAAAGCATCAATTTCTCTTATTTCCTTTTTGGATGTTGAATGTTTAATTTTCTGATCCAGAAAACAAGGTATTGATTAAACATTAACAAAAGTTTTATTTTTCAGTTTCGAAGTTCATCTCTTTGTATGAGAATGGATAAATGATTTAACACAAAGCAAAGTAAAATGAGAAAAAAAAAAACCTTCCTAATAAATGGCAAGCAAAAACAATACTGAAAGGCTAGCACATATTTTAACTACAGGATACAAAGTAAAACAAGATGATGTTTAAAATCTCATTAAAACTTTCTACATTTTTTGAAGAAATAATAGTATTGATTAGAGACCACTAATGTCTTTTATCAACCTCATTATGATTTATATCTGCTGTTTTCCTTGTAGTGTTGCTTGTTCCTTGCAATATCATGAAATCAAGCTACCCATTCTTCAATTGTTCTTCCCTTTTATGGCTACTAATGTGCTGGTTTTATGAATGAGCAGGCCTCCATTTCCAAGTGGAAAGGGAAAACTAAGCAATGCATGTAGCTACTTGGCTCTGCTTTGTTATCTCTGCTGAAAAGTAGATGAGGCTCCAAATGATAGAGTTGTACATGCTGTTACATAATAATAGAGGGGCGAAAAATCACTTGCCTTGCAGTAATGACTAAGCAGCTTGCTTACCTTTTATAATCCCATGTGGAGGCAGATTCAATTGGCATGATGGGGAAAAGAAATTTACCAGCTTGCTAAGTTGTGATCTACAGGGTCTGTTTAGATCCCACTCAGTGAGACATAGAAGAGAGATAAGATAAACTACTTTTCAGTTAAAACTTTTCAACAAATGCTTTGCCTTCATCCTTGAGAACTGATACAGATTAAGCAGTATTAGGAAACAGTGATTATCCTTTTTACTCAGTACCATTCCATACTAAAACCTGGTGGTCTGGTGGTCTGGTACCATCAGGAAAGGGAAGGTTCATATATAAATTAATTTAATGATGCACATGGATTATACTTAAAAGATGATTGCTTCATAGTGGAACACAGTCATCAAACTCCACATGGTTCCTGAGAATGTATAGCCTATTTTACTTAATAAATATCCTAGTCTTTAAATTGACTGCTAATCAAGTGGATTATTCTTATAAACCTTTATGGTCACGTTGTATCAATTCAATCGTATATATCTCTTTACTTGGAGAAGATTAAATAGTTTCTTAACAGAATTTTTCTGCCTGAAAATTGTCTGAAAATCATTTAAGTGTTTATGTTTTCAAATATCACAGAAAATACTGGTATTTAAACTGTGTTCTTAAAATTCTTCTCCATTACACAGCCCTTACAAATAAACTGTGAATGTCTCCACCTTCCCCCACTCCCGCACCTCCGCATCTTGCTAGTTAGACCAGATTGGTCTCCCAAGTGCTAGCATTAGAGGTGGGTCACCACACCCAGGTGTCTACTTCTTTCTTGTTGCTCATTTATCTAATGTAGGAGATAATAGCTAACAATCCAAACAAACTGGTTAAAACAAGTCACAGATGCCATCCCTATCAACATTACTTTCAGGGACAGGAATGTCTTAATTCTGTTTGTGGCCACCTTCAACAACATGTTGGGCAACAACTCTGAAATATTTAATTTCTAAATGCTAAAGTTGTATTTCTTTCAAACTCTTAATTTAAAGAAATCTCTCAAAAAATTATCATTTTCAAAATCATAAAGTAAAAGAGTAGGGTTTAATTCCAGAGCCCATATTGCCTTGCCTTAGAAAGGTGAAGACTGTTCAGGGCTGTAACATGAGGGGGCCTGCTTGTTGGGGTTTGTTTTCCGCCCGGTACCCCATAGCCAGCAAGCCCCAAAGAAAATCACACAGAGATCTCTATAAGTTATAAAGCTGATTGGCCCATTATCTCAGGCTACTTATAAGTTCTTGTAGCTTATATTAACCCATTATTCTGATCTATTTTTGCCATTTGGCTCAGTACCTTTTTCAGCTGGCAGGTCACATCCTGCTTCCTCGGTGGTCTGCGCAGGACTGGGAGAAATCAGCTTTTTCCTTCCCAGAATTCTCCTGTTCCATTGCATCATTTCTACTTCCTGTCTGGTTTTCCCACCTATCTTCCTGCCTGGCCAATCAGCATTTATTTAAAACATGATTGTCAGAATACAGACAATTCTCCCACACCACAGGGCTTTTGTTACTACTTTCATTCTGCTGGCACAGTGGCCTGTTAAGAGCATGTAAAAGTACCTCTAGGAGTAGAGTCCTACAGGAAAAGAGTGATTTCTCTGTACGGCTGTGACAGAATGTAGGGGCAAGTGTTGACCAGACAGTTACATTGCCTCACATAACTGAGTGTCTTATTATGGGCATAGTTATCCTTTCTACTTTGTTCACATATTATAACTCTAAAAACATAGATGATTAAATAGTACTTTACATATTAAGTTTTGATTTTCTATAAACTGTGCTCTAAATTTCAAATTTAACCATCAGGCAATGTAAAGCCTTGATTCAATTCTGTTACCTGAAGGCAAAATCCTGCATGAAGAAATGTCCGCCTGAAACACCTTTTCACTACATTCAACAAGTATGCTACATTTATAAACCTTTCATGAATTTGAATACATCTCTTCTTCTGTTCAAGGAAAAATGCTTCCACATCCACTTATTAACACTAGCAATCTAGAAAAATTCTTTCAGTTCTTCACACTCTGCTGGTAGCCTGTATCAGAGGCGCTGTTACAGGGAAAGACTCAACAAGAGCTGATAACTAACTGGATAAGGGGAGCAAAGAGAAAACGAGGGTACAAACCTGCCACTTGGGTGACAGAAATGCCAAGAGGGATGGAACACAGAGGGAAGGGGCACAGAGGACACAGACTTAATTTGCTGTGTTACTTAACTTACTGCAGCTAAACCAGAGCTGAAAACACCAGCCTCACCCTTGTCTTTCAGACATTGCTGTTACTTTCCACCTCATCTCATATTCTGGCTTATAAAGGATTGTTAGTTTCAACTAAATGCATGTTCTTTTCTTGGAAGAATGTTCTGGCAATTGCTAACTGTGGAAAATATAGCCCTTCCCAACTATGTAAGCATGTGTTTTGTTCACATGGATATATACACCATTTTACCATTTTCAAATGGGATGAGAGAAAATATGAATAAAAATAAATGAAAAGGAGAAACTATTTCTGCATAAATGGGCAACAAGCTCCAAGCTGATCTTCTAACCTCAAAGGGGCTTGAGAGTGCCGTAGGGTGAGCCACACTATGGAAGAACCAGATGAACTATGTGAAAAGCCAGGATTTCTCCAGAACTTAAGGTCATTGAAAGTTCAGTTCCAGTGAAAAAATAAAAAGGTCTGGCCTGTAGTTTGGCTAGTAAAATAGTTGGTCTAGTCCTCCTATATAATTAAATTTTTGTTGTTTGTTTTGTAAACATACAAAAAACCCCAGGATGACTGTGTTTTTGTGGCAGTTCTTTGATGAGTCTCTAAAGGAACATTTAGAGGTTTTTCTCTTGGGTCATAGGGAGGATGCAAAGTCCTACTGAGTAGTTGTGATTATGGAGTGTGTGGTGTTTAGAAAATGGCAATTATACTTTTCTTTTGGCCCAAAAGAGTTTGGATTTTAGAGAACCACTGAAGAATGTTGCTTTAAAGTAAGGACCTCAGCGCTAGGGGAAAAAAAGGTCCTGCTCAGGGAGTGCCACTCAAGTACTATAATCTGTTGTGCAAATTTGTAGGGTTCTGTCTTGTGCTTAGAATCACAGGCAAAGATCAGCAGTTCCTTACAGAGTTTTGATCTCAACTTTCCCTGAATTGTATTTAAGAACCAGCAGAGGGCTGGGTTATAAAACCATCAGGTCAACTTTGGCTGAGCTAGAGAGAATGCTTAGGAAATTTGACCTTTCTATGTAGTAGCTATTTAATTATGAACAAATCATCTGACTTCTGTGTACTGTAATCACAGAACCATGATGAACATAATACCCACACATAGGATTTTTATTTAAAATTAAATGAGTTAACATCAAATATTATTAGAGTAATTGGATAGACACACATTTTTATTATGGCTTTGGAATGAAATTACAGTACACAATTAGAACTTCATGTGTTGCATGTAGTTTATTCTTCCACTTACTCATTTTAAGACAAAGTTCTAACTGAGGTAAACAATTTTAGATTTTAAGACCAAGTATTTGATATTAGCAAGTGTCTACTTGAGACTGCCTGTTTACTTTGAATTACCCATAGAGTTCCTTGTGTCTGGTTCCACCTATACCAGAAGCAACTGAGTTGAGAATCTGTTAGCATTAAAATTATTTTTTTGAAATCATGGTGGAGAGGGGCATTCTACTTAGATCCCTGTGTCTAGACAGGAATGGAAAACCCTTTGACATCTTGGTTAAGTTGTTTTTAGCATATAGAATACATCTTGCTTGTGGGGTTGAAGGGCCTATTGATTGCCTGGAGAAATACTTTGTAAATACAATGAGGCGTTCTTGTTTATGAATTCTGGGACAAGACAGTACACAGATTTTAAATAGTTTCTGAAATATAAAAGGCCCATTAAGCAACTTTTAGTTGAGTAACTCTTCTCGCTGTACTTCCAGCTTTCAAAACTCTGCAGAGACTGAAAGCAACCTAGCTGCACTCTAGCTGAGGAGGGTAAAATGGGCAGCAATGCTAAAAATACACCAGCGTTGCAAAGAAACTTGTTTGACAGGGACTGACAATGAAGGGAGAATTGAAGAGAAAAGAAGACACAAGTGGTACTCCGAAAGGGGAAAAAAAAAACTCAGTGAGTCCACTGGATGAAACGGTGCTAATTTCGTATTATTCCAATGGCTTCATCTTAGTTTCTGTTAGCAAGCTGCACAGTCAGGGTGGATCAGCTAAATATATGAAGCTGAAATAGAAATCACCTTCCCCGACAGCTAGTATTTGTGCTGCTCTTTGTCCATGTTGGTCATGATATTCACCCTTAAGAGACTGCAACAGGAGAGGCTAGAGGACCCCAGAAGCAAAGCTCTTCTGCCATTACCAGCACCAAGATGGAGAAAAAAAATTAGGAATGATAGTTTCACTTATTTATGATTTCTTTGCCTTCCTAACATGGATAATGGAAAGGTGATTGTCAAAGCACTTTTCTGTTTTCTTCTTTTAAGTATAAAGGATGTTAGTATACCTCACCGACTTGCTGTATTTATTCTTTCTTGAGTTTACTGCTCTCAGCATTCTGACAAGCTCCAAAAATAATGACCAGTGCTGTGTGTTGTTAAATGTTCAGTCAGACAGATAGATACAGATGGATGAGTGCTGAGCTGCACAAAGACAAGTCAGCATTATTTAATCAATGTTTGTTTGATCCGTGTAAAACAAGTATAAATGTAAGCTGCGTCCCATCTGTCCTATCATCCATGTGAAGCCAACCTCATTTTTAAAACTTGATTTCTTATGTAATTGTCCCGGAATGACACAGGATGATAAGTTGGAAGGTGAAGGATGGTTGTATTTAGATGTGCTTCCTGTCTTGGGCTTCTTCACTCTGCAATGGCATTCTGGACAGTTAGGCAGCCTTGTGCTTTAGTAACTACCTGCCAGGATTTAGCAGTGAGCTTTTGATTCCCTGGCTTGCATTTGAAATTATCTGAGTCACTCCTGTGGACTTAACTAGGTTACTAACAGCATTTAGCACACTGCCTGTCCGAGAAGACCTTCCACAGTCAGATTGGTGACACAGCCTTTCCTTCTACTTCATCCACTAAAATGAGGTGCGGGGGGAAGGGGGTGCGGGGGGGAGGGGAACCATCTCCTAACAATTAAGAAAATGGAATTATACTGGTTGTGACCCAGTATCCATTACAAGTCTATTGTCAGTCCTAGGTTTCCTTTCCGTAGACTATATTCCATGTGTGCCATACAGCTTGTTCCTTCACTAGCAATGTTTTCAACTCCTCAATTAAGCAATTAAGCCTGAATGTAGTTTTGAAATCATTGTTGAGGTACCTACAAAATGCATTTTATATCCATATAGTACATACTGTAGATTGTTTTTGCTTGAACTATGATATTAAAACATGTTGACAATTTGAAAATATAAGAAAAAAAAATTTAGGGTAAAAAGGGACAGACTGGATAAACATGATGATGCATAGAAACAATAGTATAAGCAGAAAAATAATCCAATCTTTCTGAAGGGAGAATGTTGTTTTTCTGACTCTGATGGTGAGTACTGGCTTCTCTTCCTCACTGTCCCTCTCAGCTGTTTGGATTGTACAAATTGCCCTGTCATAATATGTTATTAAGAAAATTATAAGATGTGAGCATACAGGTGGAGAATCAGAAGCAGAGCCTGTGCACAGCAGGCCTGGGAAAGGCCAGTCATTGGAAAGTATGTGTGCACGGGTCCAGCAGGGAAGTCAGGGAAAATGTGTGTGCTGATCCAGGAGGAAAGGTTGGGAGAGTGTGTGTGCCTAGTGTGTATGTGTGTGAGGGTTCAGCAAGAGAGATCAAGAAGAGTATTCTATGCAAATTATGTTCACAGCACCAGAATGTAAATTGTGCTAAAATAAACTTATAAACTACAGCAGCAGAGAAGGAAATAGAAAAGTAAGATATAGCCCTGCTGTTCAAATATTAACAGAACTTCTGTGTTGATGCTTTTCATTTGCATCAATATTGGTGATTGTTAATGTCTCTTATAATATATATATATATTATATATATATTATATATATATACTATACATATACGTACTATGGTCAGTATTCTATGTAGGTTATGTTAGTGTTCAGCTTCACAGCTGAAATCATCCTTATCCAGCATGGCTTTACAATTTCTATTTAATTTTGTCCATTCCTTGTGATAAACGCCTTAATCCATTTTTCAGTATTCACCTTTTGTGTGCATTGTTTGTCTTTTACAGTCGATTGACCCTGGCCAGCAGTTCACATGGGAACACTCAAACTTAGAAGTAAACAAACCAAAGAACAGATATGCAAATGTCATTGCATATGATCACTCTAGGGTTCTCTTATCAGCAATAGAAGGTAAGAAAATGCATATATTATTCAAATTGCTGTTTTCTGGGGTTTAGATATTTGCATGGGAAAGTAATATTGCCTGAATTGTTAGCCGTCTATGAAAACATTTGCCTCAAACCCAGGCACAGTTTATTGGTAACAGAAACAGATTAGCATCGCTACCATGACAGAAGCATTCGTCCATGTAGGCTTGGTAATTTACTGATGTTTTGATGTGGGAAGCAATACTCAACTTACCTATGATTATTGATAGTTATGAGCAAACTGGTGATTTTCAGAAGGTATGTCCACTAGTCACTTATATAAAAAGTAAGGAAATGGTGTCTGTAAATAAATCTGGACATGCTTACTGGTGCCAAGGTGAACTTAGGAGTCACTGATATGGTGGTTAGCAGAAACGGAGGACCTTGGAAACATGGAGGGTATCAAATCTGGGATCTGCTTTGAAGTCCGTCTCTCCACTTGCAGTCTGAAGTGCATTCCAAGAGGAATGAGGAACGAAGAGGGTTGCTCCTCAGCAGACTCAGGAGGATGGTTTCTGCTCCCCTCCTTCCAATAATCAATGCATGTGCCACACTAAAACATCTGGGAGTTCATTCCTCACAATCAGAATTTCAGGAGTTCTTTAGCTTATAGAAAATCATTAGATTGAAAGACCTTAGAGAATATTTTTTTTTCCTGCCACCTAATCCTTTTCACATGTCATAGCAGGCAACCTGAGCCACCACCTGTCACATACCACATTTGTCACCAGTGACTCTTCATGCTCAAAGGCTCTCTGCTTAATCTCTCGCAGTTGCTTTTAGAAATCATTGAATAGTGCTGGCTTCACATCAGTTCTTTCAGGAATCCACAGTGCAGTCTCATCTACAGGGATTCAAGTATATATATTTTTTCGTTTCCTGCTTTTAAAAATCTATGGTAGCATCCACTTTATTTCATAGCTCTTAGCTTGAAAGCCATCTTGGTTTCAGACAATTGTTTTAGCAGGAAAAGCCATTTGCCAAGGACCTGAGTTCAATCCCAGAATTCACATAGTAGAAGGATGCAAGTTGACTTCGAACCTCCACAACAGTATGGTACATACCTGGATGGGCACACATATAAGTCAAATATGAATTTAAAATGTTAAAGAAATTTGGTAAGCATTAAAGGCAGACTTGGGAGTAAACGAATTTTTTTTTAAATCATTTGCTAAGCATGTACCCGCAACCTGCTTTTTGGTTCAAAATCACCTTAAGTGGAATCGATGGGCCATAAAATTGTGTCATATTAATCTTGATGTTGGAAAATATTGTAATGTCTCTTACTGGTAGCCAATACAGTAGTGTCCAGATGTCAGTCTTCTTCTATCCTGATAACACTTATTAATTTTATCGAGACTCGCCAGTGCCAGTTGAGGCCGGGTTAGGTCACTTTGGTAACTGCTTCTAAGTCTTGTTGATAAATTCAAGCAAATGTTTGTGGATGGCTTTACATTTTAGCTCTACACCTCCATTTTAAAATGTAACAAATAGTATTTCCTTGTCTATAAAATGTATATCACAATAAATTAGGCAGCAAAACTAAGTCACAGATAGAGGAACTAAAATCTTTCTTTAATCGGTCAAGCTAATGTGGAAGTAACTAAATATATTAGCAAGAGAATCTGGAAAGCTGCCTGCCAGCTTTTGCTTTCCTCAGTACCAAATCACTGTATTTTTGATATGTTGCCATAATTTTCCTTGGCCTATTATTTCTCACATCTTACAAAGGGTGTTGAGATGGTGGTGGCGGACTCTGGTGCGTTTATTATGACAGTTGGAAACTTATGTCCACTTTATTCTTAGGCCATTTTTACAGTGCAGAAGCAGAGGCACTTGACTCAGATTAAAACTTGCCTTTTTATAACTCTGTGCCCACAGATATACCCTAAATCTAGAGTTGACCTAGAAAGCAAAGTCTCCCAGTGTTCTGTTATGCAAAAGGTTAGAAGAATTTAATTAAAATTTATGGGCTTGATGGAGAGCTTTAATCTAGATTACAACCAGGAACATCATTTTATCTCAGACCAAGCCCTTCTAACCTGGAAGTACTCTGGGTGACAGCCATTCATTCTGTATCAGTCTTAGAGAGGAGGTGCTGTGCATGAGAACTGCACAGCCAGTCACTAACTGGCTCCTTGGCAGGTAACTTGGATAACACAGAGCCAAATGAAAAGCGGAACTGGTATTAGCCCTGTGTATAAAAATTAATGTGCTCTACCTCTTTTGGCTAACTGGAGCGATTGTGGTTTAGGGTTTAATATGATGGCTTTGTAATCTTTTCTCTGGTAGTGTTAGCTATTCTTTTTATATTACTTTGAAGACTATCTGACAGACACTAGAGAAGAAACAGAAATGGATGCAGTGACTTACATTGTCTTTATCTTAGCTAACAGTGTGAACAGTTACCCTCTTTCCACTGAGATTATGAAAAGAGTGAAAGTTGATGGGCATCGGGAGCCTGTATAGCTCCAGCCTGCTTCCTAAGCTGCTGGGAAGTGGTGATGTTCCCGACATGCCCAGTTCACTCACTAACCTGCACTGAGGAAAGCCAGAATAAATCCAGAGGGTCCAAATACAGAGGGTTGTCAGTTGTTGCACATCTGGCAAAATAGGTGGCAAAACACAAAGGACTTTTTGACAAGTCCAATGGCCACTTTGATAAGCTCCACTTAAGCAGTTGGTATGAGAAAATTGTGGTTCCTGAACCAGGGATGTAACAGGGACTAGTTTAATGACTTAAGTTAGTTATTTTCAAATAAAGACCAAAATGAAGCCCTTTGTTGTCAGGGAGGGGGGCACTGGAGACAGGGTTTCTTTGTGTAGCCTTGGCTGTCCTGGAATTAGCTTTGTAGACTAGGCTGGTCTCAAACACACAGATATCTGCCTGTCTCTGCCTCCTGAGTGCTAGGAGGTGTGTGCCACTACTGTCTGGCTGAAGCTTATTCTTATGTGCATATAACCATAATATAAAATAATCTGTTAACTCATGCAGTGTGTAAAATGTTCAGAACCTATGCTTTCATTAAGGCAGAGACAGAGAAAGATGAAGAGCAAGACTCTGACTTTGAGGCTTTAGTTGTTTCTATATCTAGGTAATCTTGACCCCTCTGAGAGCAGCTTTCACAATTACAGCCTCTCTTTCCTGGCTCCTGAGATCACAGCAGCTATTACATTTACTCTATGTTACAGACTATGCAATGTTATCACAACTATCTCACCTGGTATTTACTAGTATGCATTAGTTAGGAGAAAACAGAGCAGACAGAGGATAGCCTACATTCTACAGAACCCAGCTCTGCTCATTCCTCCAGCTGTCTCAGGTCACCAGGGGTACTCTCCTCTGTAGAGGGTTTGACTCCTAAAGCCTGGATTTATCTTTATGCCTTCAGGTCCTTTTTATTATTTAACACTGTGGTTAGGAATTACTTAAGCACTGTATTTTTAAGTTCATTTCCCAGGTTATCCTATAACTAACCTGAAACTGTGGCCCCGCATTAGGAATTTTCACATCAGTCATAATCTTATAGAAGTACAGCCAGGTGTACCAGTACCTAACAGATTCTGTGGGTGATTTTTGCCCGGGTGCATTTTAATGTACCTTCAGGTTTGTTATAATAAAATGTAGGAGTAGCAGTTTATACATGTTTCTGTTACAATGGCTTATAGTTAGCAAGAGTTATTCACTACTGTCCTAGGTAAAAACCAGCTTCCGTTCTGAAACATGATTCATCTTCACGAGCATTTAGTGCTAACTTTTCATCAGAAGTATTATATTTAATATATTACTTTAATTATATTTAATGTATTACCATATTGGCAAAGACTTTTTTTAAAAAGCTGATGCCGAAGCCTAAATATAAAGTAATATTTAAATGCTACTTTTTAGTGCAATAGCAACAATTAGGACTTAGAGTGGGCCTGATTATCTAAGTGTTTATTATATGATAGACACCATGCCCCGGTATTAACTGTATTATCTATACTGAAAAGCTTGTTATCTGATTTCCAGAATATAAAATGGGAACATAATACAAATATTGAGTCGGGAGCCAGTTCAGTCAATAATGTGCTTGTCACACAAACATGAAGATTTGAGCATTAATTCACAGAACCAACATAAAACCAGGATTTTCAGCTCATGTCTCTAATCTCAGAGCTTCCATGGAAAGACAGGAGGCAGAGACAGGAGGTTCTTTAGTAATGAATGGCCTTATGGACTGGCCTATACAGTGTATTGGCAAACAAGTGCCCCTGCCCCCAAACAAGGTAGAAGGTGAAGATTGATACTTGACGTCATCCTCTGACCTGTACACATGCACTGTGACACATGCACACCTGCCCTCTCTCTCACACACCTGAACTGTCTCTCACATACGCCAGTGCAAGCACGTCATACTCATAGACATAAATACGTACTATTCACAAAAGTGCAGTTTTGAAAAGCTGAGAGCTCTTTATATTATTAATCGTGAGAATTGGTAAAGTCAAAATGCTAATGTCATGTCAGCTAAACATGAAGCTGCTATTCCCCCCAGCATCCCATGTGGAACTGCGTTGCTTTTGCCCTTGTGATAGTTGTAACTGTGAGCACAGTTTCTCATTTAAAATCCATTCAGTTTGGGCAGAAATGACTGCTCAGAAGTTTGAATACTTATGCTGCAACCTGGGAGCTGGAGGATTCTAGTTTACTTTTTAGGCTCCAGGCAAAGAGAATTTTTCCACATAAAAAACATGTTGTGAATGCTTTTTGAGTGGGTTTTGTTATTAGCTTAAAGTTTCTTTTAAGATATATTGGGAGGACTTTGAATAAAAGCCTGGGGTTGAAAAGTAAGTCCCAGCTTACAAAGCTGTGTGATCTTGTCAGGCTGCTTTTTGCAGTCAACAGGGAGTCTTTGGGAGAGCAGAGTCCGTTGCTGATTTGATGTGTACAAGAAGTCTACCTGAAACAAAGAATATCCACACAGTGTATTTCCACCCTGATCTGTGGGGGTTTCTGGGCACCCAAGTTATTCCAAGCTCATTTTCCCTTTTAGCAATCCTGACATAATGTGTTTGGTTCTCTTTCTTCAGACAAGGTCTGAAGACAAGGGTTTATATGACTCCACTGTCGTCTCTAAATTTCTGAAGATTATTCTAAATTTTGAGATCAAAAGATACTGGGTAGGCAAATAAATACTAAATCTTGAACATTACTATATTAGCTCCTTCAAAAAGGCAGACATTTTTAAGTTAGAGAGTTTATGATATTCATAGCACAGGCATGTGTATAACCCTTTCATCAAAGCAGATCTAAAAGGTTTCATTTGCGACATGCATATGAATATTCTTCAACACTAATGCTTATAAAACTGATTTTTAAAGTTTATTAAAATGTGAACATGTATCTAAATCTGTTTATGGTATTGCAATCATTTCACACATGGATAATATGTAAACACTAGATGTGCATTTCTGGAATCTGAAAAGTCCAAGATAAAGTTACCAGCAGGTTCAATATCTGCTGAGGATATCTGGGTCATCACTGTCCCAAACAATGTCACTGCTTCAGGTTGAAGGGATATTTCCTCAGTGATGCGAGGACTGGAGAAGGACTGTAAACCTGATCTTCAAAGATCCTAATTTTTTATTGGAGGACTCTGCTTCATGATTTTATCACTTCCAGAAAGCCCTGCCTATCAATATCACTATTATGTTTCAGTATGTAACTTGGCAGAGGCTGGCAATACCCATAAAAATTGGGTTTTTTATGGGAGGAGCTTATATTTAAAGTTTTGAAACAGATATTTATAATTGCTTCCTTTCATTATTACCGTCTTTAACTAGCCCATGATGCAACTCAAAACATCTTTCTTACTAATGCATCATAGACTTTTCTTGGTTCTGAGGAGCTTACTGAGAGAAGTCACTCAATAAATATTGGTTTCCTTGACAATTTAGTGATTCTATTACTGCTACCTACTACCTAGAATCAGTAGAAAGTATAAGTGAAATAATGCATTTAAAACCCTAGAATGCCTGTCACCCAGGAAATGCCCAATAAACACTGGACACTACTATCATTACTGCTATATGTTTTACTGCTCTTGTAAACAAGTTTTTGTCCCTCAAAAATTTTTGAGATGATCTATGGAAAAGTTATTGATATTCAAATAAGAAAGCTGCATGTGTTTAGAGTTGTTTATAAAGCAAAAGAAAATATTAGCACTTGATAAATGAAAACCAGACCGTAATAAAATTACATATTTCAACAAGAGAAACATGTTTCCTTTATATGTGAATTCAGAATATATCTTCTGGTGTTAGATTTGCATAATAGAAACAGTTAAAAATCTTAGTGTAAGTAGTATAGATGATAGATGATGGTGATAACATTGTGATTATTTATGAGATGGCAACTCACAGCTTTAGTAAGTGAACAGCACACAAATTCACCACTTTTGAGATAAATGCAACTAAAACAGTTAATGAAAACCAGAGGTAGTTTTCCGTAATATTTATTCTTCTGCTCACCACAATGAGATGCGCTGCTCCAGTCCTGGTGAGGCCTTTCTTCTGTAGTTAATCCTGTACCAAATTAATCCCATGTCAATCACTGAAGACGACTGTCCACACATGTGCGAGTGTTCGCCAGTTTCATACCATGGCCCTGCTGTGAAATAGCTTCTTCTGTTTTTTCAGCCCATGTATAGAAAATTGATGCACAGTCTATAAGGAAAAAACGTGAAAATGTTTTTATTTTACTTTTTATTGCATATGTTTTCAATTTTTCATATGCTATATTTTTATCATATTCTTTGCCTCTCAAAAGCCACCCAGTTCATCCCCACCAAGCTTCATGTTGTTCCTCTCAAAAAATAAAAATAAAAAACAATGAGAAATGGAAAACACTATGGGTGGTGTCAAGTAATGAAGACAGACAGGGAGAGGGTTTACAGTGAGCCTCCTAATAAAGAAGGGAAGGAGAGCTCTGGCAGTCTACCTGCTTCCTCGCCAAGTGTGACAGTGGCCGTGGGTCCCTGGGAAAGAGCAGTTCTTCAGGTTGGCTGGAGTCTTAAATGAACGGAGGTCAGCTATGAGGATGATAGAAGGGGGGGCAGTGAGGAAGAACTAGGGGCCTTGGGTTTTAACCTGGAGGCTGAACCCCAAGTGGATAGACTGGGACTGACATAGCAATATTTTTAAAAACCGGGAAAGTAAATTAATACAACTTCAACATTTTCTAAAAGAATTTTAAATGTAGTGAATATGAATAAATGATACTTCGACTTCAAATAATTAAAAGCATTTTTTCCAAAAAAGACTAACTTCAAAGGTTACATATATTCTTTCTCTTATCAACTCAATAAATATTCTTTCCCTAATTTCTGGTTCTTTCTTTACTTGCGAATAATCTGTGGGCACCTTGTGTGGGGATTATCTAGCTCTTAAATTCTATTTACAAAAACAGCACAGGCAGCTGGGGAGATGGCTCCATGGTTTAGAGAATGTTCTGCTCTTGCAGAGGACCTGAGTTGTGTTCTCAGCACTCATGCGAATGCGCTCACAACTGTCTGCCTTTAACTCCAGACCCAGGGAATCTGAAGCACCTAACTTCACAGGGTGCTCATATGCACATCATTTAAAAAAAAAAAAAGTAAATCAAAGCAGAAAAATTTTATTAGACAATATACCTCATTTTTCTGGAAACCAAGGTCTATTTATTTATTTTTTTGAGTTCCATCCAATTATTTGTTGAGCTGATCTCATTTGTCTTACAGTGTCCACAACATCAATCATTGATGCAGGCAGACAGCACAGTTCCTGTAACACTTCCAGGCTTTCACATTTCAAGTTAATTATGTACAATAGTGACACAGTTTAATCCTTTTCTTGTTTATTTTTTAAATACAGAAAGCTCTTTTATTTTTTTATTTTTGAGCAGCAATAAAGACACATACTTTAATTTGTCCCAAGTAGCAGGCAAGATGGGAATTTTAGCCTTAGAAACCTGAAGGAATTTCACAATTTCAGGCTTATTAAAAGCCATCTAATTACAGCTGCTTGGATGGCAACTTTCCCCTACGTGGGACTGAGCCACTAGCGTAAAGATGTGTTATTACTCAACTCCTGTTTCAACTGATAAGCAAGAGAAGAGAAAATAAATTTTTAACTGGTGGTTGTTAGTGGTGTTTGTTTGCTTTGTTTACATTTTTATTCAGGAAGCCAATCAAATATTGAGTAAGAAAACCCTGGATATGAGTTTGTTTTCTGTCGACGGAGTCATATTAGATTATGGGATGTTCATTATTTTTACAGTATATGGAGACAGAATTTGTTAATGAATTCACACTTCAGTATTCTGAATATATAGGGAACTGTGTCTCCTGTGAGTTTTTTGATGTTAGAATTGGGGCATGAGATATAGATTTCTGAGAAGTTACTAAAAAGAATTTTATTTCTCTATTAACTATTTTTAGTGTAGAATTTGAAAGGAAAATCTGGAATGGGAATTACTTTTCATCAATAGATAAAATGGAATAGGTTTATTTCATTTACTTATTGCATCAATTACAATACTCATTGGCATTTCGGAAATTGTGCATGCATTCTTTCATTTCATTCTTATAAAGTGTTGGCTTGACGACATTGTAACAATAACATTCCCATAGTATCAATGAAAACGGACAATCTGAGTGGTTTTTATACACGTCTCCTACAGGCTACACCATGCTAGGTTCTGATTATCTCATTACTAGATGAAGCTTTTGAATAATCGCATCCTTATGAATATAAGCCATGTCTGCAGTGACCTCAGAGCTGCCCCCAGGCAAAAAGCTCCCTAACAAATGAGTTTCTTCTAGCACAGGAAGTTATAGCCTCCCCAAGCTGTGCGGTTGTTCTTGCAGTGAATGTATAGCCAGGTTGGCTCTCCAGCTCCTTTTCTGGGCCCATTTTCAAAGCTTCCCTCCCCCAGCAGTCCAGAGGGCAAGTCAGACAGAGGAGGGCACAATGTGGTGAGGAGACCCTAGTTTACAGGGACTTTATATGTTACTCATTTGTCAGCTCTGATGGACTGTGGTGACCACACAGCAAAGAATGCATTTGAAAACCAATTCTGAATTCTGCAAAAGTGAGGAGGATAATTCAGGTCACAGCTACATCAAGAAATTCAGGAACACTGTGTCTTGGGAGGGAATTCTTGTTTCTCTTGTGTGTTGCAAGGGAACTTCTTCATTGTAGCATCTCTGATGCAGCTAGGAGTAGTGTCATGGCTCAAGGCAAAAAAAAAAAAAAAAACCCTGCATCCTTCGAAATTAAATAAGTTTACTTGTTACTTAGTGTTTATTGTTATACTTCTGGTCCAAGTGTTGTCAGGAAAGTAAACTTTCTGTGTATTCTATCATGTAGAAATTTCTATTTAGGACTTAACCACCAATTCAGTGTTTGGGGATTTTGGTTTTGTGTGTAGTGGAGGATAGAAGGGGAATGGTTTTTTTTTAATATATAATAGATAGCCATTATCTGGCATTAGTTTCTCAGTTCTTCTGCATTAAAAATGGAATGAACTTGTTTTCTGAAGTATAGTTTATTCTAACAACGTGTAGAGTTTGAAGGGCCGAGTGTTCCATGTTCTGGTGTTACTCTATGAGGAGGAACAGTGAAAGCTCTTCCAGCCATGTTGCTCCACCTCCAGCACTGCCAGGAAGTGTTTGCCTTAGTTGGAAGGAAGGGACCTCCCCTCCATGGCTGTTGCTGGTCTCTCTCACTTGCTCCATAGAGAACTGCTTCCTTCCCATGAGCAGACACTTGCTAACTTCTTATTAGCATTGGTTTTCTTTACGTTGTTTTGTTTTTAGCCTTAGTGGCTTCTAGTTGAGCTTTGCAGTATCAGCCCCACCTAATAAGTCTGATTTCAACAGTGAGAGGTAAAAGCAGTGGGAGCTGGCTTGCAAGAGCATTAGGATGTATCATTACTAAATCTAAGGGACTAAACAATTCTTTTTATATTAAAGTAACTTTGAATAAATGGATGAATTCAAGAAAGTCAAGGCTACCTAGAGATATCATCATGATGTGGTACAGAAGTGTGAACATTCCTCTAATGGTTACCTAATTCCATATTGATAAAATAATTCATGTACTGTTTTTTTTTTCATGCAGGTTCAGTGCAGAAAGACTATTACTGACCATTCATAACTACAAATATTCTTTACACATGTATAAATCTTTTCAAGTCAAATTATCTTCTGATCAGAAAAATTATAATCCACAGCAAAGTGAATGGGTTTTGTTATTATCTGGGCCTATAGCCTAATTAGTCCTGCTCAAATTAGTATGGAAGAAAGATTTTATTTTAACCCTGCCTTGACAAAGCAGCTCAGATGAAATATTCCTTGACGTTGCAATATCTTTTAAGGTTGTAAATTATTTCTAAGTCATTAATTTCTTGCTTAAGTATTCTTTAAAAGCACATATCTTCTTTCTTAGGAATCTTTCTTGTTATGTTAATATTCAAACACATGCACAAACAATGTTATGAAGCACTGTCCTTTTAACCTTATTTTTAGGTGAAGAAAGGGGCTACTGTCCGTGGGTTTGAACTCAAAGCTAATTATCCAAAGCTTTACTGACCTTGAAAAGAATGGAAGACGGGTGTGGTGAGGCACAGGCCTTTAGTCCTAGCACTACAGTGGAGGCAGAGGCAGGCAGATTTCTGTGAGTTCTGACTAGCTTGGTCTACATAGCGAATTTTAGACTAGTCATTGCTACAGAGGGAGAGCTTATCTAAAAAAAAAAAAAAAAAGAGTTGGTGGTGCGGACTCAGAGTTCATGCTGAAGTGTGTTATATTTACCTTGAACTATAACTAGAAATTACCAACAAATAAAATAATAACCTAAAAATTGCCTCATTCTGCCTGAGCTGGTACTTGCTGTATGTAGCATACTGACCCAGAAGAACACAATAGTGTGGCTCTGTCAAACATTTTTTCTACTTTATTTCTTTTACTATTAAATTTTATGTATATGGATGTTTTGCCTATATGTTAGTCTGTGTAGCACATGTGTGCCTGGTTCCCCCAGAGGGTATAGTAGGGAAGGTCTCAGGTTCCCTAGAACAGGAGTGACAGGTGTTTTTGAATTGCCATGTGGTACTCGTTATTGAACCAGGTCTTCTGGACAAATAGCCAGCTCCTACTCGCTGAGCTACCTCATAAGTCATACACCCCTATTTTAAAGACTTGAGTTTACAACTCTAGGTATAGTGGACTCAGAGCAACTAGGCTTTATCCTGAGCATGAGTAAGTAGCCAATGTGTCACTAGAAGGGATCCATTGATTGATGAGACTCGGTTTAACATGGGATTGGGCTATATGGACTCACTGTACATCTGGGACCAAGGCTTAAGGTTTTCACACATATGACCAGATGAAATATTCATTTTGGTACTGGAACTGTTTGCACAATTACTGCTAATTAGAGAGCATGAGTGGATCACTATACAAGAGATTCTAAAATTCTACTTATTTTATTAAATGGAATAAAGCAATAGAAAAAAATACAAGTCACTGATCTAAGCTGGTGATGAGCAGGGATATTAAAAAGAGCCAACTATTGTGTCGTCCCTGCAGAGGAAAGTGGATCTCTGTGAGTTCAAGGCCAACCAGGGCTGCATAGTAAGATCCCATCTTAAAAAAAAAAAGTTGCTATAGCAGGATCAATCTATCCTAAGAATTTTGCCATAGAATAGCACAAGCAAAGACCTTTGGGTGCTCTTGTCATTTTCATAACTCTTTTCTATGCCACAAAGAAGCAGTAAGCAAAAATGCAATAACCTAAGCCAAACCCTATCATTAAACAATTGAAAGAGGCCCCCTGACTCCATGTAAATAAAGAATGATGCAATCTAATTTGTCATAATTCTCTTTTCTTTCATTCCTCCAGTTTAATTTAGATTTCTATCCCCAGAGTCCCCAGAGAAACTCAGTTTATTCTCACACACTTAGCTTCTTAGTACACTATTGTGAGTGTTACTAATGCACATGCAGACTATTTTCTGAATAAAAGCATTAAAATTAAATAAACTAATATATATTCCTTCTGTAAAGTCACCTATCAATGTGAACAAATTTCATAGATTTGGCCTCCCAGAAGACACATACTAATTAAAAGTTTCTGAGAAGTTACTTTATAGCACCCAAATTCAGAAATCCCTTAGAGTGCATATTTTCCCAGGTTTGCTTGGAAAACATTCGTGAATATATCATACTGAAAACTGATGTGAAGCTGCCTGATGTTAAATGCAGTTTCTGTGCTGGAGTTAGTAGTTTTAGGATAGGGTATCACCTTTCCTACAGTGTCTTCACATCCAGTGCACAGCTCAGGAAAGCGTGTTGAATATAAGACTTAGTAGACACCAGATCTCCTGGGAAAGCAACCCTTGTATCTCCATACTGTAGGGCTGAGAGAACTTGTCTGACCCAGCATTCTGCTAGTGTGAGTAAAGAGAGGATCAGGATAGACATATATGTTCATTCTAGAACACCTTCTCACTAACAGCATCAAAATGGAAGAAGATCCTTGGCATTATTTTTAGGGTGGGGCTGATAGCCTGATGATCAGCATTCTCCAATATCACATTATTTTATTTTCGGTTTTCTTACTTTCAAAATACTAAGACATAAATTGGTGTTGATCTCAACCACTTGATAATCTTAAGGTACAAATGTCTTATTTCTATCTTTTGGAAGTTCAGTCATTATTCAGTAATAATCCATCACCCATAAATTTTATTATTCATAGTTTTTAAATAGTTAATTCATTTCATAATGACTGTCTAAAATTATGGCCTTCCATGTGGCTGTAATCAAAGGGTTGTATTTAGGCTAGCCTTGTATCTACAGGAGTTTGGTATTGGGGGAAAATCAGAATCTTTTATCAGTCATGAGCTGCCCGAACTCAAAACTGTTTCTTGGGTAGCTGAAATGGATGAATAATATTCCGACCAACAGTGTGTTTCATTTTCTGCTCAAAAGACTTTCCACTTAATGGTGGTCATAGCCTATATCCACGTGTTCATCTCAGGGTGAAGTGACTTCCATCTGAGTGTCATTATTGTTCTCGGGAGAATCAGTTATACAACGAGAATAAGAAAAGCAGTCAAAGTAATTGCAACTGGCAATCAGGGGAATATAACATTTTTAGCTTGGGAGCACATGTTCCAAGATAAAGAAAAAATATTTTTCTGTAACTCCAGGGCACATATTTCCCAGGGCCAGAAGGGACCATGCATGTGTTCTAGTGTTTCCTTCCACAGCATACTGATGTCCCTGTAAAGCATGGCTTTCTCTCCAGGGACAGGAAACTCATTATCTCTCTAGGAAACCTACTACCCTTTTGATTCTGATTATTTGAAAATGTATCATTGCAGCAGAGACACAATTCCTCTGTCTGTAGTTAACATCCTGCAGAATTGAAGCTGTGTCTCCGCACAGTAAATTAAGGCTCTGCAGATGCTCTCAGGTAGCTCTTATCCTCAACTCCCAATCTTTTTTCCTTTGCTCCTATAACATGTTTTCCTTTTCTAAAAGACTCACATTGGTTTTTTGTTCACTTCGGTAACTGGCCTTGGAGGAAACACAAATTGTCTCATCTCTCTCTTAAAGGTATTACAATAATAGAAAATTAATCTTTAAGTCAGAAAATCACAGTAAAGAATATCTCTACTCTTTAGTAAATATTGGAACTGGTCAAATTATGCATTCCTTTTAATCAAGAAGATTATCAAAGATAAATAAAAAAGATATGGAATTATGGTCAAACCTGCAATAATCAAGTTCAGCAAAAACCCAGTGTGTTACCTGTAATGGGTAGTAGTATATAGGAGTTTCAAATGTGGCCTGAGTCCTGGCTACAAAGACAGGTATATGTGGAGGCTACATATGAAAAGAAGGAGACAGAGTATATTCTAGGATATAGATAGGAGAAAACATTTTCTGTCAGCTGAAGCAGGCAGTACCCAGAGATTAAGAGCTAAACAGAGTGAGATGAAATTAGAAAAGTTTAGTTTTAATTTGAAATGTAAGGGAAAGCCAGTGTTGCGCTTGCAGAAATCACAGTATTTGAAATTGTGTTTTAACCCTGTTGTTGTTGTTTAGAAAAAAACAAATGTGAAGATTATACAATCATTCTGCAGGCAGTTGTTGCAGTCCATGGAGTGGTTCATGTGTTGTAACCTTGTGAGTCTTAAATGAGATTTTACTAGCTGGAAGTTTAGACACAGGAATAGTAAAAAGACAGACCTCCTTCACCAGTGTGGACAACTTGGTGTACCTTTTCTTCATCTTCTTCTTCCTCCTTTTTTGGTTTTTGTTTGTTTTTTTGTTTGTTTGTTTGTTTGTTTTTTGAGACAAGATTTCCCTGTGTATCTCTGACTGTCCTGGAACTCACTCTGTAGACCAGGCTGGCCCCAAACTCACAGATATGCACCTGCCTCTACCTCCCTGAGTGCCGGGATTAAAGGCATGTGCCACCATTTTTCTTCTTTTTCTGAAAAGATGATCAAAACAGAAATTAGTTTATACTATTTCTTGAGATTGACTGAATGGATTTAGATGATGTATAAGTAGCTAAACCTACAATGGATTTGCTATTATGATATTCCACTTTATAATGCATCTTTAAGACTTAAGCATTTTTTAATTAACGTTTTATCTGGAAATGGGGTAAAATGAGAAAAAGAGAATATAACCAAATTATTTGATAATCTTTGCAAACTATCTATTGCTAGCATAAGTGGGCATGCAGAAAATCTTTGAGAAAATGAATTCTACAGGCATCTGGGTGATTTTTTTTTTTTTTTACATTATTTGGTGTTTTGTCACATTAGAAGGACACAATATATGTTGCATAGTTTAACATGATGTCCTGCTACTATTTATTCTTAATCTGGCCTAAAACCTAAACTGGAACATATTGAAACTCCTACGGCTGTATATGGGATAGTAACATAATATCACTGTTAAACCCCAGCCATGCTGTTCCCTACTGTGAGTTTTGTCAACTTGTTGACTAATAACTTCATGTTTTGCAGGTATCCCAGGAAGTGACTATGTGAATGCAAACTACATAGATGGGTATAGGAAGCAAAATGCCTATATTGCAACACAGGGATCGCTTCCTGAGACATTTGGGGACTTTTGGAGAATGATATGGGAGCAACGGAGTGCCACAGTTGTCATGATGACAAAGCTGGAAGAAAGGTCAAGGGTAAGGATGAGTGTCTACTTTTTGAAAATCCTCCTTTCACAGTCTCTGTGCTGTGCATTCCATTCAATTCAGGAGCTACTTTTTCCCTAAGGTAGCACTCTTGACAATCAGTCATTGAAAATGGATGTCAAAAACTCTGATTAAACTATTTTTCAAAACTCTTCTGCCATGCTCCCCACCCAGCCCAATTCTGCATGTCCTTCAGCAGGGTCTATCCAGGCCCAAGCCAGCCCACAAGTGTCATTCTCTGCCCCAACCTCTTCTGTCACTGCCAGACACAGAGCTCAGAAACCGAGTGCAAATGCCTAGATCTCGTTCACAAATACAAACAACATGAAAGATTGAAGCAGCATCTCCACCACCACTCTGAAATCCACCACTCCTATAGAGGCGTGCACCAATTAGGGTTACCGAGACGAAACTGAATTTAGAAGAACTTCATCCAAGAATTCAAGGATGTTCAAACTCTTTGGAGGAAGGACGGGTATGGTGTCTCATGTTCTTATCACAACACCCAGGAGGCTGATGCAGGATGCAGAGTTTGATACATGTGCCAGCCAGGGATACCTAAGTAGATCCTCCCCTAAAAAAATCAGACAGAAATATAAAGCTTCTAAGTCTTCTTTAAAAGGAAATTCTCACATGTTAGGATAGTCATCATTGGTACCGTGAAACAGAAAGTGATATCTGAGGATATAATCACTTTGGTTAGAGAAAAATGAATATTAGCTATGAACAAGAACCCATGGAGATTTTCACCCATATGTACTTCCAGCATTTCACCGTTTTCTTTCTCATAGTCTGTGTACAAGTTCTAAAATTCCTTGAAAAGGTGACATACTTAAATTATTGAAATTGGCACAGTTTAACTTGGGGTAGCCAGAGAATAATGCATTTTAAAACATAGCTGAGAAAATGTGTGGAGGGCATTTATGAATTTAGGTTTTTCCAAAATGACTAGATTTTAGTAGCAAGTCATTGCTCGTTAAGGTCTATGAGAAGAGTTTCAGTCATCATATGGGTTCAATATTATAGTCCACAGAACATTAGGTAAATACTGTTGGTTTGGAAATCTAAAACATAGCACACAGGCAGTATGCCATTATCCCTAGGGAATGCACAGCTTCCAAGTGTGGCTGATAAAAATCAAGTTTAACCTTGAGAATTTAACAAATAGGTCTCTGAATTCTGTTACTGAAACAAGGGGAGCATCCATGCTGACTTTGAGACCTGAGGTGAAAGGTTTCTTTCTCTTCCATCAAGCATGCTTACAAGCTAAAACCCAGTTTCCCATCTAAGAGACAAATAAGATACGTCATGTGTTCTCCCAAGTTTACTGTATGGCCGTGTTCCTTAGCCCAACTGTATCGATGTCAGGAGAGTTTAAGACTGCCCAGTAATTTATCTGGTAAAAATTGATATATAGGAAAACACTAGAAATATACAAGGCTATCTTAATGTTGAGAAGTAAAGTGATGAAGTATGGTGCTGTTTTAGCAAAACTAAAGCTGAGATCTTTGAAAATACCTAAATTCCATATAAACTGATATAGAAATGTCTATGGCTTTGAAAACAGTATTTGTTTTATACTTTACATACAAAACCCAGTAAGCATGTAAATGTACTCAAACCCCTGAGTATCCCCAATCCAAATGATCCTTAGATATATATGAGTTAATAATTATAACAATATCTAACCTAGTAAGTGTGATAATATTTCATTAAAAACCCATTTTTTTAAATGATTGCTTCTATGAACTTTGCTTTTCCTGTAAATAAATCCAGAACTTTCAAGTCACCGAAAGTCATTCTGAAAGCGAGGTCAGAGAGAGGAATTGAAGGCCAACATTCTAGTACGATAATGCATGTCCTTCCTCATCAGGTCATCCACTATGTCACGCCTATGAAGCTGAGAGAGCTGAACTATTCTAGTACAGCAGGCATGTAAATTGCCCAGACCAGGTTTGCTCTGCCTAGAGATACCAGCTGGTAACAAGCAGTCATTTGCAAGAGCTGTTTTCAGTAAAACACACATTTTATCTTGACACTGCAGGCCTTCATTAAACTATGCACAGAAACTTGTTTTGAAATAACCAAATGAAATTCTGCCCCTTTTCTTCCTAATTGCTTCTAATAATAAAGTTAGTTCTAACTGGGCCCACTGCGGCTGCGACATCTGATGGTAATGAGCGGTTCCTGGCGGAAGGCATTGTGACTTAAATACCTGCAGTTTATCTTTGTGTTGCAGGCCACCTCTCCTCCCCCTCAAACAGAGGAACTTATTTGGAAGTTACTAAATGAACCTTTGTTTGTTCCCTCCATTAATTACTCTTTGGTCTTGCAAGTTTGGCGGTTTGCTTTATTAAATGGCCTAAGGAGGTCAATTAAATTGCTGTCCTGTGACTTTTATTCTGTGGTGGTTCAGCATGTACCCAAGCTTGTGATGGCTTGCCTTAGCCAGTAGGCAGCTGGGCAGTCTCAGTCATCATCCATTTGACAAGACAGCAATGATTGTCCCGACTCCACAACATCCAGAGCCCTTTGTTTGTCCTTCCAGCACATTTTGGAAGAAGGACCAAGTCACCAAGCAGATTTAGCAGAGCACTGGTGGTTCAGATGATCTCATCTGTTTGTCGGTCATCCTCCTCCTGTCTTCCTGCTTCACCTTTCCCTGCCCACTTGTTCTTTCTTCTATCACAGCAAGAAGAAAAGGGAATGGATTTCTGGTGTTTCAGACAAGAATGTGCATTGAATTTCACTCTAACAACAATGTTATGTATAGTGGTTAAGAGTTACAGGGATGTATAGCTCCATACTCTGGAAATCTTGAATGTTCCATGCCTGACATGAGACCTCAAAAGAAGGTTTTATTCCCAAGAGCCAACCTCAAACCAAATATTGAGCTAACTAGGTTCTAGGCTGATCACTGAAATGCCATTACTAAATGAAGGCTCAGAATTTCAGTGATATTCAATGCAATTCATTTGAAAAAGTATACCCATGTGTATATATCTGGGGTAGGGGTTGTACACATGGGTCCATGTTAATGTCAGTTGTGGTGCAGCAGGATACATAGTTCAGAACTGTCACCAACAATTTGAGTTCACTTGTGCTTTAGGGACCTCCATTCCTGCAACACTAAGTTTTTTACTTTGCCACAGAAAACAATTTCAGGATGAGCCAGTGTGAAGTACAGTTGTAATTTATTAAAAGACAAATTTAACAGTTTTAATAACAAGGGTTTATAGAAAGGTAATTCAGGATAGGTAAGACATACTCAAGCATGGGTATTAGCTTTTCAAAGCAGTAGCACTTGAGTGGCCATATACGCCCTTTTGGTGGCTTTAAGGTTGTATCTCAAATGGTTGGTTAAATCTTTCCCCTGCTTTCTGGTAACTGAGATTATAGGTGGTTCCAAAAGTGTCTCAGATGGGATTATTATCTGGTAAGATAAAACCATGGGCCTAAAGAACAGTGTAGGAGATTAAGATATATATTTGATGTAAATTCGGGTTTCTGGTAAGATTCCTAGAAAATTATAGTTCTACAGCTGTGAAGAACGGTCACATAGGCTTAGTGAGCCCTAAGGCAGGCTCACTGCTATTTAACATTCTAATCTGAAATGTCTTTATCTAAAAAGAAATATTTTATCTATATTTGCAACCTTAATATTATCCTGGGATTCTTGTTGTCAGCAAATGACAGACCTCAGCCTAATTCAAGAGTAAGGGGATGTTCTCTTTTCCTATGTCTCCATCGCCCTCCCCCCACATGCTTCCATTCTGACTCATTAATATTTCATGAATGAGAATATTTACTGTCTACAGCTTTTGTGTCAGGAATTAAAAAGAAAGGGAAGACAACATGCCATTATACATGGGGATACCACCATCAGAGGAGAAAGTGTCATCAGGAACATGGTTGTTTGAAACAGGTATACTTTGTAGTCAAATGTCTTGGCCTACACCTCAACTCTAGTCTTTCCTAATAGGTGCATGGAAGCTATCATATTACTTGGGCCCTCAAATTCTTTTTCTTTTGGATTACATGCAAATGATCCAACAATGCAGCTCTTCTCTTTACCACTGGAAACAGTTTCAGGATGAAGTACAGTTGAAAGCCTCAGCTATAGTTTAGTTAGAGTGTTGCTTCCTTCACTATTTTTGCTTCAAAGCTGGCTTCTAAATACCATTTTTGTTTCCCAATTAAATTAATTTGTTTCTCTGTGATTAACAGTGAAGAGTGAACAACCTCATAGAACTACCATACTTGTTAATTTCCATCCACCTAGCTGGTGGCTCAACTAGAGATGGCGTATAGACTGCCACTGCTTTTTGTATTGGCTTTCCTCTCTGGACATGTTCTCCAGAATTCATATCTTAACAGAGTGGATTTGTTAATTTTTTCTGAAAGTATATTTTGCAAAGGACATTCTCTCCTGCATTTTTCTTTCATTGCAAGATGATACAGGATGAAAACCATGAGTCATACAGGCATGGGTTACATGTAGTGATAGCTGTCACTGAGGATAATATGGACCACATTTCTGTTTATTTCAGTTTGCATTCCCTCTGAAACATATTTTCTTACAGAAACTGATCTCTTTCTCAGCTTTCTGTTTTGTCTCTGTCTGGTTCACCTTCTGGATGCCGATGATTTACCAATACTACTGTGACCTCCACAGTCAGGACCTGCCCCTGAGAGAAAAGCCATGCTCAGTTGTTTAAGCTGCAAGTCTCATTGGCCTGTTGCTAAGAAATTGACAGTTCTTAGCATTTGAACAGTCAAAGCAGTCCTTGCAGAAGAGCAATGCTGTCTGGAATCCAGGTTGTTCAAGTGGAAAATTCAAGTTCTTTGATTTTTTCACGTGTATTGACTCTCTTCATTCTCAGTCAATATTTGCGTTCTTTGTGCATATAGTTATCTTGCTTCATTTCCTACAGAAACATAGTGAAGACTGTTTATTTTAGCTTACAATTCCAGGCTGTGGTTCATTATTACCTGAAAGTCAAGTTTGAAGCACCCATCACATTGTACCGAGAGTCAAGAGTTGAAAGCAATCCATACATTCACTTCTGTCACTTTTCTCTTCTTCCACAATTCAGGACCTCCTGCCTTTCTAGGGAATGATGTGGGTCTTCCTACCAGAATAGCATAAACAAGATACTCTCCCATAAACATACCCGAAGGCCTACCTGATTTTGAAATCTCTCATTGACAACTTATTCCTAGTTGATTCTATGTTATGTCAAACTAAAAACTAAAACTAACTGTCAGCCAACACAGAAAATAAAGGTGTGCTCTGAGTGGTTTTGATGAGTTTCACTAGGGTAACTCAAGAAACTAACAAACAAAAAGACTAAAGTCTAAGGTTTTTAAAACTAAAATATGATAGCTGCCTGAAATCCACAGCTCATTTTAAAACCACTGGAGAATGTGCTGTGATAAAAGGTACTGTGAGTTTTATTTCAGTTTCCATTGGAACTGCCAAGTCCTCTCAAGTTCTGCATAGTTCATTGATTCTGTAGCAAGCCATTTTCCTGCCCTAGAATGTGGTTTCTAATTGTTTCCATGTTTCATATTATGCCAATAAGCACATGGATTGGTCTGGGCAACCACATGGAGGAAAGAAAATCTTTGGAAAAAGTGAAGCAATGTTACAGTAAAACGTATGCAGCTGGCAATTTCACTCCAAGGGTGTTATTTGTGGGTGACTGAGTGCACAGTTGGCAGCCTCTCCTGAAGAATTAGTCTCCGAGGTAGGATTGGCCAAGGTGATTCCTGGCTCAGGAAATGCCCTTATTCACTGGATGATTGTCTATTTTTTAACTTTTTCCTTCAACTGTGTTCTTTTGACTGGCTTCTACTTTATCTCCCATCTAGTGGTTGATAAGATAGGGAAGACTGCTTAGAAAATGCTTGAGCAGCCTTCCCAGTGTTCGAGGCTGAAATATCTGGGAAGAGATTTAAAGGACATCTGTCATTTTCTAGATCTCAGTCGCCAGCCATGGTTAATTGCTGACAGATGAAACTATTGCTATTGATACTGTCTTTCAAACCTTACAGTATCAATTGACCAAGTTACAGAGAGCTCTTGTGCTGAGAGTTAAGGCTATAAATGTTTGAAATAGGAAGAGCAATGTTGCCACCTGACATATATCAGACATGATTTGAATCGTCAATCAGTTTTTAAAATATAGTTCTAGAAGTGAAAAATTCTATTCTCTCTCAAAATATCCATATTGTATTTTCCATTATAATTTATCGAATTATGGAATCAATTGATAACACCCATTACTAGTTCAGATAAAATGCTTTCTGTAACACTACCTTCATTGTTGCTTAGGTCAGAAGATATGAAAATCCCTTATCACTAAATCTTGGGGTGTGTGTGTGTGTGTGTGTGTGTGTGTGTGTGTGAATGGATAGAGATTAGATGCTGTCAAGGCATGGGAGACCAGGCTGCTCTTCATTCATCAATGAGTTAATATTTTGGAACGTAACATAATCAAAACTTTATATTTAGGCAATGGACTAGTTCTAACCTAGTGATCACTCACTCCTTTAGTCCTTCAGTGTGCCTTTTGTAAATATCTCCAAGAAGCAGGGTGAGATGGAGACATGTTCCTATTTTGCCTTGTGTCTTTAAAAACAATTGTGAGCAAGAAGCAGAAAAAATAAGAAAAGAAAAAGAAACCAGACTCTGGTCAAAATTTTTCTTCTTGTTTTTTAAAAATAAACCTTGAGCTTATTTTCTGAGCCTGACGTCCTTCAGGGTTAAAATGTGACAGGATCGCACTGGAGATTATAAATGGCAGAGTTGTTGTTTTCGATGTTGTTATCGGTTTGGAAAGCCTGGCCATGGCCAGTGGCAGACTAATGCTTGGCTTCTCTGGTTGTCAAGGTTCAGTGAGTTTAATGGAGAGCAAATGCTTTCCAAATGCCAGGTCTGTGTCTTCTTCCAGATAGAACTGGAAGCGCCAAAGGCCTTGAACATTTAATTTCTCAGACTGTAGCCTAAACCCTGCCTATCTAAGGCAACAGAAACTGCTTTTTTCCTTAAGCAACTTTGGGAGCAGCAGCACAAACATTGCCTCTGGAGTCTACATGATGTATGGGATTGTTTTGAAAGTTCTGGATAGTTAGGGTAAATGGGACACTGGCAAAAAAAAGGTGTGATGCTCATCTTGGCAACCAAACGGATGTCTGGGGCATTATCTAGCAAGTTCCACACTCTTGCTTTTCTCATGTCAGTGTCCGATAAAAGAGAAAGAATCCAGCCATTTTCTGGATACTGATTAGCTCACCAAATTTCATCCTTCATTTCCCTTGCCATCTTCACTGCTAAAATGCCAGCCTACAGACTCAGGCCCAGTGTCAGCTAAAGCCATTTAGAAACATGACAATACATGTCAAAATCTCCACTGGAGAAGGTAATATACAGTTAGTTCCCAGTGACTGTGTAAAGCTTACTGTCACCCTAGTCATGTCATGTCTAGTATTCCTACACTAGGTTAAGTTAGTTTTTATGCATGGTAAAGTAATCTCCTTCACAACCCATATTTAAGGGACAGTATATTTATGATTTTTCTGTTTTCTGTCAATGTAATTCTAGCATGGATGATGTTCAATTAACATGCAGTTTATATATGGCTTTGTAGTGCTGTCTCTATTGACTGGTCTACAGAAAGTGTTCTTGAATAGTACTTCATCAGCTAATGGAACAGCTTGATAATTGTGATACTTGACTGTAGCTGGTTCAAAGATTATGGCTAAACCAGAGACAGAATTGATTATAGGGCTATTTGGGTACCAACTTGCTCCTTGGGAGTAACTAGTGATGAAATAAGTATTCTAAGGGCCCAATAACTCATTGGGAAATACTAATATCTAGGTATTAATATCACATAGTTATCTTTTGGTTTTAACAAAGTACCTAAGCTGTGGTGACTACCTTTTTAAGTCACAGACAAAGTTCAGAGAAAGCCTTCTGTATCAATAGCTAGCAGATACGTCAAGCAGTAAAAGAACAATTTTTAAAATCTGACAAGTGATTCAGAAAATTTTAGAGTGTTTCATGAACTGGTAAACTGTTTTGTCGCATATAATTTGGATGATTGAGGGAATCATTTTTAGCCTTATGATTGTAAAGTGGAAAAGCACTCGTGTCCGCTGATTGGATATTACTCACTTCATGTTCATGATGGCTTCTTAACCATCACTAAAGAGTGGCCAGTAAAGATAAAGTGAAAAGGGGAAGCATACAAACTTTGCAACTTGGGAAACTATATGGTCAAATACAATAATTGAATACAAAGCATAACACTGGCTGTAAATTAACAGAGTCATTCAACAAAATATTAACCAATCTGGTATTAACATGGTACTAGGAGAATTATTATAATTTATAAAAGTTAACTGCTCAGTATGTAATTTTTGTATTCACTAAAAATATACCCTGATATTTGTCTGAAACCTTTTTTTAAAATTTCAGGTCCTATGACTATTCAACAGGAAGAACAAATGTGACTTTGATTTATTTTATATAATGCTTCTCTAATTGCTTTCTGCCCCTAAGAGAAAATCCTAACTCGAATAGCCACTATGGCCGCAATTGCTCAATTTGGATTGATAGTTACTTTTCTCAAGTTATGGTATCTTAAACATTACTAGCTGATTACTTCAGGCCCTTCTTTGGCTCCTATAACTTTTGCCTTAGATTCACTTCTCAAAGTATCCAGCAACAAGTACATTTCAGACAAGGAATGCTAGAAATCTGGAGAGAAACTGTTTGGCTACAAGTAAACGGCAGTTGGTGTGCCAAACTTAGTAAGTCTTTAGTAGATTCAAAGAGCAGATTGTGTTTTCAGAAAGTGATGGACAATTTAAAAATAAGCCAATCTAAGCCGCAACATATCTGCTTATAAAGTTGATTGGGTACTGCAGTGTGCCACTTCTAAGACAAGGTGTATAGAAGTGACCATGAACTAGCATGAGAGGCTATCTACAAAACAGGGTGCTAAAACCCATTGACTGTACCAAGGCCTACCACATATGCCTAACAACAGGTTTTGTTTTGAATGCATTTAAATGATATGTATTGTTTTGAAATTTGAGGATGGTTTTATTAGAGTTTAAAAGGAAAACCGCAGAGCAGGCAAGCTGTAGTTCTTAGCTGCTGCTTGGTGGAGGGAGATGGAGAAGAAAGCAGAAGACAATGGATTTTGAGCACCTGAGAAGTCTGTGAGCAGCTACATGAGTTGAAAGCAGCAGGAATCTTTAGAGAAAAAAATGAGAATGTCTAGAGTCAGGGCAAACATGATTAGGATTTGGGTTGATATTCAAAGAAGAAATATAGAAAGGAGAAAAAAAGAAAAGTTACATTTTTTGAGGTAGAGCTCATAAATGTAAGCGGGCTCTGTGATCAGCGATGGGGGAGGGGGGTGTACTTATCTCATTAAGGAGAAAATTATTCCACCCATCACTTCAGCGTATCTTCAGGTATATGAGCTTTCCTCTGGTTTTTGTCATGCCTTAGTTATGAATTGGTCAATTTGATTAACTATTAAGGTGATGGAAAAGTAGAATGATATTGTAATGTTACAATCAGTGGGGCAGTTTAGAATGTCGTGTTTCTACCTAGCACCAGAGATAGAACACAGAACTCATTCTTGGGGTTGAGGAAGTAGCTTCCTTCTAATGGACCTCCATGAAACCCTTTTCCTTGAAGATTACATTTTGAATCTTTTTTTCTTTATTAGAATATTGTTTTCATTAGTTCTTTGAGGTTTGTATGTGTTTTGAACATCTTTACCTACTATTCCTCTAGTTCCTCCAAGATCCAGCCCTTCCCTACTTATTTTGTGTCTTTTTTCCTCAACCCACTAAGTCCAGTTTGATGCTGTATTTCAGGATGTGTGGTTGACTTAACATGATTTATGCTTTTAGAGAAAATAGACACTCCCTCTCCCATCAGCTCTCTACTGCCAGTAGCTCCTTGGCTAGCAGTGGAACTTCATGCCTACCTCCCTAAGATGTGGTTTGGCTTGAGTCTTCACTGGTCCTGTGTATGCAGTATAACCACTATGAGTTAGTATGTGCAGCTGCCCTACTATCACCAGAAGACATCATTTCTGCATCTTGCCGTTAGGATCTTCTCACCCACCTCTTTCAAGACACTACTTGAAATCTGGGTGTAGATGGAAAGGGGGTGTAGATTTTCCAGTTTAGGGCTGAGTATTTTAGTCTCTCTTATTCTCTACACCCTGATCAATAATGAGTCTCTATATTAATCATCATCTACTACTGCACATGGGTAACTCTATAGTAGGATTTGAAATCTTTTGGAAATATGCCAAGAGTGGTACACTGTATCACACTGATTCTGTAGTGCCCCGATAGTTTAAATCCCACTGGTGGTGAATAAATATTTCCCTTTCCATACATGGAGGCCAGAATTTGTACTCAAGTTTTTTGATTGTTTGTTTGTTTTTAATCATAAGCATTCTGATTGAGGTAAGAAGGAGCCTCAAGGTAGTTAATTTGAATTTCCCTAGTTGCTAAGGATGTTGAACATTATAAAAAATATTTCTCCTTCATTTGCATTTCATCTTTCGAGAACTCTCTGTTTAGATTCTTGCCATATTTTTAAATTTGGTTTTAATTTTTGAGTTCTTTGTACATCCTAAATAGGAATCCTCTGTCAGATATGTAACTGGTACAGATTTTCTCTATTTTATGGGATCTAATTTATTAATCTTTGATCTTAATGCCTGTGCTATCAGTGTCCTCTCCAGAAATCACGCCCTGTGCCAATGAACTCTGGTGTATTTTCTACTCTCTATTTTATCAGAGTATTGAGTCTTATGTTGAAGAGCTGAGAGATAAGGATCAGATTTCTTCTACCTGCAACTATCCAATTGGACTAGCATCCTTAGTTAAAATGTTAAGCAGGAATGGAGAGAGTTTACATCCTTGTCTTGTTTCTGATTTTAGTGGAAATATTTGAATTTTTCTCCATTTAGGATTCTGGTGACTGTGGGCTTCCTATATATTGTCATTATTTTATTGAGATGTGTCCCCTCTATACCTATTTTCTCCAGGACTTTTATTGCAATTGGACATTTTCTTTTGGGGTAGTTAATTTAGTTAGGGTTACTATTGCTGAAATGAAACCATAACCAAAAACAACTTGGGGAGGTAGGGTTTATTTTGCTTGCACTTCCACATCACTGTGCATCACTGAGGTTAGTCAGGACAGGGACCTAGAGGAAGGAGCTCAATAAGAGGCCATGGAATAGTGCTGTTTCCTGACATGGTCACTCTGTCTCGCTCAGCCTGATTTCTTTTGACACTCAGAACCACCAACCAGGGATGGAACCACCCTCAATGAGCTGGGCCTTTCCATATCAATCATTAATTAAGATAATACCCTCCAAGATTTCTATAGCCCATTCTTTTAGAGACATCAGTTGAGATGACCCTTGGATATCTCCAGCTTATGTCAAATTGGCATAAAATTAGCCAGGGCAAAGGTGAATTTTTGCCTGGGTTTACTGTCAGAATATCACTGCTGTTGTAAAAGGAATTTGGAAAGGTTCCTTTTAAAATTCTTTTTGTAAATAGTTTGAGGAATGTTGATATTACTTCTTTGAAGGTTCGGTAGCGTTCTGCAATGAATTCATGGATCCTCTGCACTCAATGTGTCTGGCACTGAAATCGTTTTGTTTATTTGTTTATTTTATTGCTTATTTAGAGAGTTTTGAACCACTCCTCTGTCACTGGATGTATGGATCTTTTTATTTTTGTCATCTTGATTTAATTTTCATAGGTTCTTTATAATCTAGAGATTCATTAGTTTGAAGGAAAATCTAAACCTATAAATCTCTAAAGTTAAAAAAATAGCATCATGAATCAAATGAACCTAGTAGATATCTACAGAATAATTCACCCAAACCAGAAAGTATACACAGTTTTCTCAGCAGCTCATAAACTCGCTTCAAAATAGACTACATATAAGACACAAAGCAATTCTCAACAAAAAATTAAAAGTTCAGATTATATTCTTCATTCTCTCTGATCACAGAGAAATAAAGCTGGGTTATACAAGCCACTGAAAATACACAAATATATGGAAACTATAGAACAAACTACTGAACAATCGGTGAAGGAAGAAATCAGAGAGGAAATTTGAAAATTCCTAGAATTAGATGAAAATGAAAACACAATGCACTAAAGCCTATGGAGCACACAGAAGGCAATCCTTAGAAGAAAACAGTATGTGCCAATGTTAAAACATGGGATATCTCAAATTAATAGCCTAGTAATTAACCAATTTGTGTATGCTTCCTTGGTGAAGACTGTTTCTGCCATGGTCAGCATCCCTTAGTTGCCTGCAGTGTTTATGTAAGGTTAAGGCCTCATGGGTTTTCCCTGGTCCACTTTGCCATTTCTACTGCTGTTATCCTTGTTCAGTTCTTATTTAGGTAGCTGCATTGATGAGACTTTATGGATGTAACTTCTGACTTTGATAGGAGACAGAGTCTCAAAGAAAGCATCCTGATCCTCTTACGATCTTTCCACCCCTTCATCTGCAATGATCTGTGAGCCTTAGGTTTAGGAATTTTGGTACAGGGTTCCTAACTCTGCATTTGGATTGGTTGTGGTTTTCTGTAATGGTCTCCATCTGTTGCAAAGAGAGCTTTCTTATATAGGGGGTGAAAATTACCCTTATTGGGATGGTCAGCCCTGAAAACATGCATAGAGGGAACATTACACCGACCAAGCCAGTGTATTTATATGTTTAGGGAAAAAGGACATATGCATGCACACATACGTATGTAACAGTGATACGTGAGAAAAGAGACCATGAATTCAAAAGAGGACAAGAAGGGATATATGGGAGGGTTTGAAGAAAGAATAGAAAGGGGAAAATGATGACATTAAATATCAAAAAATAAACAAAAATTTTCAAGAATAACTTACTGATGTACCCCAAATCCTTAAAATAAGCAAGAAATAGTAAATCTCTCGGAAACATCTATTTTCTCATAATCTCAAGCAGCATACTCTAATATTAGAATTGAAAATATTCATGTAGTATAGGGATAAGAATAAAATCCTTAAAGTATTTGTCTCTAAATTTCAGCTCTTCACCCTGTGAAACCAGATAAACTCTGTGCCAGGTAGACTGAGAATGAGTGAGAAGGGAAGGCCTTCCTATGTTGAGAGAAGACCAGCAATGGAATGTTTTTCTGCCATTGCTCTGTTCAGCTTGGGGGAAACCTCTTACTGAACACTGATACCATGGGTGTTTACATGCACACCATGAGCATAAAAAGTTATTTTATCTACACAACAAGACATCAACTTGATGTCTTTTTCATAATTTGAAACAAAAAAAATGTCTTTGGCTTGATTTTTATGTTTTTTTTTCCCCACATGAATTATTGTTCCTTAAATCGTGTGGCGCCCTTCAACTAGTATCTTGATAAGTTTGTCAGATATGGTGTGGGTTTAACAAATGGTCAGAGGATATATGGAAGTGTTCAACCTATGCTCGTCAGTATTTTTCTTTGAATAACTAACTTTCTTTTGTGCTTTTTCTTTGAGTTGCAGCCTATGATAGAAATAAAAACATTAGATTAATCTGTGAATGTAGAAAACATATAAAGAATTTTAATACTATTGCAGCTCATTTTTTTTTAAATCAGAATTTGAATCCTTTTTGCTTTGTTTGCTTAGTTTACGAGATGATTTTGTGTGGTCTCATAGTTGAAAGAAAGGTAGTGGATTCAACCTTGTGAACTTAATTTCTGCATCCTAAATAGATAAACACAGTAGACTAAATAGATAGACACAGTAGAGTGTCTTCTTCCTTTTTCTTGTCAATGAAATCGTCTAGTGTGAAAACCGTCTCTTTTAGAAGGACTGGTATCTATGCAGAAGCAGCCTTAGTGCCAGAGGACAGACTCAACGCAAACCAAACTGCAGTGACTTTCACGGACTGTTGTTAGTATTTTATTAAGCTGAAAAGCAAATAATTATCTAATAATTCTGTTTACTAGACCAAAAACTACTAGCATCCACGAAACAATGACTATAGCCTCTTTGTAGCTCAAAAACAATACTTTATAATCATTTCTTTTCAAATGAAGGACACCATATTCCTCCTTCACCTGGAGAGATGTATTTCATTTGATCACAGTGAAACAACACTCCCACTTTTCTCTGTGACAGAATGGGTAAATATTTTCCGACCTATGACCTCACTAGAAAATATAATGCCTTTGTCATTTTTATTGTGCTTTTTGCTGCACGTGGGCACATAGAGTAAATCTGAGGCTTACTGCAGAGTTGGAATAATTCTTTGTTACATCTAACTATTTGAGTTGAGTAGTTCTTATATGGCTTGTTCTACTCCACGTTGAAATCATAAGCCATTTATCTTAAATGAATTGTACGGTTTAAACCACTTTGACATAATGACTCTTCAAAACCATGCTTAAATACCAGATATTACTGTCCCCATAGATGCTACATATTTCATTTGTCTTGCATACAAATACCATTGTTCTTCTATTTTAAGTAACACTTATTGTCTTGTGTATTACACTTTGATATATTTTTCAAATTATTTCTAGTTTCCTTTAAACAAGCATATTTGTAAATTATAAGAGTCCATTGAGCAATACTATGTGCCTTTAAAATCTTAATAGATGAACGCTATCTAGCCATGTATTTTAAATGTCTAAGTATAATCTTTCGGATGCGAATCATAGTGTCTACCCAATAACAAATGTGTTTTCCCCAAGTACTCTAAAATTTTATTTATCTCTCTCCTTATTTTATTCAGCAACAAGCTACAACTTATTTTTCTCCCAGAAAATTGAATCTGTTACTGCTTAATATTCCTCCCCGTTTTTAAAATGTGGTTTATATTGGCATCAGAGCAGCAATTTACATATTTGGGGATAACAAGAATGCTTGCCAAAAAAAGATCAACATAAAATGAAATGCAGAAAAGCTGTTTTCCTTCAACAACAACTCAAAGGGAAGCTAAGAGAAGAGTTGATGAGCATCTGGCCTGAATGTGTCACTTCTTTCTTTAGGTGAAGTGTGACCAGTATTGGCCGAGCAGAGGCACTGAGACTCACGGGCTGGTCCAGGTGACGCTACTGGATACTGTGGAACTGGCCACATACTGTGTCAGGACCTTTGCACTTTATAAGGTTTGCTCTTTGTCTTTTTTTTCTCCTTCGGTGTTCCCCCCATTATTTAAAGAAACCAAAATCCCTGAAGTCTTACCTAAATCTTGGTCCCACTCTCAACAGAGAAGAAAGAAGTCATCTTTGAATTCTCAGTCAGCCCAGCCCCTTTCCTCCTGGACTAGTGTTTTATCAGTAACTGTGAAACCTATGCTCTGAGAAAGTTTCCCAGTGGAAGAACTAATTCTTCCCTTGGAATACACAAGAACACTCCTGACGCTTGCAGCCAGATGCAAAGTGATTCTCATATGAAATGCTCACCTGCCTCAGCAAATACTGATCATTTAGGGAGAGCTCAGGGCATGGGGCTCCAGATAATGTTTATTAGAAGGCTGTATTCTAAGAGGAAAGAATTGAGACAGCACGTTTTAGTGTAATTCATCCTTGCCAACTAAGGTTAGAAAGTAGCATCTGAGACTCTATTCCTTTATCACAGAATGGTTCAAGTGAGAAGAGGGAAGTGAGACAGTTCCAGTTTACTGCCTGGCCGGATCACGGGGTTCCAGAGCACCCCACACCTTTCCTAGCTTTCTTACGAAGAGTCAAAACCTGTAACCCTCCTGATGCAGGGCCAATGGTCGTGCACTGCAGGTAAGAACCATTGAGAGCATTTGCTTTATTTGCAGCCAAAAAGACCGGGAGTAGAAATAGAAGTACAATCTGTTGTCTGCTAAATGTTCTCTTGCAGCTTGTTGATACTGGGAGATGGTAAATATCTGCATTCAAGTGGCTCTTGCTAATTGAGGCCTGTACTAAGGTCAATAGAAAAGACTTGATAGAAAGGCATAATGCCTCTGGATGCAGGATGAGTCCTCCGTACCACATTCCCACCCGACCCACTGATTTCTCTTTGGTGCAAAAGTAAATAATAAACACAAAATTAAGTGTGCATGTGACCATAAACATAACAGAAAATATTAAATGTTAACATTATCATCAGGGTTAAATTTTACTTTTTTTCTAGTAAAAAGTTCTTTAAAAATATTTTACAAACTTTTTAGCAATCTTTTGTGAGCTGGATTGATACATTTCCATTACATAGGAAAAATGTGGAAGAACATAATGCTGCAGTCATCCAAGCATTCATGGAGGATGATTTAGTATAAAGACAGATGTAATTTGTCCATTATTAATATCAGTTCACATACAAAAAAATACACCATCTTAATCTTTTAAATGTATTTGATAAAAGACATGCAATTTAGAATAAATTTTATTGTGTACATTGAAATATTAAACTGTATTTCTCTTGAAATATATAATTTATACCTTTACTTAATTCTGACTATAAGTCACTATATAATCACACAGTGTCTGTATTTTAATATTCAGTTTATCTCTTCCAGATGCCTGAGCTCCGCTCAAATATCTCTAGTAATAAAGTGTTCAAGATGCCTAGTTAGACTCTCTATGTTCTCTAATGCTGAATGTATTCTGTTCGGTGACACTACATGAATCTGCTCATGTAATTCCACAATAGTTCCTTATAATCTGAGTAATTTAAATATGTCTTCTTGAACAAGGAAATCAAACTAAAGTGGAAGTTTTTAATAAATAGGCAAGAAGACTACATTTTGAACCCATTTATCATGAATTAATAAATATATTTTATAGGTACATTAATAATTATAAATTATGTCATAAATTGATAGCATCATTTAGGCTACATATTATATTGTATTATAATGAGCCCTCAGAACGGGATCATTTGGGGCATAGAGAAGAATGAAACCTGGAAAACTCACCTGCCTGTCCACCCTACGAAGGTAACTGTTGACCAATGGCCTTCAGATGTCTGAATGGAAGAGTATCTCTCCTAACAGAAGGCAGTAATAGAGCTAACTTGTGTTCCTGGCTGATATCATGTAATTCCAAAGCCCCTTCATGTATCACTTTTTAAAAAAAAAAAAAAATATATATATATATTCCTAACATTTTCACGCCGGGTTACAAGACTCATAAGTGAGAAACCGAGAGATTTGAGTTGAACAGCAGTAGCTTGCTGGAGTGCTCCACTCAAGCCCCTTTCTTCTTATCTGGTTCTAGCTCTTCCACATAAAGGAGAGGGACCTCTAAGAACTGCACATCAGTTCTTATTCTCTACATGATAATAAGACATAAAATCATTTTCATTCATTTGAATAAGTAGTTTTAGGTAGTGAAAGCCAAGTCTTAGTCTCCTGCTGTTAGTTTTAGAATATGCTCTGTGCTTTGAAGTATAAACCTTTTTATAAGTTTCGAACAGCTAATGTAGCTGGTTACATGTTATCCCCACCTAGTGCAAGTTAAACTTGCTTACAAGGATCATATGGGCAGTATCCCAAACATTTTCAGATGGATAAACAGAAAAGTTGGCCTCAAAGGAGGAATGCTGATCTTATAAGCCTTATGCCAAAAAGAAGCAGACCTCACACATATGCACCAGTGCACATAAACACACACACACACACACAAACACATACACACACACCTTCAAATAAAATCAAAGAGAGTTGTTCTTATAAAATAACAAGAACAAAAATTAGGAGAAAGCAATTATAAAGTTTCTGTTGAACCAAAGCATTATGGTTTTATGATTTGCATTGCATTTAAAATATAGCACCATCTTGGGGCTGACAAACTTACTATCCAAGCTTAGTTCAATCCCCAGAACCTATGTAAAAGTGAAAGGAGAGAATTGGTACCTCAAAGTTGTCCTCTAACCTTCAACTGCCCTTGGGGCTCATGCACCCCCACCTAAAAATATAATAGATAAATTATTTTTAAACAACAATTTTTAAATTAAAGACGTGCTTCCATTTCTGTAAGTTGGTGACATAAGAAAACAGGTGGTAAAGCTTTGAAGAAGAGTAATGACTGAGAGCAAATGGGGACAGCATGTTGTTATGAAGGTTCCATGAGCAGCAGGTTAATATCATTTCAATAAAAATGCTCGTTTAGTTAGATTGGAGTCCAGGAGAGTCAGTCTGAACCTGTCTGGAAGCACTACATTCCACACAGGAAGACATTTTCATGAATTCACCAAGGGGAAGTGTCCACCGTGATCATGTAACAAGCAGTTACAAAGTGTTCTTGGCTTTCAATATTGAACCTCACGTTTGGTTTCTCTTACTGTATGCTCAGATGTGTTTTTCTCTGCAAAAGGAGCAGTGATAACTGAGACTAACTACAACAAACCTAACAAACAGAAACAGTAAGCATGGAGGAGAATCGAAGAGAGGTCTGGGGATAGCCAAAAAATTCACATTTTATCAGTGGCTCTGCTTGTTAATGGGTAGGCCAGAAGTAAGGAGGAAAAGCCACTGAGTAAATAGAAATTAGAGCAATTTTTAGAAAATAATTATAATGCTTGAGTATTAAAAACGTTTACAAGGATGATGTTAGCAAGTCAATGATGGAAGAGGGGGGGCGGAGGGAGAGAATATGAGTATGGGAAAGCTTGGTGCCTCACAGGCAGGAAGAGGTACTGGAAATAGCTGTTCTTCAGAGGGAGTGCTGCTGTCTCTGGAGAATGGCTGCTCATTACCCACGAGTTTTGTGTTTCAAAAAATTTATTGAATTTCCCCTAGTCTCTGGATTTTATTTGTCAACTGTGTCAACACTGTTCACAGCAGTAAAGACTTTACGGGGATGGAATATAATGTCATGAAATGATTTAACGGTGTGAGACAATGTTAGATTATCACTATGTTAGTATATAAGTGTGTATGTACACACATATAAAACTCTCGGTCTGAAATTCTAAGAAGACCTGAACTACTACTGAAATGTTAATAGTCAGATGTGAACATATATCCAAATAACAGAGTACTTGTCAAATATTTTAGTGTTTTCTATAATAGTAATTTCTCTAGATTTTTTCCTCAGTAATAGAGAACATTTTAATGGTTTGAATTAGAGAATCTAACTTATAACATCAGTCTGTTTTTTTTTATTGATTTTTATTGAGCTCTACTTTTTTCTCTGCTCCCCTCCTTGCCTCTCCCCTCCTCCCTTTAATCCTCCCACCAAGGTCCCCATGCTCCCAATTTACTCAAGAGATCTTGTCTTTTTCTAATTCCCATGTAGATTAGATCTATGTAAGTCTCTCTTAGTGTCCTCATTGTTGTCTAAGTTCTCTGGGACTGATCTTATGGAAACCTGAAAGCATTTGATTCTCCAAATGATGCTGATAAGAACACATGGAACTTCACACTGGAGTTCTAAGTGCCTTTAAGATGAAGTCTTAACGTAGTAGCATCTTTGCTTTCATAACCCTGTATAAAGAAAGGTGGTTTCAGATGGTTATGTAGCATCAAAGTCATTTTTAAAACTCTAAGAATGATCTATATGTTCTATTTTCTTGTATTAAAAGACAATAAGAACCCATTTCCTTTGAGTATTTAGTCCTTGTTAGAAATGAATTTGAGATGAACCTATAATTTCATTGAAGCAGTCATAAAAGTTTAAGCCATGATACTCTTTAGTTATATATTTTGATTTCAGGAAAATAAATTTTCTTCATAGGAAATATATGTTTATTATATGAGTAAACAGGAAGAGAGATGGCATGACATCCTTGAACTTGTCTTTTGAATGAAGCAATCTTAAGAATAATAAAGCACACCTCCTGAAAGTCATGAAAATTTTTGAGATTCTCAATTCAATCCAAATTCCAGATTTAAAACTAGATAAATCTCAGGCCAGATGAACATTAATAATGTCTTAGCGACACAAAAAGGCCACTAAGGGTGATCAAGCTTAAAAGTCACATGATGGATGGCTCAATTGGTAAAGTGCTTAAAATGTAAGCCTGAAGACATGTGTTCAGTCCCCGGAATCCACGTGGATATGCTGGGCTTTGAGGCTCTGTGAGGACTCGGGAGTGCAAACCTGTAATTCCAGAGGGAAGGATGTACCAATAGAAGGATCTTTTGAGTTTTCTGATCAGCTAATCTAGCCTAATTGGTGAGCTACTGGCCATGGAGAGGCCATTCTCAAAGGAGACACATAGCCTCTTTGAGGATTACTTTGAAGTTGTCCTCTGGACTCCAAACCCACATACATATATACACCTGCATAAACATGTGCACCCAAATGTACACATATAAAAATGTACACATACTTTTTATAAAAAAAAAAATCATACATTTGGTGTTGGCAAGAATCCTAAAAGCCAATCTTCGTATTAGTTTTCAACTTTGCATATAGCAACTAAAACAAGAAACTACTTAGGTTTTCTTCACTGCATAACCCTCTGTCCCTAAAAAGAAGTGAATATTGAGGAAAATTACCTTCTCAAAATCAAACCCTTTTGCAAATATTGCATCCAAAATACCTTGTGACACAAAGAAGCTACTAGGTCTGTTAAAAACTTAAGTCAAAGACTTAAAAACATTCTTTCTGAACGCCATTCTAATTTTTCCTAGTGTTCCATTCAAATCTTTCTTCTGTGAAGAGACCATATTTTTACCAAATACGATAGTTTTGTGATGTTTACAAGCTGAAAGAATAAAATGAGGTTGTCCATAAACCAGGAAAGTTTGTTTTTGCTGGAAGCAAAGACATGTATTTTGTGATCTGCATTTTGTTTACAGTCATCTTAAATTCACAAGTAAGATATTCACCTTTGCAGGGCAAGTTCTGGACCTAGGACATTAGCCTAGTGAGACCTGCAGGCACCAGGCTTTTAGAAAACATTAGCATTTCCTTTGTTAGTCAACAAGCACAGACCCTCAGTATTTACCTATCAGCTAGGGATGTCTCCAGGCCTGAATTCCAGCAGACCTGACACCTCCCCTCCCCCTTGCCCATTTGCTATATAACAGCTTCTGAAAAATAATAAACTCAGCGGCTTGATCAGAAATACTGTCTTGCCGTCATTTCTCGTGACTCTTGCTCTTCCATTCCTCCCCGCTAGGCTTATCAGGGATCACTCATTCGCATCGCACTGGCCAGGATATGTTTTCATGTGTAAGTAAAGGAATAGGAGAAGCTAGCACAGGCTGTTAAAAATACCATCATCTCTTGATAAGAAGGTGGATGGAATATGTTAATTACACTAAGTGGAACCTGAGATCCCAGGTCCTGTTCTTAAAATATCAATAATTCTGCATAAAACCTGAGGCAGAGACAGATAGACTTTTGTGAGTTTGAGACCACCCTAGTCTCCATAGCAAACTCCAGGCCAGCCAGGGTTACCTCTCAAAAAAAAAAAAAAAGAAAGAAATCAAACAACAGCAATAAAAAAAAAAAAAAAAAAAAAAAAAAAAACTAAGTGTTTGTAGTTACTGATATTTTATAATTATTTTATCTTAGCACTAAATAAAATAATTATTGACTATTAGTAGTTTTTATTTTCAGGAACGCAAAATAGCGTTCTAAGTAATTTGTGATTTAGAAACTGTATTAGAAAATATACCTCCATCTCGATGGGCAGACCATGTAACTCTGCACAGATGTAATAATGGCTGTATTCTGTGTTAAAAGTCACCCAGTAAAGTGGATTGTTACCATACGACCATGGATCCCATCTCCAGCACTATTGACACCCTAGATCACATGACTGTTGCTGTGACAGCTTTCCTATACAGTGACAAGTATTCAACACACTCTTTGACTTTGCCCAGTAGGTGAGAGTAGGGTACCTCTCCCCAGTTATGACTGTTAAAAATGTCCTCCAGTATTGCCAAATGTCCTCTGCCAGAAAACATCACCTCCAGCTGAGAAACCACTACCATATTTAAGGTGATGAATGAATTCCCAATGCTTTCACTTACTACAAAAGTTTCATGACTGGTACTTTCTTCTAAATATTTGGGGAAGTTCTTATGAGATCTGCTTAAATAATTGCCTTCTAGCACATAGTCAGAAGACTTGACTAATTGCTCAACCATCCTCTAACACACAAACCAAGTTCTTGTCACTGAAAATAAAAAAGATCACCCTTAAGGACAAAGATGTCCCATTATTAGTAAGTTCAAAGGAGCAGACCATAGACACTTTACTGCCAAGAAAGAGTTCCAGAAATATTTTTGTACCATGGCAGAATTTCTGCAATAAATCTTCAGCCCCCCAAGGTGGCTTCCTTTAAGGGCCATGTTCTTTGTAGGTGATAAATGTAGTCTTTCTTGCCAGAACATCAGTCGCATTGCTTTGTCTTCATGCTTTGTATGACAGCCAGCATTTTGGTAATTCAAAACAGTAAGCCCCAGGAGTGTGGTATGTGGTGTATGACTTCGAGAATTCCCCCTTTTTCATTGTAAGGAAACAGCCAACAATAACAGATACGATGAATAAAGGTAAGAGAATCATACTCTCAGTCCCTACCCCAATCTCTGAGGCTCTTGAAATCTCTTCCCTTTGATTTGGGGAAAACATGTTTCTGGACAATCCACTATTTTTCAAATGACAGATTTTTACTAACAATATTTCTCCTGAAATACTTAGACACTATTCATTTATATTGTTCATACTTTCATGAAAGAGGCCAGAGTAGTTCTCTATTCCTATTCCACTTCCTCAGTATCTCTACTCCCCCTTTCAGCCCATCAAGAAAGAGTCAACAGTTAAGTCTCTTCTCAGTGCACAATGATATTCAAAGAGATCATGGTTTTTAGTGTCAAAGCATAAAGATGAGCTAGGTAGGGTTGATGAACTTGGCACGCATCAACTGAGTCTCTCCATCAGGAAGATTAGCACTAAACAACTTGCTAAGAGTCCTTTACGCTTCTGAGAGGGGATGTTAAGAATTGCGGTCATTTTGAGAAACTATGCTTTTTACTTTGCTTTTGTTTTGTTTGGGGCTGGTTTTGAGTATTGAATTATATTCTCAAAATTGGAACCATATTTTTGTTTCTTGTACAGCTATGTGCCTTAGGACTTGGCGATCTTTTTGAAATGTAAACCATTCCTATCTGTTAACCAATTCTGACCGCAGCCATCAGCTAAAGACTGGAGGCTGACAAGCCAGCAGGTCTCTCACTGATCTGCAGGCTGCTTTGTGTGGGGTATGGGATTCTGGGGTTTCTGTTCCTCTCTCCTGAGCTCCCTGTCCTTGGCAGGCAGTGGGAGGATCTGAAGTCTGGGTGGCCCTGCCTTTTGTTTTGGTAGCAAAGGCAGCAGAAAGGCAGGACCTAGAAGCTGAGGCTCCCAAAGATCCTTTGTTCTGGTGAGTTAGGCTCTGGCCAGATTCAAGCAGCAGAGAAACAGAACACAGCTGTCTGAAGGAAGCAGTTTGTGATCGAGTTGTTTCTCACCTTAAGTCCTACAGTGTTGACCTTTATCTGCTGAGCTCCCTGGGCCCCTCTCTGCACTCTGATCAATCGGAGGTAACATGACTTTCCTTCATGGTTGGATGAGGGGAGCAGAATCCTAAGCTTACTCCAAAATACAGGGTTCATTTGCTGCCATATGACAGCAGTAAGAAACAAAAATAACAACAGCAAACGCTTCAATTTAATTTGCTTCATAACTATTATCCAAATTTTTTATAGATATGTCACCTTGTGGGAAGGAAAAAAAATGTACTACTAACTCTTGTCCTCTCTCAACCCATTTGAAAAAGATTTCCTATGCACCTTGTAATTCAGAATTTTCCAGGGTTAAGGGCCTTTTTCAGATTAAAAAAAAATAGTAGTGTGATTATTCACAGTGAATCTGACATATCAATCCCCCCTTCCTGGTTTTGTGTTTTGGAAGCAAGGACTGTTTGTTGCAATTTCAGAAAAGAAAAACAAAATGAAACACAGCAAAGCTAGCAGCCTAACCATAGATGGCCAGGCAAGTCTCTGCTAGCGCACTGTGTGTACCTTCCCAGTACGTCATTATGGTCTTTTACAGTTTTTCGCAGATTAATTTGATTAGAGAGTCTCTTGACTTCTTTCTAGATGTCCTAAGAATATAGTCAGAAAATATACGTTTAATGAGAGCTGTTATGATGGGTTACACCAAGATGGTTGAAGTGTATAATTTGGGTGCATTAAAGCCAATTAGTATCACAAGGCTTCAAGACCATGACGAATGGAAAGACCGACTGATGGGTGGCCACAGGCTGAGTAGATTGGACACCTGGGTGGGTGGTCAGGACACCTGGTTGTCTGGATGGCTATGGGAGGAAACATGGGAGAAGGGTGCCAGACGGAGACGGAAAGGATGTGACAGACAGGTGCATCCTGCTTTGTAATCATCCCCAGAGCCATGATTGTGGAAACTGCTCCAGGCCATTCAAAATGACGACTATGAATGCTATCTTGGCAGCCTTGCTGTGATGTGCAGTGACTGCCTGGTGTATCTACCACTCCCCTTGGAGTGCTAACTTAGTTGTGCCATGGCTGGAGCATGAGCTTTTAGTGTCCATATGCCTGGGAGGCTCATTAGCCACAATTTCCTCATCCTAGGCTCCAGCCAAGTGCAACAGATGCTGTTGTTACCTCCTCTATTGAATAAAGTTGGGAGGGAAGAAAGACATTTGTCAATAGTATTTTTCCATTGGAACCAAAATAAGCGCTGTGTGTGTGGTATATTGTCCAATAGGAAGGCATGTGCCAAATCCTCATTTCGTGCTACACAAAAACAGATAAGAATCTGCCCTTGTATTTTTAACATTATGCAAATGACTTTTTCTTCATTTTATCGAGGATGTCTTACAGTTACAGCCATTCAAACATGCTGATTTGGATTTCTTTTAAACCTTTTGATTCTGAACATCGCATCTTCTGGGAGCCTTTTATTTCTTTCACATACTCAAACTACCTAATCTAGCTGGGCAAAAGCCGGAAGGTTTTCACTGAAATAACCAAATCTTTAACAAGTATGTTTAAACCCTTTGCCTTAATCAGTAGTATTAGCAAGGTACCCACATGCTTACGAAGTTCAGTCTCAGCACAGAATTCTGCCTGCTGAAATGAATAAAGCGACTTCAAAGTCAATAGAGACTCCTTAAAATTAAAAATAAAACGCTGGGCATGGTGAGGTACACATTTAATCCTAGCACTTGGGAGGCAGAGCGCTCTGTGAGTTTGAAGACAGACAGCCAGGGCTGTTACACGGTGAAACCCTGTTTCAAAACAACAACAAAAACCCTGAATATGTAAGTGGACTCTGTGGTAGAGACCAACAGATGATGTATTAAAGAAATAAAATTGAAAATACTTCTTTCGGGACACAGGAACTATCAGGATGAGGGGTGCCTCGTGACTACTAAACCACTGATCCTTCCTGTACCTGTCAGATTCTGAGGTGCCTGTGGCATGAATGGTTTACTCATGTCTCCTTGCCCTTCTCTCTGCATCCTTCTTGAAGGCAGCATGAGTTTGCCTTAGAGGGCTGAAGCAGAGGATCAACCTCTCCCAAACCTCCAACACAAGTTCTTTTGTCAGCTCAGGGCGTGTGTTAAACCACAGAAGAAAACGTCTTTTTATCTTCCTGTAGACTCCTGCCTGACCACTGGACATCGGGCTTAGTTATTTTTCATTCAGATGTGTACTGTTCCCACACTGTGAGAGATGTAAGAAGGCCTTGCTCTCTTTATAATTTCATTTTATTGGCTCTTTGCTTTGGTTTTGTTTTTACCATGCTACATGTTAACCTCAGGGTCTTGTGCATGGCCGGTCAGTGCTCTCAACTATCTCTGCTATTCAGCTAAACCCCCATCACTCTCTATAATTTTGACCGTTATTGTGGTCTCTCATCATAAAGAATAGGGCTAAGAGGACAAAACCCATTTATGTTCACAGGGGAGAACTTACGTTAAGATTCAACCTATCTCATACAAAAATACCAATTAGTGTGTTTTCAGATTCATAATCCTCTTCTAACCAAGTTCAGGTCGTATATCATGAACACAAGGGATATAGGCGGAACACATGGCAACCTTGATTGCTTCTGGTGTTGCCTCTGAATTTCACTCTCAGAGTCAGAGTTGTTGCATTTCAGTATGCCCAGAGTAGAACTGTATCTCCGGATATAAGCGGACTCACAGGATCAGGAACCCGAGGGGAAATCAAATGGTTCCAAGAGAAGTTCATGGACAGGAGGGAACTTCTAAATGTGAAGTAATGAAAGCTCCCAAATCTTAAAGGTATAATTTCCAGTGCCCTAGTAAAAATAACATAATCTCACAGTGTCAATGGCATGGATTTCAGGGTAAAAAATGTAATTGCATGCATAGAAAAATAAGGTATTAGGCTCCCTACACTGCATGGTCTTGTTAGGTCACTCACCTGAACTGCTCTGTCGCTTTAGGGAAATAGACAGCAGCCTAGCCATTTGCTGGCGGCATGTTCTTTACAAGAAAAACTGGATAAAATACAGTAGTTTAATTGCTTGTCTACTTTGATGATCAAGATGGTTGGGAACTTTCATTTTATGGAAGCCACGAGTAAGCAATTTTGTTTCGCTGGAAAGACAACTTCAATCTGACCTTGAATTCCTAGGTGGTCAGTTATGCTGTACATCTTACAATCTCTACTCAACTCTGATTCTAATCACTGGGCAGAGACTCTTACACAGCCTGGAGTCACAGTCATTCCTTTCATCTGAAAACCCAGAACCAATCATGTTATAAACCACAAAATTCTTTATAACCTGTGGTTAACATTTCATCCCTCTTTTGTGTGTCAGAAAATGATTGACCTGGTTTCAACCTATTTTCTCTTATGTGCTACAGCCTGAAATACACTTGTTATCTGGGTTCAATTAAACTCAAACTTATTGGTTTGTAAAGTACAATAGTAAAGCTCCCGGCTTAGCAAATCCTTTCCAGAGTTCAGTAAGAAGCTGTGCAGATGCATTCCAGCCATAAGCCGTGAGTGTGGGCACCTTCATTCTTACATTTGTATTTCCCGAAGGCTTAGAATAAACATGTATAAAAATCGGAGACGATTCTGCATGGAAATCATTTTCAGAGTAAATCTCTGTAGCATACAAATGTAGAAAGGTCTGCCAACTCCCAAGGCCTCACGTTGCCTTTTCTAAGGTCTCTACCTCCCTCAACACAGTCCGCTTCCTCAAGTAGCTTTGGAATTATCACCTCCTCAATAGGTGCAGGTAAAGCTTCACCGCTTCACAGTCTGGTCATGATACAAGAAGGTCCCATCCAATCTGAGCTACTAGTAGACCAAACTATATCCTCACTGCTGTTTCTTTCATGGCAGGGACCCTACATTCAAAGAGATGTTTTTCTAAACTTTCCTAGTTTGGACATTTTCAAGCATATTCAAAATTGAGAGACTATAAGTCCCCAAGCATGCATTACCCTGCTTCAATTATCAATTTCTTCAGTGCTTGCTAAATGGCAATTCATTTTCTGTTTTTGTAAAGAAGCTCATTACATAATTGCCATTCAGCATTTAAGATTTTAGTATCCCAAACAGTTTTATCTTGGGTGAGTGGCCCCTTCCATGGCCACATTTAGCGTAAAGCGTACACATCACTAATTTCTTTACTCCAGGTGCGGTGCTTCTAAGTTAGATATTCTATGCTTCTATAATCTGATGCTTACACTACTTTTTTAAGTTAAATTCTGAAGATATGAGTTTTAAAATAATCCCAGTGTATTGAAACCACCTCCATCTATGCAGAGTTTATACCTAAAACTGTCCTTGGCAGCATTTGGCTTGCAGACATGCAGACACTTTTTATTTTTTTTTAATTCAGCACATTTATTTTTAAATTAAATGTTAAATTTATGAGGTCAGTTGTGGCAGCTCCCACCATCCCCTCTTATCTAACATCCTATATTTTACACTACCCGGCTAAAGTGTCTACTTTTAATCTGAGCTGTATCCGGAGTGGTTTGCCTTCCAGTTTGGAAGAAAGGAAAGAAAAAATAATGCCAAATTTTCAAATCCAAACACTGACTATTTCCCAACCAATCATTAGCTTATATAATCATATAATAATTTTATACATTTTCTGACTCTTTCAAGAAGTATGAAAAAACTATGAAACAACAATAAAAATGTGAAAAAGAAGGCAAGTTGCTCAAGAAGTTATGGCAATTCATCAATATATATACACACATTAAATTCTAAGTTGTTAAAGCTGAGTAGAGGTATACAATTTCTATACTTCAATAAATGTGGGTAAAAATAGCTAATTTATTTACAGGAATTCCAGATTGGATAAAATACTGGCTTATGTTGTTAACCTCCAAAATTCTGATATATAGTCAATCATGAAACACTATTTTCCTCATGGGAAATCTTTGAGAAATGCAGGAAATGCTATCAGAGAAGAATATTCCCTGTCTACGTAATTTGATCTATGTGAGATAAGAGCAATAGGACTTAGTGTGTGTCATTTGAAAAATCAGTTAGCAACTCTTATTAACTGTGTGTGCTAAAATAATTAGCACCTATTAAAACTAAACTATGTGGAGTGCGTAACCTTGTTGTAGGACATGAATTAGTGTGGAACACCCTGAAAATAGAAGAGACTAGAACAATAGAAGTAGGAATAAAAATCATTGATCCATGTGCAAAAAGTGGGTCATGTAGAGTAACCCAACTTAAAGAAAATCACCCTTTAAAAATGTATACAGTTAACAGTAACTTCAAATACATAATTCTATATTCAAGTCATCATTTTTTAAATTTACAGGTTATAGCTTGTGGGGAGTATAAACTATAATGAGCAGATTTGGCATATTTAAATCAACCACAGGCTTAAAGGATTTGAAGAACTCAAGTTTAGAATACTACAAACTTTATCAATGTTTCTGATATTTACAGTTTTTTCACCTTCACCTAATTCACACTTCTTAGAGGGGTGACAGGGCACACATTAACAAAACCTTTCCAAATCGTTTGGCTTAGCTTTTAAAGGAACAGAATTACTTTGCTTCCTATCTATGTCTCATCCATTCATTAAATAGTTCAACTCTATAATTAAAGTATCTAGTTCATATGGAATAAGCACTTTAATACCACAAAAGAGCATGGATTCCAAGAGAGTGGCCAAGTGCCTTGAGCAGTAGGGTAGTGAGCCAAGGGCACGGAGGAAAGGGAATGATTGGGTTAGTTATTAAATTCCATAGACGAAATTCATTGAGAATACATATAGAGAGTCGTAGGCACATGGAAATGAATGAAGGGGTAAGCAAACAGTAATCACTACTTCAGCACAATCAGAACTCAACCCAAGCAGAGTATTGACCTTGAGGTTGAGAAGTTTTATTTCAGTCTTGAGCTGTTCACATTTCCTGCTTTCCTTTGTCTCCCCATCTACAGAAGCTTTCAGTCTGGCAAAGTGGGTGTTTCTTGATGTATCAGGGCCAGCAGGGCTGGTACAACACAGGTTGCTTGTTGTTCTGTAGATTATGTTGAAACCAAAATGTTGCATTTCTAATACATTTTCCCAAAGATGCTTGTCACAGGGTTCATGGTGAGAACCATTGCATGAGATCCTGTCTAAGGTCCCTCTAATACTTCAAATTTATGTTCTTTTTATCCCTTTGGGATGATAGAAACTACTAGATAAAGTGGCATATTGGTTGTATCAATGTCATTAATTTAAACAATGCAATGATCGGCTCAGCCTCTAGGTCAACTAGTTGGATATACTAAACTCTAAGTCTTCACTCTCTGGTGAAGGGAGAGTAAGAAGATGAGCATTTCCCAAAGATTAGTTGTGTGAAGAACATTTTGCAACACTGCTGTTCTAAAACAAGTTTAAGCAATGTGCTTCCCCCATGGGAGAAAGCAGAATCAAGGAAGACCAGTAGGTGGTTTGTCATCGCATGACTTGCAATAGGAAGACACGGATCATGAGTGTTAAGTCTAAGCTCTGGAAAGATAAAAGACTGTAAAGCTAACTCTCTGAGGGAAAATGCATATCATATTAGAGAGAGCTTGTCCTGCCACGTGTGTATGTAAAGTAAATGGCACCATCCTTTCAGTCTGTATCCTCACTATATTCAAACCCTTCTAACCAGTAAAAGTAAATCTTTAAGGAAAAGGAGCTGGGGAGGTGTTTCAGTTCATAAAGCACTTCTGTGGAGAGGCCCTGACTTGGATTCCCAGAAACCAGGTGAAAAGCTGTGTATGATAGAATAATGCTTGTAATTCCAGAAATGGGGAAATAGAGCCAGTTGGGTGCCTGAGGCTCTCGAGCCAATGAGCCTAGACTATCTGTAAGATTGTCATGCATGTACACATACACTTTTTTTTTTTTAAAAAAATATATAGGAGTGTTGCCTTTTTTGTGATTTTAATTTCATAGACAAAAACGGAATGCTTTCCCCTTAGTGCCATTAAAGTTATGTAATTTGAGAGTGTGTGTGACAAATACATGAATATTAGAGCAGTCCAGTCATAATCCAACACTATTCCAGGAGCCAAACCATTCAAGAATCTTAAAAAATATAGCCAAGCATGTATCGATTGAAATAACTAGTTGTCAAATAAAAAGGTTTCAGTTACTGTTTAGAAGAGAGGAGGAGCTATAGGCTATTAACCAGATTGTTGTGGGTAAACAATTCCCTTAGGATACTTTATATTTATTATGGTAGGCCTTGCAAGTGTTGAGTATGGGGTTTGTATTCTAACTAACATCGTGTCTAGTATCAATTGCAGTGTTTCGGCATTTGGCATTTGTTAAGACACACATGCAGGTATTTCCTCTGTATCTATCTGTCTGTCTGTCTGTGTGCCTGTTTGTCTATCTCCCCTTCCTTTCCCTTTCCTGTCCTTCCCTTCCCTTACTTTCCCTTCTTTTCTCTATAAAGCAACAAGTATCTCAGAATTCCCGGTATCTGAGATATATGTGTCTACAAATATATGTATATGTCCTCAGAAATATATACGCAAACACCATATAGCATCTCTGGTATTAAGGAAAAGTACATTTTCCTTGAATGGATTCCCTACTAATAGATTCATGTTTAGTTAGTTCTTCCCCTTCATCTCCAGTGGCTTAGGGAGGAAGGGAGAGAAGGAAGGAAGGGAGAGGAAAGAACAATAAAATGGACTGTTGTTTTTTCTCAAATACGGTGTTTTTACTGTTTATGTTTACAATTATTTCAGCTCATAGTTTACTCTTTAAGAGGATTCCAGTCCACTAACAAAGTCAATGTCAAGATGCCAAATTGGCCTAGACCCCATGAATAATGGTACCAAGGCATTGCATAGAGTAGCGTGAGCATTGTCAAGCTGTTCCCGCATCTCTTGGGAAGCTGCTTAAATGAGAATCGCTTTGAAGACTCATCTACAAGGAAAATGCTCACTTCCAAAACTACTGTATTCTTTCCAATAATGTTAGGGAAACTATCTCATTCCCTGCAGTGATAAAGGATGAGTAAAGGAGTTGGGGAACACCCAGGATTTCCACCCTCCGGAAAAGGACCTCTGGAGGAAAAGCCTCTGCCACATGTTAGAAAATGCCTCCCTTGTGTCAATTATGAAAGACATTTTAGATACTACATAGCATATTGTTTATGTCAGAGATGTCATTGAATTAATCTATCAATAGGATAAATGCCCTGCCGATTACTCAAATATAGTAATTTATAAGTTGTTCTAATAAAAGGACAATTTTTTCAGAAGCTGTCACTCATCATTGATATATTTTCAGTGCTTGTGAATATTTCCATGTAATTATGCTTAATTCTCCAAACTATAAGTGCTGTAATTTCCTGTGACCTGTTAAAGCTAGATGCATTACTTGATCAGAGCTCTCAATGAAGCATTTTGTGCACACATATTTAGTTAATTGGTAATTTTTTTCCTGTGTTTATATGAAATATACTCTATAAGGGAAGGAAATCAGCCTACATGCAGCTGAGACTGGTAGAGAGCAATTAGGTTCTATCAGAACAAACAGCTGTCAATAATGACTTCAGAATAAAATTACCAGCAAAGAAAAGAACCTAGACATCTGCAGGATATGTAGAAATATTTTTATACCCTATTAGCTGAAATCTGGACAAGGGTATCTCTGAATTTTCCCAGCTGTACCTGCTATTTTATTTCAAAATACTCTCAGACTAAAAGAACACTGAAACTCATTGCATACACTCAATAGCATTAAAAAAAATTGTTGGCTGCCTTTGAACAGTGTGTATTTTGATTTCATGTAATCAGCATGAAGGCTTTCTATTTCAAACTATTTTGCTGTTCCTCCCGGCCATAATATGAGACTTAAAAATAGTTCTGTTATCTTTGTTTTGTTTCTTTCCAATCTGAGTTCTATTGCTTGGCTATTTTTCTTTCTGTCTTTGGGAAAACACGTTTCACTCTCATTACACGGTGTCTGATTTGCTTGCATCTGGCATTGTTTCTGGCAAAGAAAGCTTGCAAGGTGGGCTTCTGGCTTTGGAGTTTGGTTATAAGGCCATGTACTTGCAGGCACCTGGAGATAGTAGAATAGTTGATGTTTAGACAAAAGCAATTTGTTTTTATAAAAGAAGTTTTTACAGTCTCTTATCTACTGAAATATAAAATTCACTGAAGGAAAAATTTTATAGAAATATCAAGTTGTTTTGTTCCATTTTTAACTTTTTATAATACATAAAACACACAATTATTAGTATACTGGATGCATCTGTTTGGCTGCATTTACTTAGAAAAATATCTCATATCTTTGCTGCCTGCATGCGACCATGGAGTACAGCTTCTGCATAGCTTTAGAATTTGTCAGGAATGTTTCATTCTACCCCAGACTACTGGGTCAGAAGATCAGATGCAGAACCTCAGATGCTGTTTGTTTGTTTTGTTTGTTTTTTGTTTTGTTTGTTTATTTTAAAAAAGGTCTTTCTACATAGAGATCTGATTGTCCTAGAACTCACTATGTAGACCAAGCTTTTTGAGCTCACAGAGATTCAAAATCTTTTGCCTCCTAACTGTTTGCATTAAGGTGTGTGCCACCACACCCAGCAGAAGCTGTTCGTTATTTGTTTTTGTTTTTTGTTTTTTTTTTTTTTTTTTTTTGCTTTAACATCGCTCTGCAGTATGTACAGGCATCTTAAATAGTAAACCAGTACGTGGTGCTGTGTTTCATAGCAAATAATATGTGGAAGAATCTTTCATTCTGTATTTATCGAACTGAGTGATCAACATTAACGTTCACCTCTTTGGTGTCACAATTTCTTGACAGTTCTGTCTCTGGTATTATTATGCTGACCTTGGCTGTTTTCATCTACAAAACAGTCTGTTATTCTAAATATTGTAACTCTAATTTCCAGTAAATAGTGATTATATATGCATCTAAAGGAGATAGAACATATCATAAAATATCATAAATACAGCTATATTAACTTATATATAAACTATATGTAACCTAGTAAATAAAGACAATATGAAAAGTACTTTTAAAAAACATATAGTTCATTTTTTGAGATGTTAAATAGGCTGAGAAACCATTATTTATGAGTAGTGACAATTATAAGTACAATACTTTAGTTTCAGACCACCAATATTCTTGCAATCTATAGATCTTGAACTTGACTGAAATTCAATGAAAACCAGTGTCTTCTCTCATCTAGTTCCAATAGATGAGGACCCTAAGCCTGGACACTTCTCAGCTCTCTCGGAATAGACATGTCACCATGGTCCAATCTCTTGGCCTTGCTAGGAATGCTGAGCGGAGCACTGAGAGGAGTAATGCAGGGTAACTAAGAAAGCTCTGAGCACCTGGAGTCATGCCAGGACCCCAGGGGCAGCAATACAAATGTTGTAATCGGAGCGGCGGCGCCACTCTGTTGACATAGGCTAGCTTTACCCAAAATAATTACACGGAAACTGTATTCTTTTAATCACTGCCTGGCCCATTAGCTCCAGCCTCTTATTGGCTAGCTCTTACATATTGATCTAACCCATTTCTAATATTCTGTGTAGTACCACGAGCTGGCTTACCAGGAAAGATCTTAACCTGCGTCTGTCTGGAGTGGGAGAATCATGGCGACTCCCTGGCTCGGCTTCTTTCTCCCAGCATTCTGTTCTGTTTACTCCACCCACCTAAGGGTTGGCCTAACAAATGGGCCTAGGCAGTTTCTTTATTAATTAACCAATGAAAGCAACAGATTAATACAAGACCCACCTCCATCATACAAAGTGTCCTGCAGGTTGTCAGGATGACAGACACAGAGACACAGGCTCTATCTGAAACAGTCGGTCACTGGGTTGTGTTGAGTCTTCAGTTTTTACGATCTTACTGATACTGAGAATCCAAGAGGAAGGTGAGAGGTGCTATGAAGTGTGACCTCCAATTCAGAGCATTCAGAACCCACTAGGCTGTTTATATTGAAATGAATATATTAGTACTTTTTAAAGAGGAAAATGCTGGTAGCAAAATAGTCAAAGATGCTAAATTTTGAAGATTTTCCTAGTGTCTCCAAGTGACACTTCTACTTGACTGTCTTTAACCAGAGTCAGAAGTAAAATAGTGTTCATGTTCCAATGGTTAGGCTCATGTAAAGTGAGGAGGTTATACATGTCATAGTTTGCGTGATAGCTTCCAATAGAAGTTACAACTGACCTGAACGACTGCAAAAAGCAGCTCTATGTAAGCAAATGAACTACTCTTATTATTCCATGCCATTATTCGGTTGACCTCTATGGAGATGTTTCAGCTGTTTCCATACAAGTCTAATGGTATGATCTGTCTGGTCTCGTCTGGTGAGACCTGTGGTGCCCTGTTCAGGTGTTCTTAGTTAAACTGCTTGCCTCCTCAATGATCATGAGCATCACTTTGTTAGAAATGAGTAAATTGGTTGGGATACAACAGGGGACGTGCTGCAGTCTGTGGAGGATTTCTGTTTGAGTCTTGGTTTTACAGCAAAGTGTCTGATTAGGCCCAAGTGATTTTACTTCTTTTAGGCTCATTCTTTTTTTTTTTTTTTTTTTCTCAATTTAGATCTTTTACGAATTCCATACATGAGTACTACCTAGGCACTTCTGGTCTCTTAATATTCTATATTGGGTTCACTATTAAGCAAGCCATCTGCTTCTTTCTGTAGATGGGACATGAACATGTTCTGGTCCTCATAGCATGTCACTACTGAGACAGAGTGCTCCTCAAGCAGAGGGGTAGGGATGCCAGCTCAGATTCTTTTCAACCTGTCTAGCTGGTTCAAGTACTTTGTGATCACTCTAGTATCCCCCTGATCTACTTTCAAGTCAGCGTTTGAAAGGTGAACGCACCTCTGAGTCACAGCATTTCTCCAGGTTTCTGCAGGAAACACTCTCTGAGCAAAACAGAGGCAAAATTTCTTCCTCTGTACCTTCCCCCTCCTCAACTCTTTACTAACCTTTACTTGTGATTTTTTACTCTCGCTATGATTTCTTCATTATTTTTAGTTTCTTCTCAGTTCAATTTCTGTATGGTTCTACTGTTCTTGTTTTAAAAAAAACCTCAAGCTCATCAGTGAGCATTTACCTGTCCCACCCCATTGCCAGTTCTTCCTCCCACTGTTAACTGTTACCACCTCTGAGTCTCTAGATCTTCCATACTCAAAATGTAGATTTGCAGAAGTGCATGAACTTGTTGTATGATCTGTTAAAATATTTGGGATGTTTGGGTGTATATGTTTTTCTATGGCATAGTGAGGAGGGAATAGACCTTACAAACTTTTGCTTTTGGTAGGGCATCAATACGTACATTGATCTCATTTATTCTAATTGTTACATAGTAGTCATAGTATTGATAGAACATACTTTAACTTTTTCCCTGGTCACTGATAACTTCATCCAGTTTATTTGCTATCAAATAATACTATAACAGAATCTCTCTGAAGCCTCTGTATGTATGTGCGCACATATAGACTCCATAACAAATGTCCAAAAGTAAAAAACCTTCTGCACTTTAAATTTTAATGAATGCTCAAAATTACTTTCCAAAACAAGTATATTAATTAAGCATACAGTCTCTGTTAAGTAGCATGGACCAATTATGTATTTTAATGTTTGTTGAAAATATGTAGTTTCTATTTCATAATGTGTATAAGTGAACCAAGCAGATGAATATTTATGTTAAAGAATTTTCACTGTCTCCTTCATAAGCCAATGAGAAGGAGATACTAGAAATGCAAAGTATCACTGGATCTATTTTCATAGTGCCCTAAATGCCCTAGGCATGACTATAACAGCAACAAATTAAGCTAAGTGTTGATTTTAAATGAGCAAAAGAAGAGATTCAAAACAGAAGCCTCATCAGAAATACTTTAGAGTTTTATTAGGATGGTCACCAGATTACAGCTGTAAAGCTGATCATAAAACCCAATACCTTCCCACAGATATCTTTTGAAATAAACTTGCAGTTCATAAATGCCATTCTTAATAGCTGAAATTTTACTTCCCATCAAATTACAAACTGATAGATGTATAAAATGCTTGCAATAATTTTTGGCTACATTTTACTGTATTCTCATCCAAGTTGCTGAACTCTAAGGTTTCTGAATTCTGCTGTCCTTTGCCAGAGCAGTGATGTGTCAGCTGAGGGTCAGCATTAAAACTCCACTAAATTAGCCAGAAAAGCCAACTCCTAAGCGCATCTCCAGAATGGTTTTAGTGCAAAGTAGTCCCCTTCCGTCGCTTAGCATTCCTCATTTTGCACGTTACTACTGTATCACATCATGGGACATTAAGCATATTTCAACTCATGGGACTAACTCAATCATGTTTTTAGAAATTGACAACAAATCTTATAACTGGATGAGTGATAATATTGAAGTAATAACAATTTCCTGCTAGGCGTGCTTGTTTAATGGATTGCATAGTCCTTCCATGTATAAACACTGCAGTGGTTATCACTAGCAGAAACTGTTCGGTTTTAAGAGCTCAAGTTTAATAATCATTGGCTTTGCTAGAGAAGTCACAAGAAATCTGGAGTTTGTGTTCTGATTCTCATTAATGGCATCATTGTCCAACTGAAAAATAACTTAGAAAAGCTAAGTTTACTCCTGCAATAACAGAGAGGGACCAGCATAACACTGGGCTTGATTTAAAAGTGCTGTCTTCTTCCCGTTTGCTGGATGTTCTGTACCATAATAAGTGCACTGAATTGTGCTGGCCTCAGCCTGAAGCACAGGGTGATGCGCTTCTTTTTTGAAAGATATTTAGAAAAATTTGTCTCAGTGCTTGGCAACTACTCCGACAGAAAACGGATAAAAATAAGGATAGTTTATCAGTTCTGCTGTCCTTCTCATGTTTCAGGTTGAAGGCTGTTGAAATGATGAGAAACAAACAACAGTAAATAGAGCTCCGTCATTATCATTGCTGTGGGTAACTCAGGTTCAGCATCAAAGAAAAATGCATTTGCTTTCAAAACTCAATCCTTCATTTTGAGAGGTGCACTGCACTCAGGTATTGACGTCTAAAAATGGAGTAAATTGGAGAAGGCAGGAAAGTGCTACTATGGGAACTCAGAAATCCAAACAGAAGTCATCTGGCACAATTGTAAAAGCTCTGAGTTTTCAGAATTCTGTTTCTTATAGGAAGGTGTAGACTAGTGTCTAAGGACTGCCATTCTTTAGCAGCTGAAAGAAAACCTAGCTTCAAGTAGTTGCCATCACATGGGACCCTTAAACAGCTTGCTTTAACTTTGGAAATATGCCTGAATGGAGTGACCTGTGTTGAGGTTTGGGAAAGTTACTTATGATCTAGGAAAAGTTTGTTATTTTCACTCTTGCATCCTTTGGCTTTGCAATTTAAGTTGATCACCTTCAATTTCTCTGGCACGGGAATTCCCTGACATGTGAAATTTGTGGATACAAAGAGACAAGGAAGCCATTGTCCCTTCCCTGTGCTGATCTAGTCATCAACAGGCATAACCCAGCCTAAAGAGAGAGAACCTGTTGTTGCAGAAGTCAAATCTGGAAAAGGAATTTTCCTCTGGGGTACAGAAGTTGAGATGAATAATAAGTAAGTAAGATTGTTGCTAGCAGATGGCAATTATAAGATGGAAAGACCACCATAACCAATGAGCTAGAATTAGGCAGACTCAAGACTCAAGGCTTTTGATGAGAGAAAATATTGAATATGATTATAAACATGTATTTTGAGACATGAATTTTTTTTGTCATGAAATTAGGGCCCAAACTTAGTTAAAACTTTTTGCCTCCAAGATAAACAAAATACCCATAGGTACTTTCCTGGCAAATACTACTTTTAATGGCCAAAACCCAAATGAATTTATGTCCTAGTCAAGGTACAATGGCAAAATAGAACAGTATGCTTGATACTTGAGACAGAGATTGTACCAGAGGCCCTGTACTGTAAGAAGCAAAGCTGGAGCTGATTTTTGTAAAAGCCAAAATAAAGACACAAAAACAGAAGTTGCCAGACACATGGAGCATCAGAAATAATATATTCATTCATATTCTATATTAAATTCTAAAGATATATTCCAATCAACTAATATATATATCAAACTTATATATATGAACCACTTCAGAAAAGTTCAATGTAAATATCTAAAATGTAATTATTCTAATATAAGTTTAATAACAATGTTACAGGTAATTCATACAGTGGATATTTAATATGCTGATGGTATTAACTACCAACTCTTTAGAAGGCAAGGTAGCATGTTCATATTTTGTAGGTATGAATATTACAAGCACTGGTAATCTAAAGCCACTGTGAAGAAATGCTAAGAATAAATCATCATGGAATATATTTACCTCAAGGATATACTCTAATTAGGAATTAAAATGTATTTTAAATGTTGCCTTTAGAATATATATACCTCTGTTTAAGCACAAATCATGAAAAGTTAATATTTGTCTTTTACCACAATCATCTCACCAATTAAGGAAGAGATACAAAGTTGGTATAAAAATCAGCATTATAGTATGTGATTCACTATTTTACATGATAGGAGATGAAATGAGAGCAAGCTCCTTCTGGAACTCGGTGCCTGAGTGACCAAAAGAGGCTACAAGAAATGAGCCACTTGGAGAAGTTGCTGATGAGTCTCACACATGCTACTGTGAGGCTCTGGTGGCTTGGAATGTGGACTACTTCCGTTGTGCTCAAGGAAGAGCTGCCCTCTTAGGATTCATAAACCATTGATGAGAGACACATGGGAATGTGAGAAAAATGAAAGATTAGAAATGTAGTTAACCTGTGTGGAGCTGTCAGAGGCACACAAGTCAGGGAAATGTTTGTAAAGAAGACAACCCTGGAAAACGGGGTTGAAACCAAAATACTATTTTAATGATCAATCTTGATTGTCAACTTGACTAGCTTGTGAGCATACCTCTGGTTATATCTATTAGGTCATTTCTGGAAGGATTGGCTGAGAGGGTGCAGATCAAATACTGAGACACAGTCAGAAGGAGTGTTTGTAGATTTAGGCAGATGACATTTAGAATTCATTTTTGTTTTTTGTGTTTGATATGATAGGAATTCTACCCTCTCAGTCAGTAGACTTATTACCCAAAACCATGATACAATTCTTCTTTAGTAAAAGTTTCATATTATGTATTAGGGGTGAGTCTTACTTTGGATAATTAAGAGATACCTTTCCTACCATTGAGCCCAGTATAATATCAGATGTTCCCCATACTCCCTCACCTCGTTCTTACAAGCCAAGAATGTGTCTCAAAGAAACCGACTAAGGCATAGCCACATACTGATAAGGGTTATTATGGAGGAGTGGCTTGTATCAAAATCAGTATGTTGTTGCCTAGGTCAAATTAAAGACAAACTTGAGTCTTAGCTCTACCACCTGCCATGAGCTCTGTGGCTTCAGGAAAGGACTCAAATGTTGCTAATTTAAATGGAAGGAAACTAGCATCTATTATATGCATCTGAGACACCCAGACCTGTGATGGAAAGGCTCTTGGCTTACATTTCATTTGTCATGGTATATGTGAAAGCAGTAAGTTACTTGAACATGAGGTATTATTAGCTGGAAATACAGAGAGAATCTAGAACAATCGGAGGAAGTAGATTAAAGCAAAGTTTTAAAGGCTAAATAAAAAATAATATAAGAAAGACTTTCACAATTTCCCGAGAATTTTGTTGTTCATGTCCTTGTTGTCTTTAGAGATAGAACTGAAAAATGTACTTATAAAAGAACTGTCTCTTCCTCTGTTTTCAGAAACCTTGGTAAGTTTAATTCAGCCTTAAGACTTACTGGATAATTAGATTCATTAATTGGCTGGAACTATTATCACTATCAGATACAATAAAAGTGAAAATAAACAAAACCTGACATTCTCAGGGTCACATTAGGACCTGGAAAAGTACCTTATTTTTTTAGGCTTGCTTTAAGATGGACATATATCTAATCCTTGAACCTGAAATGGACTACCCCAGAAAAATGAGAAGTTGTAAGTTCTAAAGAGGCCCATGCCTCTCTTTCCTTCACTATGATCAACAAGAATAACCAGTGAACAGTTTGCTGTGCTTTGAGTGAAAATATATATTATTCAAGTTAGAGCCTGCCTTTTGTCCCTTCTCAAAATTTGTTATTTTAGTCTCGGGTACATACTGGATTTGTTTCCCTTTCTTTTGGGGTGTGTGTGTGTGTGATATTATTACTATGAAAAGCTTTGAACTCTTTAGAGCTGGAATTATTTCTCTCAGTCTCCTAAGACTGAGCACCTCTCTGCAGCACCTTTTTCTGTAACACTATAGAACACTGTGTCATCTAGACATTTAAACGGTGCCAGGTGAGGTTTTAAGAAAATGCCCCTGCCATAGTTATAGTCAACTTGATATATAGTCTTGGATAGGCTCATAGTGTATTTTGCATTGAGGAAGCTTCATATACCAGTATTCATTAGAAACTGTGCCAAATTAGAAAGAAAAAAATATTGCATTCTTCATTCCCCAAAGGCTTTTTGTAGGATCTATCAATGTCATATTAGTTTGTGAGCTTAAAGCTTAAGAGTCTTAGAATCTAGGGGCCTTTGGTATGGGACATAAAGCCATAAGCAATTTTAAATTAATGATTATGTAAAATTTGTATAGTCTACAAATAATAGGTTTCTGTTTGGAAGGTAGATTTGATCTTCAGTGATTAGTAATTAAATCAAGCATTATTTTTAATGCTGTTTTATTACCTTGCAGCCACATTGACACTAGAGAAACTGCCAGTTCATTTGAGACTAGCCCTGGTGTTTATTAAACTCATCCGTTGTATAGTTTTGGCAGATTACTTATATAGATCCTTTAGTCTGTATAGATCTATAAAAAATTTCACATGTATCTCCAAGTGGCAGCAGTATGATTTAAAAGTCATTTTTTCTCTTGTTGGTCCATCACTTCAATTTTTTAATCTTTCAAGTCATATTTCTAATCCATACCAACAGTCCTTTATTTTGTTGTAACTCATTGTTATGCAAATCATTACATTCTTGGATTGGCTTCAGAATCTTTAATGATAAGAAGGAAGTTATTATATTGTCATATCTCCTACCTGACTTATCAAAATACCTCATTGTTAATTGACTAAAGAGATAGATTTGCAGTTGGACAGACAAATAAGTAAAAGCAAATATAGAGGTGACAACAGATAGTGGCATGTCATAACTGAAGAAGACCATTTACTACTCTGGTTTGTCAGCTTGTCACATGGTAGAAGAGGGGTCCTCAGTTGAAGTACTGTTTCTACCAGATGGCCTCTTGGCATATTTGCAGGGCATTTTTCTTGATCCTAATTGATGTAAGAGGGCCCAGCACACTTTGGGCAGTACTATCCCAAAGGCAGGTGGGGCTGAGCTGTATAAGAAAGCCTGGAGTCAGGCAAGTATGCAACATTCCTCCATCAGTTTTTGCTTTAAACCCTCACTTTGTGGTCCTGTCTTGGCTTCCCTCAATGATGGACTGTCAGCCACTAGATAAAGTAAACCCTTCCTCCCAGGTTGACTTTGATCATGGTGTTTATTAGAGCAAGAGAAAACAAGCTAGAACATATTCTACACTGGTAATATGTATCTCTGCCTACCTAATGTATATTTGCTGTGAGGCAAATATGTATAATCTAAAGGAGGAAGGCGCTTTCCAGTGATCCATTCTGAACACATAAATGTGCTCATCTTGAAGGATGAGATCAAAGGAAACACGAGACTTACCTTGACACTGCAGGAACAAAGGTGTGCTATTTTCTTAGTATCCTTTTCCTTACTAGAGGATGCTCAGTGTTTTAAGCCCCTGCCTCTCTAAGCCAGTTCCTTAAATGAGCCTGCCTCCCTGGAGCAGCAGACCTTGCTAGCCCATTATGGATTGTCTCTTTCATGTCCTTTTCTTTTAGTTCAGCTGGAACGCTGATCTGTAAGTCCACACATAACGGGGTTTAAAAATTACCTTTACTCTCTTTGTATAACAAAGTTTGAGGCCTTTATTTTTCCATACTGAAGGCCTGAATTTCACTGAGAATTTTGAAGTACATTGAAAGAAAATAAAATAAGGAACACATACTCTCGATTGACTGTTATTTATTAAGAATTTCTCTTAATACTACCCTGCATTATTTTTACTGTGCAACATTTTCATATGTTAATTCAACATATCCCACTAGACTAGTTTTAAAACTTCCCTACAGAATTTTACAATAAGACATGCTTGAGTTATTTAGTAGACACGTTGTTTTTGTTTTTATTTTTCAATCAAAAATAGACTAAAATTGCTTTGTCTAAAAGCCTAATTAGATATTTTTGTTATTGTTTTTGAAACAGGAATTTATTTATCTCCCAGGCCTCAAACTTACTAGACTAGACTCATATCCTGATCTTCCTGCCTCCGCCTCTCAAATTTTAGGGTTACAGACATGAGCTGTAACATGTGACTATTTAGTTAGATACTGAACAACAATTTTAAAAATATTTTGAATCTAGACAGCATAATTAATGTTTTATCTTTGAGGGAGGTGCTTGATCTTGCAGCAGCTTGATAGGCCATACTTTGTTAAATTACCTGGTGTGAGTGAGAAGGAAGCACAAAACACACAACAAACCCGCTTAGGAGTTTATTGGAGGAGATGTGTACAAGCCTGGGGAAGTCGGGTGCAGAAAGAGAGGGCTGAACATGCTGCATCCAGCTTTTAAAGGCTGCCTATCGCGTATGCACAGGGTGATGATGTAGCTACGTCATACACAGATGACAGAGCTCACACATGCGTACAAGGGTTTACGTAGCTGTGTCAGACATAGGTGATGTACCCACGCCACATGTGGGTCACACAGGGCCTTTTAAGGTTCCTGGAGTGGCAAGGTATTTTTGCCTGAGGGATTGTTCGCACATGCGTGGCCTAGAACCCGGAAGTGGCAGCCGTGCTGGTTGGCTAAAACCATAACACTTTGCTGCCCATGGGAGGTCTGCCCCTTTCTGATTGAATACTGGGGAGCATGAATTTAGGAAGGGGGGGCTATGGTCAGAATGTATAATATAAATTTGAAATAATAATAATAATAATGATAATGATAATACTTATGTGACATAACATTATATTGTTTGATATGACTGTAACTATGGATTGAGGATTTCTATATTATGAAATGAAATGAGCCTTACTCATTATTTTGTATATGTGTACATATATATATATATGTATATGTATCAGTAATTGGTTCTTTAATATGTTTTATTCGAGAGTAGTTGAAAATTCATGTAATAGCAATCTGAGTTGAATTCATAGGTTTGAAATTTGGTTAACAAAATGATATGATGTTTTTGTATGTTACCTTCTTGTTAAATTCATGTGGGCTTTCCCCCCCTCTGTTTGTCTTATAGTGCGGGTGTTGGCCGGACTGGCTGTTTCATTGTAATAGATGCCATGTTAGAAAGAATAAAGCATGAAAAAACTGTAGATATTTATGGCCATGTAACTTTAATGAGAGCCCAGAGGAATTACATGGTGCAAACAGAGGACCAGTACATCTTTATCCATGATGCGCTGTTAGAAGCAGTGACATGTGGAAATACCGAAGTGCCAGCTAGAAACTTGTATGCCTACATTCAGAAGCTGACACAAATAGAAACAGGGGAGAATGTCACCGGAATGGAGCTCGAATTTAAGGTACGACATTGGCTGTGATGTGGTTACTCACTAGCAAGTTATTTTGTCTTGGAAATAGGCTTCACTTTGTTACCTTACAAATTTTGAAGTACAAGCTTCGTTTTTCTTCTGCTCTAGCATCAGATTATAAGACACTTTCTTCTTTTTTCCTCTCCTCTATTTTTTTGTTCCCTCAACTATCAGGGGCCCTTGGTGCCCTAATATAAATTCAGAAATCATGTTCTCAAAATGCAATGTTTACAATATTCAGTAAGTTATGTGGAATAATTAGCTAAGCGGAAGTACACTATGAATATTTACCATCAAGTAAAGAGAAGATTGATATCTAAAAAGGTCATATTAGGTTCATTGCATTCAAACCATTGGGTAATTTCATCTTTGTGCTTTTTTTCTTTTTAAATTCAACAGCGTCTAGCCAGCTCAAAAGCTCACACCTCAAGATTCATCAGTGCCAATCTTCCATGTAATAAATTCAAAAACCGCCTTGTTAATATTATGCCATATGAATCCACAAGGGTGTGCCTGCAGCCTATCCGAGGAGTAGAAGGCTCTGATTACATCAATGCCAGTTTTCTTGATGGATACAGGTGTCTACCCTTGTTCCCCTGACAATCCAAAGCCTTGGTATTTGCATGTGCCCTAGATTTATAACCACAAAGATTTTCCTCTCAATTCAAAGAGACTTTCTTTCTGAATAGATCATCATTCAATTCTTCGGGGGGGGGGGTGGTGGTGGTTAATTTTAGTTAGAATTAAACAATAGTAACCGAGTTTCTATTGCATGTAAGGATGGGGAAGTGTACTTCTGTGACATGGAAATGCTTATATGGCTGTGTACATGTGGGTGGGTATGGCGTATGTGCGTGTTAATACCAGTGTGAGTGTGTTGGGGGGTTGTGTGGCTGTGGATAGCAAAGATCAGTATCGCATGTCTTCCTCAGCTGTGTTCCAGATTATTTTTTGATAAAGGGTCTCTCATTGAAACGAGAGCTCATCTCTTCAGCTTAACCAGCTGACTAATGAGATCTCGTGATCCACCTGTTACCTACACACACACACACACACACCACTTTATATGAGTGCTGAGGATCTGAATGGCAGATACTTTAGTGCCTGAATCATCTCCTTAGCCTCTCGTTGTTGCTTCTTTGAATCTGACCTTCTAACCTAGTCTTTCAGAAACTGGGTTTTAGATCTGGAAGTTGATAAAGCAGCTATTTTAGACCATTTTTTATAAGTTTAATAGATTAAATGAGCTTTGTTTCTCAAAAATGAAGTCATACAATTCATCATTAAGGTGATTTATATAACACATGAAATTAACCTATTAGCATGGCACTAAAATTTAATAACAGCGATAAAGACATACATAATAATATTAACAACACAATTGATTTTGCAAAGTCCCCACCATGTACTAAATGATCTTATTGATTATGTATCCTAATGGGAACCCCTGCAATTGAATTAATAATATATATAGGACTGGTGTTAACAATTCACAAATCAATTTGTGCATGTCCTCAAAGTATTTTAATATTTTCTTTTAATTCTCTCTATTCAGACAACAGAAAGCCTACATTGCTACCCAGGGGCCCTTAGCAGAGACCACTGAAGACTTCTGGCGCATGCTTTGGGAACACAACTCCACCATTGTTGTGATGCTCACCAAGCTGAGAGAAATGGGCAGAGTAAGTATGTTACCCTGTTTGGAAAATCACGTCAAGCTCATTCATTTATGTGCTTTGGAACTAGTACAGTGGCATGCAATGGAAGAGGCTAAGTCACTCAGTGCCGCTGACTTATGTTGGGCCCTCAGCAAATGCTTATTACCTTTTGCCTGAATGGGTTAGAATTTTATGATAGAATGGACCATCAGTTCCCCATATAAAAGAATTTAAATTCATGACTTTCATTCCTTGGCCAACCATTGAGCATGGTGGCTGGAAAGCTACATGATATATCAAGAGTTATAATAGCAAATCTGTTTTTGTAGAATAATTATTCTGAAATACAAATAAAGTAGCATCAGAGAAATTTGAAAACTTGCCACCAGGTACAGCATTTGAAAGCATGTTAGCTGTGCTATTTGAGATAGTCTCATCCTTTCTCTTCTTTTTGTAAATTACACAATAGACTTATGGCTAAAACCCAGCTTTTAGAGCCCATTTAGAAAGCAAAAATATATAAGGCCAAGACTTTTCTTAATCTGACTGCTGAATATGCAAAGCTAACAACACAAGTCACCGGAACTCCCAGGACCCCAAGCTCCTTGGATATCAACTAAGAATGAACTGGATCAGTGCAGAGGTTTCTTTCTGCTTCATCCTTGGTGATTTCCTAATTACAAAACACAGTGGTATAAAACGAATGTGCTGATGTAATACAGGACCAAAATGGATAGCATTGCCGAAGGACTTATGTAATCATTTACATAATCCATAGACATGAGATAACCACCCAATTGAAGCACGCAGTTCAGCTGGTGTTTAATAGGTAGCTATGATTTGCCAGACACTGTACTGGGCTTTTTTGGGGGGGGAAATTACACCAGATAGAGGTACAAAAATATAGGTATGTGTAATTGAAACTGCCTGATTTTAGAAGTTCATTAACAAGAGAACAAATTTAGATAGACAGATCTTTGTTTGTACCTTATGGAGTTTAATATTAATCTTTTCTTTTAGGAGAAATGTCACCAGTACTGGCCAGCAGAACGATCTGCGAGGTACCAATATTTTGTTGTAGATCCAATGGCTGAGTACAACATGCCTCAGTATATCCTAAGGGAATTCAAGGTCACAGATGCCAGGGTAAGTTCAGCTCCACCATTAGCTAGAAATGAGGGTTACGTGTACCTTCTCTGAGAGAAACGTTTGCCAAATAACCATTCTCCAAAGGAAAAGAAATCAGCCATTATGGATGATTTTAAAGGAAAAGAATCTGTAACTTTGCCTCTATCTGGTAAGTGTTCTCATAAACCCAGGGTTGGCTTCCCTTCAAATGTCACACCTGGACGCCCAGCTGTGGGTACTCGCTCAGTGAGCACTGGTGTTGGGCAGCATTTACTGATTGGGTGGCTGCACTTAAGTTCACCTCCTCAGCACATTCTCATTGGAGAGTTTTGATTTCTTCATTACTCCGGGCTGTAAATATGTTGTTGTTTGTGCAGCCCTTGAGGTCATATGGGCTTGTAGGTTAATTTGGTCTGACTTTCAAACTGTGGAGCAAATGGCATTCCATCGAAGGCTCTGACAAGCCTTGCACATTCTAATTTGCTTGCTGGCATGGTTTATTCCTCCATGTGCTAATGTGTCTGTCCATGAGAACTGTGAACTGACCACCCTTGTTGGCTAATTTTCATTCTGCATTTTCTACAAAGATTGCTGAGTCCAAGGTTCAGCCCTGATGTAAGAGACTCTAGGCATAAACTTTAATATATTTGCTGTAGAATTTCACAGACCCTGATTGCAAACACATCTTAGGGGAGACCAGGTCAGCGTAAAGCCCTGCTTTATTTTTGGAACTGTCATCATGGGTAGGTTAACTAAAACACCAGGGGACAGTGTATACTTGATTCATTGTTTTTGTTTTGGGGAGAAGCAACTTTCTCTCAGCTCATGTTTGCCTGTTAATACCTGAAACCTAGCCCTGGCTGTGACAGGGAGAGAGACAGAAACAGAGACAGAGAGAACATGATTCACAGAAGGTTTGGCTCAGGTAATAGACTCGATAATCCCAGGAATTGTAATGTGTTAATTACTCTGAATGTGGCCACATCAAGGAAGCTATTACGTTCCAATATCTCATTTTTTAACTTGTCATTGTAAGCAGGCCCTGATGCTTGCCCCTATCCCTTCTGTGTGAGCCAAACTCATAAGTTCTTTGAACATAAATTTTTTAGCTATTTCTGATAATAAAAAGGAAAATGTGGCTTTGACTATAGGGAACACATTTACCTAGCTCCAAGTTAAACCTAATCACATTGAGCAAGAAAGAGTAAAGTGAAACTTGCTCATATAGTTTAAAGTCTCTCTGTGGTTAACTGCCAGATTTTGTTGTATATGCTCCCAGTATGTTTATCATCTCAGGCTCTGAGATCACAGTTGGCCTGTGAGAATATAGCATTGTTAACCATCTAAACTTTAAAAGGCAGGTGGATTCTTCTCCAAATAGAAAGTGTCTGTGCACAAGACCTGTTCTTGACATTATGGTCAAAAATGAAATCTCCAGAACACTCAGAAGACAATTCTACATTGTCCAGTTCTCTGACTTCTTCCATGTACCCTCCAAAACTTTCCCAGAAAAAGCAGGGGAACAAATCAAGCTTCCATAGTAAACATCTAGGAGTTGGTAATAGCCCCAGATACTATACACGTTCCTCTGTATTCTCGTGAATTGCTGTGATCCTCTTCCATTCTCAAGCATCTGCGCTGCTCCACTAGCATACGTGAGGTGTGGCTATCCTGAGTTGGCCACCTCTCTTCAATATGCCTGGGATTTTATCTCCACAAATCTTAGAAATGGGAACATCTGGGCCCAAAAGAATATTAGAAGGATGGATTAGCTCCCAAGAATAGGACACAGAAAGCCACTGGGAACAACTCTTCAAGTGAGATCAGTCCAGTGAGCGTGAGTTCAGTGATGGTTCCCCATGTGAGTCAGAGCAGGAATTCCTGTATCTATGAGCAAAGGGTCGCTCCTGCTCTTGTACTTCAAACAATCCCAGAAAGAATCTGAAGTACCTCATGCCTTTATCTTCTTAACATGGTTCTTCTTGAGCTCAGTGAAGTTTTAAATTCTCTTCAGAAAATAAGTTAATAGAAATGGGAAGTAAATGCCTTAGACATCCACCATTAATTTAGTGCTTGTGGGAGTCACTGTGTAAACATTATAGTAAAAGGAATTACCTATTTTTAATTATCATGCTTTAGATATGACTTATTTTCATCCACTTTTAGGGTTGTCTGTGTAAACTAATTCCCGAAGACAGTCAGGAAGGGGGGAGGGGAGATGCTTGTAAATCATCCCCTTGGATTCTTTCTATATTAGTTTCCTTTTCTTTTCCTGTGATAAAACACTGACCAAAAGCAACTTGGAAGCAAAGATTTATTTGATATAAAGGTTCATCATAAAGGGACACCAGGGCAAAAGCTTAAAGCAGGAACCTTGAAGCAGGAACTGAAGCAGAGATCATGTAGGAACACCCGCTTACTGGGTTGCTCTCCATGGCTCACTCTGCTTGATTTCATCCACGACTCAGGAACCCCTGTCTAGGGGATGTGCTGCCACTGTTGGCTGCACCCTCCTTTATCACTCCTTAACCAAGAAAATGTCCACATATGTGCACATAAGATAATCTGATGGAAACTACTCTCTAATCAAGGTTTCCTTCTCCCAAAGACTCTGGTCTGTTCCGAGTTGACAAAAACAATCTGGCACAGTGTCCTTAATCTGAAATGTAAGCATTGTCACATGGTTCATGCTGTACCTCATGCATGGCTCAAGTGTGTATCACAGAGACATGTTGGGCAGCCAGCTCAACCACAACTACCTAGTTTATATTAGATTCCTTAAACGTTGCCATTTGTCATTTATAATGCTGGAAAAGGCATGCATGGCAAATGGGAAATCACTATGACAACAGCAAGCCTCTGGTGTAGGTGCCATGCCTATACACTCCTTTCAATGTGAAGAAGTTATTAGATTGAAGTAGAGTGTATAAGATTTGGTGGGATACATATAAATGTTTATTTATATGCATATATATACACATATATAAATACAAATATGTATGTATGTTTTTGATGATTTCCAGTTTAAACATTGAAACTCAGAAGTCCATCTGAAGAGGACAACTCAAATATTTGTAATTTAAATATATAAATATTGACTGTGTTGGCAGCACACACAACTTAGTTTCTCTGGACATGTTCCTAATAATTTTCTTGTCTTTTTATTTTTTGGGGAAAAATCATAAATGCTTTTATGGTTTCTGTACTTGCTGAACTCTCCTGGCATGCTGCATTGTGGCTGGTTATGTGGCTTCCCCTCTAAAGGACGGCCAGTCCCGAACAGTGCGGCAGTTCCAGTTCACTGACTGGCCAGAACAAGGAGTGCCAAAGTCTGGAGAAGGATTTATTGACTTCATCGGCCAAGTCCATAAAACAAAGGAGCAGTTTGGCCAAGATGGGCCCATTTCGGTGCATTGCAGGTGAGCAGGGAGTCACTAATGCTAACTGGACATTTATGATAGATGCCTGGCTGCTTTGAAAATGGCTGTCCTTTATTCACTTTGTGCACAAGCTTGTTATAATAAGTCTGTGTAATTGAAATTTATTTGCAGATCGTTCTATGAGACATAAAGATTTGTTTCTTTTTCTTTACATAAATTGAAAAGAATTAGAGGAATGTTTTTATCCCCCGCATTGATCCCCTATTTAAAAAAAATAAAAAACCTACAAGAAATCAGTTTTGTGTTGCCAGCAATTGCCAGTGTGTCCCTAACAATAAGTGTAGTGCTAATCCCTGCCAGTGTTTGCTTTCTTTTTGTGTAGCTGCACTTACAACTGCCTTTCTCTATCTTTCCCCTTTATCTCTTGAAAGAGTAGTGAATAGCTGCCAAGACTTAATAGCAATACTAATTCCTGCAAGTCAATAAGTGATTAGTATGGTACCTCAGTTCAAAATGCAATTTGCTTGGAAATTGTTGCTATATCAGAAAATGAAGCACCTTCAATTTAATTATTTTCAACAGTTTCCAGAGCATTTTGTAATTTAAGTCACTGAAGTTAATAGAAATACTAAGTGAACGCCTTAGACATCCACCATAAATTTAGTGCATGTGGAAGTTGCTGCATGTGCAGAACACAGTAAAAAGATTTCTCCTCGTTTTTGTTTTTTTTTTTCTAACTGCTGTATTTCAGGATTGTAAAAGCTTGAGGTTTCAGTTTTTATAATGTTTATAGTCAGTCTTGAAAGCATTTGTGTTTAAAAAGTCTGGTACTTTAAAAACTATTGTTTTTAATACCACAGGAAGCAAGATCTAAATATAGAAAAACTAGACAGGGGCATGAGCATACACGCTCTTGTCCTGGATCTATACTTTCACGAAGACATATAACAGTGTAAAGCAGTGAGCTTTGGGTTTCTCTTCAGGTCTGGGATCATTTCTAACAATGCTTTTTTCTCAGAGTTGAAAATATTTGTTTTACGTTGTCAAAATCGCTTGCTATGTGCAACTAAAGAGCAAATAGGATGTGATGTATGGTCTCCAATGGTTAAAGTTGTTGTTATAAACTAGAGTTGAAACATCTAGGTTTTTTTTTTAATCTAGCACTTAATTTCTCCACTTAATTTAGATTTTCTCTGTATGACCTCTATAGAAAAGAATACATCTGATATTCATAATTTAAGCATGAGCCCCCTGTTACTGCTCTTTGGGGTTGTTTTCAGACAATGATGGAGAAACCCCTTAAGTACAAAGATTCACATGTTGTATACCTGTAAACTCACATATCCCTTTACCTCCCAAAGTCTTCTAGATACATATCTTTTCTTGTTTTTGGATGCCCTGAAATAACACTTATTTTTAGTCTATTAACCGAATATACTGAGATTCATTAAATTTAGAAATTAACGAGGGAGATGCCTGTTCTTTTCTTGAAAATTCTTAGTAGCAATCCAGAAACGTTATATTTTTGGTTGCATTTGATTAACCAAGTCAAAGTAAGATATGCTCTGAAATACCTACATGGACGCGACAAAACTGTCATAAGTCAAAGTGCCTCATGAATGCTTTCAGGGCTCAAAGAATCTGCCAGATCCCTTTGCTGTTTGTGAGACGGATAACTTCAGCTCCTCTTTAACAACTGCCCATTGATTTAAAGCCCCACTTAGCATTTTTCCTTAGATTCATGAGAAATTGAAGTTTGTAAAAGCACACACTATTTATATGCCTGTCAGCTCCATCCCACAGTAAATGAATTCATCTATTTTCTACAGCCTGTGCCCAAGCACTACACACACCATTTAATTAAGATCCAAAAATGTAGGGTTTTTTTTATTTCAGATTATTCAGTGTTCTCATTACCTAAACCCCCAGATGTCACTTTTTAAGAGTACAAGGGCTATCAATTAGTTTTCTTCCTTGTTGCTATGAAAATTCGGTAATTATCTTAAAATACCAAAGGAAATAGAAAGAAACTCAAAACCTTGCTGAAATGGCAGAAAGAAACATGGAATATTTTAGCGGCTTATCACCTGAAAATAAGTAGTTCAGAGTAGTGGTTAACTATACTGGCAAAGGCCCTTTTGAGAATCTAATAAAGTTATAGATTTTCTAAAATTGACATATGATGTGATATTTTTACAATCAGTGCATATAGGGTATTCACAGCTTCCCAAAGAATAAGAGAAAAACCTTTCCATAACAAAAAGTCTATTATAGAATCAGTTTTTTTTTTTCCTTTGGTTTTTCGAGGCAGGGTTTTTCTGTATTTTTGGTGCCTGTCCCGGAACTAGCTCTGGTAGACCAGGCTGGCCTCGGCCTCGAACTCCCAGAGATCCGCCTTCCTCTGCCTCCCGAGTGCTGGGATTAAAGGCGTGCGCCACCACCGCCCGACTAGAATCAGTTTTTTCATATCTAACCCAATGTTGATACTGTAGTTTGTAAGCCCGTTACACATTTGTTACCTGTTTAGGATGACATATCCTTCACAGATTATGTTACTAAAGAATAGGAAAGGGAGAATCTACATGACGTGTTCCACATTTTTATAATTTATCTCATACTTCACATAATGGCAAAATCTTGTTTCAGGATCAACTTGAAGAATGCAAGCCAGTGTTTGATCTGTTCATACTTTGCTCTATTGATTTTATGTTATTTTTTGACCTTTTCAACTGGAGTTACATGGTGTTATAGAAATACATTCTATTTTGTAAGACCCAATCCTAATTACTTATTCTTTTATGTTACCACAGCATATTACCTGGTAGTCATATAGTGAAAGCATTCCCACTTTATCTTGAACATGCTTGTGGAGAAACTGGGAATATGGAAACTCTAGAAGAATGAATGACTGCTTCCAAAGCAAATGAGGTCAAGACTATGAGCATGTTACTCACAGTGCTTTTCTTCTCATGACAGTGCTGGCGTGGGAAGAACTGGAGTCTTCATAACACTGAGTATTGTGTTGGAAAGAATGAGATATGAAGGGGTTGTAGATATCTTCCAGACAGTCAAAATGTTAAGAACACAGCGACCAGCCATGGTACAAACAGAGGTGAGAAAACATTTGGGATCGCCTTCTAAAAATCTTAACATTCTGTGGGTTCAAAATATGGTTGCAAGATACAGAAAATCACCATGAGAAAGGCAACCATTTGTTTACTTAATATTTTAAAACCATTCTTGAAATATTAAACATTTGAAACCTGAAAAGGCCTTGTTTCCTATTCACTAATTAATATGTACATTTCTCAGGATATGTCCATGATTTAGAGAATCAGAGTGGTAGTGTTTATATTCCACAAATATCTACCAAATTATACAATTTATATGCTTTCTTCAATTTACAATATCTTTCAGACTTTGATTTCAAAATAGTGCAAGCATTTGGCTTGCAATACTTAAAACATTATGTCAGCCTGACAAACATAATGGGTGTTGGGGTGACAGAGGGAAATTGGACATTTAAAAAGCCTTAACATTTAGCCAAGCAACTTACTGTGACAAGACAGAAAAGCAAACTCCATTTATTTTGCATTACCATTTTTATTGTAGAAAAATGCACATTTAAGCAAAATAGAAGCTATCTGCTTTCAGCCCCATTGGCTACTGAAAATAAGTTTCTTTTATGGGGAAAATCCTACTTTTTCTCATGCCTGTGGTTATCTGTAAATTGTAATTTTTCCATCTCCCCAACAATGCTCCAATATATTTCAATATGACAGGGTCCTTCCTTGTATGAGAAAAAGCATGTTTCTTACCATTCTATTTTGGTGTGAGTCTTCCAGAATAGACAACTTGCAATCGCACTGAATTTTAGGATAAAATGGTGCATGTATTTTGGATGTGGGCAGCCATTCTCAGGGGTGGCAAGCCAGAAAACTCCATACGCCTCCTGCTCTTACATGGCTACCTTTTTCTTCTGTCTTAGGGTTTCTATTGCTTCCCTGAAACACCCTGCAAAAGCAAGTTAGAGAGAAAGGGGTTTGTTTTGTTTTGTTTTTTCCTTACACTTCCACTGCACTGCTCATCACTGAAGGATGTCAGGACAGGAACTTAAACAAGGCAAGAACCTGGAGCTGATGCAGAGACCATGGAGAGGTGCTACCGATTGGTTTGCTTCCCATGGCTTGTTCAGCAAGCTTTCTTATAGAACCTACACCCGCAATGGGCTGAACCCTCCCACAGCAACCACTCATTAAGAAAATTTCCCACAGGCTTTTCTACAGCTCAATCTTCTGGGAGAGTTTTCTTGAGCTTTCCCACTCTTAGAGGACTGTATTTTGTGTCAAGTTCACGTAAAACCATCCAGCACAACTTTCTTTCTCATAGATACATAGGATCTTCAATGCCTCTGTCCCTTACCTGAGGCTATCTGATAAAATGGTAATTCTGATTGAGTCTGAAGTCTGATCTGATGCCTTTACATTCTTTTTTATTTGTGTGGAGGCAGAGTGCACAGGCCACAGACCACATGTGTGCAGGTCAGGGGACAACTTGTGAAAGTAATTGCTCTCATTCTGTCATGTGAAGCTCAGGAATCAAGTTCAGGTAATGAGACCTGAAGAGCCTTTAGCTACTGAGCCATCTTGTCGACTCACCCCCCCAACACACACACATTTTTTTTTCCTTATAAGCTCAAATTTGGTGGAAAGTAACACAAAGAGTATAAATCCAGATTGCCTTTAGGAAAGTTTACATTTTTTTCCAATTAATTATTAAAAGTACTTAGGTCATTCTGAAAGATGGTTGTAGCATATAAGATGGAAGATAATATTCACTGATGTTTTTATGACTTGGAATTACGAGCCTTGTATCAGTGAGGCTGGTGGTGAATTTAATACAATTCTCACATGGCTAATTGCTATTTGCTCACTGTTGCTTGGTCATCGGACTAAATTAAAGTGGTAGTGTTGCTCCTTATAGATATATTTTTTTCTTTACATTTCTGGGTTTATTTTGCAATTAAAATATCAGTTTTCTTCCTCTCTTCTCTTATACCCTGTGTCCTACAGGATCAATACCAGTTCTGCTACCGAGCCGCACTAGAATACCTGGGCAGCTTTGATCACTATGCAACGTAGAAACCCCTGATCCTTTCTGGATTTTTACTACAGGCCCTTCGCTATCCATGGAGTCTCTTCTGAGCCATACAGGGCACTTGAGAAGTCCTTCTTAACTTCTAGCTAACAACCACTTAGTGGGACTATTAAAAAACAAAAATAAACTCTTCCAAGTGGACCAAGAATTCACAGTTTAATCATCTAACCTGAAAAAAATAATATCAAGAACCCTGACTTAGGAGGCATCTGAAGGATTTTATTTGCAGATACCTCAAGGATTCCAAATAAAGGGGAGAAGAAATGACAGCAAAGAACTACCATCTTGTTCAGGATTGCTTGGTAGGGGCAGAGAGAGCTTGCCTGTGGGCCTCGACTCAGAGCAGGGAGTTTGCTGGTGTGGCGTCTCACAGAAGGTGGATTGTGCTTCAACATCGCCCCTTTCCCCATGCCACTCATACGTATATTTTAGGGGTGAGGGTAGGGATGTTTAAAAGAGAAAGTCCTTGATTTCATTTTCGTATTGTAAAGGATTCTGCTGACCTGTGCTTCATTTCTAACTGTGTAGACTTTTTTCTTTTTTAAAAAATGTATCATCCGATCAAGTAAATTTAAAATGTTATGTGATTCTTCATTATTTTTTTTATTTCTGAACTGTAGGTTTTTGTAAGCTGTAGAATGGTTATCTGTAATATCTTACTGTAGAAATATCAAATAATTGGAAACTTTGCACATTTTTGTGCAACACCCAATCTACAGTATCTGTCTCAACAGATATTACTTACGCAATTGTTTGGTATAACTGGTGAGAATGTGCCCATTCTCTGCAAACTTCAAGGGGAATTTTGTTTTGCTTTGTTTTGCTTTTGGAATCAACAGGGAGACGCAAAGTATAAAGTTGCTGCTAACATATATATATAAATATATAGATAGATATCTATATTTTAAGGGTATCTATGTATATATAGACAGTATGTCCACACAAAGATGTTACTGCCATTCAGTTCTTCCATGGTTTAGTTTTTTTAAGGATTAAAAAAAACTATTGTAACCATCATTTCCAAGTTATTTTTAATATTTCAAAACTTTAATTTGTAAAGGGAAATGAGGAGTGCACATCACTGATTACTGAACCTCGCCCCTGACTTTCCTGCCCTGCCTTCCCCCACCGACTCAACCATATTCACAAGTACGGTTTCGTTAGCCAGGCTTCCAACAAAATTCAATATTCCTAACACTCTAGTGCAATAACAATTGTTAAATATCTAAGAGGTGTGCATGCGGGAAAGGTCAGTGCATATCCCTTTAGGAGGGAAGAATGTTGTAATATATCAGCTATCAAGTTGTTTTTTTTAAAAAAAAAGTATATTCAATCATATATTGTCTATAGTATGTGTATGAAATTTGCATTTATGATACATAACAGGGGCAAAGCCAAACTCATGTTACTCTTTTCAGTCAGAAATACTTTGTGGCTGCAGCGTCCCTGGGAGATGCTGCGTTGTTTCTTCTGGCTGTGGCGTCCCTGGGAGGCGCTGTGCTGTTTGATTTGGTTTTAGTTCTGCATTTAGAGTGCCTTATAATTGATGCCTATTTTATTAGCATTTCTTTTTACCTTTCGGTTGATTTCCATTAGTTGTTCACATCTGTTACTCTTTCAATTAAAGCATTATCTGTTTACTACACGTACAGAAACTCTTTGAATAATATGCATTCCTAGTTTTCACCCAAGTGGGGGATGTTAGTGATTGTACCAGCCCAAAGCACTTGGATAATCAGGGCCTCTCCGTTCCTCATCGTCACATCAGGAAGAACAACTTGTTTCACTTCTAACCCCTTCAAAATCTGCTCTGGAGCACGCAGTAACCACCAGTCTTACTTACAGAAAAAAAAAAAAATTCGGGATATATTTGATATTCCATTAGGAGTATTCTGAAAGGGGCAATAAATTTTATATATATGTATATATACATATATATGTATGTATGTATATATGTATGTATATTTCTCCCCAAACCTTTCTACAGCATTTCCATAGGAAGCCATGGCTGGTGGTATGAGTTTGCCACATGCTATATGTTTTTAAATTACCCAAATCCTAAGAACTCTGAAAGAGTTTTGATACAGGTATAATATTTTGGTTTAATTTTAGCTTCATGATGCTCTGCATGGAAGGATATTTGTTTTCCCATTTTCCCATCATTAGCAAAATAAAATCCTAGAGACCAAACACTCGCAAATATCGTATTTGATCATTTTTGTAAAAAAAGAAAAAAATAAAAATGAATAAACAAAAAAAGAAAAAATAGAAATACATATAACACTAAAAAAAAAAGAATCTAGAAGGCTACCTCAGAATGAGACTCTCTAACCTACATCAGAAGCAGAGAAGAATGTGCACTCTATGGGTCTGTCATTTTCTTTTCACTTGTATCATTGAAGATTTATCTAAGTGCCAGGTTTCTCAGTGCTGTAATTTTGTTTAAGTGAAAGGAAGGGAGTCAGACAGGTATCGCATCATCTAGACATGCCATTTTGGACATGTGGGATCTAATGGAATATCTATCACATACCAGAATGACTGGCCAGTGAGCAGTTCGTCTCTCTGCAACAAAAGCTGCCCATATGGCAGAGGGAGAAAAGACAGTAGTCCCCGAAAGAGAATGAACCAACGGGATGCTTACCGGAGGAGGATGAGGCGGGCACCACTCCAGAGTCAGGAGCTGTTCTTAGGACTAACTCCCCACTGTCACTGATGTGCATTCCACTCTGTTCTTATCTCTATGACCATTCGAGATTAATTTCCCAGGCAAGCATCACTATCTGCCATTATCATAAACATCCACGTTTCTAGTTCTTTTCATCATCATAACCAGTACGGTGCTATTATTTACCTATGTATGTGTAGTTATGTATAATTTTGTAATTAGTTACAATGGTAAAATATCAAATATATAAAAGTGATTTGTACAGAACTTTATTTTAGCTCTTTTTTAAAAATGGTTTGCATGGTTAGACAAGGCAAGGACAGCCAGGGGAGGGAAGGGCCTCTAGGGAACTTTGCACTTTCTATACCTTTGTACTATGCACTGCCCTATTGATTCTACACCCAATAATGTTATTACTTGAACCCATCTGTAAGAAACTGCTTCAGAAATTCATTTATGTGTCCATGGATAACACATCACAACAGGAAAGGAAAAATGCATAGTAGCACACACGGTTTTTTCTTTCCTGCTGATTTTTGGTTTAGCTTTGTTTCAGTCTTTCTTGTCATTTTAAAACCCCCTTCCCATTTTCTTTTCTTTTTGGGTTTTGGTTTCCATTGGTATATGGCTGCCCTGATACTCCAGCAGAGATCAGAAGGCTACAGATCCATCCTCTCCATCCGTTACATGGCTTTGCCATTCAAGCTTGGAGTGTCTTTACAAAGATAACAGTTGTGTTCTTTGCTCTCATTTTGGATGCATAGACTGAAAACTCAAAAAAAAAAATAACTTGTAAAATGGCTTGTTAAAAAATACAATTACCTCTAATTAGTAGTACGCGTAAGTGTTTTACAGAATGAAAGGCGTGCTTTTTATTTTCTTACTTCGTTACATTGGTGGCGAAAGAAGTCTGTATGAAAACCAGTTCTTTGCTGACACAGGTTCCATTTGTTACAAATGAATTCTAATAAAAATGTCAGTGTTATGCAGCCCTGGCCTTTGTTTTTGTCCATTCCAAGCATGCTGCTTCCAAACTAACCCGTTATTCCCTCTGTTTTTTATTTATTATTATTTTTTGGCTATCTGCTTAGGTCCTGTGCACTCATAGGAATATATTTATATTTCTACTAAGAACCTGCTGGTTACATGTGTCTACCCTTGAGGGAAAGCACTTTCCACTGCTAAGCAGACAAGTATAGAGAAACAATTCCATATATTCACATACTCAAGAAAGAGGCATTGTTTTCATTCGTGGTAGAGAACATAGACAATGGCAGATCCTCTGAAAGGTCTGTTGTAGAATGTAGGCTGTGGATGTCAGTGTATGTTGAAAGAAACCATAGCTTTCCTGCACATATAATTCCATGTTATTAGCTTATTGACCATTTAGAAACATAGCTGAGAAAACACATTGCTTTGGATTATTTGCTTAGACACTCACCATCACTAAATTGTAATAGTAGGTCAGATTTGCTCCATGTATTGAGGAAGCAGCTCTGAAAATAGTGAGGTATTGCTGCACACACAGATCATTCTGAGAGAGGCTGGCACTGAATCAATCGCAGCATCAGATTGAGAAAGCTATCAAGGAAAACAGCATCCTAATGCAGACTTGTTCGTCTTAAGTGAGAGAATGTGTTATTCCAACTGGCCTCAGAAAAAGAAAGGTGCCTCTTGTCTCATATGCCCCAGTAAAAAATAAGAATGATCTTATAATAAAATAGTGGGAATTTGCAGTCTCCTTATCTGGTTTGTACTTCTTCAATCCAGGCCTAAGCTCATCATAATGCCAACACCCAAGTAAGAGGAAGAAGACATTCACCCTGACAGCAAAAACAGCAGTTCTAAGTGGAAGAGAGTCTCATTGGCCCAGCTGACCATATTCTGTATAAGTGATCATCTCTGAAATACAAGTGAAGACAGGAAAGAAAAGGTTCACATTGAGTTATCACATTAAGATGGGTTTCAGGTGTCCATTTCCTTGCAAAATTCAGTGATGATTATGAGGGCTGCTACAATTAGCTGTAAATCTGAGTCAAGATAAGACATGTCAATTAACATGATCAAGAAGACTAGTTGCCATCGAAATAGTTACTTAGTGTAGGAATCCCATTGCTCAGGAATGATTTTGGAAATCCTAACACTGAATAAATAATTAGGTTTGCTTTTCTTTCTCTTTCCTCCTTTCTGCTTTTTTTTGGCCATTAGATTTTCAGATTTGATCACCTAATTGTTGATTATGTAGGTATTATGATGCTTTACTAGAAAATCGGGACAGAAAGTTCATGGTGCAGCATATATATTTGGGACATTACAGTTACTCCTATAAACAGGTATCTGAAGAGGCCAGAGATGGCAGAGATGGTGTAACTTTATATATGTATATACGTGCCAAAATTCTTGGTTGAGAATTACTGAGTAGAGATTAATTTAGGGCTCCCACAATTAATATGGCCCATATTCTTTTAAACTTTAAAAAATAAAGTTTAGCCGGGCGGTGGTGGCACACGCCTTTAATCCCAGCACTTGGGAGGCAGAGGCAGGTGAATCTTTGTGAGTTTGAGACCAGCCTGGTCCACAAGAGCTAGTTCCAGGACAGGCTCCAAAGCCACAGAGAAACCCTGTCTCAAAAATAAATAAATAAATAAATAAATAAATAAATAAATAAATGAATAAATAAATGAATAAAGTTTAATTTGTAAAGGCAGCCGAGACGATGGCTAAGATCCTTTAGGGGCCTCTCCCTGTAGACACTTCCCACTAAACTAACTTCACAAGAGCTAAGGATATTGTGTTGCATGGTCTCTGCTTTTATTATTTAAAAGCAACAAGAAGGAGAAGCAGGAATGAGTCGTGTGTCACCCTTTTATCAACTCGAAATAGGCCTGCATGGTGGGCCACACCTGCTGCTAGAAGAATACAAGCTTAAGACTTGACTTTCAGGGCCAGACATGTCCCTCCACAACACTAGAGTCGTGCCATGGATGTGTTCGCAGAACTGGGTGGACACATAGACTGCTGCCACCACTCTCCCTTAACCTTGGACAGCAAGTTGAGAGAAAAAAGAACTCACCCCAATGAAGAGATAACACAAGGACTTTTCTGTTTCATAGAACACACAGGCAGGCAGGCATGTACCTTATAAAACCTGAAGGCTCTACACATAGTCCACAACTCATAGAAAATCTCAGCCTTCTTCACCACGAGGGAGAAAAATGCACACTGGTGGCTGGGCTAAATCTTTGCTATAACCCCTCTAGCCTTTGAGTAAGCATGGAAAACGCCTTCCCTCTTCTAAGACTGTATAGGCTGTAGAAGTGACCCCAAAGAACTGTGCTTCAGTGAAATGGACATATGATTTGGCCTGTTGAGTGGTGGTGGTCCTGATAGACCCCAAATCTGTGGAGATCCTTGCAGCTGTGAGATTTGCATGTGTGCATGCCCTGCAGCTGTTAAACTTCCTTACACTCTTCTTATCCTTGCAGCAGGATACTGCCCCTAAAATCACAAACACCATAAAAATGCTCCCCAAGGAGGACAACATATTCTACTTTAAGATTCCTATTTAAAAAGAATATTTATTAAACATGATCAAAGAATTCAAACAGGCCACAAATAGATACCTAAATAAACTTAGTGAAGATAGGAATAAACTTATTGATGTCCATAAAAATTAACAGCAAAATAAAATGAAGAAGATAATTCAGGTAGGAATACTCTAAAGTTATAGAAATACAAAAAAATCAAAACTGCAATGAATCTGGAAGTGAAATTTTTATTTAGTCCAATAAAAAGTTCAAAGAAAGAGTCACCAATAGAATGGATCAGGTAAAAGACAGAATATCAGGATTTGAAACTAAGTATAGAAACTGGGTCATTCAATTGAAGAAAATTATAAATTATTAAAACCATGGAAAGGATATAAAGTTTTCTCAGAATGTTGTGCAAAGATAAAATAAATGAATCATAGGCATATAAGAAAATGTTTAAATTATGTCTTCAATAAAATCATAATTCCCCAAATCTAGATAGAAGGATCCCATCAAGGTACAAGAGAACTATAGAACACCAAACAGACATGAGCAGAAAAGATGCTCCCAACATGCTTTATAGTAAAGCACTAAAAACAAAGTTCAAAAAAGCTAAGAAAACTGCCCATCGGAATAACAAAATTTTATTTGGTAGGAGAATGTAAAGCTAGAAGGTTTTAAAAAGATATAATCCAAATTCTGAAATATTACAATCACCAATTTAGATTATTATAGCCAGAAAAACAATTCAATGATAAGAAAAATTAAAAGAATTCCAGGGAAGTGGGTGGACTAACTGCAGCTTTCTTACTTCTCCTTCCTCTCCTCTAAACGCAATCCCCCACTCTCATCCTCAGCTCTGTAGCAGACCACTTGCTGCAGTTTCCCTTAATCCCTTCCCATCCCCAATTATACAAATCTACTCCACAACCTTCCTTCCTGGAAACCACCAGAGGGTAGTTCCTGGAAATTCACAGGCCAAGCCTGACAGAGAAACAAGTAGGCGAGTGATACAGGTAGGGTAACCTCAAATCATCACTCACTATTCTCTCCTCAAAATCCATATCTGCTGTATCCTTTCCTTATTTTATGCTCCCATTCCCAAGGAATTAAGAAGTTCCTGGTTAAACACCCAGCTTCTCTTTCTCCCATGAACCCATCATAGCTACCACTTCCAGCCCACTCCCATTTCCAAGTATCAGTTCCCAATACCTAGAAGTGCACTGTACTCAGAACTCCAGGGCTACAACTGGCAGGACCTCAGAAGCATTCCTGAGAGAACAATAGCTACCACACTCTCATTAAGAACCAGAGCAGAAACTACAGGAAAAAAAGAGCATTTATGAATATGATAGATGTCCTTAAAAACAAAATTATCAAATCCTTTAAAGAAATTTATGATAAGGCAAACAGTGAAAAGAAATGAATAAAGCAGTTTAAGACCTGAAAGTATATACAGAATCAATAAATAAAACCCAAACTCAGGAAAATCTGGAAAAAAATTAGGAACACAGAGACAAGCTTCATGAACAGAATATGAGAGATAGAAGAGAGAACGTCTGTCACAGAAAATAAGACAGAAGAAATATGTACTTTGGCCAAAGAAAATGTTAATTCTAAAAACCTGCAGGCACAAAATATCCAGGAAATCTAGGACAATATGAAACGAATAAATATATTAATAATAGAAAGAGATGAAGGAGAAGAAACCCAGGTCAAAAACACAGAAAGTGTTTTCAGCAGCATCTTAGAAGAGAATTATCCTAATGTAAAGAATGAGGTACATATAGAGATATAAAAAACACATACAGAACATCAGATAGACTAGATCACAAAAGAAATTCCCCTTGGCATGTAAAAATCAAAGTACTGAATACTGAATATTAAAATATTAAATAGTAAAAGTTACAAGGGGAATAGACCAAGAACTTTATAAAGGTAGACCTATGAGAATAAAACCCAACTTCTCAGTGGAAACTCTAAGAGCCAAAAGGACCTGGATAGATGTGCTAGAGACTTTAAGAGACCACAGAGACCAGCCCAGACTGTTATACACAGAGAAACTTTCAATCACAATACATGGAAAAGAAAACACATTACAAAATAAAATTAGATTTAAGCATCATCTATCCAGACATAAATAACTGAGAAAAACTGCAACGTGAAGAGGTTAAATGCACTTAAGAAAACAAGAGAAATAATCACAAACAAGTAAACCAAAAGAAGGACAAAAAATAATTTTACACAGCACAACAACAAAATGATAGAAATCAGCAAACAGTGCTCATTGATGAATAACAACACCACTGGTTTCAATTCCCCCAATAGAAAGACGCAGACTAACTGGATGAATATAAAAACAGGTTCCATCCTCTGGTTGCAACCAAGAAAAACACCTTAACATGGAAGATAGACTTCATCTCAAGGTAAAAGGATCGAGTAAAAAGATAATTCAAGTAAATGGACCTGAAAAGCAACCAGGTGTAGCCATTTTGGTGTCTGACATAATTGATTTCAAAACTAATCAGAGGAGATAGGGAAGGTTATGTTATTATATGCTCATCCAAGGAAAATTACAGCAAGAGGACATTGCAATTTTTAACATTTATGTGACAAACACAGGGGTACCCAAGTTCATAAAAGAAACACAACTCTAACAACTCACATACTGACCTTCACACATTGATAGTTGGAGACTTCAATATTCCACTCTTAACAATAGATAGATCATCCAGAAAAAAATCTAAAGAGAGAAATGCTGTAACTAACTGCAGCAAACACCAAAAGGAACTAACATATAGTTACAGAACATATTATACAAACACAAAAGAATACACTATATTCTCAATAACTTGTGTAATTTTTTCTAAAACTGACCACACAAGCAGAAACAAGGTAAGTTTGAACAGATACAAAAATATTGAAATGATACTTTTCATTCTACCTGACCACCATGCATTAAAGCAGGATATCATCAACAACAGAAACAACAGAATGCTTAGAGACTCAGGGAATAAAATTGGTCAAGACAGAAAGAGAGAAATTACATTTATGTAGAATTGAATGCAAATGAATATACAGTATTCCAAAAACTATGGGACACAATGAAGTCAAGTTCATGGTATGAAATACCTGCATTTAAAAAATGGAGAGATCTCAGAATAGTAAATTAGCTGCACACTCAAAAGCTCCAACAAAAGAAGAATCACACCAAAAGGGAATAGACAACAAGAAATAATCAAACTCAGATCCAAAATCAATAAAGTAGAAACAAACAAAAAACAAGGAATAAATGAAATAAAGAGTTGATTCTTGGAGAAAAATCAGTAAGACTGGCAATCTTATACCAAATTAACTAAAGTGGGTGAGAAAAATATCCAAATTAACAAAATAAGAGATGAAGAAGAAGGGCGGGGTGGGGGGAGCAAAACAACAGACACTGAGGAAATGCAGGGAATGAAAACAACATACTTAAAATATTGTAATTCACCAAATTAGAAAATCTAAAAGAAATGGATAATTTTCTAACCAAGTTAAATTGAAGTCAGATAAGAAATTTAAATAGACTTTTAATTCCTAGTGAAACAGAAGCAGTTATTTAAAAGATTCCTAACAGGGATTAAAACAAAAGAAAAAGAAAAAACACCTGAAGTCCAGGTTTTAGTGAAGAATTCTACTAGACTTTCAAAGGAGAATTAACGCCAAAACTGTTCAATGTATTCCACAAAATAGAAACAGAAGAAACATTGCCAATTAGTTTTATTAGACCACAGTTACACTGATACCCAAGCCAGTTATGGTTGAACAAGGAGAATAAGAGATCAATTTACCTTACAAAGATATTTGCAAACTTACTCAATAAAATATGTGCAAAACTAATTCAAGAACACATCAAAAAGATCACCCACCACGATCAAATAGGTTCCATCCCAGAGAGGCAGGAATGGTTCAACTTTCATAATTCAATCAATGTAATCCACCGTGTAAACAAACATAAAGACAAAAATTACAATCATATTATTAGATGCAGAAAAGATGTTTTACAAAATATAACACCTCTTCATGATAACAATCCTTGAGAAAGTATGAATAAAATGGACATACCTCAACAAATGAAAGGCAGTTTACAACCAGGTCATGGACAAGATCAACTTAAAGAGAAACTTGATGTGGGATTCCCCTCTGTATGGTGGTTAATAAAGGACTTCATTGGGCTTGCACAGGGCAGAATATAGGTAGGCAGGGAAAAACTAAGCTGAATGCTGGGAGAAAGGAAGACAGAGTTGTGGAGAATCCATGGAGCCACCTCCGGAGACAGACGTGCTGAATCTTTGCTGGTAGTCCATGACCTCATGGTGATACACAGGTTAATGGAGATGGGTTAAATTAAGATGTAAGAGTTAGCAAATAAGAAGCTAGAGCTAATGGGCCAAGCAGTGATTTAAATAATGTGGTTTCTGTGTGATTATTTTGGGGCTGAGCAGCTGGGAATGAACAAGCAGCTTCCCCCAACAGAAACTCAAAGCAATTCCATTAAAATCAAAATCAAGACAAGGTTGTCCACATAAATTCTGTCTGATCATAATTATATAAAGCTACACAGAAAAAGAAGAAACTAAAAAACTTAAGTACAAATTAATGAAAATTAAACAAAATAGTGCTGAATGCTGAATTGCCATTAATAATTCAAGGAGATTTTTAAAAACCACAGAAATAAATGAAAATTGAAACGCAACATGCCCAAACCTATGGCAAATATGAAAAAGTCTTTTAAAAAGATTTATTTTATATTATGAATATCTTGCCAGCTTCTAAATCTATACACCATGAACATGCCTAGTGAGGTAAGATGGTACCCTGTTCCCTCAAGCTGCAGAAATGGAAGTTAGCTACCATGTGGATATTGGGAACAACCAAGATTCTCTACAAAAGAAGCAAGAACTCTTAATGCTGAGATGATCATCGCTCAAAGCCTTATGAACATATTCTTTTTTTTAATATTTATTTATTTATTCATTTATTTATTATGTATACAATATTCTGTCTGCGTGTATGCCTGAAGGCCAGAAGAGGGCACCAGACCTCATTACAGATGGTTGTGAGCCACCATGTGGTTGCTGGGAATTGAACTCAGGACCTTTGGAAGAGCAGGCAATGCTCTTAACCTCTGAGCCATCTCTCCAGCCCATGAACATATTCTTAAAAGGGGAGTTTATATATCTAAGGGTAAACATTTCTGAGAACTCTCAAGTAATCCAAAGGTGAGCTGTACGGCTTTTGAAAATATTAAAAAAACTCAAATCTCAAAGTTGTAGAAGTGGAGAGAAAGTTAAGAAAAAATGATGCAAATATTCAGTGCAATGAGAAGTTGGTTCTTTTAAAGGATGAACTAAATTCAATGAATTAGAAAATATAAAAGAAATTGATACCTTTCTAGATATATATGACCTATTAAAATTAAAACAAATAATGTAAACATACATTAGCCAGCATCAAATATTGAAACATTAATATAAAATATTCCAAATGAAAAACATTCTAGGATCATTGTAGAATTATTTGACCAGACCTTCAAAGGAGAACTACTCCAGTGATACTCAATTTATTCTATAAAAAAATGGAAAATGTAGAATTGTTCTTAACAATTTTTATAAAGCTTGTACTATTATGATTTCAAAAAGAAAATAGGAATATAAGAAATAAAATGAAATTACAGACTCATCTACTTTGTAATTCAAAATTCGAAATCCACAATAAAATACTTAACTCAAGATCACTTCATAAAGCTCATTCTCTGTGGTTAAGTCAGTTTCAGTTCACAAATGTATAGTTGGTTCAACATATGGAATTACATAAATGAGATTCAGCTCATAAATGGAATCAAAGACAGAAATGACATCATTGTTTTCTCAATAGATTCAGAAAATGCCTCTGACAAAAATCTAGCATTCATTCATGATAAAATCATAGAGGCTAAGCATGGAGATAACATACTTTAACATAATAAAGGTTGTTTAAGACAATCCTAGAGCCAATATACTAACCATCAAAAAACTCCGAAGTGCTCCCAGTAAGAACAGATACAAAAAAGGCTGTACATTCAATATAATGCTGATGTTTTATATACAGCACTCAGAGAAGACAAGAAAATGCAATGGAAAAGCAAATGACAAAAAGCATCAAAGTTTCCCTATTTACATATGTGTACATAAGACACCCTAAAGTTTCCCCCACAAAAAAAGAAGAGAAAGAAGGAAGAGGAGAAGGAAGAAGGAGGAGGAGGAGGAGGAGGAAGAACTTTAGTGTTGAAAATTACTTTCAGCAAAGTGGTACATTACAAAAACAACACACAAAGATCATGTATATGGGGTTAGTGGTAACAAATTCCTCTTTTTAAGTTTTATTTTATAGGTAGTAGATATTTTCATACAATATGTACAGATTAAATGCAAACTAAACTATAAGTTATTACCTCATTCCACTAAGAGTGGATATTATGTTTAAAATGAGTAAAGATGGGGCAGGGGAGATGGCTCAGCATTTAAAAGCATTAGCTACACTTCTACACATTTTATGTTCTACTCTCAACATGGACATGGGAGCTCAAAACCTTATGCAATCATATGCCCTCCTCCAACCTCAGAGGGAATTGCACACAGCAGATGCATGGATATACATGCCTGGAAAACACCTGGCTATTCCACTAAATAAATAAGTTTTTTTTAAAAAAAAGTCTAAAAATATCAAATACCAAGGAAAGGATACTCTTGTATGGTGCTGGATTGTAAATTGGTACACCCATTAAGGAAACAATGTGGAGCCTCCTCAATTCAAAATAGAAAGAACATATGATCCAGTTCCCTGACACCTGGATGTGTATAAAAGGAAGTGGCATCTAGATACCTTCATTCATTGTATCACTATTCCAAACAACCAAGAAATGTAAATAAACTAAAATATTCATCAGCTTATTTAGATAACGAAAATGTGGCAATACACAAATGGGGCATTGTTATTCAGAAAAAGAATGAAGTTCTGTCATTACAACAACATGGTTTGAAACTAGGAAACGTTATGTTACAGGCAGTAAATGAGGAAAAGAAAAACAGAAAATCAGGCTGGGCATGCAGGTCATTCAGTAGACTGTTTGCCTAATAGGTATAAAGCACAATATTCATCTTATACAACCACATAAAATGAAGGAGGGAGGCACATACCTGTATTGCCAAAATTCAGGTGGTAAAGGCAAGAAGATTAGAAGTTCAAGGTTTCCTTAACTACATAACTAATTTTATGCCAGAAAGGTACCAGGAGACCCTGAAAACGCAAGAGGGAAGAAAGGAGAAAGGGAATAAGGGAACGAAGGGAGAGTGGAGGAAGAAGGAAAAGAAAGAAGAAAATACTTAAGATCTCAACTGATTTTGTATAATCTGAAAATGTTGATTGTAAAGAAGAGGGAGTGGGAGAGAGTATTGAATTTATGTTGTTGCAGTTAGGAAGCTGTCCTGGACACAGTAGGGTGACAGTAGGTGGCAATAACTGCATTTCAGAAGTCTGTAAGAAAGCATTTTGGAAGTGTTCACCATGAAGAAATGAGGAATGTTTTAGAGATAAAAATGCTTATATGGATTTAAGTATTTCATGGTATTTAGGTTTAATAAACATAACATTATGAATCATTAGTATGGAGAGTGTCTCTTTGAATTTGTCAGTTAAAGCAAACTTTACAAATACATTTATAGTCAGTCAGAAAAATAAAGGGGTTTCTTCAGATTCTAGAAAACTACTAGAAGGAATCAACTTATATCCTGCCATTAAATATGCTAGGAAAATAATAGTAGAAACCAATTTATAATAATAGGAAATTGTTTCAACTGTGAGAAATCATATACATATACATATAGATATGTATATATGCATGTACATGGATGCATATGTGTATGTATTATGGATTATAGCCAACCCAAGAATGTTAATTTTGAAGTCAATAATAATTAATAATTAGAAAAATATAGTAAGGAGAAATTAAGCTGCATTTCAACTAGAAGCCTCACCTCTACTGGCTAGTGATGATGGTAGTACTGGAAGGTGCTATACATATTACTGGAGAAGAAAAGTAATCATCACTTTCACCCACCTACAAACCCTGCTAGCTACTATAATGACTTGCCAGCAAGATTTGTCCTCTAGTGCAATAGTGACACAAATGTTGTGTGAATATCCAAACACTTTTAAATTGAATTTAAAGCCCACTCCATGAGAAGAAACCCATACCTGAAACTGTTAATGAGGCCAAGAACCTGAGATTAGATAAGTCATGAGAAAGTTCAGGAGAAAACTTTATTCTTCATAAGCTGCTGAAGAGGGAAGATCTGTTTTCTTCAATGGGATGATAGGAAATATGTCAATCACACTCCAAGGCAGACCTCAGTCTCAGGAGTAGCTACTTAAAATAAATAAAGTGTATGGCTGTGTATATGTGTTTGGGGGGGGCATTGCTGTTGTTTGTTGGTATTGGGTTTCTGTTGCTATTTGTTTGTGTTTCAAGAGGGATAGAATACAAGAAGTTGCATGTGGAAAGAGGAGGAGAATCTGAGAGAAGTTAGGGAAAAGAATGTGATCAAAATATACTATATGGAATTCCAAAATAATAAAACGTGAAACAAAAAAGAAGTTTCTATATAATACAATTAAGAAATACCCTTTCAAATAGCCAAAAGTTCAAAGAAGAAATTATAAGAAAAATAAGTCATTGATATCTTTAAAATTAATATGACATTAAAATTTGTGACATATTTTATGATGAATATATATGTGCTTATGATGTATAAACATATATAAGCAATACAAGTGCTAAACATGAAAGAATATAGGCTACAAATCTTTTCCTTATTTAATAAATATAGAAGAAACTATGCTGAATTGTGATAATATAAGTCCCTCAAATTGCCAAATGATAAGTCAATTCCTAATGAAGAAAGGCTTCTGTGCACCAAGAAGATGAAGCAGTTATGTACTGGCCTGTGTTTTGTGAGATGTACCAAAATATAGACAATAAGAAAGAGAGAAAGTCAACATGGAAGATTTTGAAATTCTTCTCACAGTAACTGATAAAATAGGCAAATAATCAATAAGGATATAGCAAATATGAGTGTTGATTTAAAGAAATGATTAAAATGACCACTATTCTCAACAACTAAAGGATATATATGATCTTCAGGAGTACATGAATCATTCACAAAAATTGACTAAAGGTTGAACCATAAAGCAAGTGTTTTTATAGTGTGGGGCTTTATTAAAGTTCAGTTTAAGTTGGTAACAAAAATAAATAGAATTTTCTTTAAATTTGATTTGATTTGATTAACATATTTCATTTCTATTACATTCCATCACAGCTTTCTCTTCCTCCTCTCCTCCTTTTTCCTTTTCCCACCTCCCATCTATCCCTTCCCCATCTACTTCACCTCTATCTCCATTCAGAAAGGGGCAGGTCTCCCATAGGCTTGAACAAAACATGGCACATCAAGTTGATGTAAGACTGAGCTCATCCCCCTGCATCAAGGCTGAGCGAGGTAATCTAGCACAGTAAACAGGTTCCCAAAAGCCAGCGAAGTGCCAAGGACAGGTCCTGATCTCACTGCTAGGAATCTTACAAACAGACCAAGCTACACAACTGTCACCCACATGCAGAGGGCCTAGATCAGTCCCATGCAGGCTCCCTAACTGTTGGTCCAGAGTCCATGGACTCCCATGAGCTCAGGTCAGCTGTCTCTGTGGGTTCTCCCATTATGACCTTGTTCCTTCCTGGCTGCGATAATCTCTCCTCCCTTTCTTCAGCTAGACTCTCAGAGCTCAGTCCAGTGCTTGGCTATGGATCTCTACATCTGCTTTCATCAGTTTCTGGATAAAGGTTCTCTGATGACAACTAGGATAGTCACCAACTTGATTACAATGGATGGCAAGTTCAGGCACCCTCTCCACTATTGCTAGCAGTCTTAGCTTGTGTCATCCTTATGGATTCCTGGGGATTTCCCTGGCACCAGGTTTCTCCCTAAACTCGATATGAGACCCCCATCAATTCGTGTCTTTCCTTACACTCCTCCATCCCATCCCCAAACTGCCTCGTGCACCCAGTCCATCCACTTATGAGTAAGTACCATGTTTGTCTTTCTGGGTCTAGGTTACCTTGCTCATAATGATTTCTTCTAAGCCAGGCAGTGGTGGCTCAAGCCGTTAATCCTAGCACTCATGAGGCAGAGGCAGGCCGATCTTGAGGTCAGCCTGATCTACAGAGCTAGTTCCAAAACAGCTAGTGCTTTTATACAGAGAAACCTTGTCTCACAAAAAAGAAGAAGAAGAAGAAGAAGAAGAAGAAGAAGAAGAAGAAGAAGAAGAGGAAGAGGAAGAGGAAGAGGAAGAGGAAGAGGAAGAGGAAGAGGAAGAGGAAGAGGAAGAGGAAGAGGAAGAGGAAGAAGAAGAAGAAAGAGAGGAGGGAGGAGGAGAAGAATGACTTCTAGTTCCATCCATTTGCCTTCAAATTTCATGAGGTCATTATTTTTTACAACTAAGTAATACTCCATTGTGTAAATGTACCACATTTTCCTTATCCATTCTTTGGTCGAGGAGAATTTAGCTTGCTTCCAGCTTTGGGCTATGACAAACAATATTTCTATGAACGTAGCTGAGCACATGTCCTTGTGGCACAATTGAGCATCCTTTGGATATATACCCAAAAGTATTACTGGGTCTTGAGGAGGGTTGTTTCCTAATTTTCTGAGAAATCACCACCGATATCCAAAAGGGTGGTACCAGTTTGCATTCCAACCAGCAATGCTGAAGTGTTTCCGTTACCTCACAACCTCTCTAGCTTAAGCTGTCATCAGTGTTTTTGATCTTGGCCATTCATATATCTCTATCTCTATATCTATGTGTCTGTATGTGTGTGTGTGTGTGTGTGTGTATGTGTGTAAGATGGAATCTCAGAGTTGTTTTGATTTGCATTTCCCTGATGACTAAGGATGTTGAACATTTCTTTAAGTGTCTTTCAGCCGTTTTAGATCACTCTGTTCAGAGTTCTCTGTTTAGGTCTGTAGTCCATTTTTTTTATTGGATTATGTTCTTTTGATGACAAATTTCTTGAGTTCTCTGTATATTTTGGAGATCAGTCCTCTGTCTGATGTGGGGTTAGTTAAGATCTTTTCTCATTCTGTAGGCTGTCATTTTGTCTTATCCATTCTAATTGGTATTATTAACCAGGTTTCAATACTGACTTAAATGAACAAGAAAGAAATAGATAGGTCAATATATATTAAGGATTATATTTAAATATGTATTTCACACAAAATGAAACCACTAACTTTCTAAAAACACAAGAAAAGTAATTCACTTTCATAAGTAATAAGAAAATGCAAACTAAAGCCATGGTGCAATTCACCAAGGAAGGCTAATGTTGCATTATCTAATACCTGGAATTGGTGATAACACTAACATTTTTGTCACAGAGTTAAAGATTATATTAAAACACATTTTATATCAATTTTTATAGTGGTTGGGGTTACATTGCAAATATAAGTACAAATGAATGAGAAAGAGCAATGTAATTTTATTGATTTCAAATTTAGTTATAGCATCTAAAACTCTAAATAAGGTAAATGCTCTTCAGCAGTAGAAAAGATAGATTGTGTATACTGACCCATCAGAGTACACTATTAACTAATGAAATGAATGATTTTGACAATGAAATATCAATCATTATAATGTGATATTGTAAAGGTTCTATGACAAAAATACATACTTTATGATTTCTAACATTTCTTGGGAAGAAAAGGACAGGTGGTGAGTGACTAGGAAGGCAAGAAGTTTAGTATCTGAGATCCTGGTAATCTCATGATTCAGATGTATTTTCACAGTCTTTGCTCTCTGGCAAATAGTGAGTTACACCATGACTTTGGGCACATTTCTTTGTTTAGTTCATGTCAGTAATATTTTACCAAAGGCTATTTTATTGTACACACATTCGGATGTGTAAATTGGTTCTCAAAATATGAAACTGCCATTTGATGGGGGACATCTGCTTTACATCATTACTGAGAATAAGAAAAGCATCACTGTGCTTAAATTCAGTGGAAATCTGCTTTACATCATTACTAAGAAAAGAAAAGCATGGATGTGCTTAAATTCAGCCTAAGATCTTAAAATCAAAATGTGGAAGCATGTGCAGCTAATGGTCCCCACCACCACCACAAGTTGCTTGGCTGTTGCAGACCACGTTTTTAGGCAGCTGACAAGAATATAACCAAAGGTTAGGTTGAAAGTTCTTCATGAAAATAATTCTGAAAACCACCTGTAGTGTTTGTCTGTGCATAGGATTCAATACACTGTTAGACCATGGGGATTCTGAGAATGATTTGTAAGTATAGTCATTCCCTAGTAACCATGGGAAAAATCTCAAGGACCTATCAAAGTCCATGGAAACTAAAGTCTCACATAAAATGGTATCATAGTTGCATATAAAATGCAAATCCTCTATTTATGTAAGAAGACATGGATGGGTGGAGATCCATATTGTGCTCTTAGATCAGGAGTCCTAGTACTTTTAAGATGTCAGTTCTAATCAGTAAACAATGGGTTTGGGCTAATGTCTATCAAAATCCCATTACTGTTTTTGAAAAAAAGTAAAAATAAAATTCATCGTGAGGTTCATATGTGACTTCAAGGGCTTCACAATGACTTAAATAAGCTTGGAAAAGAAAAGCCAGTAAACTAATATTTGATTTAAAAACTTACTGAAAAACTACAATGATTAAAGTAATTTTTACTAGTGTAAGAATCACACATAGACCAATAGACCAGAGCAAAAAGATCAGAGTTGACATTTTTGCACTTAGGACAGATGGTTTTGAGAATGGTGCCAATACCATTCAGTGGAGCAAAGCTGCTTTTAAAAACTGGTGAAAGGAGAATTGACTACACACATGCAAAATAATGAGCTTGGACACGTCCCCAGTACATTACAACAAAATGAAATCCAAACTGCTGAAAGACAAAGTGAAGGGCCAAAAGTATAAACACCTTAAAAGAAAACTTAGGGGGAAACTTGATAAACTAGATTTGTCAATAACTCCTTCAATAAGAAATAAAAAACACCAAGAACAAAAGAAGACAGACAAACTGGACAATACGATAGTTAAAATTTATGCAGCTAAAGACAGTGTCAACAGGATAAAAAGGCACTCACAGAATATGAGAAAGTACTTGTAATACATATATGTTTAAGAATGTAGAGTACTTAATTGGAGCACTGGACTGAAGTCTCACGATCCAAAGGAGGAGCAGAAGGAGAGTGAGCACGAGCAAGGAACTCAGGACGGCGAGGGGTGCACCCACACACTGAGGCAATGGGGATGAGCTATCGGGAACTCACCAAGGCCAGCTGGCCGGGGACTGAAAAAGCATGGGACAAAACCGGTCTCGCTGAACATAATGGACAATGAGGACTACTGAGAACTGAAGAACAATGGCAATGGGTTCTTGATCCTATTGCACGTAATGGCTTTGTGGGAGCCCAGGTAGTTTGGATGCTCACCTTAATAGACCTGGATGGAGGTGGGTGGTCCTTGGACCTCCCACAGGGCAGAGAAACCTGCTTGCTCTTTGGGCTGAGGAGGAAGGAAGACTTGATTGGGGGAGGGGGAGGGAATGGGAGGTGGTGGCGGGGAAGAGGCAGAAATCTTTAATAATTAAATTAATTAATTAATAAAAAAAAGAAAGAAATTGGTCACTAATAAAACACATACTACAATAAAAAAAATGGAGTACAAACCTAGAAAAAAAAAGAAAAATGTTCAATAGATTTAAACAGATATTTTTTCAAAGAGCATATGTAAATGATCAATAAGCATATTAAAAGATTCTTAGCATCATTACTAGAGAAATGCAAATCAAAACTAAAATAAAAGATATAAATAATCTAAAACAACAGTAAGATAACACTCCATGCTCACTAAAAAGGCTTCTGTGATGTGGGATTCCCCTCTGTGTACTGCGAATACCATTGATGAATAAAGAAACTGCCTTAGCTTGTTGATAGGGTATAACTTAGGTAGTCAGGGAAAACTAAATGGCATGCTAGGAGAAAGGAGGCAGAGTGAGAGAGAAGCCATGTAGCCCCACCAGAGACAGACACTGAAACTTTACTAGGTAAGCCCCAGCCACATGGCAATACACAGACTAATAAAAATGAGTGGAATTTAGATGTAAGAGTTAGCTAATAAGAAGCTAGAGCTAATGGGCCAAGCATTAATTAATACAGTATCTGTGTGATTATTTCAGGGCCAAATGACTGGGAACTACCTAGTAGCCTCTTTACAACACTTCTGTCAGAGTAATAGCAAATGAGAATGCTGGAGAAGGTGTGGGGAAATGGCTGTTTCTTCAACACTATTGACAAAAATAAAATAAAATAAAATGGTGTACCTCTTTGGAAAGCAATATGGTTGCTTCTCCAAAATTTAGAAATAAAATGATGTTGTACAGAAATCCCATTCCTGGATCCATACATAAAATATTGAAACAGGACCATAGATAGAATGTATTTACATCATCATTCACAAGAGCTAAAATCTACATGCAGCCTAAATAATCAACAGTAGGTAGTCATTTAAGCAAAATGTTTTTATATTATTTAGTCTCAGAAAGGACTGAAATCCTTTGGCACATGTTATATCATGGAAGAGTCTTGGAGACATTGTAATAATTGAAATAACCTAGCAAGAAATTAATAATTTCAAATATATGAAGGTCTTAGATTAGGCAGAGAATAGAAGAGTGTTTTCCCACCAAAGGAAACAAAGACAAATGAAGAGCTACCAATGTTACAAATATATACAGTACTAGTCAACTCAACATTTAACAGTTGCTAAGGCATTGAATTCTACGATGCCAATACTGACAAAAAAAATGTAAGAAAAGTCTCAATACTAATTCAGTAAGCATTCATTACATGAAATGGATTTATTCACTACTGAGCCGGTTTTTTATTCATAAAGGAGAGATGAAATTGCTTATCATCAAGATTTATTGTAAAATTTTGAATGTTTTATAGTGAAAATATTTATTGTTAATGTGATAACCCTTGACATTTATAGAGGATTTAGAGTCAATGTTGATAAAACTCTGTATTACTACTTTCTCACTGAAAGGTTAATCAGGGGTTATATAATAATAATAATAATAATAATAATAATAATAATAATAATAATGAAGAAGGAAAACATTCTTTATCAACAAATGTCATGTGATAAATTCTCTTCATTCATTACCTATAAGACATTTTTAAAATTTATTTATTAATTAATTTATTTAATTATTAAAGATTTCTGCCTCTTCCCCACCACCACCTCCCATTTCCCCCCCCCTCCCCCAATCAAGTCTTCCTCTCTCATCAGCCCAAAGAGCAATCAGGTTTCCCTGCCCTGTGGGAGGTCCAAGGACCACCCACCTCCATCCAGGTCTATTAAGGTGAGCATCCAGACTACCTAGGCTCCCACAAAGCCATTACGTGCAATAGGATCAAAAACCTATTGCCATTGTTCTTCAGTTCTCAGTAGTCCTCATTGTAGGCTATGTTCAGCAAGTCCGGTTTTGTCCCATGCTTTTTCAGACCCCGGCCAGCTGGCCTTGGTGAGTTCCTGATAGAACATCTCCATTGCCTCAGTGTGTGGGTGCACCCCTCGTGGTCCTGAGTTCCTTGCTCGTGCTCTCTCTCCTTCTGCTCCTCCTTTGGATCGTGAGACTTCAGTCCAGTGCTCCAATGTTGGTCTCTGTCTCTGTCTTCTTTCATCGCCTGATGAAGGTTAATATTTAGGAGGATGCCTATATGTTTTCCTTTGGGTTCACCTTCTTATTTAGCTTCTCTAGAATCACGAAATATAGTCTCAATGTCCTTTATTTATAGCTAGAAACCAAATATGAGTGAGTACATCCCATCTTCCTCTTTTTGGGTCTGGCTTAACTCACTCAGGATAGTGTTTTCTATTTCCGTCCATTTGCATGCAAAATTCAAGAAGTCATTGCTTTTTACTGCTGAGTAGTACTCTAATATGTATATATTCCATACTTTCTTCATCCATTCTTCCATTGAAGGGCATCTAGGTTGTTTCCAGTTCTGGCTATTACAAACAATGCTGCTATGAACATAGTAGAGCATATACTTTTATTGTATGTTAGGGCATCTCTTGGGTATATTCCCAATAGTGGTATTGCTGGGTCGAGAGGTAGGTTGAACCTGACTTCCCTGAGAAACCACCACACTGCTTTCCAAAGTGGTTGCACAAGTTTGCATTCCCACCAGCAATGGATGAGTGTGCCCCTTTCTCCACAACCTCTCCAGCAGAGGCTATCATTGGTGTTTTTGATTTTAGCCATTCTGACAGGTGTAATATGGTATCTTAATGTTGTCTTGATTTGAATTTCCCTGATTGCTAAGGAAGTTGAGCACGATCTTAAGTGTCTTTTGGCCATTTGAACTACTTCTGTTGAAAAGTCTCTGTTCAGCTCAGTGCCCCATTTTATAATTGGATTGATTAACCTTTTACTGTCTAATTTCTTGAGTTCTTTATATATTTTGGAGATCAGACCTTTGTCAGTTGCGGGGTTGGTGAAGATCTTCTCCCAGTCAGTGGGTTGCCTTTCTGTCTTAGTGACAGTGTCCTTTGCTTTACAGAAGCTTCTCAGTCTCAGGAGGTCCCATTTATTCAATGATGTCCTTAGTGTTTGTGCTGCTGGGGTTATATGTAGGAAGTGTTCTCCTGTGCCCATGTGTTGTAGAGTACTTCCCACTTTCTCTTCTATCAGGTTCAGTGTGTTTGGACTGATATTGAGGTCTTTAATCCATTTGGACTTGAGTTTTGTGCATGGTGATAGATATGGATCTATTTTCATTCTTCTACAGATTGAAATCCAGTTTTGCCAGCACAATTTGTTGAAGATGCTCTCTTTTTTCCATTGTATACTTTTAGCTCCTTTATCGAAAATCAGGTGTTCATAGGTTTGTGGGCTAAAGTCAGGGTCTTCTATTCGATTCCATTGGTCGACTTCTCTGTTTTTATGACAGTACCATGCTGTTTTCAATACTGTAGCTCTGTAATAGAGTTTGAAGTCAGGGATGGTAATGCCTCCAGACGATCCTTTATTGTATGATTGTTTTGGCTATCCTGCGTTTTTTGTTTTTCCATATAAAGTTGATTATTGTCTTCTCCAGATCTGTGAAGAATTTTGATGGGATTTTGATGGGGATTGCATTGAATCTATAGATTGCTTTTGGTAGAATTGCCATTTTTACTATGTTGATCCTCCCAATCCAAGAGCAAGGGAGATCCTTCCATTTTCTGGTGTCCTCTTCAATTTCTTTCTTCAAAGGCTTAAAGTTCTTGCCAAAAAGATCTTTCACTTCCTTGGTCAGAGTTACCCCAAGACATTTTATGCTATTTGTGGCTATCATGAAAGATGATGCTTCTCTGATTTCCCTCTCTGCTTCCTTATCCTTAGTGTATAGGAAGGCAACTGATTTTTTGGAGTTGATTTTGTAACCTGCCACACTCCCAAAGGTGTTTATCAGCTGTAGGAGTTCTTGGTAGAGTTTTTGTGGTCGCTTATGTATACTATCATATCATCTGCAAATAATGAAAGCTTAACTTCTTCCTTTCCAATACGAGTCCCCTTGATCCCCTTATATTGTCTTATTACTATTGCTAGAACTTCAATCACTATTGAAGAGATATGGAGAGAGTGGACATCCTTGTCGTGTTCCTGATTTTAGTGGGATGGCTTTGAGTTTTTCTCTGTTTAATTTAATGTTAGCTGTCGGCTTGCTGTAAATAGCTTTTATTATATTTAGGTATGACCCTTGTATCCCTAATCTCTCCAAAACCTTTATCATAAAGGGGTATTGAATTTTGTGGAATGCTTTTTCAGCATCTAATGAGATGATCATATGGTTTTTTCTTTCAGTTTATTTATATGGTTGATTACATTGATAGATTTGCGTATATTGAACCAGCCCTGCATCTCTGGAATGAAGCCTACTTGATTATAATGGATAACTTTTCTAATGTGTTCTTGGATTTGGTTTGCCAGTATTTTATTGAGAATTTTTGTGTCGATGTTCATGAGTGAGATAGGCCTGTAATTCTCTTTCTTGGTTGGGTCTTTGTGTGGTTTTGGTATCAGGGTAACTGTAGCTTCATAAAAGGAATTTGGCAATGACTCTTCTGTTTCTATATTGTGAAATACATTACGGAGTATAGGTATTAGCTCTTCTTGGAAGTTCTGGTAGAATTCTGCATTGAAACCATCTGGTCCTGGGCTTTTTTTGGAAGGGAGATTTTTGATAACTGTTTCTAATTCTTCGCGACTAACAGGTCTATTTAGATCGTTCACCTGTTCTTGGTTTAGGTTTGATATATGGTACTTATCTAAAAAAGTGTCCATTTCTTTTGCATTTTCCAGTTTTGTGGCATACAGGCTTTTGTAGTAAAATCTAATGATTCTCTGAATTTCCTCTGTGTCTGTGGCTATGTCCCCCTTTTCATTTCTGATCTTATTTATTTGCGTGTTCTCTCTCTGTCGTTTAATTAGTTTGGATAGGGGTTTGTCAATCTTGTTGATTTTCTCCAAGAACCAACTTTTTGTTTCATTGATTCTTTGGACTGTTTTCTGTGTTTCTATTTTGTTGATTTCTGCCCTCAGTTTGATTATTTCCAGTCTTCTACTCCTCCTTGGTCCGTCTGCTTCTTTTTTTTCTAGAGCTTTCAGGTGTGCTGTTAAGTCCCCAATGTATGCTTTCTCCATTTTCTTTAAGTGGGAACTTAGTGCTATGAACTTTCCTCTTAGCACTGCTTTCATCGTGTCCCATAGGTTTGAGTATGTTGTCTCTTTGTTTTCATTAAATTCAAGGAAGACTTTAATTTCTTTCTTAATTTCTTCCTTGACCCAGGTGTGGTTCAGTAGTTGACTGTTCAGTTTCCATGAGTTTGTCAGCTTTCTGAGGGTAGCATTGTTGGTGCCTTCTAACTTTAATCTGTGGTGATCTGATAAGACACAGGTGGACACTGATATTTTTTTGTATCTGAGGAGGTTTTCTGTGTTTCCAAGTATGTGGTCAATTTTCGAGAAGGTTCCATGAGCTGCAGAGAAGAAGGTGTATTCTTTCCTATTTGGGTGGAGTGTTCTATAGATGTCTATTAAGTCCATTTGATTCATTACCTCCAACAATTCTCTTAATTCTCTATTAGTTTTCTGTCTGATTGACCTGTCCATTGGTGAGAGAGGTGTGTTGAAGTCTCCTACTACTAGGGTGTGTGATTTGATGTCTGCCTTGAGTTTTAGCAGTATTTCTTTTACATAAGTGGGTGCTTTTATATTAGGAGCATAGATATTCAAGATTGAGACTTCATCTTGCTGAATTGTTCCTGTTATGAGTATAAAGTATCCATCTCGATCTCTTCTGATTGATTTTAGTTTGAAGTCAGTTTTGTTAGAAATTAGTATGGCCACACCTGCTTTTTTCTTAGGACCATTTGCTTGAAAAACCTTTTCCCAACCCTTTACTCTGAGTAGATGGCTGTCTTTGTGGTTGAGATGAGTTTCTTGCAAACAGCAGACTGTTGGATCCTGTTTTCGTATCCAATCTCTTAGCCTGTGCCTTTTTATTGGTGAATTGAGACCATTAATATTAAGTGATATTAATGACCAGTGGTTGTTTACTCAGGTTATTCTTATTGCTTTTGGTAGAAGAGTTTGTGTGTCTCCCTTCTTTGAGTTGTGCTGTTGAAGGGTTGCTAGATGCCTGGGTTATTGTAGGCAGTGTTGGCAATGTTGGATTCCTTGTGTTGTGATTTTCCTTCTATTACTTTCTGTAGGGCTGGATTTGTGGCAACGTATTGTTTAAATTTGTTCTTTTCCTGGAATGTCTTGTTTTCTCCATTGATAGTGAACGATAGCTTGGCTGGGTATAGTAGTTTGGGTTTGCATCCATGGTCTCTTAGTTTCTGTAGTACCTCTATCCAGGACCTTCTGGCTTTCATGGTTTCCATAGAGAAGTCAGGTGTAAGTCTGATCGGTTTACCTTTATAAGTTACTTGGCCTTTTTCCTTTGCAGCACTTAGTATTCTTTCTTTAATCTGTATATTTTGTGTTTTGATTATTATATGGCGAGGGGACGTTTTTTTTTTTTTTGATTTAGTCTGTTTGGTGTTCTGTATGCTTTTTGAATATTCAAAGGAATATCTTTCTTTATGTTGGGAAAGTTTTCTTCCATAATTTTGTTAAAAATATTTTCTGGACCTTTGAGCTGTGCCTCTTCTCCTTCTTCTATCCCCATTATTCTTAGGTTTGGTCTTTTTATTGTGTCCCATATTTCCTGAATGTTTTGTGATGAGAATTTGTTGGTTTTGGTGCTTTCTTTGATCAGTCCGTTTATTTTCTCTATGGTGTCTTCAGAATCTGAGATTCTTTCTTCTATCTCTTGTATTCTATTGATTATGCTTGTTTCTGTAGTCTCTGCTCGTTGACCTATATTTGCCATATCCAGTTGGTCCTCAGTTTGTGTTTTCTTCCTTGCTTCCATTTCAGTTTTCAATTCTTGGACTGTTTCCATTACCTGTTTGATCGTTTTTTCTTGGCTTCCCAGGGTATCATTTACGTATTTACTCATTTCCTTAAACTTTTTGTTATACTTCTCATCCATTTCTATGAGGGCGTTTTTTACATGTTGTTTAAGGGACTCTATTGCTTTCAAAAAGTCAGTTTTTTCCTCTTCTCCTGTGTTAGGGTGTTCAAGTCCTTGTGTTGTAAGATCATTGGGTTCTGGTGTTTTCATGTTGTTTTTCAGATTGTTGGGTGAATTCTTGCCTTGGCATCTGCCCATATCCTCTTATCCATGCTATCTAATGAGTTTGATTTAATTGTAGCGGGGAAATCTGCTCTCAGTGCAGGCTTCACTGTTTCTTGCCCACACCATCCCGCATCCAGTGCCTCCACCGCCTGGGCCTGCCTGCGCGCCAGTGCCTCCGCTCCCTAGGCCTGCCTGCCAGTGCCTCTGCCACCTGGGCCTGCCTCTGGTTCCTCCGCCGCCTGGGCCTGCCTGCCCCTATAAGACATTTTTAAGATACAGAGGGATAAGTATTTCTGCTAAGTCACATAGGAACTACTCTACTGATTTTTGCCTCATTGAATACTAAGTTAATTACTGTGAAATAGACTTGGCTTTGCCATGTTGGTGTTTGTATAGTACTGTGTGTTATAGCTATTAACTGTCGTCCTTACAGTCTCTCTGGAGTGGAGACCACTACGGCTTTCTTGAAGTACTAATTAGGGCTCTAGCATGGCAAGATCATAGAACTTGCTCAAGGGCACTTTGTAATAAGGGCAGTAAAAACTGCAAGAGCTATGAAGAATGGCAAGATGGAAATGTGTATGCGTAGGATCTTTCCCCAGCTCTATTCTTTGTAATTTAAGCAAGACACAAAATGCCTTTGATCCTCATTTCCCCAAGTAAAAGGTAAATAATCAAAAGAGTTTATAAGTATCTTGGAGACTCAGAAGCTAGGATTATGACAATTTAGTAATTCTATCCTTAGAATACAGATCTTTGTCTCTTGCAGGGTGAGTGGATAGTTATCTGAAGCATCTTTGATTCAGTTCACCAGGTTTGAACAAAATCAGTTGAGTGGGTCATTTCTGCTTAGGTGAGGCGGCATTGGGAAGATAAACTTGGTAGTATTTGCCTTAAGTACTCTGAAGAGCTCTGTGTAGAATAGGAAAGCTATAATAGCAAAGGGCAGAAGGAGGTGCAGCTTAAACATAATATGCCATGTAGTGGATATGTAGACTGAGATCAGGAGGGATTATTTTAGCATATCAAGTATCCAACTCTAAATTTGAATTTGATTTCGATATTTTTTTATCTTAGTGCGCAAATACTTCTTAGTTCAGACTGATGTAAACATTAAAGAATAAACAGCTTTTTAATGGGGGAAATGCAGCATTGGGTATAAGAAAGGCAAAGGTTTAAGGCAGGAATGTGTGGTCAGTCATTCTGAACAGAAACAGCAAACCTCACTTCAAACACGTTAGCTCCTGCTATTCCACCTCACCTCTTCTTAGCCTTTCCCGCCTCTCTTCTCAGTCCCATGTTATCTGTAACAGGCCAGCATGTTCCCTGGGTTTTTCCAGTTTCCATCCAGACAACCCTTTTTAAAATGGTTTCTTGTATTTACTGCTCTTAATTTCAAAGAATGACTTTCAACTTTAGGTGATTATTTCTTAGGACTTTTATGTCCATCTCTTTTCTTTGAATATATCCTTTCTCTATCATTAGGAAATGTACAAATAAAAAGTATCTGCAGGATGTCTTTTTCTATAAGTTTCTAGGACAATATCTCCTCAGAAAAAACGTCTATAGAATGACATGACAGATCAAGGTATATATATTCTTCAAATCACTATTTAAACACACACCTGTGATAAGCACCAAGCTCTGATATTGAGGAAATATAATAAAATCTAGGAGCTTTTAACTTGTCAAAGCTCCTCAGGTTCATACCACCTACTTAGCACTGTGTTTCTGCTGTATAAGCTCCATTCTACTTGTAGCAAAAAGGACATTCACAAAATGTAAAGTAGAGAAAGTAGGCATGAGCCAAAACCCACAAACCTTTTCCTTTCTTGTAGCATCCAGGAAGACTCCTTGCATATGCCCTTTTTATCTACAGACACAGACTACTTGAAAGCACAGCATTTTAATCAAAAGAGATTGACTGGAAATGAAGCTATAAATATGGAGCTTTAGAACCCAATGCATATTCAGATTGTTTCTGTTAACAGAGTGCAAGAAATGAGGCTGTTGACTGGGGTTTCTTTCCCACCCAGTCCTGCAGACGTTCAGTCCCAAAGAAATACACAGAGGCCTACATTAATTATAAACTGATTGCCCCAGTATCTCAGGCTTTGTATTAATTAATTCTTATAACTTATATTAGTCCATAATTCTTGTCTGTGTTAGTAACATGACTTGGTACCTTTTTTGGTGAAGCAGTCACATCTTGCTACCTCTGTGTTCAAGTCCTGATGGGAAAATTCTGTGAGGCTTGATCATCTCAGGCAGCAGCCTTGAATCTGTTCTGGATGTAGAACTCAGGCATGTGGATCATCCACTCCTATTGGAGATTTCTCAGGGAATCTTCCTTAATCAAACTGATTTCTCTTAACCTGAAATGAATCCACAGCCACTCATTTCCTGTGGAAACAAAAGCAAAACCTATTCTCCAAAGTAACATGCCATTTTTTTAACTTCAATTTTGAAGTTAAGGTATTTTCAAAATACCTATCTTGGATTAATTCAGCAGCATTTATAAACAAATATCTTTAGCAGCTATTGCTCCTTCCTCAGTATCCAAACAATTTAAAGGGAAGATAATAACATACAGTATCCAGATTGTTTGTGCAATTTTTATTTTTACATGGCTTTATTTTAAACTCTACCTTTTTCAATAAGACAGTCACATCTTGCTTCCTATACCTGATTCACTATATGCATAAAGAGTTGTATTGCATATTAAAACTGCTGAATTTATATCAGATGATACAGAATTAACTTCATTATTTATCCAGGTGCAAGACATAATCAGGAATAGACTTTGTCTTATATACCTAACACACACCTGGTCCCATACAGATCTGCCAGGTCCTCTAGAACAAGTTAATGCTGAAATTGATATTGCAAGCCTCTGAATTTCATAAAGACGTGTCAAGAGCAAAGGCTTAGAGAGTTTTCTATTACATGATAGTAAGCTAAGGATGTTATAAAGAGATGTCCTTCTTGCTCTTTCTATAATCAAACATGGTTGCCTACAGGGAGTAACCCTAAGAGTACTCAAAGGAATGAAATCTGGCAGATGAAAGTGTTTCACTTTGCAGAATTTTGTAAATTAAAATATGTACACCACACCATAGACACATACTCAGGTTTTCAATGGGCAATTGCCTTGAGCTCGAAAAAGTTTGATTCAGTAATCCTGCATTTATTAGAGGTTATGGCCATCATGGGCATTCCTGCATGATACAATGGTCCAGCATATGTATCTAAAAATAAAACTTTTTGCATATTAAAATATAAAACACATTACAGGTATACCAAATAATCAGGTCAGGCAGTATAGAAAGGTCAAATTGTACTATAAAGAATATGCTTAAGAAACAGAAAGTAACGGAAAATACCTCCCAAAACAGTTGGATAATGGTTTATTAACTTGAATTTTCTTAACACTAATGAGAAAGAAATAACAAGCAGCAGAGAGGCATTGGATAATAGAAAAAAACTTCTGAATTGAATAAACCAGTATATTTCAAGCATGTGTTAACCACACAATAAAAACCAGATGTGCTATATTGGGGAAGGGGTTTCACTCTTGTTTCCACAGGAGAAGAAAAACTAAAGATACCATCAAAATTAACAAAGATTTCCTTTGAAAAGGAGAAACCTCTTGAAAAAGAGAAATGACAGCTCATCCCAACAGTGAAAGCCATACAGGTGGTAAGCAAAGAATATAGGTTTGGGGCAGGGCTCTGCTTTTATTTTTACAGGAAAATACACATCATCAAAAATTCAAGAGACCCTGGATATTTGAATGCTGACAGAAGGAAAAATACTATCTACTAAGGATCATTTAGAAAATGGAATATGGGGCTGGAGAGATTGCTCAGTGGTTAAGAGCATTGCCTGCTCTTCCAAAGGTTCTGAGTTCAATTCCCAGCAACCACATGGTGGCTCACAACCATTTGTGATGGGGTCTGGTGCCCTCTTCTGGTCTGAAGGCATACACACAGACAGAATATTGTATACATAATAAGTAAATAAATGTATTTAAATAAAGAAAATGGAATATGGATTATGAGGCCACATACATTGACACACACACATTAATATATTCAGCTAGTTTTAGATAAGTACAAAACCATTTTCCAACTCCAAAACCATCTATGTTACATGTAATTTTACTATGTTAAAGCCTTCTTTTTTATTTAAACAGTAAAAGAGAAATGGTGTGGGAGGTCCTTCTGTCTATGTGTTGCTTTTATTGGTTAATGGATAAAGAAACTGCTTTGGCCTGTTGATGGGGCAGAATGTAGGTAGGCAGGGAAAACTGGACTGAATGCTGGGAAAAGGAAGTTGGAGAGAAAGACACCATGGATCCACCCCCAGAGACATACATGCTGAAACTGCTGTTAGGCCATGACCTCGTGGTAATATACAAATTAATAAAATTGGGTTAAATTAATATGTAAGAGTTAGCTAATAAGAAGTTAGAGCTAATGGGCCTAGTGCAGAAGAATTGTCTGTATTCTATCAATTATGTTTTTTTAAAAAATGCTGATTGGCCAGTAGCCAGGCAGGAAGTATAGGTAGAAAAACCAGATAGGATGTAGAAGTGAGTCAATGAGAACAGAAGAATGCTGGGAAGGAGGAAGCCCATTCCTTCCCAGTCCTGTCCAGACAACAAAGAAGCAAGATGTGACTTGCCCCTCTAAAAAAGGTACCGAGCCATGTGGCAAACATAGATAAGAATAATGGGTTAATATAAGTTATAAGAATTAATAAAAAGCCTGAACTAATGGGCCAATCAGTTTATAACTTATGTATCTCTCTGTGTGATTTTCTTTGAGGCTAAACAGCTGTGGGACTTGGGTAGGACAGAAACCCCAAAAAGCAGGCCCTCATGTTACATGGGCCAAGAAGTGATTTAATTAATACAATTTCTGTATGGTTATTTTGGGGCTAAACTAGCCGGAGAGCCAGGGCGAACAAGCGGCCTTCCTTACAAGAATGAAGTTAATCACTTGTTTGGTTGTTTTTTTTTTGTGCACTTTTGATGCTTTCATTTAGTGTGAATGTTAGATAAGAACATGAATACAGTCTTCAATGAGTGGACAAAGATAAAGATAGAGGAAGTCTGACTAAAAGGATGCTGTAGGGCTGGAGAGATGGCTCAGAGGTTAAGAGCATTGCCTGCTCTTCCAAAGGTCCTTAGTTCAATTCCCAGCAACCACATGGTGGCTCTCAACCATCTTTAATGAGGTCTGGTGCCCTCTTCTGGCCTGCAGGCATACACACAGACCAAATATTGTATACATAATAAATAAATAAATAAAATATTTTAAAAAAAGGATGCTGTATCAGGTTGTGGTAGATGATCTTGCTGAGAAAAATTGGAGGTCAAAGAGCCATGTTTTTCCTGTAAATGAAATTTGTCTAAAGAAGAAATACCTTTGTTGTAAGTTATCCATAAGAGATTAATTGACTATTGGGCAAGAATACTATGTTGGTGAAGAATGCAAAAAAAAAAAAAAAAAAAAAGACTGAAAAAGTATGGGTTAGAATTTCATGTAAAGACCCTTTCATATTTATATGCTTATGAACTTGACTTAGTTCATGTGGAAGAAGTCATTTCTATTTATTTGGAGAAATATTTCTATTTTGGGTGGTCCCAAACCATTTCAAAACTACCTCACCAAATGATCAATAAAGTACTTTTATTGTGCTCATAATTGAACTCTTAGAGAATATTTTATGTTACTAGCCACTTACTTGGAGGCCATAATACACTTTCATGAATGTTATTTATGTTTTATGAAATAAAAGGGGAAATAAAATTATCAGACCAGATATTATAGCTAAATAAAAATTATCACTGAGACTTCATGAGACAAGTATGGTGGATTGAAAGCTGTTCCATGGTGATGTAGTGAATGGGAGCAATAGAAAAAAGTATGTTGTTTTGACAATTACATGTGTGTGTGTGCTTGCATGCATGCATATGTGTGTGTGTAAGCTTATTTTTATTTTCTGTGAATATTTGATTAGAACTTTGATTGGAGATTGCATTGAATGTATAGGTGTTTTGGGTAGGATAGCCATTTCTACAAGATTAGTTTCAGCAATCTAGGATCATTGGAGGTCATTCTATCTTCTGCTATATTTCTTCAGTTTCTTTCTTCAATGTCTCGAAGTTTTTATTGCATAAGCATTTCACTTCCTCCTTAGGTTTATTCCAGAATATTTTTCAGGCTATTGTGAAAGTGATTATTTCCCTGATTCCTTTCCTGAAATGTTTGCCATTTGTATATAGTAAAGCTACAAATTATTTTTGTGTTGATTATACCCTGATACTTTCCTGAATGTATTTACTAGCGGTTGGAGTTTTTGAATCTTTATGGTCTTTTTTAAAAACAGAAACACACTATTTATGAATAGGATGCCTTGACTTCTTTTTTCCTGATTTTCTTATTTTATTTAATTAACAGTCTTTTTTCAATTATTTTGCATACTGACCACAGTTTCTCCTACCTTCTATCCTCCTGTTCTCTTCCATAACTTCCAACTACCCCACTCCCCATCCACTCCTTCTCAGTCACCATTCAGAAAGGGGCAGGCCTACCATGGACTTGAACACAGCATGGCATATCAAGTTGAGGTAGCACTAAGTTCCTCCTGCTGAAGAAAGGCTTGCCAAGGTAATCCAGCATGGAGAACAAGTTCTCAAAAGTTAGCTTTTGTCTTCTTATTTTGTGTTATTGTTCTAACTAAGTCTTCGGTCACTGGATTGACAAGAAGGGACAGAGTGGAAATCCTTTTCTTTTTCTTGCTATTGGCAGAAATGATTTTAGTTTCCCCTTATTTATAATGATGTTGACTGTGGGTTTATTGATAATTACTTTCATTATGCTGAGTAATGTGCAATGTATGCCAAGATTTTTCCAGAACTTTTATCATGAAGAGATGTTAAATTTTGTTAAAGGCTTTTTCTACAACTAATGAAATGATCATACAGTTTTTACCCTTCAGCTTATTGATATAGTAGATTACATTAATTGATCTACATATGTTGAAACATCCTTGCATCTCTGTGATAACGCTGACTTTATCATTATGTATGCTTAAATTACCATCTTTTATTTAAGTTATACTATAAATTATAGCAATAACTGATCTCATAAGTTGCTTGTGAAATATTGTGAATTTACATAATGGAGTACTATTTAAATGTGAAGAAAAATAAGATTAAAATTGAAAACCTTGAAATTCACAGAAAAAGTAGATGGAACTGAGAACAATCATCTTGAGTTAAAAACACAGACCAAGGAAGAAAAAATTTTTTCTTTCATTTGTGGATGTTAGTTTTAAGTTTCCAAATATGTGTATTCATTTGCAAATACTCAAAGAGACCAAGAAACAGAAAAGGAGCAATGAAAGTGAAGGTTTCATTAAAGGAGACATGGAATTCACTAGTATAAAAATTTTAAAGGCAATAATGGAAATATGAGAAGGCAAGGTACAGGAGTTGTAGCATGGGGACCTGCTTGTTGGGGTGTCTCTCCTGCCCAGTTCCCACAGCCAGCAAGTCCCAAAGAAAATCACACAGAGAGTCTACATTAGGTTATAAACTGATCAGCCCATTAGCTCAGGCTTCGTATTAGCTCTTATAACGTATATTAACCCATTAACCTTATCTATGTTAGCCACATGACTCAGTACCTTTTTCAGTGAGGCAGATCACATCCTGCTTCTTCTCTGGTCTAGACAGAACTGCAGAAAGAGCTTCCTTTTCCCCAGAATACTCCTGTTCTCATTGCTCCACCTCTACTTCTGGTCTGGTTTTTACCACTTATACTTCCTGCTGAGCTATCAGCCAATCAGAGTTTATTTAAAATAAAATTTAAAGAATATAGAATTGTCACACACCATTCTCCCCCCCCTTTTTTTTTTTTTTTTTTTTTTTTTTTTTTTTTTTTTTTTTTTTTTTTTAGAAAACAAGAACATCCATAGTCCATTTTTTGGGAATGTGGGCATAGTTTTCCAGGCTACTTTGGCTGGTTGGGGGTACTGATAATCTTATGGGGACCTGAAGAAAATTTAGGATTAGGATTATGATTAAGTCCTGAATGGGGTATCCTCTAAGGGTTAATCATCTCAGGCAGCAGTCTTGAATCTGTTCTGGATATAGAACTCAGATATCTGGGCCGTCTGTTTCTACTGGCGATTTCTCAGATGATCTTCTTTGATCAAACCTGATTTTTCTTAACACATAATGAATCCACAGCCTCTCATTTCCTGTGGAAACAAAAGCAAAATCTCTTCTCCAAAGTAGCATATCTTTTGACTTCAATTTTGAAGTCAAGGCATTTTCAAAATACCTATCTTGGATTAATTCAACAGCATTTATAAGCAAATATCTTTTTGCAGCTGTTGCTCCATCCTCAGAATTTAAACAATTCAAAGAGAGCATAATAACATAGTATCCAGATTCTCTGTGTGTTTTCCATCTTTATGCAGCTTTATTTTAAACTCTATTTCTTTTATTTTCAATTTTTGGCTTTTTGAGACAGGGTTTCTATGTATCTTTGTTCTGGAATTCACTCTGTAGACCAGGTTGTCCTTGAATTCACAGAGTTCCTCCTATCTCTGCCACTCCAGTTCTGGGATTAAAGGTATGTGCTCCCACACCTCGAACTTACAGAGGTCCATCTACCTCTGCCTACCAAGATTGGGATTAAAGGTGTGTACTACCACACCCAGCTACTCTTTCTTTTTTATTTTAAGGACTTTAACTTTTTTTCTTTCAAGCTTGCATATATTTTTAACACACTGTTAACCATTTAGAGGTTTCCTTTATCTTTGAATCTCTCTTCACTGTATACCTCTCTTTTTCTGACCAATGAGTCTTTAAATTGCTAAGCAATATGGGTAGGATTAAAGCCGTGGCTTTGACAACTGGACAGTCAATTTCTTCACTTCCTGAGATTTTAGCCTCATGGCAGAGGTACCGGCTGTAGCCATATTCATTGCCCCAACTCTATAGCATTTCAAGGTGCCTGCCAGCAAGCAAGCTGCAGAAATTTGCTCACAAACCACACTCAATACTCTGTAGTTGGACCACCTACCTGAAAGAGTGGTCCTGGCAGAAAGACCCAGAAAGCCAGCATTTTAAAATGGTATACCTTTTAATTTCCTGCTATTGCTGAAAACCAGAAAGCATGTGGTCAGCTTTTATCAACACCATTTAAGTGTTTCATGGAAAGACCTCTTAGAAGAGCTGCAAGGTATTGCAGCTAAAGCTGAGTCAGTAAGCCTCTGTTAAATGAGAGTGATTGCTTGTTCTAGCAAGCAGTGCAGACCCAAGAAATTGCTGCTATCAAGAAGCTATGCTTTATTCTTTTCTGCCCAGAATTACTTCCCAAGGTCTGCAAGGCTTTATGTGGATGTAGTTGTCCACATGTTGGGTGCCATTCTGTAGCATGGGGACCTGCTTGCTGGAGTTTCTGTCCTGCCCAGTTCCCACAGCCAGCAAGTCCCAAAGGAAATCACACAGAGAGTCTACATTAGATTATAAACTGATTGGCCCATTAGCTCAAGCTTCATAATAGCTCTTATAATGCATATTAACCCATTATCCTTATCTATGTTAGCCACATGACTCAGGACCTTTTTCAGTGTGGCAGGTCACATCCTGCTTCTTCTCTGGTCTGGGAAGGACCGCAGAAAGGGCTTCTTTCTTCCCAGAATACTCCTGTTCTCATTGCCCCACCTCGACTTCCAGTCTGGTTTTCCTTGCCTTTACTTCCTGCCTGGTTCTCTGCCAATCCGTGTTTATTTAAAATATAATTGACAGAATATAGAATTGTACCGCACCACAGGAGTGATTACGGAGAGTAATAATTATTACTAAAGACATTCTGAAAAAGTCACCTGTCTAGCTATGACTTATAAGCTTCCTAAAATATAGACATACATGAATTAAAAGAGGTTAAAATGAGGTTACCCTATAATGGGGAAACAATGTCCCCATAAGACACCGAAGGCTAGCAAAAAAAAAAAAAAAGCCCAGTAAAAGAATGGGTGACTTGGTTTAGATTGATTGATCAAGTGTGTCCCATAGACTTCCCAAATGTTACAAGCCATTGCTTATGGTTATCACTCAGAACTTAATTGTTAGATGATGAAACATAAAGCATGAAGAAATCAAGTTGGTACTCACCTGGAATCTTCATTCAAACTTCTTAGTTTCAATAGTGTTAGAGGGACTATGATCATTAGAGAAGAAAATTAATCATCAATCTTATCTATCAGTGATACTTGAGTTTAAATAATGACTATCAGGGAAAGATATGCCCAATGGTGTGATAGTGGAATGAATATTATGAGGGACCAAACATTTTTTGATTAGATTTAAATCCTGTTTCACAAGCTGGACTGCATACTTGGCACTGTTTTGGGGGCTGAGAACCTGTGACTAGATAGATTATAGGGATGAGTCCTGGTGCCACTGCCAAAGACCCCACAGTCTGCCCCAGCCACACAATTGTCACTCACATTCAGGTGGACTAGTTTGGACCTATGCAGGTTCCTTCCTTGTCTGGCTGGAGTTGGTGAATCCCTTTAGCCCAGGTAAACTGTTTCAGTGGGTATCCCCATCATGGTCTTGACCTCTTTGCTCATATTCTCACTCCTTCTACTCTTCATTTGGACTTTGTGAGCTCATCCCAGTGCTCAGCTGTGGGTCTCAGTTTCTATTTCCATCAGTTGCTGGATGAAGGTTCTATGGTGGGTGACATTAAAGGTATTCAACAAACTGAGTACATGGCAAGGCCAGTTTGGGCATCCTCTCTACTATTGTTTCATGTGGATAGACGCTTAAAAGAAATCCCACTTAAAAGAAATTGATGGTTATTTATTTAAGGGTAGACTCACAAATCAGAATCCTCTGTGTCAACAGAGATCAAAAAGCGAATCCTGCAATCAGAACAGAGAGGCCAGAAAAGAGGCCAGACACATGTTCTACATTGGCATATATAGTATAAGAGGCCATGCCCCAGTGGGCAGGTAAAGACCAGCTCTAAGACTTTCTACAGCACCTCCCCTTTTGCTTAAATAAGAGAGTTCTAAGCCTAATTCAAAATTATATACAATAAGAACAAATATATTCAATAATTATCTTATCCTAACTAGTTTAAGTCTTATATAATAAATAACTTGGCCAAGTCATGAGAGCAAAGTAACTATAGCTATCTAGTCTTCAACACCATCGAAGATCTGAGAAGGGAAATAATATTGTTTGAGAAAGCAAGAAGTGCAATCAAGCAACTCCCAAACATGTGCAACAAATGACAGAGACAACTGACTACCTAGGCAATCACCTAAAGTTTCATTTGCAATATTGGAGCAACCAACTTTGGCTAAGGCCTAGAATATCTGATATAACATTTTCAGAGGCAGGAAACTTTTAAAAACCATCTTATACTGTCTTGCCAAGATTTGATAGTCCGGATTACCCATTTCCAGATATCATGTATCTTGTCAATGGTTGAGACATGGAAATTTCTTTGCCCAAAGACCAGTTTTGCCAAGAAGAAAATAAGCTCCAAGTGGAGTGTCTTTGGTGCTCAACATTCTCTCAGGAATAGATCCGTGCTGCCAGGAGCAATTGTGTCTCACTTCAACAGAACCGTAAGTTATTTAAATGCCATATTCTACAGCTCTTTGAAGTGGTTGAAGATTACCTATCTATACAGAATATAATCTCTATGTAGCGAAGAACATACTTCAACATGGCCGACTATATCCATGTAAAACCTGAGAAAGTTTGAAAAGAAATTCTAGATACAAAAATACAGAGTTTAACACAGCTTTTTGCTATTTGCTGGTGGTGTGCCACAGCTTCTTTAAGAGAGGTTTTCCTAATTCAGTCATAACAAAAGGAAAAAAGTTGCACTGTTTAAAATGAAGGCTTTCTGGGCTATGCTGCCTGTGTGACCTCTGGCTTTCAGGAGATGGAGCATTTGACTGGGGTTTGTGAACAGCATGCTGCAACTTGCTTGATGGCAACATGGGCCAGCTTTGTGCCTGAAACTGAGGTGGTATGCATGGCTCAGAGGTACAAGTGGCTCTGCCATGCTGGACTGTGCAGATCAGGGAGGAACTACCATATATATCTTAGTAATAGTGCAGCTTAAGTTCTAGACTGGTCAGGCAAACAGGTAGTACCATATTACCCCTAACAATGGTACAACTGAAGTTTTTAAAAAGCCTTTAGCATTTTAAGAAGTGCTCCTGGGCAGTAAAGAATTACAGATTCATAATAGGACAGATTCAGACATAAAAGACAGTGTCGGATAAATGTATGCAGGCTTGGAAAAAAGAAGAAAAAGAATATAGAGAGTAATAAAATAAAGTTAATGCTTAAAAAAGGTAAAGTCTTTAAAGAGACAGTACAGATAATCATATATTACAGGAGTAAAGAAAAATAAACCACATAAAGATGGACTATACACAGAGAGTTTGGATTATGTATATTATTTTGGTTTCTTTGAAATTTTTGACTGTGAGGGAGCTAAGTACAGAGAGACATTTCATTGTATGGGCTGCTAAAATAAACCAGCATATATGTTCCAAAAGTATCTTGATTCCAAAATTTGAGTCTAAGGATATATTGCTTTGGAAAAGAGGTTTTTCTTTTGTTTCCACAGAAGATGAGAACTTGTGGAATACTTCCAGACAAACAAATATGGTTTGATAGACCATGGCCTCCTGAAGGGTGCCATGAACACCCTCTAAAAATTACTTCACCCAACTGCTGACTGAGATGAACCTAGTGTACTGGATACACCATAAAGACCTAATTAAGAGTGCCCTTAATCAGCAGGAAGAAGTATGGACAAAACCATGCCCATATTCCCAAATATTGTTTATAAATGTTCTTTTACATTTAAAGGGGGATATGCTATAGAGATTTGCATTGATATGAATCTTGGTTTATTGATACAAATTTAAGGTCAGTTTTGTTATATGTATATGTATTTCTGATCTTGATTAAGGTATTGTGATTGTGTAGTTCATTTAAAAGATATAATGTATAATTAAGAAATATAGGTTAATAGATAATCCTCTATAATAGTCAAGTTTGTAGTCATGTTATTTACATTTTCTAGATGTATAGAGATATAGTTGAGTTAGCTGGGTATTCCTCAAATCTTTCAGAGACCTTCAGAATATGGCATTTAAATGTTTTAAAAATTTAAGACTTTTCATGACAATGACACATATCTGCTCCTGGCAGCACAAGCTACTTTAAAAGGATGATGAGACTCCTTTTGGAATTGGTTAGCCATTTGGGCAAGAATCTGCTCTTGCCTGAACTGCTTCACTGGACACGCAGGATACATGGAGAAATGACTGCTGAGCTTGCGTAAAGGTGAGACGATCCTTTGGGGTTTCTGCTTCATGAAAGATTCTGCCAGACATTCTGAAGCATACAAAAGAAAGTGACTGAACTGTCTTTGAAATCTTCTGCTTCATGAAAAAATCTGCTGGATACTATGGGCCTGAAGGCTGAAGATAGATGCCCCAATAATACAGAAGAACTTTGGGTAACTGTCCAGGCAGCTGGATGACTCTGGCAATTTTAAAGTTTTGGAAATTGCTAACAATGTCCTTCTGGAGTCTTTGATGGGGTTGAAGAATTTATAGTTATAGTTACAGTTATAGTTATAGTTACAGTTATAGTTATAGTTAGTTATAATAAAAGATAAAGTAGTTTAAACAGAAAAGAAGAAATGGTGTAGGAGGTCCTTCTGTCTTTGTGTTGCTTTCATCAGTTAATGAAGAAACTGCTTTGGTCCTGTTGATAGGGCAAAACTTAGGTTGGCAGGGAAAACTAAATGGCATGCTGGGAGAAAGGAGGCAGAGTCAGGGAGAGATGCCATTGTTCCATTGGAGACAGATTCTGAGAATTTTACCCTGTAAGTCACTGCCACGTGGCGATATACAGATTAATAGAAATGGGTTAAATTAATTTGCAAGAGTTAGCCAAAAAGAAGTTAGACCTAATGGGCCAAACTGTGTTTTAATTAATAAAGTTTCTTTGTGGTTATTAAGGAGCTAAGCTGGCCAGGCAGCCAGGATGAACAAGCGGCCTTGCTCGCCTTATTTAGTTGGATTCCTGGGAATTTCTCTAGTTCCAGGTTTCTTGCTAGTCCCATAACGTCTCCTCAAATAAGTCTTTGAAAAACGAAATTGAAGAACCAGGATCAACATAATAAAAATGGCAGTCCTACCAAAAGTAGTCTATACATTCAATGCAATCCCATCATAATCTCAACACAATTCTTCATAGACCTATAAAGAAAAGTAATCACCTTCATATGGATAAACAAAATACCCAGGATTGCCGTTGTAACAATCCTGTATAATAAAGGAACTACCAGAGACATCACCATCTTTAACATCAACCTCTTTTATAGAGCTACAATAATGTAAAAAGCTTGGTATTGGCATAAAAATAACAAGGTGACCAATGTAACTGTATCGAAGACCCAGATATTAATCCACACACCTATGAACACCTGACTTTTGACAAAGAAGCTAAAATTATACATTGAAAAGAAAGAAAGTATCTTCAACAAATGGTGCTGTCATATCTGGATGTCAACATGTAGAATAATGAAAATAAATCCATGTCTTCATGAGCAAAATTCAAGTCCAAATGGATTAAAGACTTCCATATAAATCTGACCACATTGAACCTGATAGAAGCGTAAGTGAGAAGTAGCCTTTAATGCATGGACACAGAAGATGACTTTCTAAATATAACATGAGTGGCATAGACACTGAGAGCAACAATAAATAAATGGGATCTCCTGAAAGTAAGAAGCTTCTGGAAAGCAAAGGACACAGTCAATAAGTCAAAAAAGCAGCCTACTGAATAGGAAAAAATCTTCACCAACCCCACATCAGAAAAAGAACCAGTCTCCAAAATATAAAAAGAACTCAAGAAATCAAAATTCAAATAATCCAATTTAAAATGGGGTACAGAACTAAGCAGAAAATTCTTAAGAGAAAAATCTCAAATGGTCAAAAGACACTTAAGGAAATGTTCAACATTCTTAGCCATCAGGGAAATGCAAATCAAAATGACTCTGAGATACCATCTTCTAACTGTCAGAATGACTAAGATTATTCTACTGTTATTAAATGGAGATAGTATTAAATCAACTACTAACTGGGTATTATTGGCAAAAACCTTTAATCCCTTTACAAATCAGTTTCCAGGAAAGCCAGAACTGTCACACAGAGAAGCCCTGTCTCAAAAAACCAAATATATAAAAATAACAACAACTAAAAACCCTGAACTACTAATGACATCACTATACCCATAGATTAATTAATTTCTCAACTCTCATCTAAGAAACTTCTTGACAAAGAAGACAATTGAAACAACACAATTGTTCAATATGAAAAGAATAACAGACCATAGAGTATTTAGCCCTGAATGAAATCTCTCTATTATACCTTTTGCCCTAAGACTCAAGGATTGTAGCTGAAAAGGGGGAAGAAAGATTGCAATAACCAAAAGTGGTAGGTAATTACAAGGTAACAATACTTTCCAGACAAAATAAGGTAGCTGCACAAAATAAATTGCTGCAGGTATAACCGCATGTACAAGCACTCTACAAGTTCAAGCCAGACAATGAATCAGAGAAGTTGGCATAAGACTGCCCCCACCTGTTGAGCTATTGACAATTGGTAGCTTCTGGGAGGAGTCATCTTATTTAAGAATGTGATCACTCATAGACTGATCAAGATCTAGATCATCATCCCATACCCAAGAGCATATGGGAAGAACTAATTGGAGCCAATTTTTTTGTATGTTTGTTTCCTTATTTGTCTCTTTTTTGAAGAGAACATGAAGTTGGGCAGATATGTAAGTGGGTGTGGATATGGAAGGAGTTGGGAAATGGAAGATAAATGTAAAAAAATATACGATATGGGATCCTCAAAGCATTAATAAAACATATCATGCTTTCAAAAATATTTTAAGCCAGTAAGCAAGTAACCCTTTGAAAATATTGTCAATTCTATCCATGGGAAAGACCCACAGTTACTGTAAGCCTAGAGTCCACTTGTGGGTTTTAGTGAAACAATGATAGCTCTGATAGGGCAGCTCAGAAGTAGAAAGTAGTTCAATTTTGTTACTTTCTTTGGATTATGTAATTTAAATCTGGGCCACAGTCACCGCTCAAGGAACCTGATGAGAAATAACTAGTTGGGAGCAAAGACTGCCAATGTAATAACTGCAGAAATGCTTAAATATCAGGACACTCAGTTCAGACATTGAAATTTACACAAAGAAGTATGTCTTGCATGGTAAAATGATGTAATGACCCCATTAGCTTCAAATAACTTTAGAGGCAGAGAGATCTGAGCATAAAGTTATTCTTTGTAGCATCTATCTACTACATGATTGACTATTGCAAAGACAGGTGACTCCATAGTTCCAGTGAATTTTTTGACAACTATATCCACATCCTCTTTGCAAGGTGTTTAAAGCTTCAAAAGGCTTTCAAAGTATGGAAGACTGCCTGTATGTATAACAATGGACACAATGGTACCTACATAATTATCAATGGATACAGAACCATCTTATAGCTATCAATGGACATGGGACCACCTACAGAACTATCAATGGACACATGACCACCTTCACAGCCAGAGGACACAGGACTGGCTGTACATATTTCAGTGGACACAGGACCACCTACACAGTTATCAGTGAACAGACAGTTACTTACAGATGTCATTGGACACAGGAGTACCTGTACAGATGTTAATATATGCAGGACTGCCTGTACACATATTAATGGATGCAGGACCACAGGGCCACCTACACAGATATCAGTGGACATAAGACAACCTGAACAAATATCAAAGGATAGAGGACAACCTATATAAATATCAGTGAACTCAGGACCATTTGTACAGATATCACTGCTATGATCTCTTCTTCCACATCAAGTGCATTTGGGAAACACCCATGAGGAAAATATTTGGCACTGCAAATATATTAACTGAGGAGTCATAGGATGTTGAAAGAATTACCAAACCTTTAGACTACAAAACTAACTGAGGCCTTCAGCATCTCCAAACGTGGAAAGGAAAGGAAAGTGAAGGTACTTCATGTGTACCTTTTGTACATAGTCAGTATAAGGGTTCAGTGGTGCCGTAAGAAGCCATGGGGATTTCAAGAATTTACAAATTCATCTTTTCCAAACACCAGTCTCATATACACCAGGCAGATTCCAAAAGTAATATATTGTGTCTGATTAGATCATAGTGGAAGAAAACTGGAAGTCAATAACAAGAGGGGAAAAAAGCAAACCCACTTAGAAACCATTGGAGACTGAATCATCATTGGCCCATTATAAAAAATAAAAATCAAAAGATCCTTAGAATCAAATGAAAATGAAATCACAACTTATCAGAGCCCCTTGCAGAAAAAGAAACTAAAAGCAGTGGAAGGAGAAAAACTTACAGCTGTGAGTGCCAGCATTAAAGGCATGTACAACCACCACCTGGATTCATATAAATACCTAGCAATGTTAGAAACAAGAACAAAATGAAGCAGTAGAAAGAACAAACATCAAAGAAGAAATCAATGAAGTAGAGTCAAATACCATAGACTACAAAAAAGAAAAATCTAAAAGTGAACAGTTCTTTTAAAACTCAAATGAGCATAACAAACCTCTAGCCAAATTATCCAAGCAGACAGAAAATTTGAAAAAATAAAAATGAATTAAAAAAGTATTTTACAACTGATTTTGATAAAAAAAAAGTCATTAAGAATACATGGAGAATCTATATTCAGAAAATCCTTGACAACCTAAAAGAAGTAGAATATGCATATTTAAGTAGATGCAGAGTAATCAGTAAGACTGAGGAAATAACAGTTTCCTAGAAAAGAAAAGCATGTATGGTGGTTTGAAAGAAAATGGTCCCCAAAAGATGTGGCAAAATTAGGGATTGTGGCTTTGTTGGAGTAGGTGTGGTCTTGTTGGAGGACATGTGTCACTGTGGGGCAGACTTTGAGGTCTCTTGGTCAGTATGACACTGAGTCCTCTTCCTGTTGCCTTCTGATCAAGAAATAGCCAGCACCATGTCTGCCTACATGCCACGATGTTTCATACCATAGTGATAATGGACTGAACCTCTGCAATGAAAATGAGTCACTCCAATAAAATGGTGTCTTTTATACAACTTGCCATGGTCATGGTGTTGCTTTACAGCAATAGAAACCTTAACTAAGACAGAAGTTTGTACCAGGGTCTGGGGTATTGTTGTGATAGGCCTGACCATGTTTTTGTTTGGAGGATTCAGACTTTGATACTTTTGTTTAGGAAAGCAGTAGAATGCTTTAGAAACTGTTTAAAGGGACATACCAGTAAAAAGCATGGTAGGAAGTGGTGATAAGAGTTATTTGAACAGTGGTTTCAGAGGAGAAAATTTTAGTATGTTGCCTAGATTTTGTTCTAATGATATATTGGTGAAGAAAGTGGTTGCCTTTTGCCCTTATCTGGAGAGTCTGCTTGAGGCTAAGGTGAAGAGTTTTGGATTAATTCCATTAGCAGAAGAAATCTCGAAACAGTTTGGTGTAGACACGTCTGTGTGGTTATTAGTAGTAACTCTAATGAAGATTTTTTTAATGAAAAGGAGCAAGTTGAGAAAGTAAAAATACAAAAAGTAGAGAATGGGAAAAGGGACACCAGGAAGTGGAACAAACTTAAATCCTATATTCAATGAAATAGATGGATTAAAAAATGGAATAAATGGAGTGGTGATGTCATTTAATTGCTTTGTCTTTTAAAAATATTTTTGAGGACTTACTTATTTTTACCTTATATCTATGGGTGTTTTATCTGCAGGTATGTCTGTGCACCATGTATCTACAAATGTCAAAAGAGAGTGTCAGTTCTTGTGGAACTGAAGAACTGAAGTGTCAGACAGTTGCTAGCTTCCATGTGGGTGCTGGAACTGAACCAGGGTCCTCCTTAAGGGCAAAAAAATATTAGCTTCTGAACCATCTCTCCAGCCCCATAGCCACTTAATTTTCTATAAAGGTGGTCAAACCATAAACTAGGAAGAAAATAGCCCCCTCACCAAATTGTTCTGGGAAAGCTACATATCTACATATAGAAGAATACCTTAACTTATGCAAAAATTAATTCATAGAGGATAAAAGACCTTAATATAGTACCTGAAACTCATAGATCAAAGCATGGGGAATTATTTTCTAGACAGAGGGCACCAAGGTATTTTTGAGGAAGACTCAGATAGCTCAAGATATCATTTTACTACAGAAGCACTCATAGGCAAAATGTCTTTGAAAAGTAATTTCCCAGTAAAACATTTTAAGAATTGGTAAATGAAATTACAGAAAATTAAAAAACTTCTCCACAGCAGAAGTCACCATCAGAAGAGTGAAGCGACAGTCTACAGAAAGGGGGAGATTTTTGCCAACTATATATCTGATCGGGTATTAATGTCTAGTATGTACAAAGAACTCTGAAAATTAAACATGTCTTTAAACCCTTAAATGAATGTATTGATAACCAGGCAAATGAACAAATGGAACTTTTCCAAAGAACACACGGAAGTAGCCAATAAACATATAAAATAAAAAATATTCAGCATCTTTAGCCATCAGGAAAATGTACTACATTGAAAAACTCCTGACACTGACCATCAGGTAAAGTGATTTCCAAGCAAGACTAAGGGCCTGAGTTCAATTCCCATAGCTATGTTAGGGAAGCGGAAAAGCTAGATATGATGTTGTATGCCTATGATTAGAACAGCGGGGAGATCGAGAAAAGGGGATCTTGGAACTTATTGCCTGTCTTGTTTAGCATAATTGACAAGCTCTGGGTTCATATGAACAATACCAAGCAGACTCAGCAAGTTGTGTTTATACGTGTATGTGTGTGTGTGTGTATGTATGTGTGTATGTGTGTGTGTAAAACACTAATAAAGAAAATTAATGCTATCAATGTAGAGGGAGGAACTATAGGAAAGAGACATGGGAGAACTGGAGGGAGAAAAGGGAAGGGGCAATGTTGTAACATGTCCATGCACATATGTCCATGCACCCTGACACACACGTGAAAATACACACAGAGAGAAAGAAACAAAATCGAAATAGATTCCATTTCTACTCCCCCAGACAAAATGGTGATAATCAAGAAAATAAAAGATAGCAAATACTGATAAGGATGTAGAGAGAAGAAATCCCTTACATACTACTGATGATAATGGAAATCGGTACAATTAGTATGGAGGATCTTTAAAAAACTAAAAAGGGGTGGAATATCCACATAATCCAGCTATTAGATTTTTATCTGAAAAAATGTTAGCAGACTACAGAAGTATTTGTGTATCTATGATTTCTACTGTACTATACACAATGAACAAATGTAGAACCAGTCATATTTTGATGCTTATGAATAAATATATAAATAAAGAAACATGATATATATCACAATAGACTTTATTCAGTAGAATAGCATATTAAAATTATGTTATTGTAGGGGAGTGGGTGTAATTGGTGATCATCATGTTAAACCAAATTACCCAGGCTCAGGAATTAAAATATCATCTGTGTTTTCTCATGTGTGGAATCTAGATTATGAAAGCAGTGAGTACAGTGAGGCTGGAGGAGGTTGTCTAAAATGGGATGAGGCAAGAGATGGTAATTGGTTAGGAAAAGAAAGACAATAAAATGCTTTCTCACACATCCAGGGTCTAGCAGTAAGTAGATTATATGTGCAAAGATATTGATGACATAAAAGCAGAAGGTGGGCAATCTGGCAGAGTGAAAGGGGACCAGGTGTGTGGGGAGGAGAAATGGGGAGGGTGACATTTTACTCTGCTAAGGAGGCTGGAGTCTGCCCACGCCAAAGGGCTAAGGATTAGAAGAATGACAGTAGGCAGCACAGAGCCCTGTCTTCCTCCTCCGGGGTTCACTGTAGTTTGATCGTTGTCTTCAGTTGCTCATGTCCTTCTTTCTGTTGATAAAGAGAGATGGGTAGAGTTACAAGGGGCAGAAAGGAAACATAGAAGAGGAGTCCTGAAGAAGATCTTGAAGTAAAGCCAAAGGGAGCTAAACAAGAACAACAAAAACCTTCTATTTGTGGTTTTGGAACGTGCCAGATGTAGAGAATGAGAGGGAAATGGGGTTGGAGATTAAAAAGGGTGAGTGAGGGGAGAGGAAGTTTGTGTACTATGTAGAGGCCTCTACTTATACTCCAAAGAGAAAGGGTAAATTCCAGGAAGTTGTTCAAGTTGTAGGGTTTACTATGGGTGTACTTAGAAGGCCTCTCAAAGGATGGAAGTCTGTGGGATCTTCATCCGTGATTCGGAGCTCAAATTGTTTGTGGTTGTTTGGATCTGTATCATGATCACTGTTGTGGCAGCTAGCCTCTCACATCGGCTTGGTTCTAAGTTGCAACTGATGCTCACTGCCCTAAAGAGGCTTGTTCCTTATGTAACTGAGGTCTGCATGAGAACCGAGTATCATCTCAAGCAAGCACAAAGGGTCTTACAAGTAAAACAAGGTTTTGTTTAAGGAGGAAGTTGAGAGGAGACCTACTTCATGGAAGAAGCTCATGTTTTGACTCAAAGGATATTGCTCCCAGCTGTTCTCCCCTGCCTGTCCTAATGTGGGGCACGAGAAGAAGAAAATGGAGAGATAAGGCTTACAAACAGTAGTCCCATGCCCAAACGTGAAGCCATGTTCCTTACCCTAATTCACTGCAACAATTCTTGCTGCAGTTCCTGTCAATTAATTTACAGTGGAACCTCTTTCTAGACAGGGGAGTCCATTCTCAGGTGGATTGCGTAGACGGCAATCTGCATTCTATAGTCCTGGAATCAAAAGCCAACTGGCTACCTCTCAACTCTGGAAAGTTGACTGGACATTAATAATCTCAACCAGGCAGAAAGAGCATTCATTCTGGGCATGTCAGATGTGGTGGCTCAGGTACAATGTTTCTAGAACAGAAGCAACAGCAATGCAGGTGGTAGCACCTGCTGCAAAGTCCAGACCAAATCCTTCTGATAGTAAGATTTTGGTTATATTTTGGGACACCTGTGTTTCTTGATTTTGCCACTTTGTAAGTTTAATTTCTGAGTTTTCTGCATGTTTGAGAGCCAGAGGCCTTCTTCACAGGGATTCTTTTCCTGCTTAAATTACCCAAAATCGGTTGCTGTTGTTTGCAGTGAAGAGTCCTGGTAATTGACAAACACACACACACATATACACACATAAACACACAGAGAGAGTACACACATGCCTCCACACACACATGTATACACATCTCTCTCTAAACAGAGTTAATACACTTATAAGATATTGAATAAATAGTCTACCTTTGGTTTTTTACCCGATGCCTACTAAGTAAATGAAAACAGAGCACTGTAAGCCTGCAGTTTTAGGTTCATGTCTTACATTGCCCTTAAATGTGCTTAGTAGAAAATACCTAGGAGATGAAAGAAGACACGAATACTTCTAAGACTGAAAATTGCAGGAGAGTAAAATTCAGAGCATAGATAAACATAAACTATACCTTGTCCATGCGATATTGGCTTTTAAGTAATGTACTTGTCAGGAATGACCAAAATCTCCCTTGCAATATTCTGCTCCTTAAGTATAATACTTTATTGCTATTTTTATACAGTATAGATCTTAACCTTGAGGCTACAATTACTGAAAATGCTTTCTGTATTGGATAACATGTTTACTGTCTGAATGTTGTTACAGAAAATTTTATTTCTTTGAATGCAGTACATGTTTGTTGTAGCATATTGAATTTAGCCACTGAAGTTGCTTTGTAAATATTAGTTTTGTAGTGATTTTCTCATCATAAATGATTCTGCTTACTTTAACTTTCATGTACACATCTATGACTTAAGGTTACATCCTAGTCAAGTCCTTTGTTACAGCTTTATTCTGTTATCCTTGTGTAACGAACACGTCAGAAATGAAGAAACAATGGTCCTTTAGGATTGGCAATTTTCCAAGAAGTCTCATGCTGATAAAAGGGAAACACAACGCTGGTGACAGCTTCAGAAAAAACCTGTCACCAGAAAAAGATTTCATATAGTCCTAATAACTTGTCAAATCACATTCTAGGAAGACTTGAGTCATACAATGAGAGGTTAATGAAGGGCAAGACCACATCATGTCCTAGGTGCATTGCTTACTGGGTTTTGTTTTATTTTTGTTTTTGTCTTTTTTGACACAACCTAGAGTCATCTGGGAAAGAGGGAACCACAACAGAGTAAATGCCTCTATAAATTGACTTTTTCACAAGTCTTTGGGAGCATTTTCTTTATTAAAAATTAAATTGGGAGGGCTCAGCCCACAGAGGGTGATGCCTTATCTGCAGAAGGATTCCTGGGTTATATAAGAATTCAAACTGTTCAATCCTCTGGTTCCAGTCTCCCAACTCTTCTTCCTTCTTATCTCTATATCTGATTATCCTTTCCGTGACAGACTACCACCGTCAGTCCATTATTTTATACCAACGTATAACCTACTCTGTACCTGTGGTTATACAGTTTGGGGCATGCTTGTTGAAGTCTTAAAAGCTAACATCTACATATAAACAAACACATAACATATTCATCTTTTGGGGTCTAGGTACTTCACTTAGGATGACATTTATCCCCACTACAGACATTTAACTGTGAATTTCATGATTTTATTTTTTAACAGATGAGTAATATTCCATTAAGTAAAGATACATTTTCATTATCTATTTGTTTGCTGCTGAACATCTAGGCTGTTTCTAATTTCTGGAAAATATAAATAGAGTCACAATGAAGATGGATGAACAAATGTCTCTGTAGTAGGATGTAGTCCTTTGGATATATGTCCAAGAGTAGTATAACTGGATCTTGAGACAGATCAATTTCCATCTTCCTAAAAAACTGACATACTGATTTCCATAGTGACTGTACAAATTTACAATCTTAAAAGCATGGCCTGTCATTTCTTTTATTGATCTTGGTCATTGTGATTATTGTAAGATGAAATATTAAAGTGGTTTTACTATACATTTCCCTGATGACTAAGGATGTTGAACATTTCTTAATGGGTTTTGAGGAAAGAAATGGGTAATGGAGAGAATTTAAGAAGGAACTTTATGACACCACCCAAATGAAACCAACTAGAGTAGATTTTACACACACACACACAAATGAAAGAAATCTGAATGGAATTACCAAAAATTTTTTTGTCACAAATGAAACTTCCAATCCCAGAAATGGTTTGTTGGTGTTGGTGTTCCACACTGGGGCAGCATCTGTTGGGGTCTAGCCTCCATGAGGTTCACATTTTCCAGGGTAAGGGGAGTGTAGATTACAAATAAACGACAGAGACACAGAATAGAATTGAGAGGTCAATTTAGTGAATACTGAATTCACCTGTGTTTATTTTCCATATGCTTAAATACCCCAATCCAAAAAGGGGAGTGGGAGAAGGCAAAAGACTGCCTTAACATGATACAAAGAACAAGCAAAACAATTATCTTTGAAATTGTATATACTGAAATCCTTGAAGCAACAAGCAACTATACCCTATGTTAAGTATTCTGTTGTTCAGGCAGGGCATGCAGTGACCACACCTTAGGCCAACCATTCTTTAAGCAGTCACTCCCTGGGTCAAACCTCCTGTCATATCCTTGAAGGATCAGGAATAGGTCTCAACTCTGACTTTTGGTCAAGTTGGAATGGACCCACCTGTATGAGCCATCTTAATACCCCAAACACCAAGTAACCACAACTTCATTCAAGAGATCTTATCAGTAGCCAAAACTTAAGTAAAACGACTTGTCAATAACCTTGAAGGAGCAAGAATAAGTCTGAACTCTCTGACCTTTAGTCAAGGTGCAATGGACCTACTTCTGAGGACTCCCACATGTTGGCCAAAGATGCCCCATGGAAACTGAAATAATTCAGACTATTGCCAAAAAACAAAATTGCTCCCAGCAAAAACAAAAGTCAAGACCCTATTGCTCAAAACAGTGCTAGCATATGTCATGGAACACCAAGAGTCAAGATGATACCTAACTAGAAGCTTAGCTCCTACTGACTAGTTTTCCTTATACTAGAAGGTACTCTGTATTGCCACCAGAGGAGAAAGGTGATAACCACCAAACCAGATACAAACCCTGAGATCTTCAAAGGTAATAGGCTAGTGCAATAGTGACTGAAAAGTTGAAACCATAACCAGCCACTCTTTGACTGGATTTCAGTACTGCTCTATGAAATAGAACCCAAGACTGACACTATTCAGGTGACAAGAACCTGGGACTAGATAAGCATACGCTATGGGAAGACCAAATATTATTGTTTCGCTAAAGGAACATAGTAATAAAATGACTCTTAACAACATTCTACTATAAAAAAAAACTCAAGTGCCTCACTGAGCTGCTGTGGGAACTTAAGACACCAGCCCACTTGGGAGTGGTCTCTTGTACTATAAATGTAGATGTAAGGCTTGTGCAGTCGCTCGATCTCTCTCTCTTTTGGTTGCTGGATTTGGTTGCTCTTCCCTGCTTATGCAGAGGACTGTTGATCTGTGAGTCTAACCCTAAATAAAGTACATTTTATTATCCTCAATTATGAGCTACTGTGGTAAGACTTTATCACATTCATCTATAATTGGTGCCCATGTGGATTATGACTCCATGGCTACCTGAATGGGCTCAAAGGAACAGCTCAAAAGATCTGCAACCACAGGTCTCCACCCCAGCCTGACTGGCTTGGTTGCACCTCTTTGGCAACTTGGCAATTTCCCAGGCTCTCACATGCTTTATCTCTCTGCTGTTTTCCCTGCCACGTGGCAATTTGCACAGCTTCCGGTTTCTGTTCCTACCTTCTGGTTTGTGTTCCCCATTCACAAGCTCTAGGTTCCTTGATATTCTATCCACCAAAAAACTCTCACTGTGTACATAGTCGATTACTCTTAGTTTGGCAAGCATACTTGTCAGTTTTTAAGCAGGTGCCAAGGCGGAACTGAGCTGGACTGTTCATGTCACTGACAGTCACGTCTCTCTGCCATGCACCCACAACCACATCTACTGGCTGATAAAGATTATTATACCTATGACAATTTACTAAAATCTCATATGAGAGGTAAATTCATTTGATTAATAAATAAATCAATAAATTTGAAAGTTATATAATGAAAGACAATATCACCATCCATGAATTTAATAACCTTTTTACTTATCCTATGGATGGTATTCTACAAGGCTTATATGAATTTTCTAATGCATCCATTTATTTAATATTGAGACTTAGTTTTGTTTTTCATATTATATCCTTAGAATTGATTTGATAACAGAAACAAGAATAAAGCATAGTCTTTATGGACTAATAATGAACAGCTAACTGACAGGATTTATACCATCAAAAATCAAAAGTTAGATGAAAAAATTAATACCATTTAAAGGGATAACATTAGTTTGACAGACAAAATTCAATCCATGTCAAAGAGTGTTGAGAAATTATCTGAAAGAATTCATACTGCTGAAGTTGACAATCCTAATCTATTAAAAGGTTATGTATTGGTGGAGCGGCGGGGCTGCGTCCCCGGCATCCAGCCGCCAGCATGGCTAGCTTTATACCCCAAAATAATTACATGGAAACTGTATTCTTTTAAACACTGCTTGGCCCATTAGTTCCAGCCTCTTATTGGCTAGCTCTTACATATTGATCTAACCCATTTCTAATATTTTGTGTAGCACCATGAGCTGGCTTACCGGGAAAGATCTTAACTTGCGTCTGTCTGGAGTGAGAGAATCATGGCGACTGCCTGACTCGGCTTCTTTCTCACAGCATTCTGTTCTGTTTACTCCACCCACCTAAGGGTTGGCCTATCAAATGGACCTAGGCAGTTTCTTTATTAGTTAACGAGTGAAAGCAACAGATAGATACAAGACCCACCTCCATCATTTCCCCTTTTTTTGTTTAAACAAAAAAGAAGGCTTTCATTTTAACATAGTAAAATTACATATAGCAAAACAGTTATAGAGCAAGAATTACAGTTACAATATTTCTATCTATTTTATCTTTATCATAATAATGGAAAACTATAACTATCTATCCATTCTTCAACTCCATCAAAGACTCCAGAAGGATATAATATTACCTAAGCAAACAAGAAATCCAAAACTCTAGAAATGACAGAGACATCTCGCTGCCTGTACAGTCACCCAAAGTTCTTTTGTACCATTGGGGCATTCGTCTTTGGCCTTCAGGCCCATAGTGTTCAACAGACATTTCCATGAAGCAGGAAATTTCAAAGACAGTTGAGTCACTATCTGCTATGTCCTGCAGAATGTCTTGTAGACTCTTTCATAAATCAGGAACCCTGAAAGATCATCTCACCTTTAGGCAAGTTCAGCAGTCCTCTCTCTGCAGGTTCTTTGTGTCCAGTTTATGCAATAGTCCAGGCAAGAGCAGTTTCTTCCCCAAATGGCTATCAAACTCCATAACGAGCCTCTTCGATGCCCATCTTCCTCTTGAAGTAGATTGGTGCTGCCAGGAGCAGATGTGTCTCATTGTCATGAAAAGCCCTATATTATTAAAACATTTAAAATGCCATATTCTGTAGTCTTTGAAAGATATGAAGAATGCCTATCCAACTGAAATATATTTCTATATATCTAGAAAATCTAACTAACATGACTACAAGCTTTACTATTATCGATGATTATCCATTAGCAACCTATATTTCCTAATTATACATTACATTTTAAATGAACTACACAATTACAATACCTTAATCAAGATTAGAAATATACATATACATATAACAAAACTGACCTAAAATCCATACCAATGTAAATTATTCATACCTATACCATATCCCCCTTTAAATGTAAAAGAACATTTATAAACAATATTTGGGGTAGGTGCCGAGAAGTTTCATCGGGACGGGTGAGTGTGTGCTATCCTGGGGCGGACTGTCCCGGTAGAGAGCACAAATGCCCCTCCCCCAGCACCTGCTGTAGGGCTTTCTCTCCTACACACCCGCCCCCACCCCCACCCCCAAGCCTGCCTTATCTGCAAGGTCCTTAGCTGTGGAACAGTTTCCTGCCATTTCACTAAGGCTACCAACCCAGAGCAGTGAGTCCCTGACTAGAGGGCAGGCCTCAAGGTCCCCGCCAGGGAAAGCGGGCCCCCGCTGCTGGGTCTGCAGTCTCTGCTGTGATCTGCTGGACCTGCTCTGCCTGTGCCCTACTTCCCTTAGTCCCTGGCTCATTGGGGCATCCAGGAGTTCCTGTGTAGGTGCCGAGAAGTTTCATCGGGACGGGTGAGTGTGTGCTATCCTGGGGCGGACTGTCCCGGTAGAGAGCACAAACGCCCCTCCCCCAGTACCTGCTGTAGGGCTTTCTCTCCTACACACCCGCCCCCACCCCCACCCCCAAGCCTGCCTTGTCTGCAAGGTCCTTAGCTGTGGAGCAGTTTCCTGCCATTTCACTAAGGCTACCAACCCAGAGCAGTGAGTCCCTGACTAGAGGGCAGGCCTCAAGGTCCCCGCCAGGGAAAGCGGGCCCCCGCTGCTGGGGCTGCAGTCTCTGCTGTGATCTGCTGGACCTGCTCTGCCTGCGCCCTACTTCCCTTAGTCCCTGGCTCATTGGGGCATCCAGGAGTTCCTGTGTAGGTGCCGAGAAGTTTCATCGGGACGGGTGAGTGTGTGCTATCCTGGGGCGGACTGTCCCGGTAGAGAGCACAAACGCCCCTCCCCCAGTACCTGCTGTAGGGCTTTCTCTCCTACACACCCGCCCCCACCCCCACCCCCAAGCCTGCCTTGTCTGCAAGGTCCTTAGCTGTGGAGCAGTTTCCTGCCATTTCACTAAGGCTACCAACCCAGAGCAGTGAGTCCCTGACTAGAGGGCAGGCCTCAAGGTCCCCGCCAGGGAAAGCGGGCCCCCGCTGCTGGGGCTGCAGTCTCTGCTGTGATCTGCTGGACCTGCTCTGCCTGCGCCCTACTTCCCTTAGTCCCTGGCTCATTGGGGCATCCAGGAGTTCCTGTGTAGGTGCCGAGAAGTTTCATCGGGACGGGTGAGTGTGTGCTATCCTGGGGCGGACTGTCCCGGTAGAGAGCACAAACGCCCCTACACTAAGGCTACCCAACCAGAGCAGTGAGTGCCTGCCTAGCGGGCAGGCCTCAGCAACCCCCGAAAGGGAGCACAGGCACCTCCAGCTTGTACTGCAGTGTCGCCTGTGTTCTACTGGACCCCGCCCGACCCCTTGCATCCGGCCTTCTTTACGCGGGTCATTGGAATACCACGCATCCATGTTTTGGTGTTGAGGAGTTCATCTGGAAGGGAACGGTTCCTGCCCCTACACTGAGGAGATACACCTAGAGAGTTAGTCACAGAAAAGACTGGTCCAAGACATCAGGCCTCTCCTGCCTCCATTTGAAGGAAAAGATGGGCAAGCACCAATGCCAGAATTCCCCCAACAACTTGAAAGGCAACGTGACATCACCAGGATCCAGGAATCCCGAAATGAGAAGTCTACACCCTAATTCAGAAGAATTAGAAGAATTCGACTCAAAAGTGAATCTTATGAAAATAATAGAGGACCTTAAACAGGAGGTGAAAAACTGCCACAACCAATTAGAGATTACAAACAAAAAGGTAGAGGAAATGAATAAATATCTCAAAGATACCCAAGAAAACCAAGAGAAACAAGAAAAAGTAACCAAACAGGAAAGGGAAACGGTTCAAGACTTGAAGAATGAAGTGGAAGTAATAAAGAAAACACAAACCGAGGGAAGGATGGAGATGGAAAATTTGAATAAACGAACAGGAACTACAGAGACAAGTACCACCAAAAGATTACAAGAGATAGAAGAAAGAATCTCAGACACTGAAGATACCATAGAGAAAATAAACACTCTCATCAAAGAAAACAGCATAACCAACAAATTCTCATCACAAAACATTCAGGAAATCTGGGACACAATAAAAAGACCAAACCTAAGAATAATAGGGATAGAAGAAGGAGAAGAAGTACAACTCAATGGTCCAGAAAATATATTTAATAAAATTATAGAAGAAAACTTTCCCAACCTTAAGAAAGATATTCCTTTGAAGGTCCAAGAAGCATACAGAACACCAAATCGACTGGATCAAAAAAAAACATCTCCTCGTCATATAATAATCAAAACACAAAACATACAGAATAAAGAAAGAATATTAAGAGCCGCAAAGGAAAAAGGTCAAGTTACCTATAAAGGTAAACCTATCAGACTTACACCTGATTTCTCTATGGAAACCATGAAAGCCAGAAGGTCCTGGATAGATATACTGCAGAAACTACGAGACCATGGATGCAAGCCCAGACTACTATACCCAGCCAAGCTTTCGTTCACTATAAATGGAGAAAACAAAGTTTTCCAGGATAAAAACAAATTTAAACAATACGTAGCTACAAATCCAGCCCTTCAGAAAGTAATTGAAGGAAAATCACAAACCAAGGAATCCAACAATGCCCACAATAACTCAGACATCTAATGACCCTTCACCAGCACAACTTGAAGAAGGGAAACACACAAACTCTACTACCAAAGGAAAGAAAGAAAGAAAGGAAAAATGACCGGAGTTAACAACCACTGGTCATTAATATCACTTAACATCAATGGACTCAACTCACCTATAAAGAGGCACAGGCTAAGAGATTGAATACGAAAACAGGATCCAACATTCTGCTGCTTACAAGAAACACACCTCAACCACAAAGACAGACATCTACTCCGAGTAAAGGGCTGGGAAAAGGTTTATCAAGCAAACGGACCTAAGAAACAAGCAGGTGTGGCCATACTAATTTCTAAGAAAGTTGACTTCAAACTAAAATAAATCAAAAGAGATGGAGATGGACATTTTTTACTCATAACAGGAACAATTCACCAGGATGAAATCTCAATCCTGAATATATATGCCCCTAATATAAAAGCACCCACTTATGTAAAAGAAACGTTACTAAAACTCAAGGCAGTCATCAAACCACACACACTAATAGTAGGAGATTTCAACACTCCTCTCTCACCAATGGACAGGTCAATCAGACAGAAACCTAACAGAGAAATAAGAGGATTAAGGGAGGTAATGAATCAAATGGACTTAACAGACATCTATAGAACATTTCACCCAAATAGGAAAGAATATACCTTCTTCTCTGCAGCTCATGGAACCTTCTCGAAAATAGACCACATACTCGGTAACAAAGCAAACTTACACAGTTACAAAAAAATATCGGTAACCACCTGTGTCTTATCAGATCACCATGGATTAAAGTTAGAATTCAACAACAATGCTATCCCCAGAAAGCCTATGAACTCATGGAAACTGGACAGTCAACTACTGAACCACACCTGGATCAAGGAAGAAATAAAGAAAGAAATTAAAGTCTTTCTTGAATTCAATGAAAATGAAGACTCAACATACTCAAACCTATGGGACACTATGAAAGCAGTGCTAAGAGGAAAATTCATAGCATTAAGTGCCCACTTAAAGAAAACGAAGAAAGCACACATTGGAGACTTAATAGCCCACCTGAAAGCTTTAGAAAAAAAAGAAGCAGACTCACCTAGGAGAAGTAGAAGACTGGAAATAATCAAATTGAGGGCTGAAATCAACAAAATAGAAACACAGAAAACAATCCAAAGAATCAATGAAACAAAAAGCTGGTTCATGGAGAAAATCAATAAGATTGATAAACCCCTATCCAAACTAATCAAACGGCGGAGAGAGAATACGCAAATTAACAAAATTAGAAATGAAAAGGGAGACATAACCACAGACTCAGAGGAAATTCAGAGAATCATTAGATCTTACTACAAAAACCTGTATGCCACAAAATTGGAAAATGTTATAGAAATGGACACTTTTTTAGATAAGTACCATATACCAAAGTTAAACAAGGACCAGGTGAACAATCTAAACAGACCTGTTAGTCGCGAAGAATTAGAAGTTGTTATAAAAAACCTCCCCACCAAAAAAAGCCCAGGTCCAGACGGCTTCAATGCAGAATTCTACCAGAACTTCCAAGAAGACCTAATACATATACTCCTTAATGTATTTCACAATATTGAAACAGAGAAGTCATTGCCAAATTCCTTTTATGAAGCTGAAGTTACTCTGATACCAAAACCACACAAAGACACAACCAAGAAAGAGAACTACAGGCCAATCTCACTCATGAACATCGACGCAAAAATCCTCAATAAAATACTGGCAAACCGAATCCAAGAACACATTAGAAAAATTATCCATTATGATCAAGTAGGCTTCATCCCAGAGATGCAGGGCTGGTTCAACATACGAAAATCTATCAATGTAATCTATCATATAAATAAACTGAAAGTAAAAAACCATATGATCATTTCATTAGATGCTGAAAAAGCATTTGACAAAATTCAACATCCCTTTATGATAAAGGTCTTAGAGAGATTAGGAATACAAGGGTCGTTCCTAACTATAATAAAAGCTATTTATAGCAAGCCGTCAGCTAACATCAAATTAAATGGAGAGAAACTCAAAGCTATTCCACTAAAATCAGGAACACGACAAGGTTGTCCACTCTCTCCATACCTCTTTAATATAGTGCTTGAAATTCTAGCAATAGCAATAAGACAACATAAGGGGATCAAAGGGATTCAAATCGGAAAGGAAGAAGTTAAACTTTCATTATTTGCAGACGATATGATAGTGTACATAAGCGACCCCAAAAACTCCAGCAAAGAACTCCTTCAGCTGATAAACACCTTTAGTAGCATTGCAGGATACAAGATCAATTCCAAAAAATCAGTTGCCCTCCTATACACAAAGGATAAGGAAGCAGAGATGGAAATCAGAGAAGCATCACCATTCACGATAGCCACAAATAGCATAAAATATCTTGGGGTAACCCTAACCAAGGAAGTAAAGGATCTATTTGACAAGAACTTTAAGTCAATGAAGAAAGAAATTGAGGAGGATACCAGAAAATGGAAGGATCTCCCTTGCTCTTGGATAGGGAGGATCAACATAGTAAAAATGGCAATTCTACCAAGGGCAATTTATAGATTCAATGCAAGCCCCATTAAAATCCCATCAAAATTCTTCACAGATCTTGAGAGGACAATAATCAACTTTATATGGAGAAACAAAAAACCCAGGATAGCCAAAACAATCTTATATAATAAAGGATCGTCTGGAGGCATTACCATCCCTGACCTCAAACTCTATTACAGAGCCTCAGTATTGAAAACACCTTGGTATTGGCATAAAAACAGAGAAGTCGATCAATGGAACCGAGTAGAAGACCCTGATTTTAACCCACAAACTTATGAACACCTAATTTTTGATAAAGGAGCTAAAAGTATTCAATGGAAAAAAGAGAGCATCTTCAACAAATGGTGCTGGCAGAACTGGTTGTCAACGTGTAGAAGAATGAAAATAGATCCATATCTATCACCATGCACAAAACTCAAGTCCAAATGGATTAAAGACCTCAATATTAGTCTGAACACACTGAACCTGATAGAAGAAAAAGTTGGAAGTACTCTACAACATATGGGTACAGGAGATCACTTCCTACGTTTATCCCCAGCAGCACAGACATTAAGGACAACATTGAATAAATGGGACCTCCTGAAACTGAGTAGCTTCTGTAAAGCAAAGGACACTGTCACTAAGACAAAAAGGCAACCCACTGACTGGGAGAAGATCTTCACCAACCCTGCAACAGACAAAGGTCTGATCACCAAAATATATAAAGAACTCAAGAAACTAAACTTTAAAATGCTAATGAACCCAATAAAAAATGGGGCACTGATCTGAACAGAGAATTCTCAACAGAAGAAATTCAAATGGCCAAAAGACACTTAAGGTCATGCTCAACCTCCTTAGCGATAAGGGAAATGCAAATTACAACAACTTTGAGATACCATCTTACACCTGTCAGAATGGCTAAAATCAAAAACACCAATGATAGCCTTTGCTGGCGAGGTTGTGGAGAAAGAGGCACACTCATTCATTGCTGGTGGGAATGCAAACTTGTGCAACCACTCTGGAAATCAGTGTGGCGATTTCTCAGGAAATTTGGGATCAACCTACCCCAAGATCCAGTAATACCACTATTGGGAATATACCCAAGAGATGCCCCATCAAATGATAAAAGTATCTGTTCAACTATGTTCATAGCAGCATTGTTTGTAATAGCCAAAACCTGGAAACAACCTAGATGCCCTTCAATGGAGGAATGGATGAAGAAAGTGTGGAATATATACATATTAGAGTACTACTCAGCAGTAAAAAACAATGACTTCTCGAATTTTGCGTGCAAATGGATGGAAATAGAAAACACTATCCTGAGTGAGGTATCCCAGACTCAAAAAGAGGAACATGGGATGTACTCACTCATAATCGGTTTCTAGCCATAAATAAAAGACATTAAGCATATAATTTGTGATCCTATAGAAGTTAAATAAGAAAGTGAACCCAAAGAAAATCATATAGTCATCCGCATGGAGAGGGGGAAGTAGACAAGATTGCAGGGCAAAAACTGGGAACTTGCTGGTGAGGTGGCATGGGGCAACGGGGAAATGGGATGAGAAACATGAGAAGGGGAGGATGGGAGGAGCTCGGGGGATTGGGATGGTTGGGATATAGGAAGGATTGATACGGGAGCAGCGAAGTATATACCCTATCTAAGGGAGCCATCTTAGGGTTGCAAGAGACTTGACTCTTGAGGGGTTTGCAGGTGTCCAGGAATATGTCCCCAGCTGGTACCTTGGGCAACTAAGGAGAGGGAACCTGAAATGACCCTATCCTATACTGATGAATATCTTGCATATCTCCTTAGAACCTTCATCTGGCGATGGATCGAGGTAGAGACAGAGTCTCAATTTGGAGCAACGGTCTGAGCTCTTAAGGTCCAAATGAGGAGCAGAAGGAGGGAGAACATGAGCAAAAAATCAGGACCACGAGGGATGCACCCACCCACTGTGACAGTGGAACTGATTTATTGGGAGCCCACCAAGGCCAGCTGGTCTGGGACTGAATAAGCATGGGTTGATTCCGAACTCTCTGAGCATGGCGGACAATGAAGGCAGATGAGAAGCCAAGGACAATGGCACTAGGTTTCGATCCTAATACATGAACCGGCTTTGTGGGAGCTTAGCCTGTTTAGATGCTCACCTTCCTGGAAGTAGACAGAAGACCTTCGTCTTCCCACAGGGCAGAGAATTTGGACTGATCTTCAGTATCAAGAGGGAGGGGGAATGGTGTGGGGGGAGGAGAAGAGGAGTGGGGATAGGGGGAGGGAAGTGGGGGGAGGGGGCAATATTTGGGAGGAGGGGAGGGAAATGGGAAACGGGGAGCAGGTGGAAATTTTAATTAAAAAAGAATAAAAAAAAAATAAAAACAATATTTGGGAATATGGACGTAGTTCTCTCTCTCCAAACTGCTTCCTGTTGAATGGGGGCACTGTTATTCAGTTCTTTCATGGTATTACCTGTGTGCTAGATTCATCTCAGTCAGCAGTTGAGTGAAGTGATTTTTTGAAGGTGTTCACAGGAGGGCTTGGTATATCATACCATATTGGGATAGAAGAAATCCACAGGGTCTCATCCTCTGTCAAAACAAAAGAAGATCCTCTCCAAAGCATCATATCCTTAGACCCAAATTCTGATGTCATAATACCCTTATGATATCCATTCTGGTTTCACTTGCAGCTCATATAATGAAATGTCTCTCTGTACTTAGCTCCTTCACAGTCAAAAATTTTAAAGAAAACACAATAATACAAAGAATCCAAACTCTCTGTGAATTTTCCATTTTTACGTGGCTTATTTTTTTTATTTCTCTTAATCTATAACTATCTGTACTCTGTCTCTTTAAAGACTTTACCCTTTTTTAAAAACCATTAACTTTATTCTCCATATTTTTTTTTCTCTCTCTTAAGCCTACGTACACTCATCCAACACTCTGGTCTTTTATGTCTGAATCTATTTTATTGTGAATCTGTAATTTTTTTACTATCCAGGAGCACTTCTTAAAATGCTAAGCAATTCTTAAAAACTTAAGTTGCACCATGTAGGGGTAATAAGGTACCGCCTGTGTCCTGCCCAGTCTAAACCTTAACTGTGCTATTATTATGGTAATTACAGTAGTTCCTGTCTGAGACCAACACAGTTCAGTATGGCAGAGCTGTGCCTCTCCTGCCTCAGAGCCATTTGGTGTCCCAGAGCTCACTCACAGTTCCAGGCACACAGCAGTCCACATTGCAATCAAGCAAGCCGTAGCACTTTACTCCAAATGATCCATTCAAAAGCTCTGTCTCCTGCAGGAGCCAGAGATTGCAATGGCGGCACAGCCCAGAAAGCTGGCATTTTAAAACAGCCAGTTTTTTCCTGCTGCTGAGTCAGGAAAATTTCTTTTCGGCACGCAATCCAGAAACAGCAAAAAGCTGTCTTAAATTCTATCTCCTTTTTAAGCCCTCTCAGGTTTTACGTGGAGTTTATTACATGTTGGGTGCCACTCTGTTGTATCAAATGGGCCTAGGCAGTTTCTTTATTAGTTAACCAGTGAAAGCAACAGATAGATACAAGACCCACCTCCATCAGTTATGGTAAAATAGCAGATAGAGTATCTCTCCAAGAAGGCACAAATCTTTATACCATCCAAATACTATCCAAGTATAAGAAGTTATCATTAATGAAAAAATTTTATACATTGGAATCATATGTACAAAATGAGACCCAGAGGTTATATGAGTCAATGAAATCAATAGAAATATTCAATGGTCAAGAGATTCAGACTTTACAAAAGCTAGTGGTAAAAATATTTGAAATGACTGAAGAAATTATTCGAACTGATGTGCAGAGAGAGGCGGTACAAGGACAGCATTTAGCATTGTCAGTACTCTCAGAGTCAGAGATGACTTATCAAGGGTTTTAGCTACTTACCCTGTAATCACTCACCTCTGACAAACTACTCAGTACTAAATATCCAAAAGGATTCAGAGGATACAAAGCTTCTGATTTGTAACCTGCTTTTCCTGATTTTACAGACTCAAGTTATTGGTGTGCCACATACAATGCAGGTAAGAACGTAATTACCCCTCTTTATAAGGCTAATTTTTATTGTTTTAGGGATAATTGCTATTAATATCTCCTAAAATAATTAGCACAAGCTCTTTGCCAGGGTTCATTGTCTTCCAATATTTTTTTTTAATTTCATTAGTTGTAAAAGGCCCTATAATTTCTGCTGGGTCTATTCCTGCTAGTTAATGAAGTCTTGATTTTCCTTTTGTAATTAATTCAGAGAAATTTTCCACATAAGTTTTTAATTTTTTACTCAATTTATATGGTAAAAAGATTTATTCTAAGATAACATCTTTCCTCTGCATTAAAATTACTGTAGCGGAAATTCTGGAAAGCAGTATGACTAGAATGGAATTAAGATTTGAATCCACACGATTCACATGTGTCTTCTGTAATTTCTCTTCAAACAAAGTTAATTATTTTTCACACTCAGCTGTTAATTCCCTGGGACTATTTAAGTCTTTGTCACCAGGTAAGGTTTTGTTTAAATAAATTAATTAGGTCAAGTGTTATCCCAACAGTGGGTCATAGATTGGAAATGTCCCCTAGCTATCCTTGAAAGTCATTAAAAGTATTCAGTCAGTTTCTTCTACTTTGAGCTAATTTTCTGTAAACCTATTTTATAACCTAGGTAATTGATAGAATCTACTCTATGTAATTTTTCAGGAGAAATTTGTAATCCACATTCAGGCAAAACTTTCTTTACTTCTTCAAATTTTTTTTTCTGAATTATCTGCATTTGAATGAGATAGCAAAATGTCATCCATGCAATGGCAAATTATAGATTAAGAAATTGTTTACATATTATTTCTGGCTGACTTACAAAGTATTGGCAGAGGTTGGGGATATTGAGCATTCCCTGTGAGAGGATGGTTCATTTATATCTCCTAGTAGGCTGAGAATTAATATAAGTAGGCACTGGAAAGGCAAATTTTTCTCTGTCCTTTTCTTTTAAGGATATAGTGAAGAAACAACCTTTTAAGTCAATATCTATGAGAGGTTGTCTCTTAGGCAATAGGGAAAGCAAAGAAATTCCATACTGTAGAGGGTCTATAGGTTGAATTACCTTACTAACAGCTCTTAGATCTATCACCATTCTCCATTTTCCAGGTTTCTTTTTATTAACAAATATAGGAGAATTCAAAGGACCGGTTGATATCTTCAAGATCATGATCATATAATTGCTCTTGTACCAGCTGTTCTAAGGTCTCTTCTGCTAAAGGCCATTGTTGAATCCATGTTGGTTCTTTAGTTAACCATTTTAAAGGCAGGGCCATTGGCACCTCTGAAGGTTTGCTAGTTGCTTTGTGTTCCTGTATGGCCTGAGACTGGTGACCTTTTGTTATAGTACGTTATAATATTCTTCCCAGAAACATGAGTTTCTGGGACTGCAGAAATATTAATCTGGGTATTCCATTGCCACAGCAGGTCACGAACCCATAAATTCACTGTGATATTAGCCACATATGTCTTCATCCTTCCTCTATGTCCTTCTAGCCCTTGTATTCAACCTATCATGTGCTTTGTTTCATTTGAGATAGGGTTCCAATTTCTAGGAATTGGTCACCTGCATTTTGAAAAGACTAATACAGATGCCAAGATTCTGGAGTAATGATAGTTGCACTCATGGGATTACTTGTATCTAGTAATTCCTCAATTACAATGTTATTTATTCATACTCTTGGCTTTGGTCTGATCATTTATAGAAGTTTGCCAAAATATATGCTTCCTATTTCATATTGGAATTTTTGATTCATCCTCCATGTTTATCCCATAATCCATAACAGTATGATTTTTTTTTTACAGCAGGCACTGGATTTTTTAAATTTCCTGGTGAGACATGTCTTCCACATTAACTGAAAATGACTGGATCACATTTGGCCTGGGGGCCTGTGAGAGGTCTGCCAAGGAGTTTCCCAATGGTATTGGGTTGGCTTGTTTGTCTTTTGTTGAACTACATTCATTTGTCCAATGTCAGTCTTTACCTCACTTCTACATAATTCACAAGATTAAGATCTTCTGTTTTTGTCATTCCCAGAAGAGACATTATTTTTAGGAATGCTTTGTCTACAATCCCTTTTAAGATGTCATATTCTACCACAATTAAAACATTTGTCATTTTGACCTTTGGAAATTGCTTCTTCTATGAAAGCAAATGCTTCAACATTAATTGTAGTAAAACTCCATTCATCTAGTGGTGATGATCTAACCATTAAATGTGCAAGTATCTTTTTGCTTTCTAGTTGGCATTTTCAAAAGCCAAAGATTCAATAAGTATTCATCTAGCTTCTCGGTTTGTTACTCTTGCTTGTAAGCCTTAGTTAATATTTGTAAAAAGTCACAAAAGGCTTCTCTTTAGCCTTGTTTAACCCTGGTATATGATTCAATTATTTTTCTTAGTTCTTGAATCCTGTCCCAAGCATCTAAAGCTGCTGTGTGGCATATGGACAAGATGTGTTCATCATAAAGACCTTGATCCTGTGGGTCTGAATAAATGCCCTCACCAAGAATCTGATCTTGGAGAGCCTCGAATCCTTTGGAGTTTGCCTTTTTTTTTCTAAAATTTTTCTTCTTATCACAAGTAGCAATTCCACATTAACTGTGGTCCATCTTCCAGGACCACTAAAACTAATTGAAGCTGGCCATGTGGGATAGTTTTATTGCTTGAAGTCCATGTTTTCACCATCTCCCTAACAAGTGGTAAATGCAAGCCATAAGATACTACTGCTTGCTTAATTTGCTTTAGGTCATTCATATTTATAGGTGTGTATTTACATAAAGCTTGTGTGGTCTCTCTCTCTCTTTTTCTCTCTGTCTCTTGGCTACTGGATTTGCTTCCTGTTACAGGCTCATGCAGAAGATTGTTGATCTGTGAGTCTGTGCCCAAAGAAAGAACCCTTTATTATACTCAATTCTGAGCTAGTGTGGGACTACTTTATCACATTCATCTACACTCAGCCATGATCAGAGAGGCTTCCTCTTACAGGAGTTGAAAATAAACATCGGGATCCACAACTGGATAATGTGCATAAAGTTTGAGAATTTAAAACACTCATTCTAAATGTGCTGTCTTCATCAAACATCTCTTCTCAGAGCTCAGTAAGCTATGTGGAAGAGGAGGCAGAATGATTTTCAGAGACAGACAGACATCAAGAAAACTGTGCAGCCCATATACAATAGGACTGACAAACACATAAACACACAGACTGTGGTTGTATGTACAAGGCCTGCATGGGTTTAACCAGACTTGATTCCAGCATTGAGAGGGCAAAGAAGATACAGTCTCCCCAAGAGGATACAATCTCCCACTCTAAACAGTAGATGTTATCTTCTACTGACATGAAGTTTCATAGGGTATATTAACTACACTTAATTATAATCCCCATGTCCAGCAGTAGAGAATGACCAACACATAATAAATTCAATAATATTTTTGTAGACTGCTTGTCTCATATCACTTTGTTTCTTCTTCTTTTTGTCTTAATGGTCTTTTGCTTATATATTATTACTTCCAACATTGAGGGTTTTTTTTTGTTTTGTTTGTGATTGTTTCCCTGTGTTTCTTGTGCTTTTTCTTGGTTATTTATGTTTTGTTTTGAATTTACTTTGTATTATTCTTTTTTTTTTGAGGACAAAAGTAGAATTTAATGGAAAAGATCAATGGTAGGAAGCAATAATTTATTTTAGAAGTAGAATTAGGACATTTGCTATATTGTTTTAAAGGTTTTCCTATTAACTTTGCCTTATTCTTTACTAGTTTTCAAAAGAAAGAAAGAAAGATAGAGTAAAAGTGTGGAGTTGGTGGGTGAGTGGGGAGGTTAGGATGATCTGTGAAGAACTGGAGAAGAGGAAACCATAATCAGAAACATTGTCTGAAAACTTAATAAAATGTAAATGATGAAAATAAGAAATAAAATACCAATGCAAAACTAAACCAAATTAAAATAATACCCAGAATTAAAAATATGACATGTTAAATAAATAGTTCAGTGGAAAAACTCATCTATTGATTGGATGATGTAGAGGACATAATATCAAGTCTTGAACAGAAGGTAGAAAAACTGGGAAAAACTGGGCAGTGATGGTACATGCTTTTAGCCTTAGCATTCAGGAAGGCAGAGGGAGGCAAATCTCTGTGACTTTGAACAAAGTGAATTTCCAGATAGTCAGAGATACATAGAGCAACCTTGTCTTGAAAAGTAAAAAAGAAAGAAAAAGAAAAACTGGGTCATTCAGCAAAGGTCAATGAAATATTTATAAAAAGTAGTATATGATTGAACCACATGAGATGATTGAAGCACAATGAAAAGGCAAATCAATAAGCAATGGGCAAAGAAGAGGAAAAATAACTTTATATAAAAGGCATGAAAAAAGTCAATAAATAATAGAATTTCCCAAATCTATGGAAATGTTTGCCCATTTTAGTACAAGAGTCATAAAGAACATGATATTTTCAGGACCAGAAAAGTTACTATCCATTGCATATTGATACCTGGTATCAAATGTATAAAACAAAGAAATCATATTGTAAGCTGTATGAGAGGAACGATGAAGCCCTATAAAAGGCAACATGTCAAAAGTACAGCTGAGTTTTCAATGTAATATTTGAAAGTCAAAAAATGTGTTTGGAAAGATGTGTTGGAAAGATGTGTGATGTTCTTCTGTATATATGTTGCTTTTATTGGTTGATGAAAAAAGCTGTTTTGGTCAATGGCTTAGTAGAGTAAAGCCAGGCAAGAAATCTGAACAGAGGCATATAGAGAGAGTTGGTGGAGTCAGAAAGATACCATGTAACTGCCTAAGGAGGCAGATGCTATCTAGCTGCCAAAGAAGGGCCCAGAAACTTTCTGATAAGCCATAGCCTTGTGACAATACACAGATTAATAGAAATTAATAGAATTCAAGACAAGCTAGAAATATGTCTGAGTCATTGGCCAAACAGTGTTGTAGTTAATACAGTTTCTGTGGAATTTTTTTTGGGTCTTGGCAACTGGGAAACTAGCGAGTAGTCTCCACCTACAGATGTGTTTTGAGCTCTAAATGACTATAACTGCCAACAAACAGCAATGTAATCCATCATAATTAATAACAAAGAAAATCTTTCCATGATAAAAGCAGCCTAGAGGAATCTACAATCACTAAGCTATCTCAATAGAGTCTACTTGAAAAAATACAGGAGAAAGATGGGCACATGCAAGAAGTAACAGGAAAAAAAGTGATGCTAAGATGATTGTTATATAAATGAGGAGACACACTCACCCCCATCCAACACACAGAAAATAACAATAACAACAACAACACCCCCCCCCCCAAAAAAAACAGAACAGCAAAACATGAAGCCTATAAATCCAACAGAAATACAGGGTTTTCACACCTTTCAATAATAACTTTGAATACTAATCGTATCAATTGAACAATTGAAGGAACAAAATCACAGACTAGCAAACTATATTAAAAACTATATCCATCCTTTTGCTGCCTTCAAGAAACACACTTCACCATCAAACTTAGATACTATCTTAGGGTGAAATGATACAGAAAACTATTTCAAGAATATGAAGAAACAAGTAGATGTCGGTACTCTAGTATATAACGAAAGAGACCTCAAACCATAGCTAATCAGAAGAGAGAAAGAAGAACACTTCATACTCATTAAGAGGAAATATATAAAGAAGTGGTTAAAATTCTAAACATATGCCTCCAACCAAATGTGTCCAACTTCATTAAACAGATACTATTAACTATAATGTATGCTACAGATTAATCCAAATATAGTGACAGTGAATGACCTTAATACCCTGTTCTCATACATAGAACAGTCACCAAAATAAAAAATAAGTAAAGAAATACTGGAATTAAATAACATCATAAATCCAATGGACCTAACAAAAAATTAAAAAATATAATCTTGTAAGTAATATAAGGAATGTTTTTTTTTTAAATAAACCTCAAAATAATTTCCCATAAACAGAAAAACTGAAGGCACTTCCGAATTCTATCTGGCCATAATGGAGTAACAGTAGAAACTAACATCAAGCAAAACTAGAGAACACATATAGACTTATGAATATTAAATCACACATTATTGAATGAAAAATAAGTAATTGCATACATAAATAAAAAAATTTCACAACTAAATGAAAATGCAAACATAGCACAGCAAATACTGGACTCTATACAACAGTTCTAAAATGGAATTTATATGTAGGACCTGGGTCTACCCTTGTTGGGGTTCATCTTGAAGACAGTTTCTGGTCACCCAGCTAAAACATTGTTTGTTCCTGTGGTTCCTCTGCCCTGCCTTGGTGATTAGTTGTAGGGCACTGTTGATTCCATCTTTGGTGTGGTAATTTCTCACCTGTCTGGGTGGAAATCCTTGTGCAGCTGCAAGGTATATAAGGATTTTCCCAAGGCTGAATAAACGGCATTTGGCTGATCTCCTTTCGAATGACCCAGGTCTCTTTGTGTGTTCTTTCATTCTCCAGACCCTTGCCGGACTCGCATACGGTACAGTGGCGCACAAACTGTACTGAGGGGGTAACACAGACTCGGGTGTTACATTTATACTCTAAGTATCTAGGGTTTAAAATCATAGAAATTTCAAATAACTTAGACATGAATAATATCTAATATCATAGAAAAGCATAAAAATGTTCAAAACTAATCATTGTACATAAAAAGCAATAATTAATATAAGGGTATACTTGAAAAACCTCTGTTTCATCAAGTTCCCAGTCTATAAAGCATTCTTCACAATCTAAAATATTTCTGATGGCTCAGGAATTATATCTGGGCATTGTACAGAAAGTTAGGAAGCATTCTTTACTTCTCTACTTTATAGAATAATTTGAGAAGGATTTTCACTCTGGATATGCACACTCTGGACTAATCCTCTCTTACATAGATTGTGGGCTTGATCATGTGAATTTTAAAACCAGTAGCTCATCAGTAAATGTAGGGCTTGCAAAGTTCCTGCCCAGTATGACTAAACGTAGAATGTTTCCATAGGAAGACATTGTCTATTCTTCATGTGATGAAATATGAAAAGAAAACCTTGATACAATTACCTATTTAGAACTACTATTGCTAAGAAAGTGAGAAGTATGGTCTTTCTTTGGAGGAGATGGCAAAAGGTGGCAAGAAGAGATATCACATTGTGGCATACATCCGACCCCTGTAGAGCACAGGAAGAGGAGGTAATGAAGGTTGAGAAGGCAAACTCTTATACACATGCAATTTTAAGAAAGTTTCAGCTATGCTGATGAGGTATCTTCCACCTAACAGAGATTAGTCTGTCTTTGTCTGACTGCCTCTCCTAATCCATGGCTATGCAGAGAATCCTCTTTGTTTATAACACAGTATGTGCATAGCTGGTAGCTGACCCAGGGATCCATTACACAATCCTAACTAGAACATTTAAACTGTCCATTGTCATGCCTGCCACTGATGCCATAAATATTCAGGCTTATGCTCTTTTATCCCACCACAAGAGAACAAAACTGATGGCTTTTCCTTAGTTTTTGGTTGAAGTAATTGAATTAGGTTTTAAATATCCTAGTTTAATCTAATGATTCAATGAATGTAACTGATCAAACCAAGTATTGACTTTCTGTCACTGTGACAAAATACCTGAGAGATCAGCTTGAAGGAGGAAAGGTTTATCATAGTTTCAGGTCATCTAATCTTTTTCCCATGTCAAAACAGCACACCACAGTGGGAGGTGTGTGATAGAACCAAGCTTATATCATAGGGATCAGGAAAGAGAGAGAGAGTTGGGAGGGAAGAGAACAGGGAAGAAGGATGAGGGGAGGGGTGAAGTAAAGAGAGGGAAAAGAGAGAGGGGAAGGGAGGAAAAAAAGAGCTTGGGTCCCAGTACCCAATATGTCTTTACAGAGCATGCCTCCACTGACCAAACATTCTTTTACTTTGACCCTGACACCAGAAGTTTCTGCCACCCCAAAAGAGCTGTAGGCCAGAAACCAACTGGTCGGTATATAGTTTTTAGGAGATTTTTACCTCTTCAACCATAAGAGTACTTTTTAAGCCATGACTAGTCAGCTCCTCGTGCTAGATTATTGCTACAAAAATTAAGAATAAAATATCAGTTTTCCACAGGAGGTCCATGTCTGAGCATGTTGTTGGGTGGACTACTTCTGGGAATGGGGGAGTTTTGAGCCAGCACTCATTGTCAATGAGTGTAAGAGAAACAAACAAATGCAGCCCAGGGCTCCTACCTACACCACCATGTGCCACCACTGCTGAGGGACCTCAGTGCCCGGGTTTAGAAGGATGTTTATTTCAGTCTCCAATTCCAGCTGTTGCAGTTGTTCTGATGCATTCCTCAGTTCCAATTCAGACGTTCTCACTCCTTCTCCTCTAAGCACATGATTTCGTTTGGTCTCACTCTGCTTTACACCAAGCTAAAGGGAGCTAATACATTTAAGAAGCTTGAAACAGAGCTGTGCCTCAGGTAAGTAAGTGCTCAATAAATGTTACCTATAATGGTTATTGTTACTATTATTAAAGTCAGTGAGACATACAACTGAGCTGCCTCATTCACTGGATTGCATGTCCCCTGTAATCACAGATTGTTTCCTGGACATTTTATAGCATACTACGGAGGCAGTTTAACCTCACAATGGATGCTTAACAAATTGAATTGGATCTACCTTTCAGGATCGCTCTAAGGATGAAGCATCTGAAGTGCTAGTGGAAGACCCCCCATAATACCATGCCCAAGCTTTTGTTCTGCAGTCAGATCTTAATTATCTATGTGTAGAGTTTCCAATTCTTAAATTAGCGGCAGCACATGTTTAATCCCCTGTCACTAAAATGCTTCCAGGATTTTGCCCTGAATTAGGAAGAAAAAGTAATTTTAGTAATTAGCCCATGCAGAATGTGATCAAAAAGTTTAATTTTCTACTCCCCAAAGCACAAAATACAGATAGAAATGTTTTTAGATTCTCTGCTGTTTCCCTTCCTTAAATTAGTATGAATGATAAAGGTTTCCTATAAAAATCAGAATTACTGTTATATCATGAAAACGGTGGAACCACAATCTCCAGGTGATAGGATTAGAGATAATTTTTTCAATTGTGTTAGCATATATTTTACAATTTCTTTTAAAAATGAGAAAATTTGCTTTGTACAAGAAAGTTCACTGCTCTTTCGACCTAATCACTGTTTAATTATGTTAGAATAATTTTCATAGTGTTCATAAAAGCTCTAAAGTAAATTAATTAAAATTAAATAAGTACCATGAGACCTTGATTAAATTACTTAGTATCATGGGGTCTTAATTTTCTCATCTGTAAAGTGGAAATTAAAAAAAATTAACTTAAAATCCTGGTGTGAGAAATAAAGGGACATGTTGTTATAGCCCCCATTTCATACTTTGAACTATTTTAATTGCCCTTTTGAAGAATTTTTGCAGAGCACATTTCCCCACAGAGAAGCCCATGGGTCTCAGTCGTGGGGAATCTGATCTTCATGTACCATATGCAGACAGTAGGAATGTACATGGACTTTTCTGATATGTGTGACCTTTTTTGGTCACATGTGATGTGTTATGACTGTCTTTGGCTTTTGATTGCTGCAATCAAGCACCATGGCCGAAAAGCAAGTTGGGGAGGAAAGAGTTTATTAGGCTTATACTGTACCACTGCTGATCATCACTGAAGGAAATGATAACAGGTCCTCAGAAAGGGCAGGATGCTGGAGGCGGGAGCTAATGCAGAAGCCATGGAGGGGAGCTGCTTACTGGCTTCTTCCTTTTCATTGCACATTTTTATAAGCATAGACACTAGTAACCACATGACAGAATCTGTACTAGGCTATTCTGAGATTTTTTTTTCTGCCAGTGTACTTAATCCAAAACTCTTCACTTTAGCCTCAGGGTGACTCTTAGGACAATAACAAAAAGTAGTCACTTCTTTCACCAAAATGTCACAAGAATGATCTCTAGGCAACATACTAAAACTCTCCTCTAATACTTCTTGAGCCAGCACCCCACAGTTCAAATAATTCTTAGCATCACCATCTTCCATGCTTTTATTAGTATGGCCCATTAAGCAGTGCTTAAAGCATTCCACTGCTTTTCTAACAAAAGTCCACACCACAACAAACAAACACACGGTCAGGCGTATCATAGTAATACCTTAATCTCTGGTACCAACATATGTCTTAGATTTGTTTTTGTTTTTATTTTTATTGCTTTGAAGAGACACCATGACCATGACAACCATTACAAAGAATATATTTATTTGAGGGCAGCTTACAGTCTCAGAGTTTTGGTCTATTATCATAAAGGGGAGTAAGATGATATGCAGGCAGTTGTGATGCTGGCTACATGGTGACCAGGAAGGCTGCAGGAAATTAACACACTTGGTGGTATCTTTAGTACAGAAAACCTCAAAGTTGGCCCCCACAGTGACATACTTCTTCTGACAAGGATATATCCACTCCAATATAGCCACACCTCCTAATAGTGCCCCTCCCTATGAGCTTATGGGAGTCAATTGCATTCAAACGTCCACAAAAACCCAAGGCTACTGTCCAGGATGTTGTTTTCAGTTGATGCCTTCTGGGAAAGGGAATGTCAGAGCTGTCTGATGGAGTGTTACTGGGAATGTCAACCATAGTCCAGGGCACGGCACACACCTGGAAGTTTGTTTCACCCAAAGCAGGACCACATATTTGGATTTATGTGTGTGTGTACACTTTTTTCTGTTTTATTTGGACTAGTTGTTTTTATTATTATTATTTTAGTTTGCTTTTATTTTTGATTTTTACTTTGTCTTATTTTTGCTTTTGTTTTGAGAGAGAGAGGAAGTACATGAAGTCAGGCAGGTAGAGAAGATTTGGTAGAAGTTGGGAGGGGGAAAATATAATCAAAATAAATTATGTAAATAATTTTAAATAAAATAATTAATTTTCCACTGTTTACCTGATTAAAATGTGTGACCTTGTGGCAATTTCAGAGCAAATATCTTTTCCTGCACAACCCTATGCTTTCTAAAGAAACCGGAAAGTGGTTTGCAAGGCTTGGGTGTTTGTTCTAGTTTGGTTTCTCCTGCTGGGATAAACACTATGACCAAACTAGTGGAGAAAGGGTTTGCTTGGCTTACATGTGTCAATCACAGTTCATTGTGAAGGGAAGTCGGGGCAGACACTCAAACATTGACTGGGAGGCAGTAACTGAAGCACAGACTGTGGAAGAGTGCTGCTTTGCATGACAGGCTCAGCCTGTTCTGCTTTCCTTCACAATCCAAGACCACCTGGCGGGTGGTGGCACCATCTTCAGTGGCCTGTCTAAACCAATCATTAATCAAGACAATGCCCTTCAGTTGTACTGCAGGCCAATCTTACAGATATATTTTCTCAATTGAGGTTTCTCTTCTGGGATGCCTTTAACTTGTGTCAAGTTAACAAGAAAACCTAACCAGCACAGTCTTATCCGTCCTGGGTGCTGTAAACAGAAATTTTACCCATATGGAAACAAATAATGCAGACTAATACAAAGTACTCTGGTTTAGAATAAATCATATTTTACATAATTTACACGTGTATTGCTAAAACAATCAATGAAAACAAATCAGGTTTGTCTACGTATTTGTTAGCACACAGGATAGAATCTAGGGCACTGTGCATGCTAGGCAAGTGCTCCACAGCCAAATTAAGGCCCCAGCATAGTTTTTGAGACAGTTTCACTATATATTTTTGTCAAGCTTTGAACTCACTGTGGTCCCTTGGCTTATCTGGAACTCATGATCCTCCTGTCTTAGACATTTCAGGGCTGAGATTTAAGCATGTACCACTACTCCAAGAAAATCAGGGAATTTCTGCTTTTTTTTTTTTTTTGTAGATTTATTTATTTATTTTGTTTACAGTGTTCTGTCTGTGTGTGCGCCTGCAGGTCAGCAGAGGGCACCAGATTTCATTACAGATGGTTGTGAGCCACCATGTGGTTGCTGGGAATTGAACTCAGGATCTCTGGAAGAACAATCAGTGTTCTTAACCTCTGAGCCCTCTCTCCAGCCCCGAATTTCTGCTTTTTAAAAAACTTTTTTTACTGATTCTTCATGGATTTTACATTTTATATCCTGATTCCATACATGTTGTAATATGAGCAGCAGGGCTGTGTTCCCGGCACCCAGCCGCCCGCATGGCTAGCTTATGCCCCGAAATAATTACACGGAAACTGTATTCTTTTGAACACAGCCTGGCCCATTATTTTCCAGCCTCTTATTGGCTAGCTCTTACATATTGATCTAACCCATTTCTAATATTCTATGTAATACCACGAGCTGGATTACCAGGAAAGATCTTAACCTGCGTCTGTCTGGAGTGGAAGAATCATGGCGACTCCCTGAATCTGCTTCTTTCTCCCAGCATTCTGTCTGTTTACTCCACCCACCTAAGGGCTGGCCTATAAATGGGCCAAGGCAGTTTCTTTATTAAATGAAAGTAACTCCTCCATCACATTCATCTCCTCATCCCCTCAAATCTGCCCTAAGTCCTTGCCACCTCTTCCCCCGTACGAATTTTTTTTTAAAAAAAAAACAAAAAACCAACCAATCAACAAAACAAACAAACAAATAAGTCTCAGAGTGTAAGCTCTGGTGTGTATGACTCACTAGTAGTACAGTGTAGTACTGCTTAAGAAGCACCCTTCAGTGCCTATGGCTTCTTAGTGTTTACTGCTGAATCATTGGTCTTGTACAAGGTCTCCGGTTTCTGCTGCATTATAGAAAATGGGGCCTCACTGGGACTCTTGAATATACTGTTGTTGCCTTATGTCATGGAGATTTTGTAGTTTGAGATCTGTAGGTCCAGCCCCTTCACATGCTCTAACAGTTCATAGATGATGTGGATGCTGGATGGGCTAATTTATAGACCTTCTTCTGGGTCTGGGGTGTAGCTGTGTTGGTCAGGTTGCCAGCTTTCCATCATGGTCACCACCCAGAGTAGTTCTGCAGTACTGCCTGCCTAGCTCACCTAATGCAGCATGCAGCAAGGAGTGGGCCCACTGCTCCTGCTCCCATGCCCCTGGGTCCAGCAAATTAAGGAATTTTGAAAGAGAATTATACTTCCATTAGTAATAATAAAGATGAACACTACTATCTCTCCTGAAAATTAGTTGAATATTCACCATATGTCAGACATAAGTTGAATATTTTTGTACCCCGTGCCCAAATTCTTTATTAAAACTCTGATTCCAATGTGATGGCACAGAGCCTTCAAGATGTAATTTATTAGTCCATGAATGTTCTGCCCTGTAGAATGGGGTTAGAACACTTGCATGCCATTGAGCTAACTAGATTTCTTTCTATCATGGAGACACAGTCAGGAAGTTGCTATCTGCATTGCAGAAGAGAGCTTTCTGCAGTACTGAGTGCACTGATATCCCTAACTTACATAAGCTACTTTCCAGACTCACAGGAACAAATCTCTGATGCTTATAAGCTACTCAGTCTATTTTCTTTTCCTTTTTAAAACAGCAAACTTAAATTACTATCATGCCTTCTATAGTTGAAAAACATAGCTCTTGAAAGGTTAAATGACAACTAGGCAATATATCTGGAGCAAAACTGAATGCAGAATACGACTAATAGTATGTAGAACTACATAGCACATGGATGTTTAGTAAATGACACAAGTTAAGAACACAAAAATAGCATCATAGGAAGCAGAAAATGTTCCATGCAGGTAACAAACAATTTTCTTGTACCGTGGCATAAAATTTATAGTAACTGTACATGACCTTAAAAGCTACTGATAGAGACAGTGAGACTTTGAAAAGGGAGGGGACTCTGATGGCTGGAAGCAATCTGATCGGATCTATGATCTAAGGGTCCTCTTTCAAAACTTGTTAATGCTTGTTTATTCTGTAGAGTGGGTGTGAGGTAGGCATATTTTGCTAGGAATGTAAAAGACATAAAAAGTAAAATGTCTTAAACAGTAAAAAAAAAATGTTCTTTCACAGCTGTAGAAGCTCAAGATCAGTATGCTAATAAAGTTGCTTTTCTCCGAGAACCATATGTGAGTTGATTCCAAATCTCTGTCCAGGGTTTAGAGGTGCCTTCTTATCACTGAAATGACTCTTATGGTCACCTCTGCATGCACACGTGCTCCAGGTGTTTCATCCCCTTAAAACAATATGAAGATATTAGATTAGGACTGTGCAAATGTGTTCATTTTTAACTCGATTACAATTTTGAAGACCCTATCTTAAAATGTTTTTGGAGGTGATGAAAGTCTAGATCTCAACATATGAATTTGAGGAATCCATAATTCCATCATAATATTGTTTCCTGAAGAAGGCAGCACTAGGTTTAAGTGGTCTGTGGCCTGTGCAATTCTGGTTATACGGAAGAGTAGCCACAGTGGTACATTATCCCTTAGGATTGCTTTCAACTGCTTTCCTCTGAGCTCTAGTCTCTGCACGGTAAATGAACTAGAGCAATGGTTCTCAACCTTCCCAGTGCTGTGACCCTTTAATACAGTTCCTCATGTCATGGTGACCCCCAATCCTCAAATTATTTTTATTGCTACTTTACAACTGTAATTTTGCTACTGTTCTATTTCACCATGTAAATATCTGTGCTTTCTGATTATCCCAGGATGCTGTTGTGATAATGTCATTTGCCCCCCAAAGTGGTTGCAACCCACAGGTTGAGAACTGCTGTACTATAAGAGGATTTATTAGAAGCCAGCTTTTTACCAGAGTCTCCTAAAGGCCTTCTAAGAGGACAATAAAGAAAGCACTGCAGAACACAGAATGAGATGCCTGGTCTTCTAGAACTTGAATGTCACTCGCATTGTCTGTTGTTGGTGTATGTAATATAGAAGAACGTTCTCAATAAACTTTGCAATATTCTATAAGTAGTTTTGCCTAATATAGCATAAGCTATGACTTGCAACATCAGTTTTACTTTCTGAGTGATCCTCATGCTATCAGTGCATGGTAAAATCAATAGTGTCCAGTTACTAAATAATCAGAGAGGACCTGCATCCAGGATGCCATTTGAACACGGCTAAGACAAGTATAATGGTGGATGCTGCCCAATTTGTAGGTTTATATAAAGCTTTGAGGGTAGTCAGAGAGTCTCAGTGAGTACTTCATTTGCCCTGTAACACTTTATGTCATTATTCACAACTTTTAAATTAGCAACATTCAGTTATGATAGCTGCATGGCAATATGGGTTACTCTGTGCTGAGGAAATCAGTTTCTTGGGACCATGATGAACAAGAGCAATGTTCCATTGCTTTCTAACATTTTCTGTTGGAAATAAGTCTTTCTTCTGCTGCTGGAAATATTTGACTTAGCTCTGGGTAAGATGATCACTAAATAAATTATAAAAGCAAAGGGTGAAATATCTTGAATTTGAGTTTTTTTTTTTGTTTGTTTGTTTTTGAGACAGTGTTTCTCTGTAGCTTTGGGACCTGTCCTGGAACTACCTCTTGTAGACCAGACTGGCCTTGAACTCATAGAGATCTGCCTGCCTCTGCCTCTCAAGTGCTAGAATTAAAGGCATGTGCCCCCATCTCCTGACCAAATTTGGGGTTCTAAAGATTTCTATGAATTCAATATGTTGAAAGAATAAACTACTATATTGCATCCCTTAAAATTGTCAATGTTTGTATCACTAGTGTTTTAGGCCACCAATCAGCTCCCAAATTACGACACAGAAACTTAATATTTGTTATAAATGCTCAGGCTGATCTTCAGCTTGTCCCTTGTTATCTCATAACTTATTTCAACCTGTTTCTCTTCATCTATGTTTGCCTTGGGGACTTTTACCTTCCTTTCTTTCTGTATGTCCCACTTCCCTGCTCTTGTGTCTGTTTGACTGGTGAATGGCTGGCTTCTGACCCTGAGCATGTCCTCTCCTTCTCACTCACTCTCTTCTGCTTCTCCCCTTTACCTAAATTCCTCTTCCTACTCATCCTTTCTGTCCTACATCCTTGCCTATTTCTTTACTGCCTAGCTATTGGCTGTTCAATTTTTTTTTTTTACTAAACCAATCAGATAGGCAGGCAAGATTAAACAAATGCAATACATCTTTACATAATTAAATAAATGCAACACAAAAAATGTAACACACCTTTACATAATTAAAGTCATATTTTTCAGCATAAGAAAATTAACACATCTTTGCCTAGTTAAAATAATATTTCATGACATTTCCCCTTTTGTTTAAATTTAAAAAAAGATTTTAACTTTATCATTGTACAATTATATATATATATATATATACAGTAAAAACAATAATACAAGCAAGAATTATAGTTACAATATCTTGTCTGTCTATATTTGACAAATGTAGAGGAAATAATCCATTATTAATACCATCTTGGTGAGTTCAAAGTTCTATACCTAATTTTACTTCTATCATAACTAAGGAAAACTATAGCTGTCTAGTCTTCAACTCCATCAAAGATGCCAGAAGGATATAATATTACTTGAGTAAACAGAAAGTGTAGTGCAAGCCACTTCCAAAACTGATAGACATCTGGCTACCTGGACAGTCACCAAAGGTTCCTCTGAAACATTGGGACATCTATGTTCAGTTTACAGGCTTAGAACATTTGACAGACTCATCTATGAAGCAGGAATTTTGAAGGACTGTCCTGCCTTGTGTTGCCCAAATTTACAGTTGCTTTCCTGAGTGTCCTGCAGAATATCTGGCAGACTTTTCCAAGAAGAAGAAATTTTGAAGAACTATCCTGTCTTGTTTTGTCAAAATTCAGAAGTTTCTTTCCTTTTTGTCCTACATAAACAATTTTGACAGTATACTGTCAGCAATATAGGCAAAGGCAGTTTCTTGCTCACATGGCTAACTTTGTAAAATTGAAAACAAACTCCTTAGGAAGGTTCTTCAATGTCCACTGTTCTTTCTAAAGTAAATTGATGCTGCTAGGGACAAATATATCTCACTGTGAATGAAAAGCCTGATGTTATCTCACTGTGAATGAAAAGCCTTATGTTATAATGTCATTTTCTGTAAGTCTTTAAAGCATGTGAAGAGGATTTATCTAAAATATACTTTTTTAACCTTGAAACTACTTAATGTGAATATAAGTTTGATTATTAGGAATGACAATTACTAACCTGCATTTTAAGTTATGCATTACATTTTAAGTGAATGGCCTAAGCATAATACCCCAAAAAGAGGAGTGACATACATATAGTATAACAAAAATTGCCTTAAATTTGTACCAATAGGCCAAAATTCATACCAATGTAAAATATTTGAGTGTCTTTTTTACTATATTACTATATTACCCCCCAAACAAACATCCAGAACCCATCAAATAACCAAAAAAAAAAATCCACTCCATCTCTTAGGAATGTGGGTATTGTGTTTCCCAGACTGTTTCCTGCTATCTATGGGTGAAGGCATCATTAGGGGTCCATGAAAAATTGAAAAAATGGTCAAGTCCTGATAAAACAGTTATAATATTTCTTGTCCAATCTCTTCAAAGGGAAAACACAAGTCTTACCTGAAGTCCTGCCTGGAGTGTGAGGCTGGACCCTCTCAGCCAAGATCCTTGAAGCTGTTATGCGTGTACACCTCTGAGGAAACTGCAACAGAGGCATTCTGAGAGAATGAATCACATGGGCCATTCTCTTTCATTGATGTCTGTTCCCTTGCTCTGAAAACACAACTTCCAAAAGTAACATATATGTCTCTATTAACACAAGTATGAACTGTGAGTTCTACACAAGCCAACCAAAAGATGATTTTTTTTTATTATGTTTGAGAAGGTAAAATATATGTCACTGCTCTTGTAGTTTTTCTAAGGTTAGCCAGATTTTTCAGGAACTTTTCCTTGATCAAACCTGATTTCTATTAACCTTGAATGAATCCATAGCCTTTTCCTCCCTGTGGAAACAAAAGCAAAAACTCTTACCCAATGCAAAACCTTTTTTGAGTTCCATTTTAAATTTAAAGCATCCCTAAGGTATCTAGGTTGATTTAATTCAGCAGTTCCTTTCACAATCCCATGTCTTTCAGCATCTGTCATTTGTTCTTTAACATTCAAGAAATTCATAATCAACAGGGCACCCTACAGGATCCAGACTTCTTGTATATTTTCCATCTTTATATGGCTTGTCCTTTATATACTACTTTACTCTTTCTTTAAAGACATAAATTATTTTTAAACTATTTTTGTCTATGACTGTCTATACTCATTCTTTTCTTTCTTAAGCCTATGCATGTTGTTAAACACGCTGTAACCTGCTTAGAGATTTTCTTTCCCAGCTGAATCTGCTTTACTAAGAGCCTGAAGTTGTGTACTTGCAGTGTTTTCTGATACATAAGCCAACATTTAAACTACTACAGGATGTGGTTAGGCCCTTCACCAGCGGTTCTGGTGGCTAGCTTCATCCCCTTCTCCAGGCCATGAAACCCAAGCCTAAAGCAGTGACCCTGGTCCAGAGCGGAGTTTGACCAAGAATTGCATTCAGCAGACCCAGTTCTAGGAAGCTGGTGCCCCAAACTGTGGCAGGTATTCTTATGTAGCTTGTTGTTTCTACTTAACATGCTGACATTTTTTCTTTTCCCTTCAGTTATCCCAGACCCTGGGTGGAAATTTAGCCAAAATTCTCTTTTACCCTTGTTACAATGTTACAATGGCTGTACTTAAAACTACTAGCAGCCTAACGCTAGGGCCATCGACTGGGGTGAATTCTGTTGTAGCCGCTAAAGACAGTTCTAAATAAATCTCTACAGTTCTAATAAAACTCAAGATTCAAAGACTAGGGTGAAAACCTGTGAGCTCAGAGAGTAGCAACTGACTAGCTTTGCTAGTGTCCCTGGAAGTCACTCCCTTCCACACCATCCCTTCTAAAAGTAACCAGGCTAAGTTTCCTGTTCTGATGGAGTAATTCATATGCTTAGTAACTGTCCCATGCTGAGTACTCAAGTTAATTACCTTCCTTACCTCTCAGCATCTCTGAATCTGCTCCTCTCCTTCTCATCTCTTATTATTTTTTCTCATTCAGAAAGATAAATAGAAAATTTACCCTAGTTTTTTGGAATCTGAATGGAAAAAAATAAAGGAAAAACAAAAATTTGTTTTATGAAGCAACATTTTTTTTCTTTTCCTACAGGGTTTAAAAAATGACTTTTGGCTTATTAGATCTCCGAAACTTCACACACATTTTAAAATACTTAATGTGTGTTTACCTGCAAATTATTTAAGTACAAGAAATGAATCTGCATCGTATTGGAAAGGAAGAAGTTAAGCTTTCGTTATTTGCAGATGATATGATAGTATACATAAGCGACCCCAAAAACTCTACCAAAGAACTCGTACAGCTGATAAACACCTTTGGGAATGTGGCAGGATACAAGATCAACTTGAAAAAATCAGTTGCCTTCCTATACACTAAGGATAAGGAAGCAGAGAGGGAAATCAGAGAAACATCACCTTCCACGATAGCCACAAACAGCATAAAATATCTTGGGGTAATTCTGACCAAGGTAGTGAAAGATCTATTTAACAAGAACTTTAAGTCTTTGAAAAAAGAAATCTATGAGGACACCAGAAAATGAAAGGATCTCCCTTGCTCTTGGATTGGGAGGATCAACATAGTAAAAATGGCAATTCTACCAAAAGCAATCTATAGATTCAACGCAATCCCCATCAAAATCCCATCAAAATTCTTCACAGATCTGGAAAAGACAATAATCAACTTTATATGAAAAAACAAAAAACCCAGGATAGCCAAAACAATCTTATACAATAAAGGAACATCTGGAGGCATTACCATCCCTGACTTCAAACTATTACAGAGCTACAGTATTGAAAATAGCTTGATATTGGCATAGAAACAGAGAAGTCGACCAATGGAATCGAATAGAAGACCCTGGCTTTAACCCACAAACCAATGAACACATGATTTTTGATAAAGGAGCTAAAAGTATGCAATGGAAAAAAGAGAGCATCTTCAACAAATTGTGCTGGCAAAACTGGATATCAATCTGTAGAAGAATGAAAATAGATCCATATCTATCACCATGCTCAAAACTCAAGTCCAAACGGATTAAAGACCTCAATATCAGTCTGAACACACTGAACCTGATAGAAGAGAAAGTGGGAAGTACTCTACAACACATGGGCATAAGAGAACACTTCCTACGGTATAACCCCAGCAGCACAGACATTAAGGGCATCATTGAATAAATGGGACCTCCTGAGACTGAGAAGCTTCTGTAAAGCAAAGGACACCGTCACTAAGACAAAAAGGCAACCCACTGACTAGGAGAAGATCTTCACCAACCCAGCAACAGACAAAGGTCTGATCTCCAAAATATATAAAGAACTCAAAAAACTAGACTGTAAAGGGCTAATCAACCCAATTATAAAATGGGGCACTGAGCTGAACAGAGAATTCTCAACAGAAGAAGTTCGAATGGCCAAAAGACATTTAAGGTCATGTTCAACTTCCTTAGCGATCAGGGAAATGCAAATCAAGACAACTTTAAGATACCATCTTACACTTGTCAGAATGGCTAAAATAAAAAACACCCATGATAGCCTTTGCTGGAGAGGTTGTGGAGAAAGGGGTATGCTCATCCACTGCTGGTGGAAATGCAAACTTGTGCAACCACTTTGGAAAGCAGTATGGCAGTTTCTCAGGAAATCCGGGATCAACCTACACCTGGACCCAGCAATACCACTCTTGGGAATATACCCAAGAAATGCCCTATCATACAACAAAAGTATATGCTCAACTATGTTCATAGCAGCATTGCTTGTAATAGCCAGAACCTGGATATAACCTAGATGCCCTTCAATGGAAGAATGGATGAAGAAAGTATGGAATATATACATATTAGAGTACTACTCAGCAGTAAAAAAACAATGACTTCTTGAATTTTGCATGCAAATGGACGGAAATAGAAAACACTATCCTGAGTGAGGTGAGCCAGACCCAAAAAGAGGAACAGGGGATGTACTCACTCATATTTGGTTTCTAGCCATAAATAAAGGACATTGAGCCTATAATTCGTGATCCTAGAGAAGCTAAATAAGAAGGTGAACCCAAAGAAAAACATATAGGCATCCTCTTGAATATTAACCTTCATCAGGCAAGAAAGGAGACAGAGATAGAGACCCACATTGGAGCACCGGACTGAAATCTCAAGGTCCAAATCAGGAGCAGAAGGAGAGAGAGCACGAACAAGGAACTCAGGACCTCGAGTGGTGCACCCACACACTGAGACAATGGGGATGTTCTATCAGGAACTCACCAAGGCCAGCTGGCCTGGGTCTGAAAAAGCATGGGATAAAACCGGACTCGCTGAACATAGCGGACAATGAGGACTACTGAGAACTCAAGATCAATGGCAATGGGTTTTTGATCCTACTGCACATACTGGCTTTGTGGGAGCCTAGGCAGTTTGGATGCTCACCTTACTAGACCTGGATGGAGGTGGGTGGTCCTTGGACTTCCCACAGGGCAGGGAACCCTGATTGCTCTTAGGGCTGACGAGGGAGTGGGACTTGATGGGGGAGGGGGAGGGAAATGGGAGGCGGTGGCGGGGAGGAGGCAGAAATCTTCAATAAATAAATAAATAAAAATAAATAAATTTTAAAAAAAGAAAAAAAAAAGAAATGAATCTGCCCAAACATAATGGAGGCATTAGTTCTCGGCTGACATTCCTGGGGAATACCATTTTGCTCAGCAAGGGGTCTCAACAGTCATCCAGAAAAGAATAACAAAAAGGGTGGGGACTGTGATAGCCTACAAAGATGTGAGAAGACAGTCTTAAATAGAAGTTCTTAAAACTGCTGCTTCCGATCTTTCCCTGTATTCTGGTTTTGGAGAAGCTGAGCCAAGAAGATGAAAAGATATCTGTGAAGTTACACGTGGGTAGGATGAGCTTCGACGCCTGTTTCTTTTCTTAATTAACTTGGAGCAAAACTCTGTTTTTACTTATCAATTCACTTATTTCTCAAATGGATATGGTAATAGCTGTTATAAAGATGAAATAAATGTAAAAGGGGTTTGATTCATTCATGTATTCCACAAGTGTACCGAACCTAAATTGAAAATTGGTCTTTGTGGTCTTCAATTAAGAAAGACAATCATGCTCCAGAGCCTGAGCTCATGCTTCCCTTGCCATGAAGAACCCACTTCCCAATCCCCAACATTTTGACCAAGTCAAAATGGCTGTGGTTTTTAAATTGATAGAAAAAGCTGATAATATGCAGAATTTGACAACTGATTAGAATTTCCTACCATTCTTTTTATTGGAATACGATCTTTTGAAATATTTTTTTCCTTTTTCCTGGAAAATGAAAGAACTCTACTAAAAAACACTTTGTAGCTTAAGAAAGTAAATATATCAAATTTGAAAAAGGAAGCTCATAAGATAGCTTTATTCCCTTTTGGACAATTATAAACACAATCTTCAAATTAATTGTAGAAAGAGCAACAGGTAGAGGTGGACCAACAGAGAATTCCTTTGCATTCTCATTCATACACTGCACAGGATTGCAAATCTTGTCTATTAGCATCTTTTGGGGCATGAGTGCATTAATCCAATTCCCTGAAATTCAATTTCCTCCCCACATAAAGCAGGAAATGATATCTGCTTGCAATACAGTTGATATTATTATCTTCCATTGTAGGTACAAGGACATTGTCTGCCTCTGTTACCTGACATAAGAGAATTCAGATGTCAGCATTCCCTATACAAAATGTGGCTGATTTAGGGTAAATATCTGTCTATTTCATCTCAAAACATAATCACAAATTTTTCACTGACTTACAAAAGTGGTGTAGTGAACCCTTAACACCTATAACTTAGTAAGGATTTCTATTGATGTTATAAAACACTATGAGTAAAAGAAACTTAGCTTTATTTAATACTATAACTTTTAGTCAGTTTGTCATCTAGGGAAGTCAGGACAAGAAACCTGGAAGAAGGAACTGAAGCAGAGGCCCAGAAGGAGTGTTGCTTATTGACCCATATATTGCTCAATTGGATTTTTTATATACTCAAGGGACAAGAGTCTAAAGGTAGCACCATCCTCAGTGGGATGCCTTTGCCTCCTCCTCAATCAATAATTAAGAAAATGTACTACAGGCTTGCCCACAAGTCAGTTTGGTGGGGGGCATTTTCTCAACTGAGGTTCCTTTTTCCAAAATAACAATAGCCTGTGTTAAGTTGATATAAAAACTAATTGGCAAAAACTACTAATGATCAAACCTGAAATTGAACTTTGCATACTTGAAAAGCACAAACCATGCCCCAAAATGAGAATAGAAAACCTGTTGGTTTAAAAAAGGGAAAGTGCTACATGTTTTAAAACTACAGGTTGATTGAGAATATTGCCAAGTTCATCAGTTCTGCTTTCCTTGACAACCTTCCCAGACATTACTTTCAATCATCAGTAAGAGACACGATGATTAACAAGACAATTGGGAAGTTCAGAGAGAATGCTTCTACAAGTGCAGAGCTAAAAGTATTTAGGAAATTAATTACAAGAATATATTTTACTTATCCTTTTATGTAAAGGAAAAAGATTTCTCTTAGGATATGTATAATATTCTTTTGTAGTAGAAATATATTATATGAAAAGAAAATAATTGTTCAATCGCTGTTTAGACATAAGTAGACAAAAATATTTTGGTGGAAGTCAACAGACTTGCCTAGCAACAGCATGTCAAAACATATGAGGCAAAATTGTTAAAACTGCAAGTGAAAGAGATGAATCCACAATAATAATTGGAGACTTCAGTACTCCTCTGGGACACAGTGTTTGGTTTAGCAGGCAAAACCAGTAAGAATTTTGTTTAATTCTACACCATCTGTCAGGCTGATGCAATGACCATTTATTTATACATTATATCAACAGCACTAGAAATATACATTATTAATGAACACAAATGCAATATTCACTAAGATTTACCATATTGTTATTCATAAAATGTATCTCAACAAATTTAAGGCTAGATAACCTATAACATTTTTTCTTAGAACGCAATGTAAATAAATTGAAAATTAATGACAGAAAAAAAAATCCCAGTTACACAGAGCTTGAAGGGGAGATTTCTAAGTAGCACATATGTTGATTAGGAAATTTCAAGCTAAAGGAAGATATTTTTGAACAAATGGAAGTGGAAATATCTCTTAACATGTGATGGATGCAGCAGAAGTAGGGCTTACAGGAAATTTGTAGACTGAACTCATACATTACAGCAGATAAAGATCTAAAGTTAATAATCCAATCATTACCATTAATGAACTAGTAAAATCACAGGGATAAGAAAAATTAATAAAAAATTATAGCAGGAATAAATAAAAATTCAAGAAAGGAGGCTAATAGCGATCAGCAAAAAAAAATGTGGACTCTTCAAAAAGTCCAACAGAGTCACTAAGCACCTATTAGAAACCAAGGAGAAAAGATACAAACTGCTAAGTGATGTGGAAGTCCCCTCTGTGTGCTGTGATTATCATTAATGAATAAAGAAACACTTTGGATCAATAGCAAAGCAGAACTTAGGTAGGCAGGGAAAGCTAGGCTGAATGCTGGGAGAAAGAAGGGCAGAGTCAGAGAGAAACCATGGAGCCTCCAGAGACAGGCATACTAAATTTTGCGGTAGGCCACAACCTCATGGTGATATATAGATTAATAGAATTAAATTAATATGTAAGAGTTAGCCAATAAGAAGCTAGAGCTAATGGGCCAAGCAATGAATTAATTAATACAGTTTCTCTGTGATTAATTCGTGATTAAGTGGCCTGGAACCAACAAGCAGCTCACTCCTTGCAACAGCTAAGACTCTAAAAGTTCTATGTCCACCTACGTGGAAGACACCAACTTTCTGAAGGCCACAATTTATCAAGATTCACAAAAGAGCAATCAAGTTATGCTTTCTACTAACAGATAGTTAAGCATTCAAAAAATGCAAGAGCTAGATGCTAGCATGGTTGAATTTTACTAAATATCTAACAAAGAGATTACACTATTGTCCTCTGACCTCTTTCAGAAGATAGAAGCTCCCCAGTACTTTCTGAGATGAACATTACCTTAGTGTCAAAGCTAGACAATGCCACTGCAAAAATTGAAAACTCCAGCAGTTTTTGATGTGGTTAAAAAACATGAAGAAATCAATCTGGTACTGGTTTCAAAGCTTTTTCATTGCTGGCTAACTTGTACAGTACCTTATGGTTGCCAGAATACCACCTGAACAATATCAAGCAGAAGGTATTATGCAAATTATCAGGGAGAAAAGTTGTCAGCATCTTACTCAGCTGTAAACCCTGTGAACTACAGTAATGTCTACCCAAGCAAGATGAGCCATAGGTACAATAGTGGTATGACTGTTGTAGGATTGATCAACTGATTTCCAATATATTTAAGTCCCTTGTCACACAAGAGAACAATGGTCTGGCACTGTAAGTCTGGCAAATTATTTGTGGCTTGGGGACTCATAGACTCTAGGGAAGAATTTTCTACTATTATTTTGCTCAATGGACATTGCTTCAAACTGCATTTTAAATACAAGTCCTTTGCCTATAGATTAGTGCTACTCTCAGTATTCATCCTAGAAACATCTTTGTGTGGGGGATGGTAGTTGATACAGAAGCTCACATCTAGTCAAACTGTAGAGAACAGGTATCTGTGGAATAAATACTCAGCCATAAACAGCACATACATGTTACACACCATGGCCAAATTAGGGCCTCTATTTTTTATTTATTTATTTATTTATTTATTTATTTATTTATTTATTTATTAAAGATTTCTGTCTCTTCCCCGCCACCGCCTCTCATATCCATCCCCCAATCAACTCCCCCTCTCTCATCAGCCCTAAGAGCAGTCAGGGTTCCCTGCCCTGTGGGGAGTCCAAGGACCTCCCACCTCCTTTCAGGTCTATTAAGGTGAACATCCAAACAGCCTAGGCTCCCAAAAAGCCAGTATGTGCAGTAGGATCAAAACCCAGTGCCATTGTTCTTGACTTCTCAGCAGTCCTCATTGTCCACTATGTTCAGTGAGTCCGGTTTTATCCCATGCTTTTTCAGACCCAGTCCAGCTGGCCTTGGTGAGTTCCCGAAAGGACATCCCCATTGTCTCAGTATGTGGGTGCACCCCTCATGGTAGGGCCTCTATTTTTGTGATGAAACACCATGACCAAAAGCAAGTTGAGGAGAAACTTTGGCTTATGCTTATCAAATAAATGAAAACTATAGGCCTGATCATGAGCACAGATTTAAAAACCCTCAAGAAAGCTAACAAAATACTGGTATAAAAAAGAATAATTTACTACAACCAAGTGGAGTCTATCATAATGGAAGACTATGTCATCATTTAAAATAATGCATAATATTTTATTCAAAAAGAAAAGAAGAAAAAAGACATGATTATATAGATTCAGGAAAAATGTGATAAAATCCACCTCATTTTCGTGATTTAAAAAATACCCTTTAATAATATGAGAACAGGAACAAATTTTTGTGAGATGAAAATGATAAAATGTATAAATGATTTTCTGATTTATATTCAGGTTGATTTGTTGGCCATACAATTGACTGTCAGATGAACAACAATGAACAGCTAGTGACCTTTTGGGAGTATTTGTTAGTTTCTTTAATTGGTTTTATTTAGCTATACATTTTCTCTGCTTTTCTCCCTGCCTCTCCCCTTTAACCCTCTCCCATGGTCCCCATGTTCCCAATTTACTCAGGAGATTTTTTTCTTTTTCTACTTCCCATGTTGATTAGATCCATGTATGTCTCTCTTAGGGTCCTCATTGTTGACAAGGTTCTCTGGGATTGTGATTTGTAGGCTGGTTTTATTTGTTTTATGTTTAAAAACCACTTATGAGTGAGTACATATGATAACTGTCTTTCTAGTTCTGGGTTACCTCACTAAAAATGATATTTTCTAGTTCCATCCATTTTCCGGCATATTTTAAGATGTCGTTATTTCTTATTATTTATTTATTTATTTATTTATTTATTTATTTATTTATTTTGCTGTGCAGTACTCCATTGTGTAAATGTACCACATTTTTCTCATTCATTCTTTTGTCAAGGGGTATTTAGGTTGTTTCCAGATTCTGGCTATGACAAACAATGCTGCTATGAACATAGTTGAGCACATGTTCTTGTGGCATGATAGAGCATCTTTTGGATATATACCCAAAAGTAGTAATGCTGGGTCTTGAGGTAGATTGTTTCCTAATTTTCTGAGAAATTTCCATACTGATATCCAAAGGGGCTGTACCAGCTTGTACTCCCACCAGAAATGCAGGAGTATTCCCTTTACCCCACAACCTCTCCAGCATAAGTTGTCATCAAAGTTTTTTGATCCTGGTCATTATTACAGGTATAAGATGGAATCTCAGAGTTGTTTTTATTTGCATTTCTCTGACGACTAATGATATTGAGCATTTCCTTAAGTGTCTTTCAGCCATTTTAGATTCTTCTGTTGAGAGTTCTCTGTTTAGGTCTGTACTTCATTTTTTTATTGGATTATTTGTTCTTTTGGTGACAAAGACTTGTAGACTTGTATGACAAGAATTTTAAATCTTTGAAGAAAGAAATTGAAGAAGACACCAGAAAGTGGAAAGATCTCTCATGCTCTTGGGTAGGTAGAATTAACATAGTAAAAATGGCAATCTTACCAAAAGCAGTCTACAGATTCAATGCAATGCCCAGCAAAATCCCAGCAAAATTTTTCACAGATCTCGAAAGAACAGTATTCAACTTCATATGGAAAGGCAAAAAACCCAGGATAGCCAAAAAAATCCTGTACAATAAAAGAACTTCTGGAGGCATCATAATCCCCGACTTCAAACTCTACTACAGAGCTACAGTACTGAAAGCAGTCTGTTATTGACACAAAAACAGACAGGAGGACCAATGGAACCAAATCAAAGACCCAGATATTAACCCATACACCATCAAACAAACACCTGATTTTTGACAAGGAAGAAAAAAATATCAAATGGTAAAAGAAAGCATGTTTAACAAATGGTACTGGCGTAACTAGATATCAACATGAAGAAGAATGAAAATAGATCGATATCTATCACCATACTCAAAATTCAAGTTCAAATGGATTAAAGACCTCCACATAAAGCCAGCCACACTGAACCTCATAGAAGAGAAAATGGGAAGTACACTTGAATGCATTGGCACAGAAGACCACTTCCTAAATATAACCCAAGCAGCACAGACACTGAGAGAAACAATTAATGAATGGGACCTCCTGAAACAAAAAAGCTTCTGTAAAGCAAAGGACACAGTCTACAAGACAAAACAACAGCCTACAGAATGGAAAAAGATCTTCACCAACCCCACATCAGACAGAGATCTGATCTCCAAAATATACAAAGAACTCAAGAAATTGGTATCTCTTATTTTTTTTGAGTAGTTTTAGGCTCAAAGCACAAATTTATAGGAATATAGAGAACTCACCTTTCTTCCACTTACACCTACACAGTTCTCATTTTGTTGATATTACTCACTAGCATATTTTCTTCAGTTGAAACCACATACACAAATTTTCACCCAAGCTACTAAACCTGTTTGTGGCACATTAACATTCCTTCTAGTGTTGTTTCTTCTATGGGAGTGGACAGAGGGATAATGACAAGCAGCTCCACACAGAGAGCACCACACAGAGCATCAGTTTCACTGTCCTTAGATTTTCTAGTGTTTTGCTGATTCATCCTCTTCCCATCCTACACAGGAAACCACTCATAGTGTTACTGTGTTGGTTTCCCTTTATCGGAGCTGCATGTATTCAAAGCATTCAATGCGTGGACTTTTCAAATCACTTTTGTGGCTTAAGTACACTTAGGTTTCTCTGTGTCTTTCCATTCATACCCATTGAGCTCTAAATAGAACCCATTGTCTGGATATCTGTTTGTTTATCCATTCATCTACTGAAGGACATTTTAATTGCTTTCATGTTTTGACAGTTGTAACTGAAAATGCTATAAATATCTATGGTCAGGACTTTGTGTAGAAACATTTTTTCATTCTTTTATGCTAGATACTAGGAACCACTTCAGCCTCACAGTGTAAGAATGTGTTCAGTTGGATAGGAAACCACCAGGTTGTCCCACAAAGTGCCTTTGCTGTTCTATATCCGCACCAACAAAGGTTGAGACTTCATGTCACTCCACATCCTCCCTAAACATTTGATGCTGCCAGGACTCTGCATTCTAGCCACTTTAATATGTATGAAGTGGTCACTGTGTTTTAATTCATGTTTCTTGTGATGTGATGTGATTCTTTTCATATGCTCACTTGGCATCTGTATAAATAGATGGTCTTAATTGACCATCTATTTGCCAAGTTCTTTGGTCTAGTTTAAACCAAAGTGTTCTGTTTTGTTACTGTTGTTTTAAGGGGTTCCTTGTATATTCTGAATACCATTCCTCCCTAATATACATCTTTTGCAATATTTTCTCTGAGTATGTTGCTTTCCTTTGTATGTTATGTATCATTCACTTTGAAAAACAATTTATTTCATACATCTTTAACAATGTACATAAAAGTCAATCATAACTGCCATCTAAAATTTCTTACTTGGTCTTTTCAGGGTTTTATAGTTTTACATTTTAAATTCACTACATTCTACTTATCCTAACCTTTTGTAAGGAATCTTACAAAATCTATATTTAGAGTGTGACTTTTTATATTTTTATATTTCCACATACTAGACCTTGTCCTAGAAATAATAAAAGAATAATTATTTGCAATTTAAATATAACACACAGAGTGATATTTACTTCATAAAATTTAACCATGTTCAAAAAGGACCTAGCCTATGAGCTTAATCCCAGTGACAGTCTCAAGCACACACTAACGGAGAAGACATAAAGCATACACAATGAAGACAGAGAGAAACTAGCTGAAAAAATGTCAGGACACAGTTTATCATGCAAAAGTTAAATAATTGTGCCACAGAATTAAATTACTCTCTGCCAGACTTAGTCTAAATTAATTTAGCAACTCTTTTTGCATATATGCCAACTTATAAGGGACAGCAAATGGAGGAGACTTTGGCTTTTTCATTGTCTCCAACCTATGTAAGTAAGCACAGACTATACATACAGTTCACAGCACTGGTAAGTCAGGGAAGACCATGGTCTACTACTTCCAGCTCTTGTCAGTAGAAATGTTAAGCAGTTGGTAGTAGAAAACTATCAAAGGATTGAATTGTTTTTCCAAAACCATTGCAGTTTGCAAATGCTTTCACTCTATCCCCACACTGGTACCTGCACCCCTCTCTGAGAATGGCCACCTCTCTGACATTGCTGCATCATTCTCTGGTGACTTGTTCTCCACCCAGCTGAGAAGGGCTCTACCCCTCTGTCCTTCTCCGTTGACTACCATGCCTCCTTGTTTCACTTGGGAAACTTCCAGAATTGAAAATGTGGCCAAGGAACCAAATAGATTTTTCTATCCCTAAGCCTTCCAAAATGATGAATTACAATGGTTAAGGTCTTTGAAGTTCACTTCATTACTGAGTTGGAGCCCAAAAAGAACAGGATATCTAAGGACACACATGCCCAATTTTATTCCCTTGTAACTACTTTCCTTCAGTCATTTGTGAACAAAACGAAATATCTAACATTTTATCTGGTATTTATTCTTTAAATGCATACTCAGGGGCTTCATTCCATAACACTAAACCCGTCAGAACCTGGGTATTAGCTCATTGTTGTCTGCTCTAGCTCTCCTGTATCCATAACAGCCTTAGGGCATAGCACAGTCCTGAAACCCACCAGGCAGCAGTTAATCAAAGAGTGTTCTTACTGTTCCCTAGTTGTTCTAAGCATGGGCCCCAGTATGCATAGGATATCCCAAAGACTTGAGTCTTCCTCATTCATCCTTCAATCACTTCATTTGTTTAATGCATGTAGCTACAACTTCTTAGAAGTGTGTACCCACACAGCCCTCTCTGGAGTGAGCAGATTTATCATGAATCAATCTTTCGAGCTAAGCATTATTTCTTCTCTGAATGCTTCTCAATACAAGGTTTCAGAGAACTGCCTATTATCAGTTAACTAATGTGGAAGTTTTTTGCTCTGGCTATATGAGAAGAACATGCCTTTTCATCACTGTCCACAGAAATAGAACCAGAAATCTTTTCAACAAAAGCCTTACATGCTAAAGCAAAAGCCTTCAAATAACTCCTTAGCCCCCATTCACTTTGGAAACTTGAGCACGTGAAAACCCACACTTATACATACATATACACCCTATGTGAGTTGTGTGGCCAATGTTCTGTTCACTCTTTTTCTCAACACCTGCTGTATTCAGGTATTGATTCCACACAACGGCAACTGCTTCATTTGATGCTTTGGCCCAGCTTTGCTCAGGCAGCTCAACAGGGGTGATTATGTTCTCATTTCTGTTTTCAGATGCTAAAGGAGAAAGGTCAGCTACTCTGGGATCCCTGGTACAGATACTTATGAAATTTTTTGATATGCCATAATTTTTTGTTATGCCATAACTTCCTCAAAAGTGAAGAAAGTAAGTAAAAAAGTATATTCCTGAGAATGGGATTAACACTAGTGCAGGGAAGCAGAAGTTCTCTTTGTTGACTGACCCAGAACATTAAATTGATTGTGTAATTTTAATATCACCATCTTATTCGATAGCTGCCTAATAATTCTGTATCCTTCTACCTTACAGTCAATTGTAAAGTCTAGAAATGGAAGAACATATTTATTTTATTCAAATTTGCAATTTTCTGCTATCTGAACTATTAGTAATCTGTAATCTCTTTCTCCTCAGGGAGCCTATTACCCCTGAGAAAGGATGATTGCCTTATTTAAATCGTGCAGTCTTTGGATGTTTTCTCTCTTTCATTCCTTGCTGCAGGTGAAGATGGGATTTACTCACATTTGTTGATATGCTTTCTTGATAACAATTGTTCCCTCCTCAAATTCTCCATCTTGTGCCTCAGAGAATGTCAGAAGAAAAGGAAAGAGGAAATCATGGAAGATCCAGCAGCAGCTTCCAATCAGAAGGCTTAGAGAAAGGGCACAGCTTCACCTGGAATGTGCATTCAAAATGGGTTCCTGGACGCTCTCCACATGTACTGGCTTGGAGAACTTCGTTTCAGACTGCTACTCTTTGTTGTTCTTTCCTCCTTTCTCATGAGACAGGGTTGTATACAGCATAAGTTGGTCTTGAACTTATTATTCCAAATGAGGATAACCATGAACTCCTAATCTTGCTGCCTCTATCACTGAAGTGCAGAGGTAACGTGTGTATCACTATGTCTGGTTTATTCAAGTGATCCTTAAGCATTTGATTTGAGAATTACCCTACCCAGCTTATCTGACATCTCAAGAAGTGCACAGAACATAGAAAATAAGAATATTATTATGGGACAGCAAGATGGTCCAGTGGGTAAAGGCACTTGCCTCTAAGACTAACAATCTAAGTTTAATTCTCTGTGGAAGGAGAATCAGCTCTTGAAAACTGTCCTATGACCTCCACATGCCTAACGTGTGTGTGTGTGTGTGTGTGTGTGTGTAAAGAAACATAGGACACATCAGAAACTACATTTTTTCCTTTTTTAATTTATTAGATTTTTTTAAAAAAAATACCACTCCAAATTTGCATTCCTTCCCCTTCTCCTACTCCCTCCACATACCCTCCCATCTCTTCCCCCTCTAATTCTAAGAGAGGACAGGGCATCCTGCCCTGTGACAAGTACAAGGCCCTCCTTACTACATCTAGATTGAGCAAGGTATACATCCAAAGAGAATAGGATCCCAAAAAGCCAGGACATGCAGTCGAGACAAATCCCAGTCCACTGTCAGTCTGCCCCACATTCAGAGGGACTAGTTTGATCCCATGCTTGTTCACCCCCAGTCCAGTTGGAGTTGGTGAGCTCCCATTAGCTCAGACAAACTGTCTCAGTGGGTGAAACCCTCATGGTCTTGACCTCCTTGCTCATACTCTCACTCCTTCCATTCTTCAACTGGACCTTGGGAGCTCAGTCCAGTGCTCCGATGTGGCAGAAGGTACTTTTGATCTTCAATCTCTTCCTGAGTCTTGTTATCTTTGATACTGAGTCTTTCATTTATCACATCATATTACATTAACTTGTCTAATTTTTTGGCTAACAACTGTGGTCTTCCCCCCATTCTCATATACTACAAAGATATCCTTTTCTCTCCCCCAAATTTTTTGGTTCTAGATACCTTTTACCACTGTACTTTATTTTTGCTTTGGCTATCAAGTTATACATCTTCAATACCTTTAGGACATATTTGATTTTTTTTCCTCTGGCTTCTCATGTGTCTGGCCATTCAAATCATTTTCTGTCAAAATCTCAGTATGGATCATTTGGAGGACACACACACACTAAGTTTAATAAATGTATAAAGAATATTACTCAGTGAAAAGATTTTCATATAAATCATATCTTTGATATTCCTTCTTTAAGCAGATAACCTATGATCATGATCAAATAGTAATTCATGTGAAGAACCCACTTGGTATAATAGCATCTCTCAAGTTCTCAGAAAATTAAGCCCCCCAAATTTGAGGAATAGTTAAGCCTTTCAAGAATGGCATTTGCTTAGCTGATTGATCACCACTTTGGCTGAGCTTATGAAGGGATTGTCATTCATTTTTATTTGTTCTTATTTCATGAAAACTGTTATGTGAAAGTCTCTACTTATATTTTCCCTCATGGGTATTATCCGTATTCCATTTTGACCAATAATGATGGCTGGGACCTTACCCCAGGAAGTACACAATGCTCCAAAGAACATTTCAACCAAAGAATGCATCCAGAATTCCCAATAACAATTGAATAGAGCCAAAGAGGCCAGATGCCAGGCAGGAGGATATTTTAGGCTTGGCTGATGGTCCACATTAGTTTCTTCCTCTGTCTACCAGAGCTATTCATTAGGAGAGGATGTTATGTCCTTCCCAGACTTCCCACACCCCCTCCTCTGTATTTTGAACATTCACATTCCAATGTGAGTTGAATGACATTAGTTTTCTGCTGTACAGAGAACTGCATATATGTAATCCTGTAACAATGTGACAGAAGGTAGGGAAGGGTGTTTCCTTTCCCCAGGCACAGGTTCTGGTTAGCACTGGAGATAAATCACGTGGAAGGATTATACATCAAACAGTAAGTTTCCCTAAAATCTACCAGTCTCGGCAGTTAAAACCAGGGTACTTATTCACTGTTGTCATCTCAGATGAGGACAGAGTTTCTGCTGCTCCCTGTATTGAGGGGTTTCTAGAGAGTACACCATTTGTCCCATACATCCTATGATTTCTGTGTCCTGAGAGGTTAGTCTAATAATGAGCTTCCAATTGTGCCCTCTCTATCCCCATAACCACAGTTTCCATTTAGGTTCTCTTTAAATCTTATTTTGTCTTTAAATGTCTTACTTTCTAGATGAAATTCATTCCACATGGTTTCTCTGCCCACCATTTGCAGACTGTTGGATTCTAACACTGTTCTTATCATGTTCAGCCTAAACACCTTGAATGCCTTTTCCACTGCTCAAAGGGGAAAAAAAAAAGTCTAAACTCTTTGCACTTTTATAAACTTCCAACATACCTGTTTAAAGTTATCTCTAAGATCCTTCTGCACACCACCTGTTTCTGAATATGTTTCCGAATATCCTGTGCCTCAACCTCCCACAAAAGTGTTCCAATTTATGCTTTCACAGTCCTCTCTTGGATTTACTCTCAAAGCTCATCTTAAAATAATTATGTTGTTTTCCTGATTAGCTTATCAGGAATTATCCAATTCCTTTCTGAACTACTGGAGCATCTCTATTCCTATGTATTACTCTGTAACACCCGAATCTGTGTTACACCCTTGGTACAGTTCGCGCACCACTGTACCTTACGCGAGTCCGGTAAGGTCCTGGAGATTGAAAGAACACACAAAGAAACCAGGGTCATTCGAAAGGAGATCAGCCTAATGCCGCCATTTATTTAGACTTGGGGAAGTCCTTAAGTTTCTAGCTGATGCACAAGGACTCCTGCCCAGGCAGGTGGGAAATTACCATATTAACAATGGAGTCAAGTCCTGCAGCTAATCACCAGGCGAGGCAGGGAGAGCACAGAAACAAACAGGATGCTTAGTTAGCTGACCAGAAACTGTCCCCGCAAATGCACCCCAGGAACAAGGGCAGACCCAGGCCCTACATTACTCTATCTCTTTTTGTTATAGTTGGATTATAATCTGAGATGTTTCCCACAAGGTAAAATGCTCAATCACTTGTTCTGCAGCTGGCAGTACTCTTTTGGGGAAACTACAGAATTTTTCATGGGTGCAACTTACCTAGTGGACAAAAACTAGAACAGGTGGTATCTTAAAAGGCTATTGTCCATATCTTGACTAAGTCTACATAGTGGCAATCTGTGTGCTGTGGAAATGTGGCCATTCAATACATGCACCTTTGCCCCCCCCCCAAGACTAAATAGTTCTGTCCATTGTCCCTCTTCTGATGCAATGGAATATACCCTTTGAATTGTAAGCCCAAATAAACCTATCCTCCCCATTCTGCTCCCACCAGGTATGAGTAATGACAACAGTAGCTAAGACAGTTATCCATCTGTCTGCTAGATACCTCCTTAGCTGAGGGATCGGTTTGTTAATCTGTATGCAAGTAACAGAGTCCAACACAGAGAGAGCTGCTTAATATATTTTGATTTGTAATAAATGAGTGTTTCAGACTCAAAGCAGGTCCTCTCTCTCTACTGACTGCATAATTGAGTTGTAATTTCCATTTTTTGCAGAAAGTCCTTGGACTAGAAAGGGAAAATCGAGCCCTGGGTGGAAGGCAGTGGAAAGTTTTGGAAGACACTTGCCCTTCAGGCCTAACTTCATTATTCCCCATAAAACCCACACAAACCTTTTTCTGTTGTCTCTCCACCTCCTTCCAGGTTCAGAATTGCTTTCATATTCTTATCTCAGTTGCACATGGCTTCTTGGAAGTAATTTTATTAAAATGTATTTGAAGCAGTTGCCGGTCCATTAACACCTTCTTGCATCCAGCTGTGTCAGATAAGCCCTGGGAAACTTTTATTTTTCTCAGTTGAGAAAAGTTGTAGCTCCAGCAACAACCAAGAGACTTCTGGGTCTACCAGGGTGTGTAACACCGCAACCAAAGTAATGCTATTGCTATGTCTTGGTGGGTGAGTGCTACCAGGTTATAGAAAGGCCCTCAGCACAAGAAAGGAAAATTTCACTGCAGCCTTGAGATTCCTGTGGCAATCCATAAAGAGTTCTAGGTCCTGGGGACCCATGAGAGGATTCACTTCAAAGCTGAAGACAAAGCAAGAAGTTGAAGGATAGAAGAGTAAGAGCATTGTGCCGAAAAATGTTGTAGTCTGTAAGTTCTGTGCAGGAGGCAGGGAAGTGTTCAGTCTGCCTTTCTCTGGCTTCTTTCTGCTGGAGAACCAGAGAGTCTGGGAACTAGGGATTGGGTAAACTTATGAGAAATATTTTGTCCATTAAGAAGTAAAGGGTTTCCCCACAGCAAATCAGGAGAGAAGAGAGGAGAGGAATAAAGGAAAGAGAATTGGTAAGTTGTGGGAGAACAGGATTTCTATCCTGTACAGATACTGTTCACAGAAATAATTTCTTACTTTGTGATAAGATTAGAGGTAATATGTATAAATACTACAGCCAAGAAAACAAACAAGTCAGAAGTCTAGATCAATCCCATCTCAAAAGTCAAACACCTTGAACCTAAGCCTAATGAAATCCTTCTTCAATGTGAGATAGAAAAAAAAGGTTGATAAATTGTTGCTCTCAGAGGTCAAGGAACAGTGAACGTGTGCACTTCAGATAAGGCAGAAAAACTTCAGCACTCCACAAGTTCACTTTGGAGTCTTCTTCGTTGTGTTGAGTTACTACGCAGATGATTGTTCTATAGCAGTTTCTAAAAATGGACTTTTATGTTTCAGCCACCCAGACAGATGGCAATGAAGAGTTATCTAGGCAGCACAGCCCTTTGGATTTCCCTGTGGACTGCTGTTTCTGAACGCAGACTCTGTGTGAGCCTTGTTTCTCCAGACCTCTGGACAAGGGCTATTGGTTAAGGGTGTGTCAATGCTCTTCCCAACTTGACTGTTGATATCACCACGCCACATGATCTCCTTTTCCTGTGATCCTTAGATACTGAAGCCTCCAGGAGGGCTATATTTAGCATTCTTCCAGGTTGGATCCATATGGAAAGAAAGATTTTGTGTTCTGTCCAAGACTACATAGGGTAAACTTGGCAGCTATTTAATTCCTTAGACCCTCATTAGTGCTTGGGCCTTGTGTATAAGAATTCTGTGCAGGCATGTACTGATTCCACGTAACTAGGGAGGTTGTACTTTTGGTGTCTATCTCTCTTTCTGCCTATGCTATGGGCAGCAGGTACTTGTCCACCATATCTGCGTGTCTGTATGGTTCTGAAGAGACTTATGATTTGAGATTTTGGTTTAAAGCTGTATTTTGGAAAGTTACTATACATTCTCATTATGTTCATGTATGTATATGTATATATATATGTATATACATATTTGTTTATGTGAGTACATCCTCCTACCCTGCATAATATACACTCATAGAATATGAGCCTATCAGTGCTTGCTACAGAAACTCTTTCCTTCTCTTACAGCTTTTGGTTCTGGACACGTTTACTACTTTATTTTATTTTCCTGCTTTATGTACCAGGCTATGCATCTTCAAGATCTTTAGGACACATTTGATCATTCTCCTCTGGCTCTTCACATGTTCGACCATCCAGACCAACCTCTGTCCAAACCTGAGCATTAACCACCTGGCTAGCACCCCTGATAGGGCTCAAAGCCAGGCAGTTAGGGCCCTGGAAAGCAGTATCAGGTGACTGGGTGGATTGAGTTGTACTTGGAAGGGCGCTTTGACACTAGGAACACAAAGGATACCATCCAAATCCATTTACAAATTAAACCTCAACACATGATTGAAATTAAAAATAAATATAAACAAAACAAATAACTAAATAAAGGGAAGAGCCACTTCGTTATTAACTACAGGTTGCAGTCTTTTCGGTAAGTCTTGTGATCAAGTTCAGAATGTTGCACTGTTTCTTTTTAAGGTAACACTTAGAGCCTGTTGAAATTTTTTTCAAATTTTAAATACCACTTCAAGAGCATCTCAGGAACTACCAAATAAGTTAGACACACAGCTGCTGGCATCCACTAAGAGAAGCAATCTGAGAGAAAGAATCTGAGTGTACAAAGATGATAAAGAGGGAAGCTGAGTGGCAGTTGGTGCAATCATCAGGGGAATATTGAGAGTACAAAAACGTTTTTGAAATGGCAGAATTCCTTGGCCTCAGAAGACCCAGTAATCATGGAAGGCACTGATAGAAGTCTGGAGAGCTTCACTAGGGAGTCAGGCTGCTTGCACAGGATCCTGGCTCTACCGCTGACCAACTACAATGCCCAGGGCCAATTATTTAGCCTTTCACAATTGGGTTCAGCACAAGAAAACTGAGGTAATAACAAGGTCTGCTTTATCAAGTGAGAGAGCATCAGATAACCTGATGCACATATGATATTTGGAACAAAGGAAACATTAGCCTGGCCAGGCTAACGAGACAAGGAGTAAGGTCTAGGGAGGCAGCAGAGGATAACATTTTCTGGTTGCATGGCCAAACAGAATGTGCCCCTCAGGCTTCCTCTCTTATGACTCCCCAGTCCCAGTACTACTATCAGTAGCTGCAGTAGCAGCCCCACTCCAGAGAAGGCAAGTCAGCAGAGATGAACTGAGGTAGCTTGAACCTCTCTGAAATCATCAGAAATATGTCTTCTCTCCTAATACCACTCTGCTTTGCCTGTATGTGGAGGAGACGCCTCTATATGCAGAATTAGGGAAGGACCGGTCTTCTAGACCCTTCACAGACAGAAACTACAGCAAAGTCAAACTAGGGATAAATGATTGCCAGAAATCTCATTGTATATGGCAGCTTTCTGTAGGAAAGCTGAGGAACTGGCTACAGAGGTTGAGAACTTTAGGGTTCAGAAAACAGTGAGATTAATGAAGAGCCACAGAGAACTTCAACTTGGTGTTGTATTCATCAAGTGAGGACATGGGAGACATAGGCCACGCTGTACTTCAGGAAGAGCCTGGGCTTCCCTGAGGAACAAACACATGCTGGGATTTATGCCTTGTTTACCTGTGATGTGAGAAAATTTTCTTGTTTCTAAAAGACATCAGTTTCTTCCCTAAGTAGGCATAGCAGTAGCATCTAGCTCATCGTGCTGGTATGAGGATGAAATGACATCACATTTAGCTCTGTCCTTTGCCCCACCCCCAGAATTTGCTCCTGCTTCTGTCACTCCCAGTTTATCCTTGGTGCCCTTCACAGCCAGTCCCAGTTTTGGAGAAAATGACTCCTAAGGTTGCACGGTGTTGTGATGATGGTACCGAGGTAAAGATTTGCCTTCTTAGAAGCCCATCAGTTAAGGACTGGTGAGTGGTTTACACGAACACTGACTGTCTCCATCGCTACCCACATTCAGCCAGAGCTGTAGCAGAAGTGTCCCTTGAGCGCCCCCAAAGCAGTGTTTGTGGCAGACATTTGCATGGTGAAGTGGGCCCATTTCTTATGTCCTGTATTAAATACCCAGAGGCAATAATCCTCATTATGGGCCAATGACTTAGAAAATGTTATTATTAAATCAAAGCCATTTGCAATAAAGGAAAAAATTCATCTGCAACTATAAACTCTGCTGCTGATAGTTGAGTATTAGGAAAACAAATGGTCCCCAAGTCCCTCCAGACCTTGCTCTTCAAAGCTTAATCACATGGCAGCCCCTCCAGGAGCTGGAAAGCCAGCCCAGAAGGATGATTCCGGGGCTGTGGGTGGTTTCTCATAAGACATTGGACCTGGCTCAGAGAACCGTGGTGATTACCCAGCTTATTTTCTAAAATGCCATTAGTTAAATTTAACTTGTCTATGGCTCTGTTTCCTATTACAAAAAGATGGAGTCAGTCATACTTGGGTAGGAATTCTACTTCCTAGGGAAACTTCGCACAAATCAATACAAGCCTCCACGTCTACCCCTCTAACTTAGAATAAGGAAACTGACATTTTTGTTTGAACACATTTTAGCAGAATTAAAGTCATGTCTTAATTTATAGATTAACTCAGAAGGAACGAGTAGCTAGCCTTGGCTGTGTCTCACAGGGGCTGTGCTATGGAGGGACTGAGGAGGCTTTCTGGGGACAAGTTGATTTCCTTGTGTTGTGCAGAAGTCCAGACAAACACTGCAGCCAAGACCAAACTAAACTATCTTCAGTCTTTACACAGGACTGTAAGGCATAAAGCCTGGGGCATTCTCACATCAACTAATGGTTGCTGTCTGCTGGACAATACTGATGCTAGAAATACTGTGGCGAATAAGACCCATTTTCTTTCACTAAGTTAAGAGGTGATTGTGTAAAATTCCCTATATCCTTCAAACTGATGACAGTTCTGAGAGATGGCATCTGTGAACTCAGCAGCCTCTGTTTAACTGGAGCAAGAATGTTGAGGGTTGATCAAGGAACAGATCCAAAATTGGGTCTGGAGCCAAGGTCTGGAGAACACAAAGAATGGAGAAACAATACATCTGGAAGTCTTCTTCTGGGGGGACTAGAGGAAGGCCTGTCACCTCCTATCTCTGCTATTTCTTACTCTGAACTATACAGTAGAGAAATGAAGAGGCTAACAGCTGTGAAAGCCTTTCCACCAGAAGTCCTTTAAGTGATAACCTACTGTTAGCAACTGCATGGTAGGCATAATGCTGGCTGCAGGAACCAGCAGCACTTTCTCAACTGAGAGAAAGGGCTCTGCTCCTGTGTCTGTTCTTGACTACTTCTCCATTCCTTCCCAAAATCCACCACTCACACATGGCATCAACTGCTTGCTAAGTCAGCACTTTACCTCTCAAGGAACCACTCAGTATTAATCATTCAGAATCTTGACTTCCAGAATCACTCTGTGATTGATCATGTCCGGACACACTTTTGCCAGATTGTTGGTAGTGGGAGGTGTGAAGAGAGTGCAGAAGCTTCTGGTGGGACACCAAGAGGAAGATTCTTTGGTATGCTGATAGGTGAATAGAATGGTGTGTGGTAGGATCATATCATAAGATGCATAGTCAAGAAGTTGAGAATCAGTTCTAGAGGTCAGTCCTTGTGTACTTATGAATTCTTTTATTCTACCCAGGGCATCACCAAGCCCATAGAAGTTCCTTACTGAGTGCTGGGTAGATTTTTGAGGAGAGCTTGTCTTTTCCAGCTCAGTTTTCTTTAGACGTAATCAAAACAAACAAACAACAAAACAAAACCTTTCAGTGCTTGAAACTTCATTACCCTTGGCTGAGAGAGAAAGCTTGGGAGTTTTAACCTCTACTCTTGATGATTTTGAGGGTCCCTAGCCCAGACTGTTCTTCACAGCCTGCTGTTGAAATGGGTTACAACATCTTTAGAGACCCTAAGTTTTGGTGAGATCACCAATGGCCTGTGGTCTGGCTTTACTCTTGTCACTCTGTCACTCAAAATCTGACCCTTGGGAAGCTGACTCACACTAACACTTTCACATGGGGTCAGATGGCCAGACCACAGTGCTTTTGTCCTCCATTTATAATGAGGAAAAAAAATATTAAGCTATGAAAGCTGTCTCTTGGTGTACCAGAGGAATGAACAGGGAAAACATAGCCTGGCTATGGTAAGATCTTTCCAAGTTGTACACACTGAAAAGAGTATGCGATTCTCTAATCATAAGTCAATTTATTTCAAATTAAAGCAAATGCCTTTACCCACACAGGTGATGCTGACAGTTTTTTATTTTAAACAGCAAATTCTTTCCAAAAGACTTTTGTTATTATTCTTGTGGCACTGTTGTCTAGACTGACTCTCGGGGAATAATATATTGAATGATTTTCCTTTCAGTTCTTGAGTCGCATAGTTGGCCAGTATTAGCACTGGGCTTTTAAAAATGAAAAATACATACATGCTCAAAGAACAAAGAGAAATCAATAGCGCGGTGCCCACAGCTCTTCCACATCAACTGTGCCTCCAAGTAGAACTGTTAAGACAGCTGATATTGGTTCTAGTCTTATTATGCTCTACCCTCATCTCAACTGATTATCCTGGGACAGCTGGAGGGCCAAATAGGGTTTTAGTGTCTCATTCTGTTGAGCAGGATACAGACCAGAGTAGTAAAACCATTTAATCAGAGCTCAGCCTTACTTACAGAAGGAGCAGAGCCTTTCTTCCCCGGAGTATCCTAATAACATCACATTACACACTAAGTTTTATTTCTTATTTACTTGGAAATAAACAACAATTCTTTTCTCATTGTCAGCCAAAATTAATTGAAAAAAATACATCAGGAAGAGGCAGAAGTATTGATAAACTGATTGGAGAATGTGGCCTTACATGTACAATATCAAAATTTGACAACACCCTGCAGCCTTATTCTGTGGCCTCCTAACCAGTCTGAAGGACAGCTTACCCTTACCCAAGGAAAATTTGTTTCCATAATGTACCAGAACACTTGTCTCAGGTTGGTCCAGGGTGGTTCATTTCCTTCACTTCTTCATAATGACAATTTTTGAGAGAAGTGAGTTTTTCTTTTTTTCTTTTTTCCTACTAGATTTCCCCTTTTCTTTCTTTTCATATTTTCTTTGTGTTTTTGATTTAATTTCACTCTAAATGTTGGGATACTATCTCTCTCTCTCTCTCTCTCTCTCTCTCTCTCTCTCTCTCTCTCTCTCTCTCTGTGTGTGTGTGTATCTTTGAATGAGTTGACTTTCCCTGACCATCAAGTGTCAAGGAGAATCAACTTACCTTTGAGATTAGCATATATTTGCAAAAAAGTCCCATAGTCTCCCAACTTTCATAAAAACTGAGATTCTATGCAAATAGAAATTTTAAATACACTTCAGTAGCCCAGCTTTCTTTGCCTTTTTTTAACAACTAAGTTCAGGAGGGGAGCTCCTTCTCACAGCTCACATCCCAAGTTCACGCCCTCCAGGAGCATAGAATGGTTTCATTCTCTCCCAGCTTCAGTTAGACATCAGGAAAAAGGATATTCACCTTCAGTGAGTTTCTGAGGCCTTCTTTGGTGGGTTCCCCTCAGTTTGCACCTCCCTACCCTTTGACTTCTGTTAGATTGGGACTGATAGAGGCAATGTGGAAATAAAGAAAGTAATTAGACCTATCTCTTCCTCAACAGGAATTGTTCCTTTCAGCAGACCAACTGAGGAGCACAGTCTCTCCATGGATGCGAGACTGTGCACTTGCGATGTGGGCTGCTTGGGGTGGGGTGGTTATAAGATAGAAGGGGGGACTTGGAGATAGAACAGTCCATGTGTAGTCAGTTTACTTTCAGTCTGGAAGCGGTAGATATCAGGGGCATTTTGTATGTGGATCTCCTTATGGGATGCTTCTACAGGTGTTATCAGTCACATCAACTTTTCTGTCTAGAGGGACTCAGTCCAACTGAAGCTTTGGGGTAATTGACCCTTTAACTGCCTTGGAAAGTGAGCTATTTAGGGCTGCCTTTAAAAATGTTTTGAGTCAGCTCTTTCACTCCTGGACATACACCCACAAAACTTTACAGCCTGCAATAGAAATATGTGTACTATCATGGTTATCACTGCTTTATGTAGCAAAGAATTGGAATCAACCTAGTTGTCCATCAAAAGATGAAGAGATAATGAAAATGTAGGGGGTGGTGGTGTATGAATACTATTCAATTCTAAATAAAGCCGAAACATTTCAGGAAAATAGATGGACTTAGAATACACAATATTAAGTGAGATCACAGACTCCCAGAAAGAAAAAGTCACACTGTCTCTCTTATATATGGAATCTATCCTATAATATGTGTTATAGATAAACAACTATATACATAGTATAGCATAACATGACAAAGAAAACAAGAAAAACTAAAATTAAGTGATTGGGAGAAAGCATAAAATTTAAAATTCCTTGGTTTCTGATCCAAATGCCTATTCTAGTTGGATAAAAGTTCATTGAGTTGGATAGACTCTAACTAGTCATGGTGTCTGGTGTTTCTGTTTATTTTCATGAACATTTTATAATGAAGTTTATAAAGTTAAAAAAATAGTTTGAATTCTGCTTCCCAAAGTAGCCCCAAATGGAGTGTTCAGTATTTCCTTATTGTTATTGCTTTCAGATTTTTTTTAGAGGCAGAAGAAAACATTAGTTGTGTAGAGCCCCTCACTACTGCTCTACAAACAGCCAAGAGCCACTAGATAAGCAGACAGCAACTCAAAGAAAATAGGCCAAAGGTAGAGGAAAAATACAAACTGACACAGGGAAATAAAGAACAGAAAACAGTGGGAAAGTTTCTAAAGTTTCCTCAGAGAAATGAGAGAAAACATCCCAGTCCTGAAGTAATGTAAAGATGCCACATGAAGAAATAGCCAGAGAACTATAAAAACTATATTGAAAATTAAAAATTAATATTAAAAATTTTAAACTCAAAACAAGAGGGTGTTTAGTGCAAAAATGTCAACATTGCTGTAAAATTAAAGATTTTTATTTAAGAGGAGGTTGAAGTTAAGTGTAGGTCCTGAAATATAAAGTGGATGAAATTTCCCAAAAGGAAAACAAGCAAGAAAAATGGGGAAGGACAGAAGGAAAGTAAAGAGCTCAGCTCAGAGGAAGCCTTGCTAATAAATAGTCCACGAAGAGAAGCAGAAACCAATGCAGAGACATGGCTCTAAATGATGGCAGGGAAGGGCCGTGAACCCAAAGAACAGGTGCTTCAGTCGTCAGTCTTTGCAAGTGATTATGACAGTTATGTCAAGACACCTGTTACAACATTGCAGCTCACATTTAAAAAGCATCTCCTAAGGGAAAAAGAAAAAAAAAAAAAACACTCCATGGGAAAGGTTTTTAAAAGATGGCATTTGTCTTCTTATTTGTTTTACAAGGTTATCAATTTAATATTGACAAAGAGAAAGACTAGGGAATTTCTAATTCAAATAAAAGCTCAACTTGATTTGAACTCAGTCTTTGAAATATAAAATGGCTCTGTATATATTAAATTACAGAGTTTGACTAATTGCTTTAAACAATCAATCTAATGGTGCCTTAAAGCAATTGGCCACATTTGGACTCTGATGTGAAGCAGGGTTTGAGGTGTGTGTGTGGGGGAAGAGTCATTCTGCTTGAATGTAAATGAGTACATGCTTACCTAAGTCATTGCCATGTAAGATTGTAATTGTTTTCAACTTGCTTTATATTATTTTCTTGAGAATGTTATTGTGATAATAAATCCATTCTTTCTTTCTTTTTTAACCATCTGTTATATTTTTGAGAAATTGTTACAAATACATCATTTCTTTCCTTTTTCTCACCCCAAACACTTCCATATACTACCCTGTGCTTTCTTTTAAAGTCATGACCTCTTATTTCATTATTTACGTCATATTCAGTAAACGATATTCCAAAATAGGATTTAATGGAACAAAACAAAACAAAAACAAAAACAGAGCAGAAACCCAACCATAAGTAGCAATGCCCAAGCAGAAGCAAGTCTGCGCCATTTCTGGGAAAAGCATTTGTTGGACATTTTGGGCAAGGCAGACCTTACCTTGCTATGGGAATTAAACATTAGTTGACATTTAAATCAAGTCCATGATGACTTACAATTGAAAAAGCAAAACCAAAAATAAAACAAGACAATGTTTTATACTGATCCCTCACTCCTATCAGTGTTAAAGACCAATGGTTCTTCGTGAAGTCAAAGCCTAATAAGATATCTTACTAGAAGAGGCTTCCACATGCACAGAGCCAAACTTCTAGTCCTGGTAACAGTTATTCCATGTACATCATTTTTATCCCCAAAGAAAGATAAGAATACCTATTTAAATTCATGATGTGGGATGTCCTTCTGTATATGTGTTGTTTTTATTGGTTGATGAATAAAGCTGTTTTGACCAATGCCTTAGCAGAATTAAGCCAGACAGGAAGTATAAGGCAGGGCAACCAAAATAGGAGAATTCTGGGAAGAGGAAAGGCAGAGATGCAAATGCCAACCAACCACTGAGGAAACAAATCATGTAGAAAATTAAGGTAGTGCCACAGTCATATGACAATATAGACCAATAGAAATGGGTTAATTTAAGATAAAAGAAATAGTTAGAAATACGTCTGAGCCATTAGCCAAATAGTGTTGTAATTAATATTGTGTCTGTGTGCTTATTCGGGTCTGGGTGGTCAGAGAAAGAATGTGCAGTCTCTGTTTACAAATATCTTTGACTTTCTTCTCCACAGTAGACTCCTTTGAATATTCATCTTAGGAACAATGGAATTATTAGCTGGAGTGCATATTTGTCTGACTATTAGTAGTTCTAAATTTTTAAGGTACAAGCTTTAAGAACCTAGTTACCTTCCCTGGGCATGGCCAATCCCTTTTTTTTGCAAGATGGAAATGATGGTTCCCTCCTTCCCAAGTTATAGTATTTATCAAATAATATATGTACATATACATATATATGTACATATACATGTGTGTGTGTGTGTGGATGTGAGCATATAGTGGGGAAGAGGGTTATTAGATAGAAGCCATTTTTCTCTTTTCCCTGAACTGATCAAATTCATGAATGAATAATCAGAAAAGCTAATTTGCCCCCACAAAGATAAGATTTCAGTTTCTGCAAGTCTAGAAAACGTTTGAGAAGTTTCCTATCCCATCCACATTACTTAATACATCAATATGGCCTAATGTCTGATAAGGAACAATAGATATATGCTGTGAATCGTATTAAATCTGATGTAGAAGAAGAGTACTCCTGTCAGGTATTGTCACTTTTGCGTTTCACTTATTACATTGCTGCTTTGCCTACGTTCTCAGCTAGTTCCCTTGAATTTGTCTTGAACATTGAGACTGATCAATGTAGACAAGTTTGTAGACTCATGAGTTTGTCTGTTTAGGAATCATTTGGAAAAGGGGAAGGTTCAATTGAGCCACAATTATGAAAAAAATATGTTAACACCTCAAATATTGAATTAAGTCATTTTGTTTGCCAAAGAGATTATAGGAACTCCTTCACTAGCCAGTACTTAGATAATGAATTCTCAAATAGACCTGGGAGCTTCTCAACCAAAGGTTAATTTCATTCTCCATTACAAAGCTTTGAGAATGGTCCCTAGGGCTGCCCTTGATAAAAGAAGGGAAGGTCTTGTTAAGTATTAATGATCACAGTGGCAAGTTCAGAATATCACCTCCTCCCTGGGAAGGAAAAGATCACTTCACTGACGTTTATCAAGGGACTTCCACTGGGGACAGCAGCAAAGCTATTATTATTCTCGCTACGGTTATGCTCATCTGATATTTGTGATAATTGCTTATCCCAGAAACAAACTTGTAAATATATAGCCAAGATGACAAAGGTACAGAGCCAGAATATTAATATAAGAGAATTATTCTAATTCTTCTCTAGCAATGGAAAAAAAATACATCTATGTGGAGCAGAATGATGCTTCCTCTTGCTACATTTTCTTTGCAATGCTTTTTTAAAACCCAGGAGAACTAATGGTCAATATCATGTCAAGTTTGCATTGTCACTTCTGCATTTCACTTGTCACACACTTCTTTTGCCTAAGTGCTCAGCTAGTCCCTTGAACTTGTCTTGAACATTGGGAATGGTCAATACAGACCAGTTTGTAGACTCACAGATAGAGGGATATATAGTTGGTTCAAGATCCCCCAAGACCAAGTTCTCAGTAAAGATTCATCTGCCCCCAGGGGGACAGAGGACAAGGATAAAGGGAAAAGGCAGAATAAAAACAGATAGGGAGAAGAGGAAGGGAACAAAAGCAGGAGAGAAAAGACAAGGGAGAGGGAGAAGGGGTATTTGTCCTGGAGTAGGACAAAGGATTGCCTCTGTATAGAGGGGAGACAGACATAACCCATAGAAAAATGGTAACTTATAAAGCTAAAATGGGGAAACTCTCTGTTTGGATGAAGGGTTAATTTTAATTGGGCATGTTAATTAGGTGAGCCAAGGGACTTTTGATTGTTGGACTTTAATACATTGATAGGTGGACCTTTGTAGTCAGCTTTAGCAGGAAGGATTGGCCAAATAAGGGAATAGACTTTGGTGGTTAGTTTTAGTAATATAATCCAATAGTCCAATAGTATTTTAGTAAGACAGATAAAACTGGGAGAAGACAAAGCATACCAGAGCCATATTTGCCAGAACCGTGCTGTCTAGAGTCCCTTCTCTAAAATGACTATGTCTATTTAGGTATCATTTGGAAAAAGAGAAGGTTCAATTGAACCACAACTGTGAAAAAATATGATAACACCTCTTTGATGTGGAACAGTAGGTGGAAACCATTTTGTAAGGCCAGGAAAGAATAAAGTGACATGTGTTCACAACTCTGTCATTCTTTTGTCATAAACAGAATGTGTAGTAGGAGTCATCACTGGTTAACAATTTCACTTAAAATGAAGGGACCTCCCTTTCTGGCCCTTTGTAAGACTTTTTCATTAGATGCTTAAATAAAAAGTAGTTTGTATTTTCATGGGTCATGCTTGTGCCCATCTTCCAGCCTGGACTCACCGAGGCTGCCGCCCTTTCATCAGGAAGTGGAAGGGTTAGAGAAAAGATACAGTGGTTCAGAGTGCTCACTATTGCCAGTGTTTAACTTCCAATAGCTACAGCATGTGGCTCACAACTGCCTGTGATTCCAGTGCTATGGGTCATGACATCATCTTGTGACTTTTAAGATATGTGTGCACATGCACACGCACACACATACACACACACACACGAGTAATAATAGGTTAGGAAAAGAATTGACAAGCTAGAACAAACATGAAAGGAGGCTTTCCATATCCTTTCCCTCTCTACATAATCTATACATGGGAATTTTTTCACCCCTTTACCTAGGTCTTATGCTGGTTTCTCTCTTATCCACCACTCTGAACACAGTAGGGTGCTCCTAATTGCTGATGCTTCTAGGCTGACTTTTTTTTTTTTATTACAGGCCTGATGCAAACAGATGATTGAGATGTGAGAAGGACACCCAGATCCCATTCTATTTGTTGGCCTCTGTGCCAAACTTTCTAGGTTACTCTTTAGCAATAGTATTTCTAGTCAAATCATAGCTTTAACATCACTTGTAAAACAGTGTTGTTGAGGCATACCTTCAGCCTAGTGTCTTATTTTCTTCTTCTATATACAATGTGTTGGAATATTTTCACAAGCTTTATGTTGGTACGATTGTTATCTGAATAACGGGCAGGTAAAGATCTACTGATTCTTTAAATGCTCCATATACACTTTTGAAATTCTGCTCTGTACATTGTCTTAGTTAGGATATTTATCACTATGAAGAAACACCATGATCATGGCAAGTCTTTTACAGGAAAGCACTTATTTGGGACTGGCTTACAGTTTACAATTTTAGTTCATTTTTGTCATGGAGGGAAGTATGGTAGCACACAAGTAGACATGGTGCTGGATAAGTAGCTTCGAGTTCTACATTTGGATCCTCAGGAGGCAGGAAGAGGGAGTGACAGTAGCCCTTGGTTGTGCATTTGAAACCTTGGAGTCTACACCCGTGATGCAGTTTCACTCCATATGAGTCTTTAGGGGCTGTTTTCTTTAAAATCATCATATTCACCAAACCATCTCATTGTTTGTTTGTTGGGTAGCTCATTATTCTGTTTTTATTGATACCCACAATTCAAAATCCAGTGGATTCATTTCTGTTTTTTATAATCCATTACTACAGTACATCTGAGAAGTGGAACTTCTCCATAGATATGTTGTAATATGAACAGCGGGGCTGTGTCCCCAGCACCTGGCCACCCGCATGGCTAGCTTATGCCCCGAAATAATTACATGGAAACTGTATTCTTTTAATCACTGCCTGGCCCATTAGTTCCAGCCTCTTATTGGCTAGCTCTTACATATTGATCTAACCCATTTCTAATATTCTGTGTAGTACCATGAGCTGGCTTACCAGGAAAGATCTTAACCTGCGTCTGTCTGGAGTGGGAGAATCATGGCAACTCCCTGACTCGGCTTCTTTCTCCCAGCATTCTGTTCTGTTTACTCCACCCACCTAAGGGTTGGCCTAACAAATGGGCCTAGGCAGTTTCTTTATTAATTAACCAATGAAAGCAACAGATTAATACAAGACCCACCTCCATCATAGATATCTTTGAAATTTCCTTGCAATGGTAGCAACCATCTACACAAGTCCATAGTGAATCTTACTTGCAATGGGTAATGTGGGGTAACAGAAGCTAGAAAGACATTGGAAGGCAACTCTGGTGAGGAATACCCACAGAGAGCAAGCGACGCTAAATCTTTTTTTATTTCAGGTTAGTCCTGTCCTCTACATTCTATATTTCTCTGTTCATTTTAGACCTAACACCCCTAGTAAGCATGTCAGTTGAGATTAAGGGAAAGAATTCTTTTTATAATCTTAAAAGATTTTTTTTTAAATCCCAATGCTGGCACTGTACTTGCTTTATTTTGCATAGTCATTCATTAATATACCATTTAAGAGGTGATTTGATTCATTGACCACTGGATGTTGTGTGAGGGAGGCAGAAGGCTGAAGATAAAAGAGAAATGAGTAGCTATGCATGAACACTGACTGCCTGTCAGATATCATGTTGTCTTTACACCTTAACTATTATAGATGATGGTTTATATTAAAGAGACCAGGATTCCCAGAACCCCCCAAACATGTATCCAGCTATATAAAGGTTCTCTTTTTTGTACTCATTTTTGAAAATACATTTTTAATAAAAATATAATTATACCACCCCCTTTTCATTTCCTCTCTACAGCCCCATATCCTGTTCCTCCAACTCCTCCAACGTACCATTTCAAACTTATAACCTTTTTTCTTTGATTATTATTGCTATTTATACACACACACACAAACAGACACACACATAGACACATGCAAATATACTTCCCTCCACACAGCTATATTCACAAATACGTAATTATAAGCTGCTGAGTTCATTTTGCAAAATTGTGTGTTTATGAATTCAGGGGTGATGATCTTGAACCAGGTAGTCAATTAGGATGCTCCATTATCCCCATCTCAGGAATCATTATACTCCCTAGTGTTCAGTACAGAGCAGAGGCTCAGCTTCTTTGAACTGATAGATTTGCAGCCTCACTTCCCACCTTCTTATCTTTGCTTCTCAACATTGTACTTATTCTAAAGGCACAGCACAACTGTCACCTTGTCTGCCATCTCTTCTGTGAGTTCTTCCATCTAGATTCTCATTATTACTTTTAAACTTTTTATAGTCTTTCCTTGTTGTTGGTTCCCAGATTATATCTGAGACTGGCTTGGAGTTCACTCTTACAGTTTAAGGTAACTTTGAACTCCTGGCAATACAATGCTGTTCCCTTAGCCTGTCAAGTGATAGGATACAGCCTGAGTAACCATGCCCAGCTCTCAACTTGTTACTTTGTATGTAAGTTTCCCCTTTGCTTTGAAGGAAATGCGACTACAAGCTAGAAAGTGAGCATGTGAGATGGAATGCTAAAAGATGACATCTGAGAAGACAAAAACTCTGCTCATCAGTGTTTATTCCCAAGATGATGAGGTTTGTTAGAAAGAACAAATCATTGCATTAAAAAACCAACAACAACAAAAAGAAAGATTAGGTTCACCACCACGTGGCAAACATGCTGGGATGCGAAGATAGCAGGAGAAACGTAAAATGCTATTACTCTAGTCCATGTAAATATAAATGGTGCCCGGGACTTCCTGGTGCCTGTGGAAATCATAAAAGAAAGCACTATTCTAGAATCTAATTCATAACAGACCCAATAGATATTGCTAAGAGACTGCTTATTGTGTGGGGGAAAAAGATGCAAGATTTTACTAAAGAACATTGAGTTGAGTTTGGAAAATATAGAGAGACGTATAAAAGGCCCACATTAAGAGTTGTTCTGGGTGTTATACATTCAAATACTTGCTAGACTTCTAGGAGAGATACCATCAGATCATCAGACACACATGTGCCTATTTTAGAAGAAAGTAATCCTGAGCTATTTCACTATGTAGATTGCTTTTCATATAAATTCAGTCTATAAATGAGGATAAGAGAGTATATTAAATAGGAAGGAAGCTGGGGGAACTCAGAGAAGGGTCATGACTGTGAAGCCAAAGTAATATGCTCTCAAGGAAAAGTGAACAGTTTGTTGAATGCTACCATCGTCCAAGCATCACAGGGAATAAGATTTGACTATTAATTGGATTTAGCATTTGGGAAGTTTATCTTGAACTCCAGGGCCATTCTGTAAGTTAGTGGTAGCCAAAGAATGACTTAAATGAGTTAACAGGAACATATAAAAGTGAGAAGGCAACAGATTGCAAATAGTATCAGGAAGCAAAAGAGAAAGAAAATTGGAAGAGTACTGGATTGCTTGACTACCTGTCTTCTGCCTGCCTGCCTGCTGCTTGTCTGCCCACCAGATGTCTCCCTCCCTCCCTCCCTCCCTCCCTCCCTCCCTCCCTCCCTCCCTCCCTCCCTCCCTCCCTCTCTTTTTCCCTCCATCCTCCCCTCCTTCTGTCACTCTCCCTGTCTCTCCTTTCTTTTTTATTTGTTTGTGACACAAGGTATCATATAGCCAAGACTGGCTTGGAGCTCAAACTTATGGTCCTGGGAATTGAACCCAGGTCCTTGTGCATCCTAGCAAGCATTGTACGAACTGAGCTACAGCCTTGCCCACATTTTCTAGTTTTTAAAATGAGAAAAACAAGTGCATGCCTGCCTTCTTCTGAGACATCCTATAGAGTGCTGCTGCTTATGTGCTTTTGGAGATGCTGTGAGAATTTAGGAGAAGATGGACATGGCAATTGCAGTGCAAATCTGCTATCAGCAAGCAACAGGAAGAGTTCTGTGTTTGCCTTAACTGGTTGGTTTAATGGACTTTTTAAAATAAGAGACTTTTAATTAAAAACCTTTGTATGCATATTTTGGGGGAAAAACTTTCCTCAGGGTATAATATGTAGCTATTACCTTACTAATTGTAGTGACTGTGACCACTCACAGAAGATCTTTGGTTGATCAGTTCCCTTATGAAAGAAGAAGAAACAGACATCAGATCCTTACCAAAGATTATAGAGCTCACTCTCCTCTACTGTGCTTTCCTGTCTATACTAGCTGTATGTAATTCTGCCCTGACTGCACATGGTCTTGGGAGGGACTAGAAGACACAGAAAGGAGAAAGCTAACCGAGGGAGGAGCTTTACTAATTCAACTTCCAGAAAGTAGTCATCCTTTCTGGAGTACAACTTTTCAGTGATGTAGTTATTTCAGGGGTTATCTTATGCTCTTGTAAGTAACTCTTTACCCATGTACCTATAGGTAAGCCCAATATACTCATTGCATAGACTTCAATGGAGCCTATTCTTCATTGTGCTGTTGGTATGTTTCCTTGGCAAAAAGACATTTGTTCAGATTTTCCCAGGGAAACATCATGCAGAAACACAGTAGGTGCTTACATGGTGCTCAGTATACTTTCCTATCTTGCAGCTTCTTTGGGGTTTTTATATTGTGTCCTCTTTTCTCTGGGACAGGCATGTGTTAGGGAACCTGAGTCCTGTTTTCCAACCTTCCTTCTTATCTTAGGTCCAGTGATAGGACCCATATAGAGTTAAAGTAGGATCTTGCATCAAAGGCTGAATATATGAGCAAAATTTTGGTCCTGGAATGCGAATCACAATGGTTGTGACACTTGTGAATTTCCAGTTCTTAGGGGTCCAACATATAAGTGGTAGACTCTATAGCTTCCAAGATAGCTATGATTTTAAAACCATATATGATGAGGCAAGCCTGTGGTCTCATAACAAGAGACTGATACAGGAGGTTTTTGAATGGGAGTCAGCTTTAGTTTCCTAAGGCAAAATCATTTTAAAAAGCAAGAAACAACAACAACAATGAAAGATTGATTTTGTAGAGCTACTTAGGGCATGGTTATCAGAAATGGGTGAGACTAATATTTTAACCCTTCTAGTGTATCTAGGAAGCTACCCTTATTTATTATGAGCTTCTTATTCATTTGGTTCTTTTCACTCTACTGCTTAAAATTAAAAACTTAGTAAAATGTTTAAGCAATTAAGAAAAGAAATAGTATGTTGTAACGAGTGGTCTGTGGTTACTTTTTGTTGCTGTGGAGCTATTTGAGTTTCTAAACAGATATTCCTAAGAGTATGAAAATGAATTGTGATTTTGAAAAATAGACCTCAGCATAGGCAAAACTGTTATTAATTCCAAGATCTAATCACAGGTCCCTTTAACAGTGTGTGACATCTCTTTTGTGAAATATATGAAATTGCAGTTGTCAGTGAGAAAAATCATGATGAATAGTTTAACAATAATAGAGTCACTAATGGTGACTTTGGTACAGAATATTTGAAATGGGCACCTTACTAGAAGAGCAAGGACTCAGCGCACAACTAAGCATGTGCAAGCATGGGTAGTGGTTCATATGTGTTCATGTAGGAGCATCTGAAAACTAAGATGACTTGCAAACAACTACCCCAACTTGTAACCATAGCAACTAAAACCTCATTTTCTGCCTGTCTCAAATACTGCATGCAAGCCTATCCCACTAACAATTCAGAAACGGACATTGACAAATGATCACTATATTCGCCCTGCCACTTTAAATGGGAAGAAATTTGGCTGAATTCTAATTTGACCAATGAATATTTAACTGATAATACTGCCAGATATGATACTGGCCAAGAGAGAGCAGAGAAATGAATCTAGAGTTGCTATCATGCAAAAATCCTCTAATGAAGGACATGAAAGGAATGCTATAATTGTAGCCTGCAAATCTGCTTCATGTTGGGAGATAGAAGAGTATTTGACAACTTAGAAACTTTGTAGATTCTGTGACCTTAAAGATTTCTAAATTATGGACAGTGCTTTCCTTTAATGTTTTATATTTTCAATGTGGCCCAGGGGTTAAAATGTGTCAACTTCAAAGAAATGGAAACAAAATGAAGAATTTAAGTAACAGAGAATCAGAATATCAGTCTAAATCCTAAACTTGCCAAAGTTTTCCTCTGTGTAGATTAAAATATTCATAAGATCCTAGACACTCTTGGTCATTTATTTGAGCCTCCACAGGCCCTACATATGTTGTTCAGTACTGGGGCTCATGCCAGATCTAAATTAAGGTTACATTTCCAAGCAGATTCAATTAAAATAATATGAACTGAGCATTCATCACCTGTCAGGCTCTGTTCTTAATATAGTGAATCCTTTAATTATTGAAAAACTGTCTGGAAAGGGTGCTATTTTTAGTTTTATTCATGAATGATGGAACCCAAGTTCAGAGATCTTCAGTATTGGAGTTGCCAAAGTTGTATTGAATAGGGTTTGAGAGTGAACCCTGGGCTCTTTTACAGCACGGTGATGAATAACTATATGCTATTATGTCTTATTTTTCTATCTATGTCCCATTTCCTTTCTTAGTTCCCATCTCATTACACTTTCATTTCTTCTTTTCATAATCAACTGTACTTATAGAACATAGAGACATTTACATAGACAGAGAGAAATTTATATATGTGTGTATATATATATGTTTATATATAGTCATGTTCCACATAGTTATCAGCCAATAAATTACTTAGATACTTAGATAATAACTGTTTGATGAACGTATATTCATTGTATGCTGAATTGGACTTGACTCTCAGCAGGCTTACTTGAAACACAGGAAAGTTATTGAGTATCCAGTTTTATCATGAGATTGAAAAAATTATAAAAGGAGAAAGACCATTTCTTAAAAAAATCATAGTGACTTGTCTTAATCAAACTAAGAAAAGTCAGCACAGTTGTCAGGACTACTGTGTTAACTACATCCATGACAAATACCTGAGGCTGAAGCCTTCTCACAGTCTTATTAAGATGATTAGATGGCTTTCAAAAAATGGCTTCAAATAAAGAAGATAGCAATATCAAAATTTTAAATGTTTATTTGCATGTCTACAAAATAAAACATTATGTCACTTTTACTCCTTATTATATTGCATTGAGGTTGAGAAAATTTATATTCCCCTGAAAAGTATGCAGTTATTTCTGAATTGAAGTCAATTATCAATTAAGTGAGTTATTTTTTCAAAGATTTATTTATTTATGTTATCCATCTGCATATTGTAAACCTTTATGAGAGAAAAGGGTGTCATATCCATCTGCATGTTGTAAACCTTTGTGACAGAAAAGGGCATCAGATCCCACTATAGATAGTTGTATGCCACCATGTGATTGTTGGGAATTGAACTCAGAACTTCTGGAGGAACAGCCACTTAACCACTGAGTCATCTCTTCAGCCCCAAGTGAGTGATTTGCAATCATATATTTTAAAGGCAAAGTCATGAATGAAATTTTCCAAAATGCTTGTCCCAATGTATATGTTTAGTGAGAGTGTGAATGTATGTAACCATTTCTAATCTGAGGCTGGTATATGACCTACAAGACTGAAAATGGCCCTGTGGATGAGAAAATAAGTTTGGAATCTGGCAGTATCCCTTTCCCTAAGCTAAGGAGACAGGGTGACTGTGTCGTTTTCTTACAGAGTAGTTAATTTCTTTACATTAGCACCAGGTAACTACTGATGCTTGAATGCTTGCTGCATTTTTTTCTCCTCCAAAGATTGACCTCTCACTATTCATCTTTCCTTACTCCATGATGGGCTTAAGGGTGGTTAGTTGCCAAACAGATTGATGGCATCTCCACTCCAGCAAATATTATTAATTGGTTTACAGAATGCAGCTCCCACACATCTTAGCTGAGGTAAGTCCCCTCAGCCATGACAGAAGCTGCATTAGCATAACAAAACAGGCCATATTAAACCACCCAGGAAAGAAATGGCCAGTTTAGTTTCAGAGGCAGATTTCTCTGTACAAAGTTTCAATAGGCAGGCTTATTGTGAGACAGTCAGGCCAAACAGTGGTCAGTCTGGTTCACTGAAAAGCAATTCATAGCTAACTGAGACTGTTATTTCAAAAAGCAGCAATCAAAACGAGGTTTTTGTTGCCTTCAGGTTATTTAGTGCTCTCAGCGTATGTGGTCTGCTCTTGTGACCCAAAATCTCCTTAAGACACAATTCCTCACAGGTTCCCAGTGTGCAGCATTCAGGCACTCCAGCAATTCATCACCATGGCATCTGGAGCCTGGGGACTACAAATTCCCACTTAAAATCAGAAGAGGAATGAGCCGGGGCTGTCCCAGGACTGACAAAGATGGCCTGAGAGAGGCTTCTAGATGAGGCAAGGGTGTAGTTGAAAGCTACAGAAGACAGACCCAAAAGGAAAATAGAACAAAAGTCAAGCTAAGAAAAAGAAGAATGGATGAAGGGAAGAGAAAACAATAAGGTTTTCAAGATAGAGGTGAATGAGATACCAGGTGGCTTTATTAGATGCTTTTAATCATAACTATGATCCCAAATTAGACAGGCCTACTGACTTGATGCATGTTGAAAATTACCTTCTTTCCTATATACAGAGGCCTATGATCTTAACATGAATTTGGAGGTCTTGAGGATTTTTCCCTAAAATTCCAGAATAGTTTTATTATAAAGCAAAGATGGTAACACCTTTCCATACACAGGTTACTTTTTGGATAATGGAAGTAAATCATTAGCAAAGGTCTGGAACATATTAAATAATAAATTAATAGTGGATTTAAATCAATGGACACACACACAAAAAAAAAAAAAACAAAAAAACAAGTAGGAACGTACTTTAAAGGTGATGTGAATAGCTGGAAGTAGGCTCTTAGAAGATACCTTTGAACATGTCAAACAGATAAGTCTCCGAGTCACTACTGTATACTGTTACCTGAAACATAGCTATAGGTGTGTAAATGTGTGTCATAGAAGTCAGCCACAGCCTGTTAGGATGACTGTTTTTATCTCCATACCTGCTTTTATCAGAATTGACTCTCTCCTCAGCATACGGTACATCTTTGAACTTATTGCATTAATGTTTGCTACACAGTTTGATGCTTCATTATTCTCTGACATTCCACTAATACGTCTGTTCTGTCACTCAAATGTCAGTCTTCAAGGCAGAAGATTGCACCTATGCTTCCTATGCTTGACATTGCTCCATGTGGAGATATTTTACAGGAGCCATAGTTTAGGTTTGAAAGGAATGAGACTGTGATGTATTAGTAAGAAAAAGTAAAATATGAAATAGCAAATAACAGATGGGTGGAGGTACCAGATAGCAACACACCATCAAATTGTGTGCATACAGCATTCAGCAGAAATGATTGGGGAAACCCTGCTCAAAGGGTTGTGCTGGAGTTCCCAATGAACAGAATTCCAGGGAGAGTGAGAATGCTCTCCACGTATGAGCCTTTGCTTTCCTGTTCCCGCTGCAGGGTTTTTAATACCATGCAATAAACAATAAAGACTTCTGTGGGAAAAGATTTCTCTCTAGTTGTTCTCAAGGAATGATGTTTTTATTCAAGCCATTTACTTTTCCTTCTGTTAGCAAGAGCAGTATGTTTTTACTCTGTGGTGTGTTGCTTTTCTTTCTCTTCCCTAGATGCAGGGCCTCAGAGGACACTTTGAGATGAATGTACTTGGGTTTGAATTACGGGAGGTCTACTTCTCTCCCATACGCAGCTCCAGAGTAAGCTTACACAGCAAATACCAATTCCCCAGTGTGTTTTATATTGCAGTTTCTTTAGTAAGTAAAATAACAATTAGAAAAATGAATAGAAATCGTAAATACAATAGATCTTGAATGATAGGTTGCACAGCTTTTCCATGACACAATAAGCTCTGATGAGTCGCATTTTTTCAGCTGAGTGCTTATGTTTCTTATACATACATTTGCATGAGTACACCTGTGTGTTCAGATTCATGGGATTGCATACGTGTATGCATGTGAGCATGTACCTGTGTATGTTTCTATGAGTGTACATGTGTTCTAAAGTATGAGTGTACATGCACGCGTTTGTGTTTGTTTGCAGAAGTCAGAGGTCAACTCAGATGTCATTCCCTTGTCTTTGCTGCTGTGGTGGTGGTAGTTTTTGTATGCTGGGTTTGATTTTGTTTTTGAGAGAAGTTCTGTCATTAGCTTGGAGAATGCCAATTCAAGTAGGATGACTGTCTAGAAAAGTCCGAGGGAGAAACCAGTTTTATTTTTTTCTCTCCCAGGGCAAGGATTATAAGTGAAAGCCATTTTGTACGCATGATAGGAATCGAACTTAGGTTTTTATAATTTGCAGTAAACACTTTACTATTGAGCCATTTGCCCAGACGAACACTTCATATTTCTTTTTAAAAAATACTTATTTATTTATTTATTAATTATGCATACAATATTCTGTCTGTGTGTATGTCTGCAGGCCAGAAGAGGGCACCAGACCTCATTACAGATGGTTGTGAGCCTCCATGTGGTTGCCAGGAATTGAACTCAGGACCTTTGGAAGAGTAGGCAATGCTCTTAACCACTGAGCCATCTCTCCAGCCCTTCATATTTCTTTTTGTCCCTACTTCACTTATGTCTTTCTCTCCAACTGTTTTATAAACAATGTAACTTTTCTTAGCATTTAGAGTTGGTAAAATGGTGTCCTTTTTTTCAAGTAACGTTTTCAAGAATCTCAGATTGTGTGCTTGTTTGAAAAGAGGGTCACTGCAGAGTATTTGATATCAGGATTGATGCTATATTGTGCCATATAGGAATATGTACTAACTCTCTAGGGAATGAATTTCTAAGAAATGAAGAAGGATACACAGAGCAGAAGATGTGAATAATGAGGCAGATAGTGTCAACAAGCCAATGGGAACCATAGATACCTAGAAATCACCAGAATGTAAGACAGAGTCATGAAAAAAGTCCTTCACAGGTACTCCAGAAAGAACCTAGGGTTTGGAACTCTGGTCAATGGAACTGTAAAAAAAGTATGTTTGTCTTCCTTGAAGCTACAATCTGTAGCAATCTGCTACAGCTGTTATATGGAAGAACAATGCTATGGTATCCCTAATATGTAAGAGCTTGGTATACAATAAGGGTTAAATTAATAAATATGAGAAGAAAGGCAGGTCCACTCCCTGCCCTCTCCTTCCCCAATTCTTTGTGTCTATAATTCTTAGAGTTACCTAAGAGCTTAATGAAGATCCCAATCCATCTGAACAAAAGTCTAAGGGGCTTAGAGTGTGTTTTTATTAACAAACTCCCACAGTGGGTCTTAGATTCATGGAAAAATTGAATTGGTGCTCTTTTATTAATTATACTTTTTAAGGCTCTTCGGATTATATCAACGGCAGTTCTTTGGCCCTGGTGGACCACGCACCTGAGGAGATGCAGCAGCCTCCCTGCAGCAGGTGTGCCACTGACCTGCTCATTATCGCTGTTGGGAATTTCTGAAGCGGATGCTCCAGCTGTCAGTTCCTTTTTCCTTGATGATACACCTGGCTGCGCGACATGACCCCAAATCCCGCTTAGAGGCTAGTTTTCTATTTCCATAACAGTTCCCCCAAGAAAACTAAGTCAGAATAAGATAGATACAGAGACTTTCATTCTTGGCACTAGTTTCTCCAAATTGTATTGTCTGTGTAGCATTAAATGGAAAACTTCACATCTCAATCATTTAAGTTCTGTCACCTCTGAGAAACATGCCTCTCAAAATGAAGGTGATCACTTCTCATAAACAGATGTTTCATATTCATCTGCCCATTTATGACTTTCTCATCTAGACTGCTGAATTCTCAAATCAAAACACATAGCAGGCTGCAAGCTCAAATTGGCATCTGCAGTTCAAGCTGTGCGCTCTCTGCCGTGTCCCACCCTCCCAGGAACTCTGAGACATGCACTTGCCATTCATGTGAGTGTAAACAGCTGTCTGGGCTCTGTCAGGCAGGACCAGCTACCTTTCTAGGCATTGTCCCCTCTGATTATAACCCCCTTGCTTAAGGTGCCTTCTTCCTACACACCTGAAAGAGCACCCCCAAACTCAGAGCTAGAATTTGGAGGTTAGTTCATCTCATGATTTTGCACAAAGTGTTTTGGAGGATTTGTGCTCTTGTCAGGATGGATTTGTTATGAAAGCCAAATGAATCATGAAGTGTAGTTGGATCGTAAGTCAAAGAGGCAGAGGGTAATAAAGGGTTTCAGAACATGTAAACACATTGAACAAGTTAGGGTGCCTGCCTTCATGTAATCAACGATATGGAGTGCTAAACCTCTGCCTTTTGGTAACAAGACAGAATGTAAACATATTTTATGGCAGAATAATCAATAGATACTGAAATTTTAAGTGCACTGTTAGCACTTCTACCATGAGGAAAATGAGTTTTAGCTGACTCTCACTCATTTTTCCCTGTAAATTGTACGACATTGTGAATCTTTGTCCCACAGTTACCTTCATGCTCCTGTCCTCCGTTCATATACGATGGCTACAAAAACGATTCCCCACGCTGTTCTCTGAGGCCTTGTCTCCATATGCCTCCTTCCCAAGGCCTGCTATGCTTAGACCAACCACGTGATTCTGGTAACTTTGAACTTTTTAAACAGTTTTGGTAAAAAATTAATATACAAATTAAGAACTTTGGTGCTATCACTGACATCTTTCTTCCCTCTCTTTACTCAAATTACTAACACCCTCCTTTATATTACAAGTTTCCACTATGGGGCCTTAATGTTAGTTTTGGAGAGTAGAAAAAGTTCTGCCATAGGTTTCCTTTCCGTCTTTTTTGTTGTTGTTGTTGTTAAAAGCTAAAACCTTTTTAAGCATTTTTTTTTAGTGGACAAAACAAAACAAACAAAAAGCAAAACAAAATCCCAAACCAAAACAAAGCAAAAGCCTGGTAACAATTTCTGTCCTCTTACAGGCAGCGTGCTCTGTTTTAGGAAAGGTGCTGGCGAGAGATTGCATTTCTATAAAGGAGTTTGGCAAGACGGGTTTTTTGCCGTCTTCAGTGTAAGCTGTGTCTGGCCTTCTTTACTTTTAGATGGAAATGGATTGAGCTAGACCTGAGAATGGGCACATGCCTTTTGGCTGTCCTTGGGGTTTTGTTCTCCACATTTTTTTTTTCCGTCCTTTGATCTTCAAAAAATGTTCTTATGTTCTTATGTTACTAGTGAGGTGAGAACAAACATATATTCCAACCAGACTGGACACTATAAACAACCAAATTAACAGCTCCACAAAAGTCCAACATGATTAACTGATGAATTAATTGTGCTTATTTACAAGATGAGGAGTTACTAATAGGAGCATAGGTGACCTCAAAATAGTGAATAACACAAAAGAGCTCAGACAAGCCAAGCTAATCTGAGAACAAAGGATAATGCTGAAGGTATTACCATACCCTATCTCAAGTTATAGACATCAGAGTCATAGTAATAAAGACAGCATAGTGTTTGCACAAAAACAGATACACTGTGAAATGGAATAACAGCGGATTCAGACACAGGCTCCTGTAATTACAGTCAGTTGAATTTTTAAGATGGCTAACACTCACATTGGAGAAGGACAGTGTCTCCAAAAAAGGGAAAAACTGGATGGTTTCATGTAGGGGGAAAAAACTGCTTTCTCTTCTCTCTGCGCAAAATCTAACTCAAAATGGATCAAAGGCTTCTCAGTAAAACCGAAAACTCTCAAACTTCTAGAAGAAATGGTAAGGAGTAAATTATAGGATATTGCATAGACAAGGACTTAAAAAAGTCAGTAAAATGAACAGACAGCCTACATTATTGGAGGAAATCTATGCCAGCTATACATCTAATGGAAGATGAATATCTAGAATACATAAGAGCTAAGAAAAGAATAAAAATAAAAATAAAACACAAGATAAAAGCAATGCAAACAAAGCCTGGGCAATAGATCTGAACAGAGAGTTATCAAAAGAAGAAATGCAGATGGCAAATAAACATTTAAAAAGTTTTAACACCATTAGCATCAAAGAAATGAAAATTAAAACAACTTTGAAATTTCCTCTCACCAAGTGAAAATGGCTATCATCAAGAAATCAAAAAAAATATTGTCAAAGACGTGGAGGAAGGAGAATCTTTATTCCCTGTTGGTGAGTGTGCAAACCTATCCAGCCACCATGGAAAGCAGTGTAGCATGTCCTCAAAAACCTCAAGTAAGAACTAGCATATGGCCTAGTTAGACCATCCCAAAGACTCTATATCCTTCTACAGAAACATTTCTTCATCCGTGTTCAATGCTGCTCAATTTACAATAACCAAGAAATGGAAGCAACGTTGATATCATCAACTCATGAATGAATAATGACAGTGTAAAACACATACACAATAAAGTTTTATTTCACTGAGATAATTGAAATTGCAAATCAGTTGGTAAATGGATTGAATTGGAAAATGGTATGCTGATTGAGGTCACTCAGTCTCAGAAAGACAAATGCTATTTCTTCTTTCTCCCATTTGGAGCCTGACTTCAAGTCTTTGAGTTTGTGAACTGATTTAACGTGGAGACCTGCAGAAGTTAGGAAACTAGAAAGATGCTTTTCTACCCCAGATTTCTCTAGTTCATACTTTCATATCACTTATCTTTCACTCCTCATTAGACTAGGAAGTATCAACAGCTCTGTTACTTTTACTATAGATCCGGATATATCTATACTGTTCTGCTTAGTTAGTTGACATAGTCATGTGGTTAATGTCCTATTCCAATGGTGAAGAGATGACCATGTTATATCTTGAAAAAAAAAAAAACTAGTTCACACTAGGGTATAATTTTTTATAAATTAAGCCTACCAATAACAGAATGGTGGTAATTTACTAAGCACATAACTTATCTCAGATATTTTGCTAACAAAACAAAGAAGCCAATTCAGTAGATCTGAGGCAGAGGCTCGGAATCTGCTTTTTTTGGCAAACACTCTTTTAGGAAGATTGCTATACACTATGGGAAAACAAACTCAGGGCTAAAATTTCATGGTCTTATCTATTTGGTGAGGAAAAGAATTCTTGGGATCTGTCTCATTTTTCTTTGTGACTTTGTGTTTTTTTGGACTATTTGAACAAATAAGAAAATTGGGTTTTGTTTTAAAAATTCTTTCACTTTACACTTAGGTAATTTTTCAATATTCTTATTTCCTTTACCAGTAACACTAATAAATGGGAGTTGGCTGTCATTGTTACTGGCAGTGTCTGTCTGCAATTGGTGTTTCCAGATTCTTGGCATCTTGTTCAAAGAATTTAAGAAGTCCTTACAGAGACCAAAGTAGAAAAGGATTTTACTCAAAGGCAGAGCACAAGCTCAGAGTGAAAATATTACATCAGGCCAACAGCATCAGAGTAGGATTTGCTCAGGAGTTTCTTGGGTACATACCAAAAATTCCTTTTGTGGCTTCAGAGGGAGGAGAAGTTGATAGTTAGGGCTGAGATGTGTTCTATTTTGATCTATAGCCTGAGTTATGTATTCCTTTGTTCACTGTTCATGTTCTTCCCTATGATACATGCGATTTTAATCATAGGCATGCCTGATTCTGCATAGCAATAAGACTGTGTAGTTGGTTTGAATGAGAATGTCCCCCATAGGTGTGTTTGAACACTTGCACCCCACTTCCACATTGGTGGTACTGTTTGGTGGGAGGTTTGCAAAGTTAAAGTACAACACAGGACATGGGCACTAGTTTTAAGCCTCCACCACTTTCAGCTTGTTCTCTCTGCTTTATGCTTGTGTGTGAAGATGTGAATGCTTAGCCTCCTACTCCTGCCGCCATGCCTACTGTTTGTTGCCATGCCTTCCTGCCACGATGGACGTTTGTCTCCTTGGAACTGGAAACTAAAATAAATTTTTCCTTAAGCTGCCTGAGTTATGGTGTTTCATCACAGCAACAGCCAGGGCCACACAGTCATGTAAATTCTTTCATTTTAATGGAATAGTGACCATTCTTGTAACTATAGTAAGTTCTTTCAAGATCCCATGTTCACCTCCCTGGATATACCTTTAGTCTTCAGAACTAAAAAGTACCTAGTTTCTTTAGACTCTTGCCTCGACAATTAACTACCCCTCAACTTATTACTCCTAATCATCACCCCCTCATCGCACCACCTCTACCTCTTCACCCATCACTTCAACAACTCACAGTAATGTTTCTTTAACTGGTTGTCTCCTTACCTTGTCATGTCCTTTTTCTAATAATGGCCAGCCATAAAGATGTTTATCCATCACCTCAACCAACCTCTGATCCAAAAGAAACTTGTTAATTTCTTGTAGCTCTCATCTCTCTTCTTCCCTGTAAAATACCTGAGCCTGTAGGCAGATGATAGACTGATTATTAAAACAGAGCTTGTTTTCTCCCAAAACAAAGCCTGGATGGTGTGGTATTACCTAGATTCTCTTTCCTTCCTCTAAGTAGAATTTTTTTTCCCACTAAAAGTTACTTAGAGGACAGAGTTTACCATAGTGTGCATACACCTAAAATTTGTGGAACTTGTATTGGTCCAACATGACTAGATCTAGGATGTAATCCAGAACGTGTTTGACCACAAAAGGATAAAATGGTAGTCAATAGGGGTTCCTAGGGTGTTATTAGGGCTTGGGATGTGAAATGACCAGGGGTTGTGTTTTGAGAAAAGTGTTTGAGTAGCTCCATGCCGGTAGGATGCCAATTGCTAAGCTGTGAACCATCTGTTTTATAAGGATTATTCTTCAGACAGATAAAAAGACAGATCATAGTCAGAAACTGAAAGTGGGAAGATTTCAATCGTACTCCTTTCGTACTGAAAGATTTTAAGATTGCAAGGTATTTGACGTTGAAAACTGTGATATTCATCAAGCATTTTCATTTTAGAAAAGCTAGTCAATTCTTATCCTTTTTTGTACATTTAGATAAGAAGCCAATGGGAGAGAATTATAGATACTAAGTTTCCAGTAGGTAGTAAGAAGCCTGAAAAAGTACCTGACAAAAGCTGAATCAAGTGTCAAAGTCTTCTATTTGGTTAGAAGATTTGCATACTGTGTGGAATTCTCCACATTCCTGCTCTCTGGGTCAGTAACTTCTAGAAAAAGAGACAAAATGGAGCCTCCATTGTGCGTGTTGTTGCCATCCCCTGCCCTCTGCTTGAAGTTATTTTATGTTATATTCAATAGTGGTTTTCCAGACTATTCTATTTTACAACGTTTAATTCCATTCTGAGGATGGATGATGACTGTGGGCCTGTGTGGACCCACAAAGAACATCACCTCTCTGGTGCCACTCATGCTGTGAAAACTAATGAAGGATTTATTCTGTGAGGTAGAAAGGGGGCTGCTCTACAAAGTTATTAGGGTGAATTTAGTGGGCACATGGATGTATTAACGTTGTATCAGAAAAACAAGGCCCACAAGTTATCAAACACACCTGACAGATGGAAAGAATGTAAGGCTCTCATTTGGGCTACATGACACCACCACTGTAATGAGAGTAGTCACCACTGCCTGTCACCTGACACTCTGTATGTATGTCAATGACTGATCGCAAAGAACTTGGGCCTATTCCTGGAGCCAGCTGTTGGTGTAGGCTGCTCAACCACTGTCTGCCCATGCACCTGTTTGCCTGCCTGGACATACAATCTATCAGTTACCTGATCTAGATTGTGACCTGTCCTGTACCTTCACCTTACAGTGAGACTCATCACATCTTTCCTCCCAGCCCTGACTTTACAACCATCTGACTCTACAGCCATGATTTCTTCCCTGCCGCTGATCTGTGCTCATTATCTCTGTTTATATTTCTATCAATCCACCCCTGAGATCTTGGAACTCTGTTGCTACCTCTTATAACTTTTATACCCATTTCTGTAATATATATGCATATATATGTAGAAAGAGATTTACTGTGTGATATAAAAGTTAATATTAGCAATTAAGGTTAGAATAAAAGAACCTATGTTCACTTTGGTCAGATTACCAAGGAAAATTGAATTATCAGTAAAATTGCTACCTAATGGTACATTGTTATTGTATTGCTTTTTTTTTCCTTTTTAAATCTTTCATTGTGGAAAGAGACAAGCATGTCTGCTTCTAGCATCTGTAGGAGAACATGCAGGCATGAGCGTACCTGTCACACCGTGCTTCTAAGAAAGGAACATGGCACACTCTGATCCTGAATATTTCCAGAAGTCAGAAAGAACACTGAATTCTGAGGTAGCATGCATAGGCAGTAGCTAACCTGTTGATGAATCTGTACTCTCCGTGTCTCCTTTTATGTGCTTCTTCTGTATAGAGACCCTAGAGGTATGAGCACTCATTGTCTAGTCTGAGAAAATGTGCTAACCTATCATAGCCAATGGGCTTCCACTATGTAAGTAGTTACTCACATTCTTTAGTGGTATTTAATTTGTATTTTAATAAGTAAGGCCTGCCTGAATATCAGAGAGTAAAACAGCCCCAGTGGTCAGCCTTACAGACCAGGCAGTTGTAACACACATCTTTAATCCCAGTAGCCACACTAGTTGCCATAGAAACTGGGCAGTGCCTCCTTTAATCCCAGTGGTGCATATCTTTAATCCCAGAACTAGAACAGCTAATAAAACAGAAGGACTCTCAGTCTCAGTCACATTCTGAGATTCCTGGAGGCAAGACTGTCATTTTGGACTGAGGTAGAGGTAAGAGCCAGTGTCTGGCTGTTTCATCTTTCTGACCTTCAGGTTGACTTTATTTATTAAAATACAAATAAAATGCGACCACAGCATTCAATAAAGCAGATCCTGTTCCCTGAAAGTATCTCTGGAATGTATTTTCTCTGCACCCTTTACTAATCCATGGGCCTGCAGTCTGGTTGGGGACAGACTCATGTGCCTTGGGTAACTCTCACACTTGATGACTTCCCTGCTGATACATGCTTAAAAAATTGGAATTGTGAACTTGTAACCACAAGAAAGTTTTGGTTTATACTGGTCCTGATTCTTCAGTGTGACTAATTTAGTAGTGAAGGCAATCAGGATGATGAGGAGGATGAAGATGATGAAGATGGTGATTCAGACTGACATCAAGAGTTTGTAATGTCCTCGACACAGTGATACATCTTTCTCAGATTTAACCCCAGCTAAACATATAAAAACATAAAGATATCTGTACTCTTATTTTATAGTTAAGAAGACAACTAAGGGAAAGAATGCACTAATTATAAGTTTGAACACATCAGAACTAAATTTAAGGGCAGACTCACATTCAGATATTCTGAAAATAGACCTTTCCTTTTTGACAATTAAGTTACTTCAGGAGGATTATAATTCAATCTTAATTTCTCCAAATACACTCTCTAAAACACGATTTTGCAGATTATTAGCTGACACTCCTTAGGAAACATATTTTAATCATATTTAAATGTTTATGGGACATGGTTTAAATAAAACAGTTTTTTATAATCTCAGAACTTCTAGAAGTCTCCAAGTTTTGCTTGATGCTTGAAAACCCTGTTTGAAATTCTCTTTTTATTTTATTGTTATTTTTTTTGACATCTGTTTCTGTTTCACCTGCACACCCATTTCTGGTCTTATAAGAGCAGTCATTTCTTAAATCATTTTGCTTTGGATGGAACCTCAAGGTTCTACATTTAGACTTTTATGACTGGTCCATTGGACTTTTTCTGTTTGGGATGTTTGACTGCTCCTAATACTCAGAGATCCCTTTGTTTACTTCTTCTTTTTTTTTTTTTTTTTTTTTTTTTGGTTTTTCGTGATAGGGTTTCTCTGTGGTTTTGGAGCCTGTCCTGGAACTAGCTCTTGTAGACCAGGCTGGTCTCGAACTCACAGAGATCCGCCTGCCTCTTCCTCCCGAGTGCTGGGATTAAAGGCGTGCGCCCCCACGGCCCGGCGATCTCTTTGTTTATTACACAGTCCAACTCATGGTATACAGATAGCTATCTCATGTAGTCAGAATGTTTCCTGATGGCTTCTCCAATTTTATTTTCCTCATAAGCTTTTCCCCTTGCTGCTCTTTCCATGGTCTAATTGAGATCATTCAGAGTTTCCATGATATTTTTTTGTTGTTGCTTTCTTTTCTGCATTCCATTTGGTACCCTTGTCTGAAGCATACCAGTTCATTAGTTTATGAGTTAAATTTCTAAAATTTGATGGTCAAAGAAGATGTCATAGAAATAGACTTTGTGTAATTTGGAATCTTTCAGTAATTTTACAGTAAGGAGAGTGGTTTCCTTCAAGAAATTCAAGTATTTGGAATGACTAAAACCTTGGAGTGATGCACCAGGGACTCTGGAATAGTCAACAGAAAGACATAACTGTAAAGTTTTTGCTGTAGAACTCAAGAATTGTAAGGAATCTGACTAAGAAAAACCTAGGAACTGGGGTTGGGGCTTAATGGTAGAGTATTGGGCTGACATCAAGAGGCCCAATTTTGATGCAGGCAGAACCAGACAACACAAATACAAATAAAAAGCCTAAGTAAAGTCCGGAATCTTTATTAAGGACATTTGAATCAGTTAGGAAATTTTGAGACCCAAGGAAACATTATCAACTCTTTTTCCTTGACGCTACTTTTGTTTTAGTTCATGCCCTACATTACTTCTCTTAGACTACTGATGGCATTCTCTGGTCTGTCAGGTAAGCAGTGCCCAGGGAAAGGTTGGGGTACTGTGAACACTGTTTTTAACTGTATTAAACATAGACATAAGCACTGTGAGCATGAGACATTCTCAGAATGATAGGGGTAAGACAACGCCATCCTATAATGACAGGGATTGAGGACATCTTGTGCTCCATCCAATCTGGCTCTTGGCAACCGCTGTGTTCCCAGCAAGAATGAGGAATATGAAACAGTTGAGACAGTATCTAATGGTACTTGTGTTCTTATGGTAGCATTTCCGAAAGTTTGCCCAAACCATGAATAATGGATTTCATAAGGATTCTACAAATGTGAAATATTAGAAACAACTCTTGTTCACAATCTTTTCCACAGGAACCATATTCCTTATAAATACCACCATGAGTACATAACTGGGTTAAATGTAAATATCACAATGCTTTTCTGTGTTGAAATTTGAAATGGCCACTTTTGTACTATTGAAAATCACTGGTTATTCAGAGCTAGTTATAGAGAGCAGAATGTCTATGTGATTGCATGGTTTCGATTACTATCATTATGACATTATGCATAAAGGCTGATTACCTTCTATTTTGTACAAACTTCTTGTCGAAACTGGGTTAACAAACTTCACAAGAACTTTTCTCATGAAATTGCTCATAGGAATATAATGCAATAATTAAAAAAATATTTTGTTGTTGGCTATCCTGTTCTCCAATTTCAACACCATGGTAGAATGTCTCAAAATTAATATATTTATTGCTTAAAATGATTCATTTATATGAAGCCAATTTTTGTCTCAATGAGACTGTCTCCATTGTTTAGAGTGACATTCAGCTTAGATAGACTTTCCTCCCTGTGTAAGGTGCCAGTGGTAATAAATCATGACTGTCTCCTTCCATCTGTAACTTAGTAAGGAATAGGAGCTATCATCTAGAGTAGATTTTGAGAGATTAGAAATATCTCATTTAAAAATATGCATAAGTAAAGTGGTTTTTTAAAGGCCTTTACTAAGCATAAACTAGAGGACTAAGAAACATAGCTGGCACAAGGAATGTGATTTTGCTAGAGAAGCAGAAAGGAATAGACTGGGAAATTGCAGATGACTCCTTTCTACTTCTGAATTAATCAGGTTCCATCCTCTGTGCAGGCCACAATGTCCATCTGTGTAAAGGGAGGGTATGGTTAGTGTTATGAAAGATCTATTCTCTGACACTTCCTGAAGAACATGGCCATAGGATGGGAAAAGGACAGAAATAGGGTGAGAAGAGGGAGGTTTTCTGCGTCAGTACTCTGGCAGTGTTTATTCTGAATCATTATAGTCTATTGATTTTGAAGGCTATACTTCAACTCTTTGCTAGAGGGAGGTGAAGTGAATAAATAGGATTTAGTAAAAGGGAAACATCTGTTTGCATTGGTTAGAAAATTTTGCTTATTATGATATGACTTGTGGAATTAGGGTGATAACTGAAGGCAACCAAACCGTTGAGTAATGAAGCTTTAAGTGTTAAAGTTAGGTCTGTATGGTGTGTCAGTTCTACTTCTCTGCTGTTTGTCTGATGTGTAATAAGATCTTTGATCTTTTCTTGAGAGACACAACACACGTAGACACATACAGAGACACATACCCACCCACCCCCAACACCTATTCATAAGGAACCCAGTACAAAGGAAATCACAGATACCACCAAAGTCCAATGTGTGGAACAAATGAGTTTTATTGGGGTTACTTAAACGAATATATGAGGGACAGAAAATTACTCAAAGACAGCTGTACCACCAAAGCCCACAAAGTCTTGAAACTTGGCATCCACTGCAAACAATTCAACAGCTTGGAGGGTGTCCTTTCCGTTAGTATTCCCTGCAGATGGTCTGGCCTCAGAATCTTCTTTACAACTTGTCTGAGAGTGACTCTCAGCAGTCTTTATTATTTACTCATAGGAATAAATGACCTAGTGAATCTGGTGAATTTCAGGGAACTCCTTAAGCTGTTTAGAGTTGTTTATCCCCGGGGTTTGCTGAGTTTTTTTTTTTTTTTTTTTCCAGATGGAATGTTCCAATCTCCAATCTTAACGAAACTTCTATGCAGCATTTATCTCATGCTCACCTGTGGACACTTAACAAAGCACTGATTCTCACCTGGTGGCAGCTACCTGGTCTTACTAAATATCTTTTATAGTCTTTCTTCTGTGATGTGTAATATCCACTGTCAACCCCACAACAATGGGCAGAAATCTATTGAATACTCTATTGACCTTGGAAACCATGTTGGCTCTTTTAACCTTAAAAACCTAGTAGTTTTGGTATGTAGTCAAATAACACAGCTGAAAGTCTATTTTCCCCATGTTTCTGGGGGTAAGGACAAGGAGAACCTAAAACGTTGTTTTAGATGATAACATTATATATTAATTGTGAAATGGAAAAAGGGATATATTTGTGAATGTTCATGAATGAAATAGTCTGTAACAGTCTTTGAAGAGTTGAATATTTATAGTGTCCATAGCTTTTGGAATGTATAATCACTTCCACAATTTACTCTCGTGAACCTGTTCAGGGAAACAATCAAACCATTGGATAATCATTACATTCAGATGTTCATGGTTGCATTGTGCATAAATGCTAAACACTGGAAACAGCACAAGGTAAATGAATGTTTTAAGAAGTGCCCGTGTTATCAATACTGTATTTAATTATGATGATATGAATTACAATGTGAAATAACAGGGAAAATGCTTATAAAATGCATTCATTTAAAACAATCAGGATCACAAAGTTATCCAAGAGTCAGTGGAAACCTTGTGATAGAAAGCAATGAAGTTGCTGAAACCTTAATGTTAGTGGAAGTTCTGTTTGGGAGATACACTGACAGAGAAATTCAGTAATGAGACAACTATTTTCTTCTTTTCAATTGTCTTCATCTCTCACATTTCCTACAGCAAGCATTTCAATTAAGCTGAAAAAAATATAAACATTCTACTTAGCCTTTCATTTGATTCCCTCCAGTTCTCAGATGGAAAGAAAGCCAATTTTCAGCCCAAGCCCCTATCTCAGGCTCTCTCCCAGAGACTGAATGTTCCCTTACATCCTCCCTAAGCAGCTTAGCCCTAAAGCTGGCTCAGAGAGTTTCCTCCCACCCCAGCCCTACTGCTTCCTGCAGCAGTGGCTGCTCCCCTTCATCTCCAACCCTGAATCACATTATGATACTTCTCCAGTAGCAGCTCCAGCTCCCCAGACCCTTGGCACTGCCCTTCTTCTCTCCTTTCTTGATTTCCCTTCTGAATCTTCCTGGCATTCTTAGTCCAAGGGCAGATGGTTGAGTTTCTGAAGCATTAACGCTTCCCGTCTGCTGACTCAGAGCTGTTTAGAAGCCATTACCCATACCTGCCTGGTAGAGAGGGTTCTACCACAGCAGGTTGCCTGGTGGGATTTGACAGCTATGGTGATGATGGGGCTGGAGAAATTGTCCAACGGGAAATTAGCTACAACACAGGAGTGGTGTTACATCATTCATTTGGATCACTTGGGAAGCATGGAAAATACTTAATGAGTACCCATTAAAGGCTGTTTAAAGGGTTACCATTGTGTAAACTTGTTTCTGCAATTCAATTTAGTTAATGGACTTGCATACTTTGCCTTATAGTTGATGTTGCCATCAGTTATGTCAAACTTGCTTACAGATAAAATATTTTCCTAGTTTTTATTTTACATAGACTCAAGCAGGTCGTTGCTTATTTGCTGTCACTACTGGTCAATCCGGAAAATGTGAACAGAAACACTAAGCCCTTCAAAATAGTGAAAAGGAAAGTATACATCATGCCTGTGGTTAGGACCAATTTTCAAAAATAAGTGACACTCACTCTGGGCAAGCCCATATAAAATGTATGGTACAAGAAAATAGGAGGAAACAAAGACCGACCTCTCCAGAAACTGGCAGTATGACTATGGAGTCTCTCCTATCTACTTCTTTAAAGGGAGGACACAGAAAGTTTGGAGTGGGACCCAGTGCCTGCAGCAAGTGTCTGGTAAAAATTCAGCAGTTTGAGGACAATGTCCTTTTGTCTTTCCTCTGTGCCGTCAAATGGGAGCCTGGCGTTACACCTGAACTGGAGTTTTGGACCATTGAAGATGGCAGGACATTGAAGACAGAGTTGAAAGGGGGAAAGGGCAGCTTTCTCATTTTGCATTGTTTTTGCAGAGGAAACAGGCTTATTTTGTCATGGATTACTTCTATAGTACATTATTGGAAAGTTTCCTACATTGCTGAAATCCGAAAAACCCTGTGCATGGAGCTGACTCTTTGGGGCTTCGTTGATTGCCTTTTGCCACTGATGTTCACTCTGTCCTCTTTATGACGGCTGTGGGTAAGGGTGTGTGGGGGGAAATAAACTCTGAGTAAAGTCAAAAACAAAGCTACAATTTTCCCCAGACATACTGTCTCATGCCATCATTTAGGAAAAGCAGCATACATTTTCCTAAACCACTTATTGACAAGGTTAAGAAAATGAATCCCAAAATTTTCTAATGAGTACTAATTATATAAGACATAACATTCTGCTATAAAAGATAATTCATTAAAGTTAAATCTTTAAAATACACCTCAAATTTATAATCCTGCTCAGAGTTTCTTCATTAATGGATAATTTCTTATTATATACAAGTAAAACATCAATGCACACTTGAAAACAGGTATAGAGGTATAGTTCAACTTCTTTTAAGCTATAGGAAGCTGTGTGGGGAGGCTGGACCAGTCATGGAGATTCATGAGAAAGTAGGACATCTGGGAAACTCTGACAAATAAAAATGTAAGGGACAGGAAACAAAATAAATCCCTAAGCAGAAAACTAACTAGGCCCACTGATTCACTGGGAAATTTTCTTTCTTTCTTTCTTTCTTTCTTTCTTTCTTTCTTTCTTTCTTTCTTTCTTTCTTTCTTTCTTTCTTCTTTCTTTCTTTCTTTCTTTCTTTCTTTCTTTCTTTCTTTCTTTCTTTCTTTCTTTCTCTCTCTCTCTCTTTCTCTCTCTCTCTTTTTCTTTCAATTGTTCATGTTGAATTCTGGTGTCATGTTGTCAAAAATCAACTCGTATAAGCCAATAGTTAGCATCCTGGAACTTGACTTCTTGCCATTCCAGCTGTCACAGCAGGAAGAGATTTTGCTGCCACCACAAAATTTCATCATGGTTAGAGCTGAAATATTAGTCAATTTGAAGGGCAGAGGCAGCATTTAGTGCAGATTCCACATGTGAAATCGCAATTCCCTGACTCAAACTTTCTCTCCGTGTTGAACTGTGTGTCACCTTACATCTCTTCAATGAATAAACTACCCACAAATTTGCACTGCTACTATTAGCAACTACACACTTTGTATAGTTGTTGGTTACAGGATTTTCTGCTGTGTAACACCTTTCTAAGTTCCTGCAGCTACTCAGCAAGCTGGCTGCTGCCATCACCTCTGTGCCTGTGTTGACACCAGACTCAGAGACGTGACTCGGTTCACCTATAAAGTAACACAAGCTGAAAGTGAGAGATGAGATTACTGAAACCCTACATCAGATAGAATTGAGTAACATACAGTTCTAATCTGGGGAAATATATTTTATAGCTAGGAACTTTATAAGGTTCAAACAAAGAAACTCACGAGCAGATTGTTCAAGTTCCTAAATGACAGAGACATAAGGAAAACACTAGGCAAGTAAGAGAAAGAAAACTCCCATTTATTGGAGTGTTTGTTCCCTTTTAGGAAATGGGAAAAATTAATTAATATTGTCTATGTCTTCCACTACAGATAGATTAGATTACTCAACTTCTCTCTCTTTCTATGTGGTGTCGTATAACCTCCTACCAGGTTTTATGCCTCAGGGCAGAGTGAATGTTCTAATTTAGTTATTAAGAATAAATACTGTGGCTCAAGATAAACCTGAACTCTTATGGTGATAAAATTCAAATGTTATTTCAGTTAGGGTTATAAGGAAGAATTAAAGGAGTAGATAATAATTCAACAATTTAAATGCAAGCAATAATAGGAAAAATACCAGTAGAAATTTGAGAATCAGAAGCAGAAGCTTGATTTTAGAATCTTTTATTCTTTTGATCAAGAATGCTTTCCTTTTTTTTTTTTCCTCCACACAGTGCCTAGTTTTCCATTGAAAAATACTATTTGGTACATTAAGGGAAACTTTCAGTGGGTGTGCCTCACTTCTATCTAGTTCAGCTTAGCTACCTCCAGGGAAGAAACCCACCCACCTTATATTCCTTGCTCTTGCCCTCAGTCCCTGCCACCTGACTCTCATGGTTTGAAATTCTTTGTATGTTATTGACTATTGACCTGGTAATTCAACCTCGTTTCTGTCTTCTGGTCATTGAATAATAAATACATGAATCCCTCACTACAGAAAAATATGATAAAGTATTCTAAGTACTCATACAATACCAAAGCACAGTAATCCCAATGACTGTATTGTATCCTGGTGCTTAGGGATTTAGATAAAATCATGAACCCTATTTTGAAAGTACAGTCCCTGAATTTTTTTCAGAATGTCTTCTGTATCTACCATTCAACCAAATCCACATCTTTCAGTGCCTTCTGCCATGAAGCTATTCATCTACAGTCTTTTGTTAGCATTGTCAATAAAGAAATTTGAACAGACAAGTTTGCCATTTGCAAAGTATGGCTTTCAAAATTATTCTAGTATCTAGTATTATTCTAGAAATGAAACAACTAAACCCCATGTTAGTTAAATAATATTATAATTTAAGACATTTTTCTGTTACTAAAGCTTTGTTTATAGGACTGGTAGTATTGTACAAAGATGCTTTCAAATCTCTATGAAAATACCATGAAGAGTAAAAATATTTAATTAAGGATGGGAGAATAATTAAATTTGTATAGTAATAAATATTAAAATATTTGAAACTCAAGTATGAAGAAAAATCTGAAAATTAATGCAGACTAGATATAACTAAATTCTTCAGGCATCTCCTCAAGAATTTAGTAAATTGACAGGTATTGTACATTTTATGAAACTTAGAAATGCCAACTTTGATCCCATTTACTCTTGATGTCCTGAGCGTAAGGCCAACAGGTATAGTGGGACTTCTGTAAAACTTTTCTGTACTAGCAAAAGTAAGTCCTGAAAGATGAAATGGTATCTAGGGTTTATATTAGATGTTAGTTTTCAATATTTTAGGCAGGTGAAGACACTTATAGTATGATCATACCATAATGAGTGCCAAGCCAAGACACCTTAGTATCTAGTTATGTTCAATCTCCAATTTATAATGCAGAGAAAATAGAGTGGGGAGGATAGACATGCGAGCTAATGAGCTCAGGATAGCAGAAAGTACTCATTTCCATCCTGGAGTTAATTCCTCCTTCAGCTAATACTCATCTGCTACGTAGATGCGCAAGTGATGACTTCTGGACATTAAAAGAATCTTCATGGTTGAAATCATGGTGATAACTTGTGGCTCCAGATTCATATCTTCTGTAAACACAAGAGAGATTAGAAATAGCTTTTTCTTGTGGGAAAACTTGAAAACAATGTAAACACTTCCATTCAACCGAATCAGTGATGAATTAACCTCTCTTTATGTCTTAATAGAACTTGTATAGGATAGAAAGTCATTGAAAATTTCTGATATGGCCTGGAGTTTAAGACCTTTTGCTTAGCTCGCTACTAAATCCACTTAGCTCTGTGCTTATTCAGTTCAGGTTCATATCTTAAACGATTGCCTAGATCTTCCCACATCAAGGCAATCCTCACAGATTTGTATCCACTCTATGGACAGGGTTCAGCACACAGTAAGTGTTAAACCAATATTTGCTCTGTAAATTAATTATGAAAGTCTTACTCAGCATAACATTTGAGTTTTACCAGTATCTCAAGCCTAGAAGGTTCCAAAGTTACCTTGTCGTCTTTCTTTCCAAATTCTCTTTCGTGATGTTTTCCGTGGTTGTCATCAGAACTTAGTATTTTCCATTCCTTAGTTCTAAACCCTGAGTGTCAACCTTGATTCCTGTCTGTCTTTCACATCACATATTTATTTCATGGCAAAGCTCGTAGACTTTGACTTTAAAGTTTCTGTTTATTTAGAATTCAACTATGTTATCACATGTACATTTGTCAAACCTTCAGTTCTAGCCTATTGTCCCTGGAGTTCCCTTCTTTGTTTCTTTATTACATACAACATTCTTTTTCTTTCCTTTTTGTTTTGAGGGGATTCCTTTTCTTTTTTTCTCTTTTGGTTTTTTGAGATAGGGTTTCTTTATGGTTGTCCTGGCTGTCTTAGAACTTTGTAGACTGGTCTAACCTCAAATTCTGAGATTCACCTGCCTCTGCCTCCTGAGTGCTGGAATTAAAGGTGTGGGTCACCACTGCCTGGCACAATAATCTTTTAAAAACACAAATCACTCACATTATTTTTCTTTCAAACTCTCAATATTGTCCATTTCATTCACAGTAAAAATTATTATAGTGATTTACAAAGTTCATGCAGTCTGCTACATGACAATAGGCTCTTTGCAGCATTATGATTTCTGATATTATAATTCACAGATGAGTAAATGGCACAAACTAGAATCTCAATAAATATTTGCTCAATGAAGTTGTCTTTTTAACGATAAGAAGTTATGTTATTTCAAAACATATTCTCTCACTCAAAGCAAAAAGATCCTTTCTGGTGCTTCCCAGTGGAGCCAATTACCCTTTATGTAACTTACCCTAAGAAAGTTCAATATGTGAAGTGACATTATGAATGTTTGTTCCAAGTCCTACTCTTGAAAAACATGCATAACTAAACATGCATTGTGACATCAGCTTTGACTCATTAGGAAAATCATTATTATAGTCATTATCAGTGCAAAAAAATCTTTTTAAGGTCATATTATGCCACATGGTTGACTATTGTGTTCCCAGATTTAAGAATGATAAAAGTTATACTTCGCAATTTAATCTGTTTTTTTATTCATTAGAACAACTGCTTTGCTGGTAGGGTAGTAGTGATTTTTTTTAGGTAGTAGGAATCTTAATCTTTGATTATTTTCAGTGAAAATTTTTATTCATATTTTGAAAATCATTACATCACTAAATATATAATTCTTCACAAAACCATATGCCCACTATGTTTCTCTATCCTGCTGGTGTAATGGCAGTTTATTATTGAATAACTCCGAAGATCAAAGACAAAATAGGGCCAAAAAGATGCCGTCACAGTGAACTTCTAAAAACAGGTACAGGTCTCTGTTTTTTATTTCATGTACTACGAGAGGCAGGGTGATTCAGTGGAACCAATAGGACAGTGATAACATTTTATTTGATTTTAATGGAAAGTACCATGGATGTTTAAACTGGTTTTGATCAGTTTAAATATAAAAATTCTTGAAATGATCATAGTAATATTAAATTATGACAATGAAAAAAGTGAGACAAAGATGATGATGTTAGAGAGCCATTGTGAAAGTTAGGTGTTCGAACTCTTTGTTCATATTCAAGCTCATTAATTAATATGCTTCCAGACTAACTGGAGAATATTTCAGAAAATGTTTCTGTTTCTGAGACTGGAGTTTTGTTTATTGCTTTTTCTTGTTTGCAACAAGTATTTATTGAACACGTAGTTTGTGTCAGAGTGTTCTGAGCTCTGGGTCTCATATTTCTACTACATATGCTTTGTTACAGACACGGAATGTCTCCCAGAAATAGGGCTAAAAAGAAGATTTGTCTCATGAAACTACTGTGGTAGTTCGAATGTAATTGACCCCCATAAGCTCACAGATAGTGGTACTATTGGGAGCTGTATCCATGTTAAAGTAGCTATGGACTTGTTGAAGGAAGTGTGTCACTGTGGAGGCAGGCTTTGAGGTCTCATATATGCTCAAGATACTCTCCAGTGTCTTATACCATTTCCTTTTTCCTGTAAGATGTAGGATATTCAGTCACTTCTCCAGCACTATGTCTGCCTGTATGTCATCATATCCCACTATAAAGATAATGGACTAGAACTCTGAGCTGTAAGCCAGATACCCCAATTAAATTGTTTTCTTTATAAGAGATGCCAAGGCCATGGTGTCTCTTCATAGCAATAGAAACCCTAAGACAGAAATTTGTACCAGAAGTGGGCTATTGCTATGATAGGCCTTACCATGCTTTTGTTTGGAGGAATATGTACTTTGGGACTGTGGATTAGAAAAGCAATTGAATACTGTGACTGCTGCTTAATGGGACAAATTAGTGGGAGCATGGAGATCCTGGTACTGAGTATGATTTGATAAACTATGAGGGGCTACCTCAAGAGGTTTCAGAGGGAAAGAATTTTAGTATGTTGCCTAGATAGTTTGTGACATTTTAGTGAAGAATGTGGCTACTTTTTGTCTTTGTTTCAAGTGTCTGTCTGAGGCTAAAGTGAAGGGTTTTGCACTAATTCCATTGGCAGAGGAAATCTCAAAAACAGCCTAGTATAGACTCTATTGTGTGGTTATTAGTGATAACGCTAATGAACATTTATAATGGAAAGAAGTAAGCTATGAAAATAAAAATACAAGGTGTATAGATTGAGAGAAGGGGCACCAGGAAGTAGAATAGCGCTAAATCCTGTGTTCAAGGAGAAAAACAGAAAAAGAAATGTAATAAAAGGAGTGGTGGTGTCAGAGCAATATACCAGCTAAGTTTTCAACTTTTGAAAAGGAACTAAAGCAAAGTGTACAGCTGCTGGTGCACTCTTTAATCCTATCATTTAGAAGGCAGGCATTGGTGAAACCCTGAGTTTGAGGTCACCCTGTTCTACAGAGCAAGTTTGAGCCAAGAATGCTTAGGCAGTGAAGGACAGAAAGCTGGTAAAGATGTAGTTGAATAAGGGTCTCATGTTCCATCTGTAGTAAGCAGTAAAACTTGGCAGTTTCAGTCACATGGTCCTGGAGTTAAAGGTAGAGGAAAGGGGCTACGGAATTTGCCCCTGAGACCAAGGAAAGCTGTTGAAGTCAAGCATATATTGGGATGACCCTGAATGGAGGTCTGGTAGAGAGGCCATTGAATGAAGCTATGAAGTTGAAGGCTAGATTGCCTTGAAGACCCCAAAGGTTAGAGTTGCCAGAGCCATAGGATACTTGCTAAGAAAAGTTAACAGGAAATGAACCACCCCAAGAGCAAGAAGTATGTTACAATTAACACAGCTTAACAGAGTTGAAGATCTAGTGTTTTGATATCAGACATAGAGATTCAGAGTTTTGAATTTGCCCAGCTAGTTTTTGGCCTTGCTTTGGTCCAGTATTTCTTCACTATGCTCTCTTCCTTAAGTTTAGGAATGATAATGTATATCCCGTGCTATTCTATGTTAGACATAAGTGATATCCTCTTTGATTTTGATTTCATAGGGGATTACAGTTAAGGGACTGTATGAAGAAACTTTGAATTTTGGACTTTTAAAAATTGTTGAGACTTGATAGACTATGGGGACTTTTGAAGTTGGGCTAAATATATTTTGCTTTATGGTATTATCACAAGCTTATGGGGCCAGGGAATGGAATGTGGTAGTTTGAATGTAGTTGGTCCCCATAAGCTCACAGGGAGGGACACTGTTGGAGGGTGTGGCCTTCTTGAAGTAGGTGTGACCTTCTTGAAGTAGGTGTGACCTTCTTGAAGTAGGTGTGGCCTTGCCAAAGGAAGTCTGTCACTGTGGGGGCAGGCTTTGCTTAAGCTTCACTCAGTGTCACAGACCACTTTCTATTACCTGCAAGATGTAGGACTTCCAGCTAGATGTCTAACTCCATGTCTGTCTGTACACTGCCATGTGGCTTAGAGTAATATGGGAAAAGCTGTAACAGGCTTCTGATCCTATCTGATGACATTCTTAGATTTTGAATTGGTATAAGCTGTAGTTTCAAAGTTACTTCATTCCAAATGATGTTATCTGATCATTCAAGAATGTTTTGTCAGGTCAGAGAATCGAGGGAGTGGACAGTGAATGGATCTTTGGAGTGCTAAAGATAGCCCTTAATAATTCAAGTATAGATCTGTAATCTTCCAGCTGTCTGCGATCACAATGTTCTAATCAGTCAGTCAATCCTGAAGAATCTTTAACAGAAATGTGGTACCTTGTCCATGGAATTTCAATTCATGCATAACACTTTAATTTCCTAGAAACTGGGACAGAGAGAAATGTATGAGCACTACCACTTGAAGTGTATGTGGTAATCTAATACAATCAAAAATTATTTTTAATCAAATAAGTTGAGGGATATTGAGAAACTATGTGTTAGAACCTTTACATACAACACAAATTAACAAAAGTTTGGAATTAAAGGTAGAAAAAATAGAAAGAAAAACACAAATTAATTAAAAATCCAGCAGAATTAGCACTTGATGAAATTTTAGTTCAGCTCAAAAAAGAAACACCATGAACTCTTTAAACATTATCTGTCATGGAAATACATCCCATCCATATTCAACATTTTGAAAAATGCATTAGCTCCTCGGGCATCCTTTAAAGTCTCACATGCTTAGTACAATAGCAGTAAACAAAGAAAAATTCTAAAGGAAGATACTGGTTCCTTTATTTTATCCGAGGAAGGAGACTGCTCAAGCAATAAGATCCTCCTCAAACCTCCCTTTCATCTAGGGAGGGCCTCAAGCCCACGTTGCTCACCCATAGCAAATGCCTCACATAAATGGAACCCATTACACTATAGAAGACCAACTCTAAAATAATAAAAATTACTTATCCTTAAAGAGGATTAAATACACCCTCAAAGCACAGAACTCCAAATTCTGTGCATTTGCATGCACACATTTAAGCAATAACAGTTAAACAAAGCACACGCTATCAGAAACACATCACTGATCAACCCAGCAATTTTGCTGTCAGCTACAATGCTGCACTGGGAATCTTATATAGTGTGTCACCCTGCCTTGACTCCACTAATTCTAAAGTCCTTCATCAAGAAGTGTGCAGTTCCCCAGGAGAATGAAAGCTGCTTTCTTCTATAAAACTATGATAACAACACATGATTATATGCTAGACTTTAATTTCTAAGAGCCTCTCTCTCACACACATATATGTCACAATGAATTTCTTATTCTTTGAAGAATATATTTAAGCAAGGGTTCTCCCTAGTTTTATAACTAAATGAATTTTAAGCCAAACAGCATTGGTATTCTTAAAGGAAAGTGAGTCAGTTCAGGATCTTGGCGAGATGGTCCTGAAAAATAAGGAAGAGGAGTTCCAACCCAGTTTATTTATACATGGTCGAACTTAATAATGGCAATGAGGGTAATCCTAGCTATACCTTGAATATTCAGTTTTAATGACTGCTGCTGGGATATTGAGTCTGCTTTGTCTGTATTTCTGTGGTGTTTTCCTTGAGGGCACCTGCTGATCAGCAGAAGGAAGAAGACAGAATGAACGTTAGCATATTTGGAGTGACAGAAAAACCATAGACCCCATGAATGCATGAGGTTTCCTTTCTCTAGCTTTTCGTGGAAGATGACTTTTTCTCTTTTGTAATCTGCTTGTGGGAAGCAGGAGTTTAACAAGCAGGAAGAAGTATAGGAGCACTGTTGTAGGGAGGCTGTTAGTTTGTTTCCTGGCCTCCTGGCAGCTCAGACCTGAAATAATCACACAGAAACTATTTTATTTAAATCACTGCTTGTCCCTTTAGCTCTCGCTTCTTATTAGCTAACTCTTATATATTAATTTAAAGCATTTCTAGGAATCTGTGTATTGCCATGAAGCTGTGGCTTGCCAGGTAAAATTCCATTCAGCATCTGTCTCTGGCGGGGGCTACATGGCTTCTTCCTGACTCTGTCCTTCTTTCTCCCCATATTCAGTTTAGTTTGCCCTGCCTAGCTAAGTTCTGCCCTGCTATAAGTCCAAAGAAGTTTCTTTATTCATTACTGATAGTCATATCAATACAGAGGGAAATCCCACATCACAGCACCATTTAGATAGTCATAGAAAAGGAGCCCTTTTTCATGTACAGGAACCAACCGGATGCCACATGGTGTTCTAATGATGTGTAGTTTCCTATTCTTTCTCCATTTTAAGAAGTAGAGAGAATGTCATCATTGACTTCACAATAATTAAATTCTTGAGAGCCCGAGGCTACCTTTTCAAGGTCCAAAGAGCTAACACCATATTTCTGCTTCCTAATGAGGATACTGCAGTATGGTCAGTGGACATATGTTTTTTCATGCCCATGGCCTCCCCAAAAGTGTCCAGGCTGCTGGCCACAAAACACAGTGCACAATGAGTTGAACACATCTTCATTCATTCATTCATTCATTCATTCATTCATTTATTTATTTTTATATTATTTAATTAAAAATTTCCACTTCCTCCCCTCCTCCCATTCACCCCCACTCCCCCCATCCCCCTTCCCCTCCCTCTCCAGTCCAAAGAGCAGTCAGGTTCCCTGCCCTGTGGGAAGTCCAAGGTCCCCCCCCCCTCCATCCAGTAGTAGGAAGGTGAGCATCCAAACAGACTAGGCTCCCACAAAGTCAGTACATGCAGTGGGATCAAAACCCAGTGCCATTGTCTTTGGCTTCTCAGTCAGTACTCCTTGTCAGCCATGTTCAGGGAGTCTGGTTTGATCACATGCTCCATCATCCAGCTGTCCTTGGTGAGTTCCTGTTAGATCAGCCCCACTGTCTCAGTGGGCAGGCGCACACCTCGCTGTCCTAATTTCCTTACTCATGTTCTCCCTCCTTCTTTTTCTCACTTGGACCTTAGGAGCTCAGTCCAGTGTTCCAATGTGGATCTCTGTCTCTAGCTTCATCCATCGCCAGATGGAGTTTCTATGGTGATATGCAAGATATTCATCAGTATGGCTATAGGATAGGGCCATATCAAGCTCCCTCTCCTCAGCTGTCCAAGGATCTAGCTGGGGACATCTCCATGGATACCTGAGAACACCTCTAAAGTCAAGTCTCTCACCAACCCTAAAATGGCTCCCTTGATTAAGATATATACTTCCCTACTCCCATATCCACCCTGCCTCCATCCCAACTGTCCCATTCCGCCAAGCTCTCCCCATCCTCCCCTTCTCACTTTTTTCTCCCCATTTCCCCTTACCCCCCATCCCATCCCCACCCCCAAGTTTCCAATTTTTGCCTGGCAATCTTGTCTCATTCCAACATCCAGGAGGATAACTATATGTTTTTCTTTGGGTTCACCTTCTTATTTAGCTTCTCTAGGATCTCTTATTATAGGCTCAATGTCTAGAGAGTGAGAATCATAGAAGTATCATCTTTCACGATAGCCACAAATAGCATAAAATATCTTGGGGTAACTCTAACCAAGGAAAGATCTATTTGACAAGAACTTTAAGTCTTTGAAGAAAGAAATTGAAGAGGATACCAGAAAACGGAAGGATCTCCCATGCTCTTGGATTGGGAGGATCAACATAGTAAAAATGGCAATTCTATCAAAAGCAATCTATAGATTCAATGCAATCCCCATCAAAATCCCAACAAAATTCTTCACAGATCTTGAGAGAACAATAATCAACTTTGTATGGAAAAACAAAAAATCCAGGATAGCCAAAACAATCCTGTACAATAAAGGTACTTTTGGTGGCATTACCATCCCTGACTTCAGACTCTATTACAGAGCTACAGTAATGAAAACAACTTGGTATTGGCACAAATACAGAGATGTTGACCAATGGAATCGAGTATAAAACCCAGAATTTAACCCACAAACCTATGAACACCTGATTTTTGACAAAGTTGAGCACATCTTTTCACAAATTAGCAGAAGAGCAAGCTTGTTCTCCTTTCTGGCCTCAGAAATTCCTATTGTTTCCCTTAATCTATTCTTCATGTGGCCTGTGTGGTTAACCACAGTTGTTTTTTTTTTTTTTTACAAAGACAGACTCCTTCTGATTCTTCTCTAGGTTCATTACTCTTTCACATAGACCTGTACTTTGTTAAGGACATCCTCCATGGAGAACACACTCTCAGTGATTTGGGAATAGAAGATGGAGTTTTACACATTGTGAGCTGTTGGCATAGAGTCAAAGGCCAGTTTTGTTGCATTAGTGTAGGAATGACAATCTGTCTTCCTTTCTGAACCACAGAATAGATCATGCTCATCGAAGGATACATCAGGAAGAGTTAAATACCCTTTAATATCCTTTTCTTTGCATGGTGAGGGGGCCCAATACAAGGAATAACTTGCTTATTTGAGGCAAAATGCTTAACTTCGAGTCTATGGCTATACTAAGGTAATACTCAACTATGATCTATTTGTCTTACCAAGACACATTTGGCACAATCTGAAAGCATTTGCGGCTGCGATGACTGGGGAATCACAACTGGGAGGAGGCCAATGACACTGCTAAACATTCTACAATGCACAGGGGAGCCCTTCTCCTCTTTTACCTTGACAACAAAGAATTACCGTGCTTAGAATGTCACTGAAAGAAACTAAGGAAATAAGGAAGTATCTAAATCAGCATGGAGAGAATTGTTAGTATGTAAGGTTATGATAAAGATTTTAAAATGAAAATATCTATATTAGGTTCAGACCAAGACTTTTTTTTTCAACTTCCAATTGGGGTATCATTTATATTTGTCTGTCTTCAACAGGTTCACATATGCAAATTATGTGGATTTCCTTCTTTGTTTGCTTGTTCTCTACTCCCCCATGACTGGAGCTATATAAGCTAGCCGAGTTACTTCAGTAAATGAGATGACCTCCAAAATAGTCTTCAGGGTCCTTTCTGTTGCCCAAGATCCTTTCTTATTTTGAGACCACCATAGGTGCTCAATAGCTGACAGGTGGTAGGGGATCCATAGACAATAAAGATCAATGACCCCCAACTCCATTCTTTGTCACCTAAAGATGTTGCTTTAAATCATAACATTATACCCTATGTGCTGAAGGTCTCATTTTATCTCATAAAGTAAAATGCATTTAGTTCACACCATAGAGTCCCTGTAGTCTTAATCATACATTGTTCAAAACTTCAAAGTCTCCTATGGGATTCATAATGAATGGAATGACCATAAACACATTTAAAACCAAACCAAAACAAAACAAAAACAAGTGACATACTTCTTATATGCAATGACACAGTATAAACAGTCCCTTCTTAAAATGCAGGTCTAGGAGATAGTCAGGAGAAACATTACCAAGGCAAGACATAAATCCAGCAAACAAAATACCAAACCATACAGCTCTGTATTTAGAATCTGAAGATTGTGGTAAACTAATCTGGAAACCAGTAGCCTTGAGCAACTTCATTTTTCCAGTGCTACCTCTAGTATCATACCAATCACTCTACTAGCCCAACTCTGCTCCATGAAGGCAGCCTCTTTCAATAGATGTCCTTTAGTGCTAGTATCACCAACATCCTGGTTCTCCAATTAAACTTAGGTTTCACCTTTCCAGCTTCATGCTGTGATCTCCCGTGACCTGCTTGCAATATATTTGCAATACTCAGGTTGCCATACACAGTTTGGCCACAGCAGCTTTCTGATATTTTTGTGCAAGCATCTGTGACATTGTTCATACTTAAATCTCTTACCCCAAAAAGTTAGCATAAACTGGGCAATGCTGTCAACTCTTGCTTCCACCTAGAGATGTTGTTTTACGCCTCTGGATCACCACTGCATCATAGGTATATGCCTTTAAGGCTAATTTTGAGAGAACTTTCCTTAGCAGGTTTTTTAAGTTAATTTTTTTTTCATTTTACAACCCCAGAACCCCCTTCCTTCCTGTCTCCTGTTCTCCCACCTTCCCCAACCTACCTCCCACCCACTCCTCAGAATGAGTGAGTAAGGCCTCCCTTGGAAGTCAATGAAGTCTGCCATACCAATTTGAGGCAGAACAAAGGCCCTCTTCCCAGTATCAAGGCTGAGCAACGTATCCCACCATAGGAAATGGGCTCCAAAAAGCCAGTTCTTGTATCTGGGATAAGCTCTGGTTCCATTCCCAGGCCCCTCCCAGCAGATCAAGCCACATAACAGTCACCCATTTCCAGAGGGCTTAGTTCGGTCCCATGGAGGGTTTTTGTTTTGTTTTATTGTTTGTTTTTTAACAGCAACATTCTTAGTTCAAACCCTGTTGGTTTTTTTGTTTTTTTTTTTTGTTTTTTTCAAATAGCCAGAAATATACTTATCATCCCAGAATTTAAGAGTTAAAGCTGCATGCTGAAGAATCAGGATTTCATAGTCAAGGACAGCATGAGTTAAATGAGATGCTGTTTCCCAACAACAAGAAGATAAAGCAATTAATTCATATTTCTCCAAGCTGGAGCCTCTAATATGTGGAGTCTTGCATTAAGACTTCCAGTGCTGAACAGGAAATTTCTCCTTAATGATGCCAAACTCTTTTCTGTTCTTTTAGCCTGTAACTTTGACATCATACTCCTTTCCATACCAAACTGTCTATTTTTCAAATTTTTTGTATTGTCTGTTATTCTACAAACTGCAATCCTGGATGTGAGCAATGAACAGTAACCATAACACAACTGGAGTCTACCATGTTCTGAAATTTCTTCCACTAACCAAATTTGGTCAATTTTTAAATTTGGCTTCACTCCCACTGTTAGATCATGAGAAGAATGAAGCCAGATTCCATGATGAAATAGCATGAATGACTTATATTTTAGTCCCTGATAGAGCCATTATTCACCTCTGAAATTTCATGAGCTGTGCCTTTGGTTGTCCACAGTTCTCCCAGAATTCTGATGTTCCATTCACTTCACAAAGTTCCAGAAAATCCTTTACATTGTCTTAGGACCTTTGTAATCTAGAGTTCTAAATTCTTCCTCATTTTTTCCTGAACCTGTTCCAACTCCTATGAGCTATCTGAACAGACTATAATAATATTGTCTATGCCTCAGCATCATTTTTTCTACAGTAATTTTTCTTGTTGAAAAAAAGAAAGAACAGCCAAAAACAACTTAAGAAAGGAAGGGTTTATTTTTGCTTGCAGAATAGAGGTACAATGTATTAGGCTAGAGAAGACTTGGCAGCATGAGTGGGAAGTAGCTGGTCACATTGTGTACACAGTCAGGAAGCTGAGACACTTGAATGTTGTTTGGCTTAATTCTCCCCTTATTCAGGCAAGGAGTCCCAACTATTGTGTGGTGCTAATACAGAGTGAAAATTCTGAAAATATTCTCATAGGCACACCCAGAGGTATGTTTCTGTATTGACTCTAAGTCCAGTGAAGTTGACAACACACCACAGTTATATATTTCTGTAAATTGAGGTAGGGTGATACACAGGGATTGTACTTAGTGATAGAGTGAGCAAACAGGGCTGTGAGTGGGAGCCATTCCAGTAGTGAGAAGATAACATGACCTTGGTTTTCATAGGAGGGTATAACTAACTGATTTAACTAATTCTTTTGACTGCTAAGGGATTATAACTTTTTATTCACGGATAAGGCAGACTATTGTAGGTCCCTCAGATAAGAAGAGTGGCTCAGTCTTCAAGGATCTTATATGTGAAAGTAGAGTAAGGATAAAAGCTGGAGAATGAGCCTGTTGAAGCCCTGTTGACTTTATCAGGAATCAAGAACATAATACCGAAGTTAGTTTTGGTACTTAAATCACAGTTAGCTCTGACTGCATTTCTGCAGTCAAAATACTTCACAGGTAGAAAATCACTAAAAGGTGATTCTAAGTCAGTGCTTTTCAAACTTCTATGTTTACACATAGACATTGTTTAATAACATCCTCTCTAAACACGATAATTTGTTAATAATACTGTTGGTATCAACACACTCAGTTCTGATGGCTTAAAGTAGAATAATCATCCAGGGATCCCTTTGTCTTCCCATTCATGGATCTAACCTGGCTGCTGTAGCAATGAGGAAACTGAAGTCCAGAGAGGGAGGAGCTACGTTAAAGAATCGCACACAGAATTTACAGCTCCTGGTGTAAAAGTGAGAAGTTGCAAACCATTTGGTGAAAAGCAACAGTAAAAAAATAAGTCATCAGTAGGTTCTGATAGTATATCCTTATGGTAAAAGAGCATGCAAAAGAGGGCAGAAAACGCAGAAGAGGGCAATTGAGATTAATGAAGAAGCTAAAAGGTATGGCAACAGATAAACCAAGAAACATGGGATGCCTCTTGTGACGGCTAACACTATGCCTTAAGTTTAAATTACTGTGCTTAAGAGGCTTATGAAACAAATTGCCTTTAGCCCATAAGCCCCACTTGCCCAAGGACAGAATAGTCAGGAATGCTGTGGGCTAGTCTTTGAATTTTCTGGTCTCATACAATTTTTGTTTATTCAAATTAATGGTCATAATACCTCTTAAAAAACTTTCTTGCTTGAGATAACCAATATATCTGCTTGCTAAATAGAATGTAACCTTCAGTTTGCATGTAAATAGGATGTATTTGAATGCGATTGGAAGGATGTGTGCTTAATTACATGTAAACAGAAAGTATGTCAGGATGTGTGCTTGTCTCAGATAGCACAAAGGCAGGAAATATGTAGTCTTGTGAGTTTTGCCTTCGTTCAACATGGCATGTTCATCATCCTTCTCTCTCTCTCTCTGCATCTGCTTGCTACTCCTGAGACTCTAGCTTTCTTCTTCCAGCATGCTCTCTGCCTCAAAAATCTTGCCTAGCTATTGGCCAATCAACTCTTTATTAACAATGAGAGCAACATATTTTCACGGTCTACAGAAGAATTATTCCACAGTATCTCCCCATTTTGTCTTAATAAAAATGGACGGTTTTAATTTTAACATAGTAAAATTATAGACAACAAAAACAATTATCAAGTAAGAATTGCAGTTACAATATGCAGTCCACTTGTAATTGTCAAAATAGAGAAAATACTCCATTATCTAGCCTATTTTGGTCAATATAAAATTTCACATCTAATTTATCTTTTTATTCTAATTAAGGAAAAATTTAAGTCTAAATATTTAGCCTTTAACTCCATAAAGACCCCAGAAGTTACCTAATGTTATGTTACCCAATGACAGGTATATCTGGCTGCCTAGACTGTCACCCTATGGTCTTCTGTAATGTTGGGTTCACCAACTTTGGCCTACAGGCCTCATATATCTGACAGACATTTTTTAGAAACAGGGAATTTTAAAGGGCTGTCCTATATTATTTTGGCAAAGTTTGGCAGTTGCTTTCTTTTGTGTACTGTTGGTTCAGTTTGGGCAGTATATTGTCATATTGAAGAAATAGCAGTTTCTTTTGCCCAAATGACTAGATCTTGCCAAACACAATACAAAATCCTTACTGAGGTTCTTTGATGCCCATCATCTTCCTTTGAAGTACTGTCAGGAGATGATGTGTCTCACTGTCATAAAAAGTTTTAGGTTATTAAAAATATTAAATGCCATATTCCATCGGCCATTGAATTGTTTGAAGATTACGTATCTATCTAAAAATATATCTCTATATGACCTTGAAAACATACCTAATATGATTACAAGTTTGATTACTATAGGTTACTATTAACTTGTATTTCTTAATTATACATTATATTATAAATGAGATGTATAAGCACAATACTCCAAGCAAGAGTAGAAACATAATACAGTATAACAGAAATAAATTTAAATTCGTATCAGTAAACTAAAATCCATACCAATAAAAATATTTTGAGATTAATAGTTTTTTTGGAGTGAAATAGATTCAATAATCTATGCTTTTACCTCATCATTTCTATATATCTCCCTTTTCTTTATAATAAATTTTTGAATTTAACTTTTTATATAGCCTTTTTTGACTATATCAAATAGAAACTTATAACTAAACCCCCTTAAATGATAACAAACATCCATAACCAATATTTTTTGGAATGTGGACATTGTTTCTAGAATACTTCCTGTTGTTTGTAGATGCTGTTATCTTTAGGAGAACCTTCAGGAAATCAGGATAAATATCTCCTGGCTGGAATAGTTTATGAGGATGGACCTTCTTACCTAGCAACCTTAAGCTTTTTTGGATGCAGAATTCTGAGAACATTGTAACAGAGGCATTTTGAGATGTTAGATCACTTGGGTCATCCATTTTCATTGGTATCTGGTCGGTCTTGCTCTGAAAATAATAAAAATTTAAAGACAACACACCTATCTGTATTAGTACATGTATAGACTGTGTATTGTACACAAGTTAGCCAAAGATTTTTTTTATTTCCTTGTTTTATGTTGAGTAGGTAAAATATACATTATGTGTTTTATAGTTTTTCTAGGTTTATTTCTTTATGTCTTTTGTCAGGATTTTCTTGCCTGACCAAACCATCCATATCAACCTGGAATTAATCCACAGCCTCTCATTTCCTGTCGAAATAAAAGCATAACCTTTCCCCCAAAGTAACATAAATTTGACTTCCATTTTGAAGTCAAGATATTTTTATTACATAATTAATAGATTGGTTTAATCTAGCAGTTTTCTATAATCTAATGTGTCTCAGCAGCTGTCATTCTTTCATTAACAATCAGAAAATTCAAAGGCGACACAACAACATAACAACATACAGGATCTAGACTCTGTGTATTTTCCATCCTTTTGTGGCTTATTATATATTTTTATTACTTTATTCCTTTTTTAAGGATGTTACTATTTTTAAACTATTTTTCACCTGGATCTGTCCTTACTGAGAATCTGTATGTTTTTTGATTGCTTGAGACAAATTTTAAATTGGTATGTCTGCTGCTGCCAGTGTAGCTTACCTTAGCACATGGTGGTGAGTATGGTTGCTGATGTCTGGCTCCTCCAGCAGCCAGCTGCCAGAAGATGCTTCTTGTACTGCAGGAAAGGCAGGAGATTGGCAAGCCTGGTTTGGTTCTTTTTTGTGTGTTAGAAACTTTTCCAAGCTTTCTCAGGTTTAAGGTGGATGTAGGTGCATCATGTTGGAATGCCATTTGTAGGTGGACTTTTCTTTCCTCCTTGTCAGTTTATAAATAACCAACACAGAGACTTAATATTAGTTAAATATGATCAACCAATAGCTCAAGCTTGTTACTAGCCAACTCTTACATTTTTAATTAACCCATATTAATTATCTACCCTCTGCCATGTGGTGGTAGCTTCATCTTCCTTCTCTTTCTGTGTCTGCTTGCTACTCCTGAAACTCAACCCTTCTTCTTCCCAGCACGGACTCTGTCACAAAATTCCTTCCTAGCTATTGACCAATAATCTTATTAACAATAAGAGCACCACAGTTTCATGTGTAAGAAGGATTTTTCCATACCATAGGTGAACCCTCCTGGATGTTCTATCTCAGGCTTCCTATCACTGAGTATATGCAGACATTAACCTCCTTGCTTATAGTAGAACATTCTCAGATTGAACTGCTGTATAAACTCATTGCTTAGATTTTCATAAGGCCTTACTTTCTTGTTACATACCCATTAATCCAAGTAATATTTTAAATGTACTAATGTACATTAATGTTCTAAAATGTACCAATGAAGCTGAGGGTGGTAGCTCATACCTTTAATTCCAGCCCTCGGGAGCCTAAGGCATGTGGATCTCTGAGTGTAAGGCCAGCCTGTTCTACAAAGCAAGTTCCAGGACACCCAGGACTACACAGAGTAACCCTGTCTTGAGAAAACCAAAAACTAACAAAAAGCACCAGTGAATGTCTCAGTTATTATGACTTTTATTAGAAAGGACTCCTCAAAAAGTGTGAAGCTTCTCACCACATTTTATTCCTTATTTTGCTTATTATAATTATTATTACATTTTTATATAAATTATATCATACTCTCTCTCACTAGAATATGTTTATTAACTGTAAAATATGCTATGTAAAGCATATATAATCATATCTTCACTAACAGCATTGAGGAAAAGTTTTTTCAATGATTTGATTATGCCCAAATAAACCAGTGTAATTAAGTAGAACAAGATGTTAGACTTCAGACTGTAGTGTCAGTTTTGAAGCAATTTATGACTTACCAAACAAGAATAATCTAATTAAAGTTTAAGAACAAACAAAAACAATAAACCTTTGATATCTTTGGGCCCAAAGTGTAAGGTGCTTTTTACATATTCCCTGGTGTTCTGGTCCTTTAAGGGTCTATGATCATTTAAAACACTAAACCCCCCAAGCCTCCCTCTAGCATTCTAATGGGCAGATTCACTTGAAGTAATGAAGTAGATATTCTGCCCTCTATGTTTCCCAGACAAGAAGATACTGGAATAAATGGGTTACTCTTGGTGGGAGCTTCCACATTGCTCATTAAAAACTTTACTGTTTCCCCGTGGCCACATACTGAACTCTAAGCTGAGGGCTGCAAAGGAAATCTTGATGATACTAGAACCATGAAAATAAAGTCAAATGCTAGTTCTGCCTTTTGAATACTTTCATTTTGTAAACAGTAGCCTCTCATGGTTGAGTCTACTTCCTATTTATGCAGTAATATGTAGAAAAGATATTGCTACCAGAGATAATTGACCCCTTAGATTCAGTGAGTCCTTAACCAGAGCATAACCCATTCACTGCAAAGCACATTTCTTTACTTTAAATGCTCTGCCATCAATAATTAGATGAATCTAACAGACTGAAGAACTTCACAAAACAATGAAAGTAAGGAAAATTTCACACTATTCTTCTTTTTACTGTGGAATTTTTTTTCTGAAGGAAGACAAATAAAATAAAAATAAACAAAATTCTCTAGCCTAGGTAGTGCTAGTTTTTGCTGTCCTACATGCGTTCACTTCCCAATGACATACACTGATCTTATTTATAGAACACAAGTGATTTTGAACTCACAATACAGTGGAGAAAGAAATTTAGTATGAACCAAGCAGACAATGGCAATATCAGGGAAACTGACTTAGTGTGTCTTATATCCCTAAATTTTAAATATTTTGAAATAATTGAGATTTGTTGGGTTATATAAAAACTATATTATTGTGAAATGGAAAAGTAATAAGGATTTTTTGTAGTTACTAATACTTTTTATCTGAAGCCAGATTGTTTTCTGTTCTGAAGCAGCAGCTACAAATCTAGGACAAGACCCTGAATGTAGGTGCAATGGGTTGGGAGTTTAATTGCAGTAAGTGCTCTGACAATGTAATGAAGTCCTCAGACATCAGATGACCAGTTAAAGGAAGCACTGTAGCTTTGCTAATTATCCAGAAATGTGAACGCCATGAAGAGGCAGTCTTCTCTACAAAATCATTATTTTGGGAGGTAAACAATTCTGGAATCAGAATTCTTTTTCTTCTGTTTAATGCAAAACTTAGTGCAGAAGTAGCATGTGAAAACCAGCCCAGTGACCTTCAGTCTGGTGCCAGGCATAGGACAAGAGGAACTCCCTACCCCTGAAGACTTTCATCACTCTTCTCATGGAAACCTCGGCAGTGTTCACTGAGATAAAAAGCAACAGTTTTCTCCAGTTTATACCACTCTTTTTGTGATCGGTTAAAACACGAGATCTATTACACACTATTGCATGGTTAATAAAAGGTCAAGCTAGACGACTGACAGAAAGAATAGGTACATGGCATGACACAGGATGTCTTTCATGGAATAAATACAAATAATCTGTCAAGAAGAAAGCATTAAGGAGTCAGTTCATTTGTTGGCCAAAATAGACCTTCTTAGATACTACATCAAATTTTGGGAATTGTTGAAAGAAAGAGGACACAAAAACCTAAGGCTAACTATATAATTCAAGGTAGTGAATCCATCCTGGCAGGAGCAAAGTAACTAAAGACTTTTTTGTATTTCTCCCTTCAGCTGTCGATGATTGAAAAAACGGTTCCCCAAGGAATGAAAAATTTTCCCCAGAATCTCACGCTGGAAGAAGAAAAGGCTGATGGCTGGTTCCAGCTAGTGGAGCTTGTCTCCCAAGAAAAGATTTCACATGGTTTTGACAACTCATCAGACAACCTTCCAGGAGAGACTGGAGCCAGACAAGGACAAGTCACGTGGGTACCACACCATGACCAAGACTGCTTGTTTGTGCTGCTTCTTGCCATCAATTTAGACATTAACCTCCAATTAGGACCTTAAATATGGACTCGGGCATCATTGGCTTTCTTTATTTGTTGCTTTCCCAAAGGTGGTCATCCTGCATAAAACCCTGCCTCTGTTTTTCACAGTTATTTGTCTCTTTAGTTGGTCTACTGAAGACAGGTGACTTAGCTGATACAAGAGCTCAGGCTTTGATCGTCACAATGTTGAAAACAACTTTGGCATGCTATGACTGGGGGGAAGAGACACATTTGAGGTGTCAGTCACTCTCAGTAAGCTGTCCCTGGAAGGAGAGGAAGATTGAATGTCCCATGTAGCTGTTACAATCTTTTTTTTGCAGGGACTTTTCTTATCTTTTTACTTCAGCTGGCAGCAGCTGGTCTCTACATTTATTTGGTGAAGCAGAGAGATGAATACTTGCTCTGACCCTTGGTAAATTTCTACGTAATCTGTCCACTTCGGCTGTTGCTTTCTTTTAGTTTTGGTATTTTTTTTTTTGAGCTGCTTTGGTTTCTTTAAAATAATTTTTTTGAATAGTTGCTATTTGGTAATCAGTTTTATCTTTCAATTCTGAACTGTATATATAACAGGACTTATCAACCTGGAAGTTATTTTTAAGTATATTTGGAGTTGTATTGAACTTCTTAGGCATCTGTCACATGATAGAGAAAGGTTGAAATGTGTTTGTCTTTCTGGGCTCTGCTGAGCCTTTGGTATCCTGTTGAACTATGTGAGACACAGAAAAACATGATTGTTGAGGAGATGATAAGGTCTGTACAGCCATGGAAATACAGTTCATTCGTGGCGGTTGCTAGAGAGTAGTCATTTATAAACTTGCAAAATCAAGGGGCAAATGTGAATCTGCCCCTAGACTTCTTGAAATTAGAATAGCAAGACTCTGACCTCTTAAATTTGGAATTAAAACACACAAACAAAAAACACACTGCATAATAAAATTACTGCCCTTGCATGCTTAATCATAAAAGAGAAAGAGGTGAGACACATGGAGAGAGTATTTCAGGAAGTATGTTTTAGGAAGTACAATGGTACTCCATTTCCTCTTGGTATTTTCAGAAGTCATTAGTGTTAGTCATCTTGCCCTACACTGTCTCTCTACTCTGTTCTTCCATTCCTCACTCTATTCAGGTCCTCATGGTCCATTATTCTCCTTTCCCTTTTTATCATTTGCTTGTTATCCCCTTCTTTAAATCTCACCAATAGCTCTTTATTAATTTCCTGGCCTGTATAGGTATTCCTAATGAAACAAGAATCTAAAGATTTGAAGCCAGTATTCATATCTCAAAAAGAAAATGATATATTTGTCTTTCTTGGCCTGGGTTACTTCACCTTGAATAATCATGTCCAGGCCACTCATTTATCTGCAAATTTCATTTTTCTTTACAACTGAACAATATTCTATTGGGTATTTGAACTACATTTCATTATCCATTTATCAGCTTATGGATGTCTCAGCTGTTACTATTTCCTAGCTCTTGTGAAGAGAGCAGCAATGATCATGGAGAAGCAAGTATGTTTGTGGTAGGATATAGAGACAGCACCTGAGAAATAGGTCCAGGAACAGAACGCCTAGATAAAATGGGAGATTTATATCTAACATTTTTTGGAACCATGACATTAATTTGCATAGTGGCTACATTCTTACCAATAATGAATGTGTATTCCCCTTTCCCCATATCCATCAAAGCATTTGCTGTTTTTTGTTTTATTAGTATTAGCCATTCTGCCCAGGATAATATGACATATCAATGTAGTTTTAATTTTCATTTCCCTGATGACTAAAGATGTTGAGGATTTTAAAAACATTAATTTCCTTTTTTTGAGGATTTTGTTTCATTTTGTTAAGAGTTTACATTCTATTGCTATGATAGACCACTTATCAAAACCAACATGGAGAAGAAGAGATTCATATCATCATACACTTCCACATCATAGTACAATTCTGAGAGAAATCATTTTAGGAAGCTGTAGGCCAGAACTGAGGCATAGACTGTGCAGGAATGCTGATGATTGGCATGCTCTCCTACTTTGGCTTAATTACCTTTTTCTTTTAGATCAGGCTCATCTGCCCAGTGATAACACTGCCTGCCTGGACTTGTACATGCTCTACCAGCTAGCAGTCAAAAAACTGTCCCACATATGTGCCCATCGGTCAATTTGATTGAGGCATTATTCAATTAAGTTTTCCTCTTCCCATGTATGTCAAATTGACAAGCAATAATAACCATCACAAGTTTATCCTTTTTCAACTTATCAAATAAACATGTCACTGCAAGCTATACCCTTTCCTTTCTTGTTTGGTCCCAAGACTTCATGCTAATATTATAATAGAAAGCATGATACAACTCTCAGTACCTTTATCAGATCTCATCAGAGAAGCTTGTTCTTGCAGTTATTGGTAATTCACATAGAGACTCACAACTGGACAATGTTCAGAGAGTAAAAGACTGTACAATAGTCAGGTCTAAATGAGATATCTTCATGAAAACTCTCCCATCAAGGCCCTAGGATCTAAGTGGAAGAGTCTATGGCTGTTACCAAAGGTGATGGATGACTCCAAGAAAACAGTGCCTTTTAAACACAACAGGACTGATGCACATGTAAATCAGTGTTTCATGTTATGATATTAACATTAGGTCTTGGGAGCAAACAAGAAAGGAAAGGGTGTGGCTTAAAGTGTTATGTTTGTGTAGCTGTGGCTGTACATTTAAGACTTGCACAGGTTCAAGACAGAGGCGGTCCAGCACTGAGATGGGAATGTGGATGCAAGTTCCCACCTCTAACCAAGAAAGTATCTACAACTGACACCTCTTGGCATAGGAAAAATATTTTCCTAGCATAGTGTTTTACTGAATATATTAACTACCCCCCAGAGCAGGTCCATGCCTAGGAATGACTGGATAACACAAAAGAACTCAGTAGATTTTTATAGACATTTTGTCTCATTTTGCTTTATTTGACCATTTTTGTATTACTGGTCTTTTGACTGATTATTTTAATTTTTCTTTTTGTGGGCATATTTTGTATGTTTTTCTTGTTTTTATTTGTTTGTTTAGAGAGAAAACAAAGTTGAGTGGGTTGTGAAGTAGAGATGACCTGGTAGGAATTGACGGAGGGACAAATGGCCAAAATACATTGCATGAAAATAAATGTTTTTCTAATTAAAAACAATGTTTTTAAAAAGTTCCAAAAGTCTCTAGAAAATTTCAATGCTTTAAAGGTTTAATGATTCTTTAAAAGTTCAAAGTCTCTCAATTACAGGCTCATATAATATCAAAAATATGTTATACACTTCCTTATTTTTAAATGAAGAATTAGTATACAATTACAAATTTAAACTCAAACAGTATAAATCCTAGGTCAATATCTAGAATCTGAGAGTCAGTCATGATCTTATGGGATCCAAAGTCTTGGGTAGTCACACTTCTCCAGCTCTGCATCCACAACACATAGATTGTCTGGAAGGCTCCACTGAGTTCCACATCACAACTGTCATTGTCCTTGGTGGTCATCCTACAGTCCTGTAATCTTCAGGATGCTGGGGTCACCTCAACTGTGGCTGAACCTTTACAATGGACTCTCCCTCCCTTTCACAGAACCAGACTTTGGCTTCTTTTCATGATTCCTTCCATTCTGGAACCTCTACTACAACCTAGGTTGCACCTTCTAACCTTTCTGTAGGGGTTTTAACCCTACCACATTAATGTTAACCCTCAACTTCTGTTCTTGAGCTTTTCATGCCTTCTAAATCAATGCCATTCAGAAGATCTTTTCACATTACCAAGTTCAGGAACTAGCTTGAGATGCAGGTTTTGCTCCCTTTGGACCACAACTCTGTATCCAGACCTTGAGAAAATACCTCCCAGAACATTTCACCTCAGTGTTGCTGGTCTTTTATCAATTATATGTAATTTTTCACACCCTCAGTTAACCAACAACAATTGTCCTAATAAAGCAAAGATTTCATTTAAGTGGTACTACAGTCTTTTTTATCACAGTTGATTCTTTAGCCCCAACTGACCAGAAAACATGGATTCTTAACTAAAAATATTACATGAAAAGTCAAGAGAGTCTTTGAGAGATTTACAGATTTCTTTCCCAGACTTCACAAGCCTGGCCTTTTCCATTTACACTTTTCACAACATTATTTTCCAAGCTTCTATAACAACTCATTAATCGGTGAGCAACCAATGGTCTTTTCTGGCTCAAAGCTCTACAATCTTTCTGTATCCCTTCCAGCCCAGATATGATCAGGTTAATCACAGCAACAGCCCATGCTCCTGGTATCTATTCCTGTCCTAGTTTGCTATCTATCGCTGAAATAAAACACTGACCAAAAGCAACATAGGCGAGGGAAGGATTTTTCTTGCTTATAGGTCATAGTGCATCACTGAGGGAAGTCAAGCAGAAACTCAAGATAGAAATTGAGCAGAGACTAGAGAAGAACATTTGCTACTGTCTTGCTTTCCTGTGTCTGCTCAGCTATTTCCTTATAAGAACCAAGCCCATCAGCTCAGAGATGGCACTATCCATGTCAACTTGACCCTCATCCATCAATCAACAACCAAGAAAATGAAAGTCAGCTGTGCCAATAGGCCAATATAAAGGAGGAAATTCTTCAAATAGAATCTGTGTTCCTAGATGTGTCAAGTTGACAACCAAGAATAGCCGTTACAAGTTTCATGCATCAAATTTTAACTGTTTTTCTTAGTGTTTAGTTTTTTGATTTCTTCATATATTCTTGACACCAATTCTCCGTATAGGTGCCAGAAATATAGGTGATAAAGGTTTTTTTCCCATTCCATTCTGTAGGTTGCTGATGGAGGAAGGTCATTTGTCAATAAACAAACTGCCTTGGCCCATTTGATAGGCTACCCTTTAGGTGGGTGGAGTAGACAGAATAGAATGCTGGGAGGAAGAGGAAGTGAGCTCAGATGCAAGGCAGCTCCTCTCAGAGACAGATGCCATGCTCTCCTCTCCAGAGCAGATGCAATGAAGCTCCGACCCAGGATGGACGTAGGCTAGAATCTTCCCGGTAAGCGCTCCTTGGGGTGCTACACACATGAATAGAAATGGGCCAAGCAGTGTTTAAAAGAATACAGTTTGTGTGTCATTATTTTGGGGCATAAGCTAGCCAGGCAGCCATGAGCCGGGCTGTGGGAAGAGGCCCGCAGATCCCTACTACAGATGGCGCCCACGTGGATAACTGCATCCACAGAAAGCCTGAGAAAGCTTGGGAAAGAATAGAGTAAAGCGTGTTTTCTTGGTAGCAGCAATTTCTTGGGTCTGCTCTGCTTGCTAGATGCAAGCAAGTACTCTCATCTAAGAGAGGCTTCCTGACTCAGCTTCAGCTGTGAAACCTTGCAGCTCATTTAAGAGGTCCTGCCATGAAACACTTAAAACGGTGTTGGTGAAAAGCTGAAGGCATGCTTTTCGGTTTTCAGCCATAGCAGGAAAAAAATTGTGCTGTTTTAAAATGCCGGCTTTCTGGGCCATCCTGCCAGGGCAAACTCTGACTGTTTGAGGCAGGAGGGCTGACTACAGAGAGAGGACTTGAATGTTGTCTGTGGATATAGTATTGCAGCTTGTTTGCTGGCAAGGACCTTGAAACGCCACAGAGTTGTGGTGATAAACATGGCTACAGCCAGTACCTCAGCCATGAGGCTGGAAAGCTAAGGAATGTGCTGGATCCAGCCGTCAAAGCCACGGCTTTCATCCTACTGATATTGCTTGGTAAATTAAAGACTCATGTGGTCAGAAAAAGAGAGATATACAGTAAAGAGAGATTCAAAGACAAAGAAAACTTTAAATGATTTACAGTGTGTTTAAAAATATATGCAGGCTGAAAGTTAAAGTTCTTAAAAGTAAAATAAGGAAGAAAGAGAGTAGTTGGGTGTGGTAGTACACACCTTTAATCCCCAACACTTGGAAGGCAGAGGGAGACTGACCTCTGAGACTTCAAGGTATGGTAGCACACGCCTTTAATCCCACTGCCTGGGAGGCAGAGACAGACAGATCTCTGTGAGTTCAAGGACAGCCTGGTCTAAAGAGTTATTCCAGGACAAAGATATACAGAAAATATAAAATAAAAGTAAAAGTAAACAAAATAGAGTTAAAATAAAGCTGCACAAAGATGGAAATTACACAGAGAATCTTGATACTGTATGCTATTATGCTCTCTTTGAATTGTTTGAATGCTGAGGAAGGAGCACCAGATGCTAAAAGATATTTGTTTATAAATGCTGCTGAACTAATCCAAGATAGATATTTTCAAAATACCTTGACTTCAGAATTTGGATCTAAGGATATGATACTTTGGAAAAGAGTTTCTTCTTTTGTTTTCACAGAGGATGAGACTCTTTGGATTGCTTCTTCGATCCCAATATGGTATGATAGACCACGTCCTCCTGAAAGGTTGCTGTGAACACCCTCAAAAAATTACTTTGCTCAACTGCAGACTGAGATGAACCTAGCACACAGGTTATACCCTGAAATATCTGATTAACAGCGCCCCCATTCAGCAGGAAGCAGTTTGGAGAGAAATAACTGCGCCCATATTCCCAAATATTGTTTATAAATGTTCTTTTACATTTAAAGGGGGAGATGATATAGATGTGAATAATTTGCATTGATATGAATCTTGGTTTACTGATATTAATTTAAGGTCAATTTTATTATATGTGTATGTATTTCTGATATTGATTAAGGTATTGTGATTGTGTAGCTCGCTTAAAAATGTAATGAATATAGGTTGTTAATGGATAATTATCAATAATAGTTAAGTTTGTAGTCATGTTAGATTTTCTAGATGTGCATGCTTATATTTTAGATAGGCATTCTTCAGATCTTTCAAAGATTATAAAATATGGCATTTTAAGTGTTTTAATAACTTAGGGTTTTTCATGACAATGAGACACTCTGCTCCTGGCAGCACCAATCTACTTCAAGAAGAAAGAAGATGGGCATCGAAGAGGCACCTTATGGAGTTTGATAGCTATTTGGGCAAGAAACTGCTCTTGCCTGGACTATTGTATAAACTGGACACAAAGAACCCGCAGAGAGAGGACTGCTGAACTTGCCTAAAGGTGAGATGATCTTTTGGGGTTCCTGATTCATGAAAGAGACATGAATTCATGCGAGACATTCTGCAGGACACAGCAGATAGTGACTGAACTGCCTTTGAAATTTCCTGCTTCATGGAAATGTCTGCTGGAAACTATGGACTTTTAGGCCGAAGATGGATGCCCCAACGGTACAGAGGAACTTTGGGTGACTGTCCAGGCAGTGAGATGTCTCTGTCATTTCTAGAGTTTAGAAGTTGCTTACTTTTTGTTTGCTTAGGTAATATTGTATTCTTCTGGAGTCTTTGATGGAGTTGAATAATAGATAGATAGTTATAGTTTTCCTTAGTTATGATAAAGATAAAATAGATGTAAATATTGTAATTTTTACTTGATAACTGTTTTGTTATATGTAATTTTGCTATGTTAAAGTTAAAGCCTTCCTTTTTTTTTTTGTTTAAACAGAAAAAAGGGAAATGATGGAGGAAGGTCATTTGTCAATAAACAAACTGCCTTGGCCCATTTGATAGGCTACCCTTTAGGTGGGTGGAGTAGACAGAATAGAATGCTGGGAGGAAGAGGAAGTGAGCTCAGATGCAAGGCAGCTCCTCTCAGAGACAGATGCCATGCTCTCCTCTCCAGAGCAGATGCAATGAAGCTCCGACCCAGGATGGACGTAGGCTAGAATCTTCCCGGTAAGCGCTCCTTGGGGTGCTACACACATGAATAGAAATGGGCCAAGCAGTGTTTAAAAGAATACAGTTTGTGTGTCATTATTTTGGGGCATAAGCTAGCCAGGCAGCCATGAGCCGGGCTGTGGGAAGAGGCCCGCAGATCCCTACTACAGGTTGCCTCTTCACTGGGATGATAGTGTAACTGGCAGTTTTTCTGAGTATTCTTTATTAGGCTAAGAATAGTATAGTGTACATAATTTTAATAGAAAAATACTTTTAAAACATTATGAAACTAAGAAATATTGACACATTTAATTGCATTATATAGCTTAGATTTTAAAGCAGATATGCTTCTACCCTTAATGTAAAACTTTAGTTAACTGAACCCACACTCTTTTTCAAAAGTAAGCTAGAAGGTTTCTTGCATCTGTCTTTCCCAATCTTTCATGGTGCTCCTAAACAACAGTTTTCTCTTTAACTTGTCTGTTGTCCTGATCTTCTTTTTAACTGTAATAATTTTAGATGAATTACAATTCCTGTGTCTAATGATGACCTTAATGCTAATGCCTGGTAGATGCTTCCACATGTTCATTATCGCAGGTTGGTAAGTTCTAGGTGAAAATTCAGGTCAGTTTCTTTAGAAAATGAAAGTAGCAACCATTAATGAGGCTCAGTCATTTCAGGAAATGATGAAAATGTGGTTCAAGTGAACCTCCAAAGGGACTCTTAACAGTTTCACACAGTCTCAACTAACAATGTGAACACAATTAGTAGAAAAACTATGCTGAGGAAAACAGTGAACAATGCCTTAGCAAATTTTAAATGAACTAGCTGTGAATATGCATTCACTTTTATAAATAATTAGATCTTGGAGAACTTTTGCATCAATAGTATCTAAGGTCAAATAACTCTCTCTCTCTCTCTCTCTCTCTCTCTCTCTCTCTCTCTCTCTCTCTCTCTCTCTCTTTCTCTCTCTGAGTGTGTGTGTATTCTTGTGGTTAGTAACCCCTTCCATATTTCCCTTTGCTTAACTGGCTTAATTTTAAATAACGGCCATTATTTTTTACACATAATGTCTTATTTGGTGTAAGAATTTGTGAATATTTTTTAAAGTTGATGATATAAAAGTGATATAATGGCTCTAAACAGTACAGACTGGCAATTAGGATTTGAGAAGCAGGCAGTCAGTAGCTGTCATTTTAACATATATAATTTTTCTTTTTAAACAAAACACAAAAGTTTTGTAAAGGATTCTGCTAAATTATAAGACAATGGGTTTTATTGTTCTCCTAGTTGTTAATTAAGTGTTAATGAAGTCTTCAGTAACTTTTAGAGAGTCAAAGTTGAGGTTTGGATTAACAAATAAAAATTAAGATCCTTATATTGGGTATTTTAAATGATTAAAAATATTTAGCCAAATTTTGCCCTTGCCAGGATTAGTAACACCAGCTAGTTGAGTGGACTTACTTGCTAGAGAGTCATGACACTTTCACATTAGAATATTTTTGTAAAGGTGGAAGTTCCTTCTCTGAATTATAGCAAGAAACTTTTATTTGAAAGGTGGTTTCTAGAAAGTCCCCAGCCAACATAATAATTAGTAAGGGAAACGTAACTAAAGGAATTTTGAACATAACTGTAAATTTTGAGAATGATTCTAATTTACATGTGTTGAAACTAAATCATTGTGGCATGGATATTGTAAATACAAACAAAGCACTAAGATTGCCTTTTATGCGGGCCAGATGTTTTTAAAGGGTGGGAACAGCAGTGCCTACATGAACCTTTGATAGAATTCAGGGGACCTATGAAATTTGATAATAAAAGCCTTTTATGAACTTAGCACTAATTAGCACTAAAATTAAATATTTTCAAAATTACCAATTAAAGACAGTGATCCATAGAAATATTGTAATAGCTGTGACTATGATCTTTTTTTTAAGTAGTAATGAAAAAGCACATGTACTACATAACACAAATTTTGTTCTGAAGCACATTATGACAGCTGTTACTAGATGATTTTTTAAAATTTTATTTCATTTAATTAACATTTCTTTCATTTATTTTATATACCGACCACAGTTCCTACTCCTTATCCATCTACTCTTCAATCTCCATTCAGAAATGACAAAGCATGGCACATCAAGTTGAGGTGGGATTAATTTCTCCCTGCAGAAAGATGGGACAAGGTAATCAGCATGGGGAACAGGTTCCCAAAAATCATTTAAGTACTAGCAACAGATCCTGAACTCACTGCTAGGAGCCTTACAGACCAAGTTACAAATCTGTCACACACATGCAGAGGGCTTGGCCTGGCCCCATGCAGGCTCCCTAACTCTTGGTACAGAGTCCATGAGCTCCCAGGAGCTTAGACCTGTCTCTGTGGGTTCTCTGGTCATGACCTTGATCCCTTCTCCTTCTCTTCAACAGGATTCCTGGATCCCGGCCCAGTGTTTGACTGCGGATTTCTTCATCTGCTTTCATTAGTTCCTGGATAAAGGCTCTCTGATGACAACTATCGTAGTTACTAATCTGATTACAGTGGATGGCCTGTTCAGGCACCTCTCTACTATTGCTAGGAGTTTTAGCTGGGGTCATCCTTGTGGATTCCTGGGGTTTTCCTTGGCACCATGTTTGTGAGATGATTTTGTAAGTGTGCATTTTCCTTTGCATTTTGTGGCTGTGTATCTGAGAAGCACTCTATTTTTATCTTCTTATACCAAAGGTCCCAGAGGACACAAACCATAACCCAGAGCTTAGGAAAAAAACAAGCTTAATCATAGGTGGCCTCAGAATGGATAAAAATCTGCCCACCACTCCAGGTTAGGTCATCTGGACTGTATCTTCCTGGCCTTGTTACCCCAGATGTATTAACTGCTTTGAAAATTCCAGATGAAGTTATTAAGCTAACTGAAGAGCAAATCCAAGATCGTGAGTCTATTTTTGTCAAAGAACCTGCTTTAAAAAAACATTTCAAAAAACACAATACAGAATTACCCTGGGTTTAGAAGAAAAAGAAATATGTCGCTCATCTGAAAAGCGAGGCGGAAAGACAGTGCCCTCAAAGGAAAGCAAGGCAGCTCTGACTATGATTTCTTTAACTTTGTGGGCTCTTCTGTTTTCCCTTTGTGTCCTGTAACCTCAGGGTAATGTTAGATACCTCGTGACTCTGGCCTTTGTATGCAGATACGTCAGAATGTGATAAAAGGAAAATAGAGGGTCACATAATTCTCCTCATGTACACGGAGAAAACTCAGATATCTTGTTCTAAATTCATGTGATGCTAGAGTTTCTCTGCCACGGCAGGCATCGCAGGTTGTGTATCTCTGTATTGAATTCCAAGCCTCATGTGCAGCACATTTGAAAACCCTAATATGGTATCCTTTGAACAGTAATTGCTAAAATTCTAAGAGGAAAGGTCTTCACTTTCCCATAAGATTTTAAATATTCTTCTATACTATATTCTTTTTTTTCTTTCATTATTCTAGGAATATTTATAACGTGGTTTTGATGATATGTTTAGTGGCCTGCTCTAGATAGTGGTCTGGAAATTAAAAACAAGAGCCCAGGAAAACAAAAAGAAAACCACCTCTAAAGGTTCTGCTTAAAGATGAATTAAATCCATGAGTCTATTAATATGCAGCTAGCATGAGGATTAGATTGGATAATATTCATTCTAAGGTCACTGGTATTAATCACTCAGTATATCAAGTCAAATTTAATATGTATCAGAGAATATGATTAACAGAAAGGAGATACTATTAACTAATAAATGTCCCAAAATAAGTGTTTCAGAAAAACTGAGACTAAGAAAATTCAATAAGAAGAAAATTATTTGAATGATATTTTCAATCCTTTGGAAAAATAAATGGAAATAAAAGTGTACCATCTATTGTGATGCTCTACATCCAAACATCTAAGTTTCTTTTGAAAGAAAAAAAAATACATTAACCTTCCCTTCAGTCACCCTATATCAATTATTTTCATCCACTTAAGTGTAGTTGCAAAGTAGTACACAAAGTCATTTGAAAATGTGTTGTTGTTTCAGGAAGGGGAAGATAAAAGACTTCAATGTGGGGAATCAGGTAGTCAATAACTTCTTAAAGTGGTATTAGCATTTTTTTTTTTCTGGAAGAGATGCTCACAGTATACTTGTAAATAATCACAATGAGGCAAAGGGACTGATACAAAGATACACAGTTTGTTAACAAGTGAGTCTTGCATGGTTTTGTATTTACATAATTTTTCTTTCTTTTTTATTAATTTTTCTTGAGCTCTACATTTTTCTCTGCTCCCCTCCCTGACTCTCCTCTCCCCACTTCAACCCTCCTCCAAGATCCCAAATGCTTCCAATTTACTCAGCAGATCTTGTTTTTTCTACTTCCCATGTAGATTAGATCTATGTAAGTCTCTCTTAGTGTCCTCATTGTTCTCTAAGTTCTCTGGGATTGTGTTTGTAGGCTGGCTCTCTTTGCTTTATGTTTAAAACCCACCTATGAATGAGTACATGTGATAATTGTCTTTCTGTGTCGGGGTTACATCACTCAAAATAATGTTTTCTAGCTCCATCCATTTTCCTGCAAAATTCAAGAAGTCATTACTTTTTTCTGCTGTGTAGTACTCCGTTGTGTAAATGTACCACATTTTCCTTATCCATTCTTCAGTTGAGGGACATTTAGGTTGTTTCCAGGTTCTGGCTATGATAAAAAAAAATGCTGCTATGAGTATAGTTGGGCATATGTCCTTGTGGCATGATTGAGCATCTTTTGGATATATACCCTAAAGTGGTATTACTGGATCTTGAGGAAGGTTGTTTCCTAATGTACTGAGAAATCGCCACACTGACATCAAAAGGGGCTGTACCAGCTTGCATTCCCACCAGTAATGCAGAAATGTTCCCCTTTCCCCACAACCTCTGCAGCATAATTTTTCTGGAGGTACAGAAACAGAAGGCACACAGGGTTCCTTGATAGAATAACCACATACTCAAATCTATCTTCCTGGGTATAAACACTTTGAATTCACAGATCTGATAGTGATTAACCTAAAAGTTGGATTATTTTTACCTGGTATAATTGTCTTCGGGACTTCGGGACAATTCCATGTTGACAATTCCAAGGATGTGGTTAGCAGTGAAGATCTCTAGAGAGACAGAGGGAATATTGAATTTGAGCAGAGAGGATCTTTTCCACTAGGGAATAAATTAAAATGTATCTATCCAAGGCCTTATTCCTCAAGCACTAATAATATATAGCATTTCATATTTTTCATATATTTTGTTTTCCTTTTAAACTCATTTTACAATATAGAATTTATTCATACGGTAGGACAAAGTGAAACTTAAAAGGCAAATACATTTTTATATATTGGGGTTGCATGTTTCCTGTATTTTTTTTTTTTGAGAAAATGCGCCTTTGTCATTTTCGAGACTATTGTTGTGTGGTGGCTTTTCCTCAAGTTATATCAAGATCCTATAACTTTACCCTATCTATAGCCATGGAAACTAGAGCAGAAAAGTACAGCAGGAGTCAGAGCTATAACAAGTAATGGAGGTAAAGAGGTCAGACAAGGTCGGTAGAGCTTTACCTAAGACTCTAGCTACTAATGTCTCCCTCAGATACAGATGACGATTTTTGAAATGCTAGATTATACAAGAAGAGAATGGTTGAATTAAAGCGAGATTCCACAATATATCTTCATTGAGGATGCCATACATGATGGGAGGACTCAGTGCTTGATGTTCCTTACCCTGCAGAAGCACAATAGACTTGTTGGTCTCACCAAGTTGGACTATATCAAGTCTTGCTTGTCTGACTTTCTTTTGGGGCACCAACCTCCAAATAATAACACGGAAAGTTGTTATTAATTATGAAAATCTTGGTCTTTAGATTAGCCTTGTTCCCAACTAGCTCTTATAACTTCCATTAGCCTGTTTCTATTAGTCTACACTCTGCTACATGGATTTTTACCTCTCCTTCATTTTATATGTCTGACTTCTGTGTCTCTCTGGCATCTCCTTTATGTCTATATTCTTCTCCAGTTCCTCTCTATCCCTGGAAGTACCACATATTCTCTCCTGCCTAGCTATTGGTCATTCATCTCTTTATTAAATCAACCATGAAGACACATCTTCACAGTAAATAAATATCCTGCAACAGGGCTTCGGTAGAATTATACTCTGGCCTTTCACAGATTTGATGTTCATTTGCATTCCTCCATGACAGTTAATAAAGTAGCCACCTTCATTTTCTCAGGCAACAGAAGGTTTCTATGTTCTGATTAACTGTCTTACAGATCTGCTTTCTTTAATTTTGTTAAGTGTTTGTGGTACTAGACATTAGGTTGTGGAAGCTATTTTCTTCACTGTGTAGGAAGAACATTTGCCCATATGAATTGTGTTATCTTTTTTTCCCCCATGAGTTTTTAGCCCAGAAATACCTATTGTTTAGGTGACCATTCTTTACTAACGTGTTTATATGTTTTATATGCATTGCCTGTAAGTGCTTGGCTTATCTTTTCTTCTTTGTGGTTATTATTACTCTTTTTTTCTACCCTTAACACCATCAGTTTAAAATGATAATCTCTCCCTCAAAAAGAATTTCTATCTTGTCTCAGCATGCCTAGGGAATGTAGTTAAATCCATTCAAAATAGAATTTCAATATAATAAAGACACACATTTAAACTTTGACAGAAAAGAAATTCCATTTACAAAAGTATAGCACGGAGATGAATAGAAACCAATTTCTAAAGGGCAGAGTATAAATAAACTTAAACTCAGTTTCTGCCTCTTGACTGTCACAGCACATTTCTCAGGTATGCGAGTTTTCTTCACAAACAAGCAGTGCGGTAGCAGGCAACATTAGCAGGTGTTCTCCTTTTCAGTTCTGATGATATCCTTCTGAGAACAGGTCTAGATAGCACACCGAGAGCTCAGACCTGCAGGCAACATTAGCAGGAGTTCTCTTACTCAGTTCTGATGATATCCATCTGAGAACAGGTCTAGATAGCACACTGAGAATTCAGACCCACATGACTCTCTCGCTTCAGACAGAAGTCACAACTACAAGCCCAGCAACTTAGCACATACAAATTGGGTTCCCACAACCCCTTCATTGACTACAATTAATATGCTGTATCTCTTCCCAGAATCCAATATATTTGTTCATACTGGCTCAGTAGGAAGGATATTACAAAAATTACCACTGAGTGAATGCTTATGGTAAAGTATGAGGAAAGGTGTGCAAACCTTCCTTGCCCTTATTATATGCTCTTGAAGCCATTATATTGAAAGACCTCTGGAGCAGAGAGACTCTAACTCAAGTCTTGTGATAACACAACTCCCCAGGAACTCATGAGAGACCGTCCTTGCTGTAATCACATGAGGTTTATTGACAGGACAGGAACTAGTGCACTGGGGCCGAAACTCATTTCCCACACAGGGTTAGAGAGTTTGACCCCGAGTAGCTGGGAGAAGGGGTATATAAGGGAAGAAACCACAACCCACGAATCCGAAAGGGGTAGGGTGACCATCATTTGAAAATTCTGAAAATACCAGTGATGATTGAAATATTCCGAAAATACCAGTGATAATCATAAGGAGTAACTCCCTGTTTCTCAAGATTATTTTCAAAGTTATATAATCTAACTTTATCTTCAGCTAGTTCCTGAAACAGAGTCACTGATTCGGTTAACCTAGATTTTTGGCTTTATTTTTTCTGCTAGATTTTTGGCTCTATTTTTCCTGCTAGCGGGGTCTGTATTTATCCGGGTCTTTCAATATGATTTTTATAAATGCATCATCTTGGTAGTAATGGTGGACCAAACTCTTGTCATCCCATTAACAATCAGCTTTACATCTCTCTTGCTGAAAGTTTGAGTCCTGTGAGTATGTGTTCAAATGACAGCAATGCATCCTGACATAGCTGGTGGGAATAATCACCTCCCATGCAAAGAAGAACAGACTAGAATATTGAAAACGTCTCTCAATTTCAAGTCTTGTGAGGTCAGTGTTTTATAAAGTGCTTTCTATAAATATGTTACCGACTACTTAAATTGTCCTGTCATTAATATATATTTTTCCTCTTCAGTCTTATTTATTTATTTATTTATTAGAGATTTCTGCCTCCTCCCCGCCACCGCCTCCCATTTCCCTCCCCCTCTCCTAACCAACTCCCCCTCCCTCAGCAGCCCGAAGAGCAGTCAGGGTTCCCTGCCTTGTGGGAAGTCCAAGGATCTCTCACCTCCTACCAGGTCTAGTAAGGTGAGCATCGAAACAGCCCAGGCTCCCACAAAGCCAGTATGTGCAGTAGGATCAAAACCCAGTGCCATTGTTCTTGACTTCTCAGCAGCCCTCATAGTCCGCTATGTTCAGGGAGTCCGGTTTTATCCCATGCTTATTTTTAGACCCAGTCCAGCTGGCCTTGGTGAGTTCCTGATAGAACATCCCCAATGTCTCAGTGTGTGGGTGCACCCCTCTCAGTCCTGAGTTTCTTGCTCGTGCTCTGTCTCCTTCTGCTCCTCATTTGGGTCTTGGGATTTCAGTCTGGTGCTCCAATGTGGGTCTCTGTCTCTGACTCCTTTCATCACCTGATGAAGGTTAATATCCAGGAGGATAAATGGAAGAATGGATGAAGAAAATATGGAATATATACATATTAGAGTACTACTCAGCAGTAAAAAACAATGACTTCTTGAATTTTGCATGCAAATGGATGGAAATAGAAAACACTATACTGAGTGAGGTAAGCCAGACCCAAAAAGAAGAACATGGGATGTACTCACTCATAATGGGCTTCTAGCCATAAATAAAGGACATTGAGCCTATAATTCGTGATCCTAGAGAAGCTAAATAAGAAGGTGAACGCAAAGAAAAACATATAGTTATCCTCCTGGATATTAACCTTCATCAGGCGATGAAAGGAGAGAGAGACAGAGACCCACATTGTCATTAATATGTTTTTGTTTGCCTTTGCTATGTTTTCTATTTTTTCTTGTAATAGTGTTGTGTCAATTATAGGGCTAGAATAACGTAAAAGAAAAAGTTAGTCTGATTTACAGACTAACTGTACTGTGGAACACTGAAGCAAGTCCATGAAAGGTCATAGACATCTCTAGCTTAACTCTAAACAGGCACTAAGTTAGGCAAATCTAGGTTATTAGTTGTTGGTGTTGTTGTTATTGTTGTTGTTGTTTTTATCTCTCTCCAGAGTCACTTTTTTCCTTTGTGACAAAAAATAAAACAGATATTTCATCATCTGGAGAGAAGGGAGAAATATGTCAACCACTCTGATTGTCTCTGTTATTTAATGATGACTCTTTAGAGATGCTGTGTATATTGTTCTTTTGTCTTTTTAGCATCTGAGAAATGCAGCTTGGGTTAGTCCTTATGTTCAGTTTCAGAATATAATATACATCTAGAAACTATATAGATTTTTACTAAAGTTGGCCTTTCCTGGCCCATAGATTTAAATCTTGTCTTATTTAACTTTAACCTTCAACTTGATACAATTTAGAGTTACTTGAGAAGGGAGTGACATTTCAGGGATTATTTAGATAAGGTTGGCATGTGGCATGTCTGAGACAGGTTATCTTTATTACAAATTGATACAGGAAGGGCTAGCCCACTGCAGGTACAATCTCTGTGTGTCTAGGATCTAAAAGCTAGCTCAGCATGATCCCCAGAGTATGCCAGCAAAGGCCTTCCTCCATGTCTTTTGCTTCAAAGTTCTTCCTTAAATATCTTCCCTATGTTCCCTAAAGGATGGACTATAACCTGGAAACATGAACTAAATAAAACTCTTTGGCCCCTAAGTAAAAACAAGCCTCAAAAATTGTCCCAGAACAGTTATTGTTCCCGAGTCCTGAGTCATCCTTGTGAAGGCAGTTCCTGCCCTCTCGGGAAATTCTCCTTCCCAATATATCATTAAATACTGCACCCAATGACATAACCTCCTGCCCCACCACAGTGCCTCAAGTCTAGCTAGTGACAGCACGAGGTTCATGCATACTGATGAACTGGATAAGGAGAAGAAAGAAATAAAAGGGTAAGAGCACACAAGATCAGTGGCTTTATGGCTTTCAAAACCTGAAAATACAGTTCTCTTTGTTTTCTGGAGCAAGGTTTCAGGCCCAGGATAACCAACTGTACTCTGGGTTTAATTTGAATTAAGAGTAAACAAAATTATTCTTTAATCTTTGCAGTGAACTGAACCATTTAAAATCCAAATTGGCTGCAACTATTAAAAGCAGACAAATGAAACATGGAAAGCAGGGAAGGAGAGATTCATGATCATTTGATATGGGTCACTTAGGATGAAGCTTAAAGGTATCTGAGAGAATTCTTGGCGACAAAGAGGTTTGTCCAGAAAATCCACATCTAAAATATGAGTATTTGTGCCTGGCCCTATTTTAAAACAATTCAATACAACTTTTTATATTGATCAAATAGCCAAAGGAGAGAAGGCAGGCAGGCGGAAAGGCAGGGAGTATAAGAGGATCAGTATATTTCCAAGGATTTCCTCTATTTTAAATAATAAAGTATCTTAGGCTGATATGTGTTATTAGTCTGATTAGAATCAATTTTTATATTTATGGATATGGGTACCTATGTAATTTTGAATGTATCAATGGTTTTCATCCTGTGAGTTGTGACTTCTTTGGGGGACAAACAACGCTTTCACAGGAATTGCCTAAGACCACTGGAACATACAGATATTTACAATATGATTTATAACAGCAGAAAAAATAAAGTGATGAAGTAGCAACAAAATTAATTTTATGATTGGAGGTCACCACAACATGAGGAACTGTATGAAAGGGTCACAGCATTAGGAAGTTTGAGAATCACTGGACTAGATAGCTACATTTTATAGTCTGTATACTTGACATTTTCAGTCATCTTAATTAATTGTTAATCTTTGTTTTTTTTTTAAAAAAAAGGAAAATAAATATTTCAAATTTTGTTAGGAGCATAAGACAGCTAATTTTGACTGTCAGCTTGTTTGAATTTAAGATCACTGTGAAAATAAACCTCTATGCAAGTCTAAGAAGGAGTATGTAGATTACATTGAGAAAGGAAGATCCACCTTAAATATGGATGGTACCATTCCATAGACAAGGATCCTTGATGGAATTACAAAAAAGTGAGCTGAGCATAAGCTTTCATCACTGTCTGGAGCTTTCGTGACCAGTTGCCTCCTACTTAAGCTGCCTGTTTTGGCTTCGGCCATGATGGATTGTATCCCCTAACATTGTAAGCCAAAATCAATTCCCCCTCTTAAATTACTTGTTCAGGTAATTTGTTGCCATAATGAGATAAATATACACAGTTTTAATTTAGAAAGTATAAAGTGATTGAATGCACACTGAATATTCAAGGAAGCTGTCTTCTTTATCCTATCCATTAACTCTGTCAGAGTCTCAGGTTATCAGAATCTGTTCTCACATCTTGATCACAGTTTCTTTTTTATTTGAGCAGTCTTCTGTCAGTAAGGTTTTGATATTAAAAAATGGCTCAGAAGACTCAGAAAAAGTACAATAAAACTATTGGACCAAAAAGGAGGAAATTCTTATTTCTTTGTATCTGAAACAATCATGCAACTTGATTATAATATACAAGCATTCAATCAAGAAAAAAAAGTTACCTAAGCTGAGGTAATATTATCAAAAGTATCATACGTATAAGGTTTTGTGGCAATGTTATTTTTACCATTTCTGCTTTTCCTTGCTTGTCCATTGAAATTTTGGGTGAAGTTTATTATAGTAAAGTAAATATAAGTACACTGTAAAATAAATAAAAATTTGATGTGAATAATGTCATACCCTCAGCCTTACTCTGGCATACTCTTTAGAGAAATCTATAATTATATTTGGGACTATACTCTAAAAGACTTTGTATATATTATTTTTCAATTCACACTTTCATTAGTAGCATATATTTGTCATCATTTTAAATCAGTATGTAAGTAATTCTTCATTCATTTTAACTTCCACAAGCATCGCGTTTTAAAACCTGCTCTAATACATTTGATTAATCTCCTGCAATGGCCATTTCCAATCAGTTCTTTGTAAAATTTCATTGAATCATTGCTCTCAGGTTCTCTCTCTCTTTCTCAGAATAAAAGAGAAACGGAGTTGGGATACTCTCCAAGAAGGATGTGTTTTTGAGATTTTGAGAGCTAAAAGTCCCCAAAATACCCCATAATTTATTTTCTATGTTCTTAAATAGATTTCAGAGAAAAACATCACTAGTGACATGATTTCAGCCAAGGTTTATTTTTGAGAGCTAGCCAACATTTCAGTGTGCTTGATAATTTTTGGAAGTACTTCAAAATTCAGTTAGATTTACTATATGTTGTCTTTAGCTTTTTCAAAGTTGTTGTTCGTGATCTGGCTACTGTCCAAACTCAGTTCTCACTCTTTCCCCACATGCAGCCAAACTCTAGTCACTCCGAACGCTGGCTGCTAAGCACAGAGGCCATACTTCACCCATCTTTACTGCTAAACATGCTGTATGCTGTGCTGTAAATCTTGTCTCCTGGAGACTTTAGGAAAGTACAGTTGACCCTTGATGTAAGGGGTTGGTTCCAGAACCCTTGCAAAAATTAAAAACTTCCCATGCTTGCTTCTATTCTATTAAGTGATGTATTAGTTGTACAGAACCCATGAATCTCTCCTAGTATAATTAAATTGACTTTAAGTTCTTTAGTGTGCTAATACAATGTTAATGCTGTGAAATTAGTTGCTGCATTGTTCTGCTCAAGGAATGACAAAATCTGCCACACAGTTGTATTTCTTCCCCCTCAAATTTTGATTACCTATTAGTTGAATCTGCCAATGTGCAACTTCCAGCATTGAGGGTTGTTTCATGATGTTTTCTCAAGTCTCTTCTTTTATTTCTTCTCATTTCACAGCACTAACATCAGTTATCTTCTTCCTTACTCCCACCTGAACATGCCTATTTACCAAGTAAAGTACCATTATTTAATATCTGGTGGCTTCTCTTCAAAACTGGACATTTGAGATAAGGGACTAGAAAGAGAATGTCCAGGACAGGAGATAGCCCACAGATGACACCTCCTAGAGATCAGATAACTATAAAATTATATGACACCCCCCACACTTTTGTCATGTAGGCTATGGGTGGGAGAAACTGACAAGCAGTAATTGAGTTCCGACTGTACCTGTAGATTGTTTTATATGATGCCTGTTTGCAAAGTTGCTTTTTTCTGTTCAAGATACCATCACATTATTCCATCCACCTCTTACTGCATGTGCTTATAGTACTAAACAATGCTCAAAAAGGTACTGCATATTCCAATATAACAGTGTGTTCCATGTGAGTCCTCACATACCCATCTTTTTATTTGGTGACAATTTATAATAGCACTGAATGTTATACTTCACATGGTAGGATGATGGGAGCAGCCCAAGGATGCAGACTTAAGCTGCCAGAAAGCAAGACACTAGATCTAATGGTTCCTTATTGCGTCATTGTTGTGAAAGGGCATTCAAGGGAGATCTGCTTTTTCAGTGTCCTGTGATTTTTTCATGATCTGATGAGGTTGAATCAATTCCGAAATAATAGCTGCTTTGCCATTAGTTGTTGTTTTATTTTACTAAAATTCAAACCATTGATCTAATTTGCTTCTTTTTCTGGAGGTTCAACAGCAGCAGCAACACAGATTTAAATAAGTTATCATTTTTAAAGTGGCCAGTATGCAACCAGAGTGATTACCATGAACAGAGAGGTGAGCAGGGACAGGGATCGAATAAAAGAGTCCACAGGTCACTAACCATGGTGTACTACCTCCAAGGTTCTCCAAGAAGCACTTCTGATCAAAGCATTAAAGTGTCCAAATCACATATACCTCTAAATGTTTGAGAGACAGTGACCACTATAGTAAATGTACAAAAAGGACAACTTTTCCCAGGGTTTCCCCTTTCCTATCATGGACCCTAGACTTCTGGCATTTTGAAAAATCCCTGCAGCATCTGGAGAGAATATCATCAACCAGAGGTTTGCCCATCAGTCAAAAGCATACAACATTACCTGTTGAGGTCCAAATTCCTTCGCTCCGTTAGTTTCCCAGGAGGAAAGGGCCAGATTTATCTGTTTCTAATAATACAGCTTTGAACAGACAGTCAAGATTTCCTCTGCTGGTACTGAAAAACATTACTGTAAAAAATTTTCTTTTTATGGGATTGACTCTCTTAAAATGCCACTAAGTAGAGAAATAACCGAGAAACTACGACACAGCGCCGCTGCATCCCCATTCTTAGAAACCTTGGTGTGCAATCCTTTTCCCCTGTGCCAAAATGTATTTGCTTTTCATGCTATGCCTCCATGACTGTGAAAAGTGGAAAATCTGAATGCCATGACTGCTGCAATTTACTGGAGTTTTAAAATCAGTCCCCCAGAACATCAGCCTTATAGATAATGGATTCCTGGGTACTTTACACGACTAAATAGCTGTTTTCTACAGGTGTCTTTGACATGAAATAACAAATTCCTGAACGTTTTGGTAAACAATTCATACTAGGACAAAGCATTGGTAGTACTCATTAAGCTGCAGAACGCGATGTGTTCTTTTGAGATAAATAAAATAGGATGAGAAGTTGCTTTTTGTGTATGCAAGATTTGGCAAAGTGAATTTTCTTTATATCTTTAGAACAATATGGAGAATTATAAATTAAATAATAATATGTTTTCCCTATGTACAGCTTATTGGATTACTTTATAAATTCATTTTGTAGTGGCATGAATTGAACCCAAAACTTTGTATATGTATGTGAAATATTTTGACTGGATTTTGGTGAGGAAGAAATTTAGTTAAATTCTGTATTTGTAACTGATTGGCTTTTTTGTTCTTTTTATTTTTTTCATTGTTTTTTCTCTTCCCTGATATATGTTTTATTTCTAGAAAAACCTGTTTACTCCTGACAAGAAACAAGTATGTTGCTCACATGGGTAATTCAGTTTTCATAAAGTCTTGAAAAGATTAACAAGTTATTTTGAAATATAATTTTAATTGCATATTAATGAGAATAAACTAATTAATAGGAATAGAGTAATAATTATAAGAAAGTTTATTTTTGAATTAAGGAAATAATTACTGGGTGCTAGGTAAGTTGTATGGATAATTGCCAGTTCACAATTTTTGACTATTTAACAGTATTGGAATTGGTTGTTAAAAACTGCCTGAATTATTAAAAATGACCAGATCTGGGTAAACCGTGTCACTACTATGACAATGCTTGTGCAGGTCACATGATATCTAGTGTTGGGGTTTCTCTTCTAGTGAACAGGGTAGAGCTGGTCTGGGAGGGAAGCACAGTTTAATAACATGACTAATTTTGTCCAGTGGGTTTGAGCAGAGCTAATATGTGTCATTTCCAAGATAAAGGGCTTAATAAATGAATATTCTTTTTCCATGTGTTTTGTCCTCACTAGGTTGACTGACATGAGCCTGAATGAACGTGGAAGTAACATTAGCACAGTGAGCAGAATCCTTAAATAGAACCCGAGTCTTGGCCTGAGTAAAGAAACCACCAATAACATCAAGTAGCTCTGCAAGTGACTAATGCCTGTTGCAGTTATCTGTTAAATTCTGTTTCTGACTTTAGTTTCATCAGTTGATATCACTCTAAGTCAAATATGTCAGTCATTGTTTTGCTCTTTAAATGGAGGCAGAAAGTCTGTTAACACTGTGACGTCTGAGTACAGTTGTCTCTTGAAGACAGACTTGCTGGTGGCAATTCCCCTGCACACTAGAAAATGGCTAACCCAGTCCTTTCTTTCTTTTTTTTTAAATTTTACTAGCTGTAAAAATAGAAGAATAAAAATACTTTATCTTTTTTTAAAGATTTATTTATTTATTTTATGTGTATGAGTACTTTATCTGCATGTATGCCTGCAGGGCAGAAAATCCCATTACAGATAGTTGTGAGCCACCACGTGGTTGCTGAGAATTAAGCTCAGGACTTCTGGAAGAGCAGCCAGTGCTCTCAAATGCTGTCATTTCTCCAGGGCCCTATCCCTTTTTTGTTTGTTTTTCAAGACAGGATTTCTCTATGTATCTTGAATATCCTGGAACTCCCTCTGTAGATCAGCTGGCCTTGAATTCACAGAGGTATGTTGCCTCTGACTGCTGAGGATTGGGAATAAAGGCATATACTACTACTACTAAACCTTTTCTTCTTCTACTGTGCCTAGACTACACAAGACCCTGTTTCAATCCACAGTACTAATAAATAAGTAAATAAGTAGTCATCCCAAATGATAACCTCAAGTAAATAATGAAAATAAAACAGGCATCAAGATAATTATCCATGTAAAATAATAAAAACACCAGAAACAAAAAACAAAGCTGAGCACTACTTTATTAAAAATAAAAGTTCAGAATTTCTGGTATTACAAATTTACTGTAAAAGTCCTCAATGTTTTAGAGGAGCAAATGCTTGGGATAAACCAACAAAGAAATAGAACTGTAAGTAGAGTCCTGGTCAACACAGAGGTAGCTAGCCCGCTGGATGGCAGGGTGAGGCCTTGTTTAACATAACATATTCTTCACAGTAACAAATCCCCTGCCTGACTGAAAGCAAAGGTGCCCTGCAGGCCAGACCTAGGAAGAACTTTTATTTTTTTATTTTTTTGGTTTTTCGAGACAGGGTTTCTCTGTGGTTTTGGAGCCTGTGCCTGTCCTGGAACTAGCTCTTGTAGACCAGGCTGGTCTCGAACTCACAGAGATCCGCTTGCCTCTGCCTCCCAAGTGCTGGGATTAAAGGCATGCGCCACCACCGCCCGGCTAGAAAGAACTTTTAAATGTCCTCCAGAGTAGTAGGAAGAGTCGAGTCACACTTGCAGATGCTGTAGGACACAGACTGAGATGAATGTCTGTGCTGTAGGAGATAGGTTATGGAATATTCCAAACATATCAAGGACGACTTGGGAGAACTGTAAACTTTGGGCAGACTGAATAACCTTTTACTAGAGTCCTCATGGAAGTAATCCCTTTATCAGGAAGAGGGTGAATACCATTATCTGAAGGTGTGTTCAGATTCATAGAAAACCTGATCACAACAGGGAATGCATTAGGAGGCCACCTTCCCATAAATGATTAGGTAATGAAGGCAGAGACTATAAAATGGGATTAGTGTCTCTAATAAAGGTTCTCAGAGAGCTCCCTAAATCCTTCCACTTTCTCCTGTGAGAACACACTGAGATTGGCCTCTGTGAACCAGGAAGCAGACCCTCAACAGACACAAAATCAGACAGCACCTTGTTCTTAGATTTCCCAGTTTATTAGTCTCTGCTGTGCATAAACACTCCTAGTCTATATGGTTCTGTTACAGAAACACGATGGACTAAGTAAAGTGAAATAACAATCTGAACATTCTAGATTATCTACATGGACTCAGACCATCCCAAGTTTGTTCCAGCATGTGAGGTAAACTATTTAATTTTCTTTTCTTATCTTCCTTCACTTCTTTTCCCTTCTCTTCCACTTTGAGTCTTTCTCTCTTTCTCTCTCTTTTTAGTTTTATGTTTTCTTACCTCTTTCTTCTTAATTATATTACCTACTATCCATTGTAAGTCAGACAACATAGAAAATACTAGGGTACAATTTTATCACACTAGAGACGGGTGCTGTAATGTTGACCATTACTCAAGGACATAGACAAATACTAAATACAACTTATATTATAAAGTCCTATTGCAGGGATTTAGTTTGCTATGTAGGAACATTTAGAAAGGATTATTTCTCCAATAACAGGGTTCATGTGGAAAATAACATCAAATAAGTAGGCTTCTTGACACAAGTTCAGGACTGCAAGCATTGATAGCATTAATGTGTCAGCCCCAGGGTAACCTGATTCTTTAAACACATTTCCAAAATGATCCAAGCACTCTCTAAATCATATTTTAAATCACCAAATGTGAGTTCATAGCATGCACAAGTCTCAAACACAGCAGGAAAAAAATTTCTGTGAGAATGACATATATGGCATCCTTTTATAGCCACTGATTCCTGCCAGTGCTGCCAAAGTAAGTTTGGAGAGGAAAAAAAGAAAGGGAGATCAGGGCAAGAGCAAGAATGCAAGGGAGAATGGGACAGCAGTAGGAAACATGCTATCTCTCAGGAGGCCGTCTCTTCTGGCAAGAAAGATTTTATTTCCAGGACTTAGAATTAGCTTTCCTTGAATCAGAAATGGCTAACATGATTGCCTACAGAGCCACTGTCAATCCAGAGTCAAAACTCATTAACTGTAAATTGCTTCGAGATACCTTAAGCATGAAAAATGCAATAAAAAACAAAATACACTTTACAAAGAAGTTGGTAAATGTGTAAGGACATTTTTTAATGAGTTCTCTTTACAGAAGTGAGCTGAAGTGAATCAAGGGACCCTGACTCACCTATAGGGAATAGTGGTCAATGCAAGAAAGAAGGGAAAACAAGGCCAAAATATTTTACTTTGACCCACAAGAAACAACAACAACTAAAGCCATTAATTGAGCTAGTTTCAAAAGAGTATCTTTAATTATTTGCTGTCTAATAAGACGTTTCTACCAGAAGCCAGTGGTGATACATGCTAATTGCCTCCTATTTGTGTTGACTGCTATGTTCTCTTTAATGATCATTTGTTTCTGTAAAATAGCCATGTGTCAACACTTCAGCCTAAGAGTCCAGTTAAGCCATATGTGTCTCTGGTAGTATAATCTGAGTTGGTTTTCACTCATTGTCAGTCTGTCAAGGGAAGTCAAGGAATCATCCCAACACAAATGGATATGTGATTAATTTAGTCCTGAAAATGTATTACAGATGTTTTTCTCCAGCTTTGAGTTCAATTCTTCTTCTGTTACTATAAAAATCTTACTTTAACTGACAATACTCCCACCTTAAAGCAAAAAAAAAAAAATATTACTGACTTAACTATTGTCACTACTCATGCTATTATCATTATTGTATGTATTTCTCTGTGTGGAGACACAGGAGACATGCACAAAGTGCACGTGAAGAGCAGAGGACAACCTGTAGGCTTGGTACTCTCTTTCTACCTTCATGTGGGTTCTGAGAATCTAACTTTGGTGGTGAAGCTTACATGACAACCCACTGAGTCATTGCACTGACCCCGACATAAGCAATAAATAGCAGTTACTTTAGATTGCTTAAAAAAAATGCTGGGCCGGGCGGTGGTGGCGCACGCCTTTAATCCCAGCACTCGGGAGGCAGAGGCAGGCGGATCTCTGTGAGTTCGAGACCAGCCTGGTCTACAAGAGCTAGTTCCAGGACAGGCTCCAAAACCACAGAGAAACCCTGTCTCGAAAAACCAAAAAAAAAAAAAAAAAAAAAAAAAATGCTGTGTTTATTCTGAGAATAAAATTTTATTTGGAATTGTGATTGACCTAGGATCATTTGTAAGCTCAAATTAATAGCTTCACCTGTGAACTTGATGCTCTCTGAAAAGAATAAACTGGAGGAGAGATTACAAGAGAACAGGGTTTCGTTCTGGCTCTCATGATGACCAGCTGAGCAATCATGAGTCTCTTTGATAAATCTGTTCCTTATGTAGAAAATACAGAATATCTCGGGTGACTCCACTTTTCTATTGTCCAATATTTTTGAAATTGTTTGAATTTTCTCTTCAATGCATTTATCACAATTAATTGTATTTAAAAAATATGCATGTGCTTGTGTGTGTGTCTGTGTGTCTGTGTCCTGGATACTAAACTCAGGGACCAGTATATACTAAGGCTGTAATATATTATAGATCCATACCCCTAGTCCCTTGTAGTTTATATATTCCTTTGTTAGGAGCTTCCTGCCCATTGCTGCTCAGTGGGAATAGGTATCATGTTGAAATTAGTCAATATCTAACTTTTTGAAACCATTTCCGACACTTCTAAGAACTCAATAAACTTTATATATATATAAATGAAAGGAAGCACAGCATTTACAAAAGATCTTACGTTCTTATTCCTGGAAATGGCACAGTCTCAAGAATACTGTGATGATTAATATTAGTTTGACAGGATAATATTAATTTTAGGATGTAGAATCACGTAGAAGACACAGATCTAGGCACATTTATGAAATATTATCTACCTTAAGTTAGCCCCTTGGCATACTTGTGAGAGATTATCTAGGCAGGTTAGTTCATATGAAAAGTATCACCTTTAGTTTGGGACCCTGGACTGAGTATAACGTGGTGTAAGTGAGCTGAGTGCGGTCATTACTCTCTTTAGGCTTCCAGAGTGCGGGGGTCAAGTGACAAGTTGCTTAATAATCCTGTGTCATGACTTCACAGCCCTGACAGACTGCACAAATGAACTGTGATCCAAAATAAACCCTTCCTTCATTTTGTTTGAATATTTTATCAGAGTAACTAAGACAAATACTAAATGAAAAACCTAATTTCTATGTGACATTTCTGGGTAACTTGCCAGTGACTGTAGAAACATTACACTATTCATTACAGTTATTTGTATAAATTCATCTCACTTTACTTTTAGTAAATGCTGATTGCTTTATTTATAATAGATATTTAATAAGTATGTGTTGAATGTGAAGCAGTATCCCTGTCTTCTTTATCTTTATATTCAAAAGCAAAAGTGTTTTGTCTTTATTAAAATGAAGACTATTTCATCATGAAAACAGAATGCTCACATGAAACTGTTTTAATCAATAAAGATTTAATGATGATTCATAGTTCAAAAATAGATCGTTAGGGCTGACTTCAGAAAGGGTATACCATTGAAGCCCATGTTTGAATGTCTCCAGTTTCTCATCCTTTCTAGAGCTACATTTATTTTCTGAAAAGACTTACTTTGTTCCAAGCACTATTTCCAGTGCTTAAGAGGTGTAGGTTTATATGACTTGAACTAAAATTCCGTATGTAGAAGTTACTATTATACCCATTAAGCAACTTCCCCAGGGTCACGCAAAGTGGAAAAGAGGATTTAAACAGAAGTGATTATCTATTAATCATCTATTTTCACTCAGTGCAGTATAAATAGAACTTCTCTTTTGTTGGTGATGGAGAGAGAAATTGGAAAGAGCATCCCTAGACATGGCCTGTACATATCTTCTTGAACTTCATTGACCTGACAGGACTCATTCATTGCTCATTCCAGTCAAACATTGAAGACAGCATCTGAAATGTGAGATTTGCTTTAGATCATACATTCTGGAGCTCAGTAGCTGAAAATCTTATGTCTGACAAGTTGGATAATAAGGCAATTCATTGATGTAAAACTATTATTATTGGTATTTGTAAGAATGTGTGTGGTGGAAAACAGCAATTGTCTACTGTTTCCTGCAGATCTAAAAGACTTTTTAAGAACAGACAAAGAACAAAAACAAAATAAAACAAACTTTTGCACGTTCAATGGATGAAGAGAATGGCAAATAGCCCCACTGAAGAATAAGAGCTATAGTTTGTGTACAAACTAAACTGCATATTTTATAATGTTGATTAGAGGGAATCTATTTACATGGCCATCAAAATTAAGTGACTGCACTGGCTAGTATACCAGAAGACTTGTTGGATCAAATTCTACAACTGGAGTTCGTGTAGTGTTGACACACACTTTTAATCCAAGCTCTTGGGAAGCTGATGCAGGTGGATCACTGAGTTTGGGACCAACCTGGTCTACATAGCAAGTTCTAGGATGGCTAGACCTACCAGAGAAACTCAGTATCAAAATAAAACTGACAAACAAGGAAACAAACTTTACAACAGAAATTGTTCTGTTCTATCATAGAATGATGTAGAAATCACTGGTCCCGAATTTCAGAAAATTCAAACTGTGTGCTTGCTGAACTCTGATCTGTAAGGATATGAGTGGGTATTTGGCTGAGAAATGTTGGGGGATTGCTATAGTGTAAAAACACTGAAGAGTGGCAGATCACCCACAGACCAATACAGCACCATTTAGCATTTAACAAGAGCGTCCTATCAATTTGTAGACATGTGCTTTAAATAGGCATCTCTGTAAATACTGTCTAGGATGTATCTGAACTTCTAATACATTTAGCTAAAAAGATAAAGGATCTGGATTGAAAATAGCTGATCTAAGCTGGAATCTAAATGCTTGCAACTCAGCTGAAATTTATGGAGTAAATAAATTATGGACAAAAGCAACATATTAGAAACTCTTGTGTCAGTGAGCTAATAGACAGCTCCAAACAAAGACTGGAGAAGAAAAGATGCTATTTGGGGATGGTAATAGAAGTAATTATCTTTTTGCCAAAAAAAAGGAACAAAACACTATGAGGCCATGATGGGTCTATAGGCTCAGTTGACAAAAGAAATTTTAAGAATTATTTGACCTAATTACAACAGAGTATTTGCTGGCTGTTTCGTAAATGTCTTGAGGTTGTAACATTCACCAAAGAATGAGGTAGCTTGGTGAGTAGATTGTGCATTATTAAAATCTGAGTCAAAAAGAGCTTAGAGAATCTGGATAACAAGCAAGTGAAGCACAAAGAATAGAATGAGCAAATCAGTCACATAGAATAGAAATAGGAAAGAGAACATATATGAAGAGAGAATCCAAGGTTTTAGTTTAGCCAGTGCTAAACTTTAAAAAAATCAATACAGACTCTGAGACAAGTAAGGTGTGAAGTAACTTCTAATTTAAACTGTCTTAGTTGAGCATCTTCATCTTATAATTATCCTTAAAGTACTTAGGATATGCAGATGTCATTTGAAAAGGACTGAAGCCCATTTGTGTTGAATAATTAGCAAGAGATGTTATTCTTGACCTTAAAAATTTATTTTGCCAGTTCACCAGCACTGTACACTTCTTAGGCATGGCTGGTCACAGAGGCAATCCATCCAGCATATTGTAAGTTATGTTCTTACTAGACTTTTTCTAGTAAATGCATGTTTCTGGAACATTTTGCATTCTGGCAACCAAGAATTTTTGGCAACTGTCATCTCTGATGCTGTTTTTGAGCTACTGATAAAAGCATACTACCATGTGAGTTAGTATCCTGCAGATACCTGAACTTATACCTTCACACTGGCCTCTCTGCTCACTAGAATTTATTGATATTTCTATATGCTCTATAGTGCTGAAAAGAATAAAAATCAACTATGTAGCTTTTCCTTTTAGTTCTTGACATACAAAAATGCTCATCTCAAATTGCACTGATTAGTTAAGAATTAGAAGCACCCAATTTATGTTATAATATTTCCATGTAGTGTTTGATCTGCATTCTCCATCCAACCTGAAGGGAAGAAACTTATAGCGTTGCCATAGCAATCCATGACAGCTTAAAAAAAATTGCATTCTCATTGTGAGAAAGAAAAACATGTGTAAACTTAAAGAATGTGTTTCCTTCTCTGCCCATCAGGTTTCATTTCAGATTCAGAAGCTTGGTGGTTCTCCCCTTAGCATTTAGATGTGAGTTTTATATCATATCCAATGCCCTCTCTTTAGTTTAAAGGTGGAACATTCTGCTTTGGGCCATGGATTAAAAGTCTTATCCCCAGGAAGCCACTTTTGGAACATGGTAGAAAGTTTAAGAGATGGACTCTGTAGGATTTCATTAGATTATTTTGTGATACTGTTGTTGGAAGTTATTGACATGGTCTCTGTGTTTACTTTGTTTAGGTGTCATATTATAAAGTGAGCTGTTGTGCTCCACAGGGTATCCCTACCATGCTGTATGACACAACCCAAGGAAAAGGTCAAAATGACCGTGAACTGAAACTTATAAAGAAGTGAGCCAAAATAATCCCTAGTTTTTATAAAAATAAAAAATGAACAGGCAAGATTTTTAGGTTCTCACACCTATAGTCCCAAGACATGTGTGGTGAAGGCAGAAGTACTAGAAGTTCAATGTTATTATCAGGCACATAGTATACATAGTGTAAAGAAAGGCTGTGTGTACTACAGGAGATGAGACCCTGTTTCAAAAAACCCAAACTCACAATCATTTTATGCATTATCATTTGTATTAAGAAAAATACATTTCTGATAATAAATATATCATTAAATAAAAACACTTGGTATGTTAATGATGAGACTGAAAAAAATCAAAAGTAAATAGTAATATTCAATAACACCAGAATTATTATAGTGGCTAGTTCAAGTATCAATTAGTTACAAAATTATCGGTTTATCAAAAAAATCTTCTGGTCATTATAAGGTCACGCAATTTCTTCCAGAGTCTGAATACATCTCCATCTTGTGACTTCTCTCACAAGTTCCCATTTTCATTTACATGTATTTAAGCCATGTGTTTTTTTTTCTATCACCAAGAAGTGATGTGGTTTTCGTGACAACCCTCTTTCCCTATTCCTGCTGCTTCCATTCACTGTCTGTAATGGCACTCCACATTCACTGGTTACTTTTCTCTGTATCCAGCACAATGTCTTTCAAACAGAGCCTCCTGTGGAGTATTTAGAATCAGCCTATCAGAAATACAAACATGAGATTAAGAAGTGATAAGTTAAATCCCAGACTCTTAGTCTCTTATCTCTTTGGTGAATATAGTCACAGAGCTATCTGATTTTGTAAAGAAGCAGAAGGCCAAGGGTCTCTTCTGGAGTTAACATCTACTTGTGGCAGACTCAGCACAGCAGTAGTAGAATGTCCTTCTAAAGACAGTAGGGCATTAAAAATATCCTCGATGTCTAGGGAATGTAGCGTAGAAGTAGAGCTCTTGCCTTGTGTGTGTAATTTTGTGGGTTGCATCCTCATATTGTTCCCCCTCACACATACTAAGGAAATGTTTTATTTTTCTGGATAATTCTTTAAATTCATAATGGAGAAAGAAGTGTTTGCTCCTTTGTCACCCAGTTGCCCAGTACTGTTTGAAAAGCTCGCAATATAAACTCAGCCTTCAGTCTGATCCTTGAGTCCCCACAACCCCTAATGTCTTGAATTGTCTGGTTTACTGTTTAAACTAGCTAGATTTATATGGTCATCTAAACAACTAAATTCTGACAAAAAAAAACCTGCTTTGCTTTCAAATATTCATACACAATTTTGACTTTTGTTCCACATTTCTGATTTCTTAAGGAATAGTTATTATTTGAAAGTAAATATTTGTATATATTTTTATTATTGGATGAGTAAATATAAGGATAGGCATTTATATGATGTGTATAAAACACTGTGGAACAACAACAGGGATGTGCCTTAGTGAACTGAAAAGTGCCCACAGCAAAAGGGTCAAATGCATGTTTCACTTATACAGTGTGTTCTAGCAAGATGATGACTTTGAGGAGGACCTCTGCTAAGTTCTTCTATAGCTTGGTTACTTTATACCTATGTTTACTGAATCAGGAGGTGGCTTGCTAACTTTTATGGATTAGTATAATGTAGATTGTGAACTCCCCTCTCCCTCCCTGCCCTTTCCCTTCCAATAGAAAAATATGTGTAAGAAATAAAAGGTCTAAATAAGAGTCATGGTGTCGAGCCTAAATCCTCCCCTGGTCAACCCCCATCACCACAGAAGCTGATATTTTCCCCAAAGTTAGCAGAGTCTCTTTCTTTCTTGGCCTTCTACTGTCCATCTCAACCTTTGAAGTGAGAAGGTCTTATTTGTTTTTGATAGATTTTGAGCATAGTTCCACCAGGCACTGCCTGCTTTGATTCAAATTCATTTTTGATGTCTTAATTGACTGTTAACAGAACTCAAGTTTCTCTGATGCATGCAGGTTGAAAGGCCAGCCATTGCCGGAATACTGCTACTAATTGGACTTTCTGGCTTGGTTCAGTGTTTATTCCCTTCATTTGTTTACTTATATCTTTGCTTATGTTTTCCCTTGCTTAGGATTTAACCATGGTTGTGTCTACTTGTCCCCAACCTAGGAAGTAATAATTTACGGCACAAGTCAGGTGTGATAGTACATACCTTCAATTCAGGCACTCAAAGGTAGAGACAGGTGGATCTCCATGATTTTGAGGCCCACCTGGTTCTAAGTATACATAGAGAGTTCCAAATCAGTCAAGTCTAAATAGTGAAACTCTGTTTCAAAAACACAAAAGTATATGCTCAACTATGTTCATAGCAGCATTGTTTGTAATAGCCGGAATCTGGAAACAACCTAGATGCCCTTCAATGGAAGAATGGATGAAGAAAGTATGGAATATATACATATTAGAGTACTACTCAGCAGTAAAAAACAATGACTTCCTGAATTTTGCAGGCAAATGGACGGAAATAGAAAACACTATTCTGAGTGAGGTGAGCCTGACCCAAAAAGAGGAACATGGGATTTACTCACTCATATTTCGTTTCTAGCCATGAATAGGGGACGTGAAGCTTATTATGCGTGATCCTAGAGAAGCTAATTAAGAAAGTGAACCCAAAGAAAAACATTTAGGCGATGAAAGGAGACAGAGACAAAGACCCACATTGGAGCACCAGACTGAAATCTCAAGGTCCAAATCAAGAGCAGGAGACAGAGCACGAACAAGGAACTCAGGACCGCGAGGGGTGCACCCACACACTGAGACAATGGGGATATTCTATCAGGAACTCAACAAGGCCAGCTGGCCTGGGTCTGAAAAAGCATGGGATAAAACCGGACTCGCTGAACATAAGGTTTTAAATCTTACGCAATTTCCTGGCTCTGCCAGGACAATGAGGACTACTGAGAACTCAAGAACAATGGCAATGGGCTTTTGATCCCACTGCACGTACTGGCTTTGTGGAAGCCTAGGCAGTTTGGATGCTCACCTTACTAGACCTGGATGGAGGTGGGTGGTCCTTGGACTTCCCACAGGGCAGGGAACCTGGATTACTATTAGGAATGATGAGGGAGGGGGACTTGATGGGGGAGGGGGAGGGAAATGGGAGGTGGTGGCGGGGAGAAGGCAGAAATCTTTAATAAATAAATAAATAAGTCAATAAAAAAATAGAAAACTCACACCAAAACATGAAAGAGCCCAATAAAAGGTCTTAATAAAGGCAACATTACTGTTAAAAAAAAAAAACACAAACAAAAACAAAACAAAACAAAAAAAGAAAATTCAAGAACAAATGTCTTTTTATAAACTTCCTTAAAATCACACAGGAACCCCCCACAGACACACACACAGAGACAGAGAGACACACAGACACACACACACAAACACAATAACTCTTAAGGACATTCCATTGTCAGTATCCCTTTCTGGTTTTGTATCCATTTAGACAAGCTAATACTCTAAATCAAATAAAATATGGAATCAACAGTTAACACTGATTGAATATTTAATAAGTTCTGAATGAGTCAATACTAAAATCCATTTAATTCTTATACACATCCAATGAGTTGAGTCCCAATTTCACAGTTGAGGAAACGGAGACTTAGGAAAGCTAGTGCTGTGAGAATCTCCAGGTTCATATACTGCTGTTTCTCAGGGGGCAGTCAATTCATACTCTTTGAAAAGGCTCTTTGTCTCTTAATATGATTATGTTTAGAATTACGGGTTCTTCTGACTCCAGCAAAGACTACCCAGCAACACTGACATGAAGAGTATTCTGTGAAGTTGCTGTGGTCCTTCCATTTTCATCCATCCTTCCACTTTCTTCTACAAATTAGCATGCTGCTGTTTCTATGTCTATTACGCCAGTATGGATTTTGTCTTCAGCAATGCACATTCTGTCTCCAATAGTCCATATTAAAGCCAGAAAAATGGGAAGTCAGAACCTTGAGCCATGTCAGCCTTAAAGTGATATAGGAAACAATGATATAAAGAGGTCAAACCCAGGTAAAAGATCTAACTGACAACTAAAACATGGAATTAAATTTCAAGTGTGATTAATTTGGCAGGACACAACATATTGAGAAGTTGGCTACAATATCCAGTGTGGAAAACCATGTTTTATGCAGGAGCACTGATCAATCCCTCTGTCTTTCAGAGTTTTCACTGGTCGGCTGAAAATGCCCGTGTTGATTTTGAAGCTATCTGTGACATTCACCAAGTAAGGGACTGCTGAAAAGGAGCTCATATTTTCTTGTTGAAAGAAGACACATAACAGACAGTCAATAAATACTACTTGTTGATGAACACAAGTATGCTGATCTGGAAATGCTTTTCTTTGATAATCAAAGGTTAAGTCATACAGAGAAAAATTTGAATTGCTCAGAACAGGCTTCCTTGATTTTCAACCATTCAGAATTCAGAGCTGCTTCTATCATTTGTTACTTCATTGTTACTTACAACTGTCTGGAAAATATATTGGTTTAGATGGAGAAGACTTTCACACCTCACATGGAAGCACGTAGGACTTCCCCAGACATGAATAACTCTAATGATGGTTTGATGAGTTAAGGGAAGTGAATCATGAATTTATTGATTCAATTTCCTCTTTAATACACAAGGGTTTGTGAATTCAGGTGAAAATGTCAGTTGAAGATATCAAGTTTAAAAAATAGAAAGCAAGACTTCACTGAAGTGATTTTACTGAAATCCAAATTGGGAATGCCTTTTAAGTTTGGTTTAATATAAAAATAGTTGAGCCTAGGCTATTAATTCTGCTCTTCAGTTTCTCTTTACATAAAACTAATTCTAACTAATAGTCATTCTAGATCTAGCATCAGCCCTGCATGTTCTAGGTGCTTTACAGAAATTACCAATTTGAATTCTCACTATCATCTTATAAAGCAAGTAATGCTGCGTGAACAGGTAGGACTAATGAAGCAAGGGAGATCAGGACAAACAGCTAACAAACCATAGCCATCAGCCTTTGGCCCAATGTACTTTGAATTCCTTAACAATAAAGTCCTTTATGGTCTGATATTACTTTACTAACTGTCTATCAGTTCTGGGGCTATTAGAACTTGGAAATACTGTATCTCTATTCTTATAGAACTCATGGAAAGGATATAATGCACTTAAATAAATGTAACGGTTTTAATTAATATTAATCAAGTGATAATAAGCTATTCTGAGATTTCTACATGCCATAAAGGAAGTGAGTTTACAGCGTAAGCTAAAGTCAGAGCTTTGCTTCTGAGTTCCTCCCAGATTCACAGTAGCTGGAGCAAGGGGAATGCTGGGTGCTTCTGGTTTCACAGTGGGTCAAACAAATGAGATTTTCGTGACAGTAGGAATTATCCTGCCTGGGGCGAATCAACTCCTGCTTGGAATGTTGCATAGTGTAGGGTCATTCTCTATGAATGCAAGTTTAAATTTTATTACTTCATCATATATTATAGATGAATGTGTATTTATCATATCCTTATTTGGAGATGTGGTACTCAGTATTAAGAGGAGTAATTAAAAGATAGTAAAAATTTGCAGAAAATGATGAAAATTAAGATGTTAATTACATTAAAATAAGTTCATAAACAGGATATTCTTATAACTTAGTTGTACGATTAGTAATTCTGTGTTTCTAAAGCATGAGTAGTTATAATAAAATATAGGAAAAGAGAAAAAATAAAATAAAATATTGAATGAAATTTTGAGCATGATTATATAAACAAAATGAATCAAGAACAGAAAAATATGAAAGAATATTAACCAATATGTTAATACTACTTGTGACTGATGGCAAGCAAAATCATGCTTTATTTTTTTCTTTCTTAGAGTTTCAATTATCAAAGTTAGTAAATTGAAGATTACATTTTATTATCACAGAGTAAAGGCTCAATTTAAATATGCACAAATAATTGTTAAAATGTTCTCCGAATTTTACTAACATGCCCAGTTTTCATCAATGCTATCGGACAGCACTACACGTGGCAAGAGGTGAGCAAAGTATATTTGAGAGGGAACAATAGAATATGAATCAGAGGTTGTGCTTTCTTAGCTTTGCTGTTCCCCAGCCAGAGATGAACCCTCGAAAAACCATTTAACCTCCCCCATCTCAATTTCTTCATCAGAAAAGTAGAGATAATAACATTTGCCCTGTATGCCACTGATAGTTGTCAAGAAGACTCAAAGCTTCAATGCTTTAGAAATTTGAAAATAGAACCAATTCTTGGTAAAGAGTGATAGTTAACCATTAAAATCTCCGAGAATGATATAACAATATAGTGATTTCTAAATGTACCTTAACTTTGATTTTTTTCAAGTTGAAGATCAGTTGTGATAAATGAAAGATTCAAATTACCATATTAACAAATTAGTCTAATTTAGTATAACTGGTGATGAACTGAGGGATGATGATTATGAGATGAATATGAAGACTTTATGACTGTTGAGAATAAACACAGACCCACTTGGCAATGACAGAACAGCGGGATAGCTAGAGGACAGATGTCATACTCTCTATTTTGTACAATCCTGCCTTTATCAACCTATTTGGAAGCAAACCACCACCATGTTTTAAGGCTAGAAAGCTCAGGAGGACCCTAGTATGGGTGATGTTGAAGCTAGTCTAAATGGTCTCAATGGTCTAAATAAAGAATAAAGAGTCTATGAATCCCCTAAGAGCCTATGTCTTGACATGAAGTTAACTTGAGCAAAGGTAGGAGGTATGTCAGGTTATCATAGTGCCCAGTGGGAGGAGTTTCATCTGCCTTGATCAGATGTCACTAGTGTACATGTTAACAGAACAAGTGCTCCAATGATTAGTTTTTGGGAAAATCTAGTAGTAGAAGCACTACTATTAATGAAAAAGCTATGAATTTGTAGGGCGTTGAATATTGCATGGGAATGAAAGAACATGAAGGTAAGATCAGAGCAGAACAAGGCACAAGATGGATAAAACATTTGAAAGACAGAAAAAAACATAAATTAGTTCTCATCCATATATTACTGCTATAAGCCAGGTACCTGGTGACTTGCTCTCATTGAGTGTCTTATTTTAACCCTGTACCACAAAGAGGCAGATATCAGTGTGCTAGATATGTTACAGATTAGGAAAACAAATCTAAGGAATATAAGAAACTTGACAGAGAAGACAGGATGGTGGAGGTGGCATATGAACTCAGGCTACATGATTTTATATGGTGGCTAGGATGAGCTGTTTACAGAAGACTAAGAAAATATGAACTAGGACTAAGTGAACTTCCCCAGTTATAGTTTAGGATAGTGTTGAAAATAAAATGGAGGCAAAAGAATATAAACAAAAAGGGAACGGTGTTGTAAAATTCTTTTTTGTACTGTGTGAAGATGTGTAACTATCTTGTTTGTTTATGAAAAGCTGAATGGCTGTTAGCTAGGAGGGAAGAGAATAGGCAGGACTTCTGGGGACAGAAAGCTCAGGGAAGAAAAGAGGTGGAAAAGCCAGCCAGACAAAGAAAAGGTTGGACACATAAAATGGAAAATTGGCAAAAGACATGTGGTAAAATGTAGATTAATAAATATTTAAGTAATAAGAGGTAGTTAGGAACAAGCCTAAGCTATAGGCAGAGTTTTCATAATTAATAAAATGTCTTCTCGTCATTATTTGGGACTGGTTGGTGTGGCAGAAAGATTCCTTTCGGTGGGTATGTTTGAAGAGATGGTAATGTAACCAATACTGGAACGGTTTAAAAACAAACAAACCAGATTGCTGGATATAAATTTCAAGAGATGAGTGAAAATACAAATTTATCATTAAAAAATCTGAGTTGAAGATAAATATTTGATGAAACAATTAAGAATTTAAAATATTTCTCAAAGAAAATGCCCATAAACAAACAGCTGTAAAATTTTGAGAAATAAAGGAAGGGGAGGATGGGAATAGAAAGAAAGAGGGAACTAGATAGAGGGAGGGAGACATTAGATATAATAATAGCAGTAAAGGTTCAGTGAGGAAAAAAACCTTTCAGTTAGGAGAGTAGAATCCCTGACTAGGTTAGAAACATAACATTCCAGTTTGGGTAGACTGGTCAGTTGGTCAAGAGAACACGCTAGGAAGGTCGACTCAACTTCATTCATGCTAAAGAGATAGGTACCATAATTTACTCCTTAATAGGATACTATGATTTTTCTTCCAAAAACCCTCGGCTGCAGTGCAGTAGATTACAGACCATAGCTGAGTAGCTTGTCAGTCTATCTTCCTTCCTGAGCTATTCAGAAACATGTAACTCCTATCTTTTTCTTTTCCTTTCTTGTCTAAGTGCACTAGCCTTGACACGTGGATGTCCCAAGCATCCCAGGACTCCTTAATGTTTCTCTAACCTTCCTTCCTGGTGTGCAGCTGCTTGTCAGTCATGTGTTTGACCTCCATGACAGCTTAAATGGCATGGGTTCTTTCCCCTTCTGGTCTCCATTCCCTGGATAGCCTGAGTATTTTTTATTTTATTTTGTTCTTGTTTGCTTGCTGTTATTGTTTTTAAAACTCTGAGAGAATTGCCTTTGAATTCACATTTGATTTATTTAATTTCTTTTAAATTAATAAGACAACCCCAGGAGGGGACATCTGATTTCTTCTGTTTCAGAGGGAAAGAGAAGGAAGGGGAGAGGAGGAGATGGAGTGAGAGAGGAACAGACAGAGGGAAAAAGATTCCATAGAGATGCCACACCATTAACATAAGAGGCAGAATAACACACTAGAATGCTCTTGTCAAGTGACACTGAGGAACACTGGACCCAAGGGATCCATTTCTTCTCTGGAGCTGAACATTGGTCTAATAAAATGCAGGTTCCATTGTGAATAGGCCATCACTGTAAGAAGTTGGCTCAGAAAATGGCTTGTGAACTTCTGTGCTTACCAGCACTTTCTAAAACCCTAGATTTTAGTTATAATCTATTATTTTCTATACAAAACATTACTTCGGTGCCTTGGGCTCTCTATTTGATCAGTTAATGAAGAAACATGGTATTAATTCAGAGATGCAGCTAAAGCCACAGTTTGACTTATTAGTTGGAGTTTGACAGCAAATTCCACACCAATGCTGGGCTTCACAAAGGGTATCCCTGAGAGCAGCCAACCCCTCACCCCGGATGCTCTCTAGATACAGCATAATACCATTCATTGTCTAAAAGGAAGCAAGGCAACAGCCCTTATTCACACAGGGGGAGGGTTTCTTAAATTTGGCAGTATTTGTGGGTAATATTATCTAACATGAAAGCTATTAATCCTGTTAGTATTTTAACAAAGCCAAAAAGCCTGTACATCAATTTCATGTGAGAAAGGCTGGTGAGGGGCACTTTCCACAACCCTTAATTTTCTAATAGAGTCCTTCAACCTAACTGTGCTTTTGACCTGGTTAATTTAATTGTCTTTGTTATTGATAGCTGCAGAGCTGTAAATAAACAATTTGGAAATGAGCTTGTGAGGTTGACTTTTAAAGCAGTATTCTGCACGATACTCTGAGTGTTAAAATTCTCTTTGTTTCCTCAGGGTATACACACACATGCACAGGCACACTCACTCACAAACATGCACACATGCACACACACACACACAAGCACACATTCATGTTCATATACACACTTTATCTTAGTCAATATGTGAGGGTAATATGATATGTTTATTATGACAATGTATGAAGCCTCAAAATGATTTCCAGACCTAAGGCCATGCACCATCTCTCATCTATATCTAGGGCTTGGTCCATGACCACATTCACAGGGTAAAGCAAACAATTTAACAAAATAAATACCCCCTTTTCAGTATTTTTCTGCTGTTCTGACTCACATCTTTCCTAAAGGAACAGGAGGGGACAAAAACTATACTGCAGGGAAATGATATTTTCAATTTTTCTCTTTATTCTTTTTTAATTAAGCAATTTACTTATATTACATTCTGTCTGCAGTTTCCCATCCCTCCTCTCATCGCAGTCTTTCTCCTCCTCCTCCTGCACACCTTCCTCTCTGTACTCACCAATCCACTTCTCCTCCATTTATGTTCTGGAAAGTGCAGGCTTCCCAAGTTTATAACAAAATTTGGTACAACAAGTTGCAGTAAGTGCCCCGCCTTGTATTAAAACTGGGCAAGGCAGCTAGTTTAAGGAATCCGTTTTCAAAAGCCAACAGAAAAGTCAGAGACAGCCCTTGCTCCCACCGTTAGGAGTTGCACAAAAAGACCAAGCTACAAAACTGTCACATATAAGTAAGGGATTGGGTCACTTCCATGCAGGCTCCCTGGTTGCTGGTTTAGTCTCTGAGCTCCTATGAGTCCAGAAGGGGTTGATTCTATGAGTTTTCTTCTGAAATCTATGACTCCCCTGGCTCCTACAATCCTTCCTCTCTCTCTTCAGTAGGATTGCCCCAGCTTGGCCCAATGTTTGACTGTGGGTTTCTGTATCTGTTTCCATCAGTTGCTGGATGATGCCTGTCTAATGAATACTGGGCTAGGGACCATTCTATGAATATAGCAGAATATCATTAGGCATTGCTGTACTGACATTTTTTCCTGTGCTCATGTTTGTTTCTATTCTAGGTCTCTGGGCCCTCTAGCCTCTGGGTTCTGGAACAGGCATTGTCACAGTATGCTCAATCTTATGGCATTGTCTTAGAGTGGACCCATCATTGGGTGACCACTCTGAGAATCTCCTTTCCATCTTTACCCCAGTGCAATTCATAGGCTAGGCACATCATAGGTTTTATGTTATGTGGCTGGGTTGGTGTCTCAATCCTCCCCTGGCAGTCTGGTCTGGCCATAGGAGGTGGCCTGTTCATAATACTTATCCTCTTTTTCTAGTAGTCTTAGCCTGGGTCATCCTTGTAGACACCTGGGGATTTCCTTTGTAAGAGGTGTTTCTGTGTCTCTAAATTAATACCCTTTCCAGACATCTCTTTCAGTACTCTCCTCCCCCTACCCAGTCTGTTCCCTCATGCTCCCATCCTTACCTGTCCCCAGTACACCCATGAAATCTCTTATATTTCCCCTTCCCAGGGAGAACTCAGTGTCCACCTTGAGTGCTTCTTTTTACCTAGCCTTTCTGGGTCTGTAGATTGTAGTATGGTTATCCTTTACTGGTGTGGTAAGTCCTCCTACCCATGTGTTGCTTTTATTGGTTAAGGAATAAATCTGTTTTGGCTAGTGGATTAACAGAATAGGGAAAGGCTGGAGTTCCAAACAGATAGAGGAGGAAAGAGTAGGCGGTATCAGAGAGACACCATGAAGCCACCAGTAGAGACAGACACACCAGAAACTTGTCATTAAGCCACAGCCATGTGGCGACACACAGATTAATAAAAATTGGTTAATTTAAGATGTAAGAACTAGTCAGTAAGAAACTAGAGCTAATAGGTCAAGGAGTGATTTAACTAATACAGTTTCTGTGTGGTTATTTAGAGTCTGGGCAGCCAGGAAAAAACGTATAGCCTCTGTCAACACTTCATAGTTAATATCTACTTCTAAGTGAGTGTTTTTCTCTCTTGTTCTGGGTTATCTCTCTCAGAAATAATAGTTCCCTCTATTTGCCTTAAAATTCATGATTTCATAGTTTTTAACAGCTGTAAAATACTCCTTTGTGTAAATGTACCACATTTTCTTTATCCGTGGAATAAAGATGTCCTTCAGTGGAAGGACATCTAGGTTGTTTCCAGATTTTGACAATTATAAATAAATATGCCATGATCATAGTTGAGCAAGTCTTTTTGTTATATGATTGATCATCCTTGGGTATATGTCCAAGAGTGGTATAGTTGGTCTTGAGGTAGATAGATTCCTAATTTTCTGAGAAACTACCATATTGATTTCCAAACTGGCCATACAAGTTTGAACTCCCACTTGGAGACAGATGCTATAAAGCAGTCCCACACCAGCTCAGAAACTGAGTATAATAAAGGGTTCTTAATTTAGGTGTAGACTCACAGACCAACAGTCCTCTGTATGAGCATGGAACAGGAACTGAATCCATCAGCTGAGAGAGACAGAGAGACAGAGACAGAGAGAGAAAGAGAGAGAGAGAAAGAGAGAGAGAGAGAGAGAGAGAGAGAGAGAGAGAGAGAGAGAGACTGCATAAGCTTTATGTGAGCATTTATAGTATAAGAGACCATGCCCAAATGGGCTGGTATCTTAAAGCCTATTGGCTTAAGGAGTTACAATAGTACCTCCCCTTTTGTCTAAATAAGAGAGATCTAAGCCTAATACAAAACTAAATATCAAGTATAAAAATTATAATTACAACCAGCATAAAAATATCAAGCAAGAAATATATGCTAAATGCTAAGAAATCTAAGTCTTGTATTAGAAATGGCTTTGCTAGATAATGAGAGGAAAGGAACTACAACTATCTAGTCTTCAACCACATTGAAGACCTGAGAAGCAAAATAATAATACTTGAGTAAATAGGAAGTGCAATCAAAAAGCTTCCAAAATGTGCAATAAGTGACAGAGACAACTGGCTACCTGGGTAATCACCCAAAGAAGTCTGATCTGCAACGTTGGAGCAACCAACTTTGGCTAAGGCCTAGAGGAACTAACAGACTGTTTTCAGAGGCAGGAAAAATTTCAAAACCACTTATCTTGCCTTGGCAAAATTTGGTCATCTTTTTTTCTTATATCCTGCTTGTCCTGTCTAGACACTGTGCATTTTATCAGTGGTTGAGGCATGTGCCATTATTTGCCCAAAGGCCAGTTTTGCCAAGAAGAAAACAAGCTCCAAGTGGAGTGTCTTTGGTGTCCAACATTCTCTCAGGAATAGATTGGTGCTTCCAGGAACAATCATGTCTCATGTCAACAGAACTGTAAATTATTTAAGTGCCATATTCTACAGTTGTTTGAAGTAGTTGAAGATTACCTATCTATATGTAATACAATCTCTATGTATATAAAGAACCTGATTAGTATAACTATAAGTGTGACAAACATATATGACATTGACCTATAATTCCTAATACCTATATAGTTTAAAGAGTAAGGCTTTATATTAGAATATTAAACAATCTTTAAATGACTGTGCAGCAATGAGAACAATGATCTCAACCTGTAAACAATGTACAAGTATCTTGATCAAAGGTAGAACTGTATAGTGCAATATGATAAATATACCCTAAAATGGAATCAATATACAAAATGTCTTAAGCAGAGGTAGAAACATGCTTCCATACAATATGACAAAATAACTTTGCAAAGGTGCACAAATATTGTAAATGGGGGTAGGAGCATATTCAATATAACAACTATAATTTGAATCTGTATCAATATACAAGAATATATATCAATGTAAATTGTCTATAAATAATAGCTCACAAGTATTCACTCTGTTACTCACTATTATTATTGGTGTGAGTGTTTTCACACTATTATATAATCTACCTATTATCCCATCTAATTGCCCTGAGAATACACAATTTCCACCCAAACTTTCAAGCATATAGCAGTTATAATCAACCCCTAATTGATGTCCCTAACCCTGAGAACAAACTTTTTTAGGAGAGGATATGTCATTTTCTAAAATTACTTCTAGCTGTCATGGGGGTGATGTTTTTTCTACAAGATCCTGTAAAACTAAAATGATGGTTAAATTTTAAGATTATTGTCTGGTATAATTGCAAATAGTCTCTGAGTATTCAGTAGGAGTTTTCTAAAGTTCTTATTGGACTTTTTAGGCCAGTCCCAGTAGATATAGAGTTGGGATTCACATTTGATGACAGACCAGGCGTCCCTGTTTAGGTGCTGAGGAATTCCATCTGGACAGGTGAGTGTGTGTTTTCCAGGGGTGGACTGTCCCTGAAGAGAGCACAAACCCCCCTCCCCCAGCTCCTGCTGCAGGGCCCCTTTTCTTACATACGACCCAGCCCCCCAGCTCCCCCCCTCCAAGCCTGCCCTGCTGTCTGCTAGGTCCTCTGCTCAAGAACAATTTTCCCGCTCCTACACTAAGGCCACCCACCCAGAGCGGTGAGTGCCTACCTACCAGGCAGGCCTCAAGGTCCCCACAAGGGAGCGCAGGCACCTTCAGCTTGGGCTGCAGGGTCTTCTGTGCTCTTCTGGACCCCTCCCTCCCTGCCACATTCTTCCTTTTGTCCCTGGCTCATTGGGCTACCAGGCGTCCCTGTTTAGGTGCTGAGGAGTTCCATCTGGACCGGTGAGTGTGTGCTATCCAGGGGTGGACTGTCCCGGAGGAGAGCACAAACCCCTCTCCCCAAGCTCCTGCTACAGGGCTTTCTTTCCTACACACGACCCCCCCGTCCCCCTAAACCTGCCTTGTCTGCAAGGTCCTTTGCTGAGGAACAGCTTCCTGCTCCTACACTAAGGCTACCCACTCAGAGTGGTGAGTGCCTGCCTACCAGGCAGGCCTCAAGGACCCCTGAAAGGGAGTGCAAGCACCTTCAGCTTGTGCTGCAGGGTCTCCTGTGTTCTACTCGACCCCACCCTAACCCCACATTCGCCCTTTTGTCTGCAGGACATTGGACTACCAAGCATCCATGTTTTGGTGCTGAGGAGTCCATCTGGAAGGGAACGGTTCCTGCTCCTACACTGAGGAGATACACCCAGGGAGTTAGTCACAGCAAAGATTGGACCAAGACACCAGGCCTCTCCTGACTCCATTTGAAGGAAGAGATGGGCAGGCATCAATGCAAGAATTCCTCCAACAACCTGAAAGGCAACATGACATCACCAGAATTCAGGAATTCCAAAATAAGAATAATTGTACACCCTATTCCAGAAGAATTAGAAGAATTCGACTCAAAAGTGAATTATATGAAAATTATAGAGGACCTTAAACAGGAGGTGAAAAACTGCCATAATCAATTAGAGATTACAAACAAAAAGGTAGAGGAAATGAATAAATCTCTCAAAGATACCCAAGAAAACCAAGAGAAACAAGAAAAAGCAATCAAACAGGTAAGGGAAACAGTTCAAGACTTGAAGAATGAAATGGAAGTAATGAAGAAAACACAAACCAAGGGAAGGATGGAGATGGAAAATCTGGGTAAACGAACAGGAACTACAGAGAAAAGTACTACCCACAGATTACAAGAGATAGAAGAAAGAATCTCAGACACTGAAGATACCATAGAGAAAATAAACACACTGATCAAAGAAAACAGCAAAACCAACAAATTCTCATCCCAAAACATTCAGGAAATCTGGGACACAATAAAAAGACCAAACCTAAGAATAATAGGGATAGAAGAAGGAAAAGTACAGCTCAATGATCCAGAAAATATAGTTAATAAAATTATAGAAGAAAACATTCCCAACCTTAAGAAAGATATTCCTTTGAAGGTCCAAGAAGCATACAGAACACAGAATAGACTGGATAAAAAAAAATCTCCTCACCATACAATAATCAAAACACAAAACATAGAGAATAAAGAAAGAATATTAAGAGCTGCAAAGGAAAAAGGTCAAGTTACTTATAAAGGTAAACCTATCAGACTTACACCTGACTTCTCTATGGAAACCATGAAAGCCAGAAGATCCTGGATAGATGTACTGCAGAAACTAAGAGACCATGGATGCAAGCCCAGACTACTATACCCAGCCAAGCTTTCCTTCACTATAAATGGAGAAAACAAAATTTTCCAGGATAAAAACAATTTTAAACAATACGTAGCCACAAATCCAGCCATACAGAAAGTAATTGAAGGAAAATCACAACCCAAGGAGTCCAACAATGCCCACAATAACTCAGACATCTAATGACCCTTCACCAGCACAACTTGAAGAAGGGAAACACACAAACTCTACTACCAAAAAAAAGAAAGAAAAAAAGAAAGAAAGAAAGAAAGAAAGAAAGAAAGAAAAAAATGACCCGAGTTAACAACCATTGGTGATTAATATCACTTAATATCAATGGACTCAAGTCACCTACAAAGAGGCACAGGCTAAGAGATTGGATACGTAAACAGGATCCAACATTCTGCTGTTTACGAGAAACACACCTCAACCACAGACAGACATCTACGTAGAGTAAGGGGCTGGGAAAAGGTTTATCAAGCAAATGGACCTAAGAAACAAGCAGGTGTGGCCATACTGATTTCTAACAAAGTTGACTTCAAACTAAAATCAATTAGAAGAGAGGGAGAGGGACATTTTTTACTCATAACAGGAACAATTCATCAGGACAAAGTCTCAATCCTGAATATCTATGCCCCTAATATAAAAGAACCCACTTATGTAGAAGAAACATTACTAAAACTCAGGGTAGTCATCAAACCACACACACTAATAGTAGGAGATTTCAACACTCCTCTCTCACCAATGGACAGGTCAATCAGTCAGAAACCTAACAGAGAAATAAGAGGATTAAGGGAGGTAATGAATCAAATGGACTTAACAGACATCTATAGAACATTCCACCCAAATAGGAAAGAATATACCTTCTCCTCTGCAGCTCATGGAACCTTCTCGAAAATTGACCACATACTCGGAAACAAAGCAAACTTACACAGTTACAGAAAAATATTAGTAACCACTTGTGTCTTATCAGATCACCATGGATTAGAGTTAGAATTCAACAACAATGCTACCCCCAGAAAGCCTATGAACTCATGGAAACTGGACAGTCAACTACTGAACCACACCTGGATCAAAAAAGAAATAAAGAAAGAAATTAAAGTCTTTCTTGAATTCAATGAAAACAAAGATACAACATACTCAAACCTATCGGACACTATGAAAGCAGTGCTAAGAGGAAAGTTCAGAGCACTAAGTGCCCACTTAAAGAAAATGGAGAAAGCACACACTGGAGACTTAACAGCCCACCTGAAAGATTTAGAAAAAAAAGAAGCAGACTCTCCTAGGAGGAGTAGAAGACTGGAAATAATCAAACTGAGGGCTGAAATCAACAAAATAGAAACACAGAAAACAATCCAAAGTATCAATGAAACAAAAAGCTGGTTCTTGGAGAAAATCAACAAGATTGATAAACCTCTATCCAAACTAATCAAACGGTGGAGAGAGAATACACAAATTAACAAGATCAGAAACGAAAAGGGAGACATAACCACAGACACAGAGGAAATTCAGAGAATCATTAGATCTTACTACAAAAGCCTGTATGCCACAAAATTGGAAAATATAAAAGAAATGGACACTTTTTTAGATAAGTACCACATACCGGAGTTAAACCAGGACCAGGTGAACAATCTAAATAGACCTGTTAGTTGGGAAGAATTAGAAACGGTTATCAAAAACCTCCCTACCAAAAAAAAAAGCCCAGGTCCAGACGGCTTCAATGCAGAATTCTACCAGAACTTCCAAGAAGACCTAATACCTATACTCCTTAATGTAATTCACAATATAGAAACAGAGAAATCATTGCCAAATTCCTTTTATGAAGCTGAAGCTACTCTGATACCAAAACCACACAAAGACCCAACCAAGAAAGAGAACTACAGGCCAATCTCACTCATGAACATTGATGCAAAAATCCTCAATAAAATACTGGCAAACCAAATCTAAGAACACATTACAAAAATTATCCATTATGATCATGTAGGCTTCATCCCAGGGATGCAAGGCTGGTTTAATATACATAAATCTATCAGTGTAATCCATCATATAAATAAACTGAAAGAAAAAAACCATATGATCATTTCATTAGATGCTGAAAATGCATTTGACAAAATTCAACATCCCTTTATGATAAAGGTCTTAGAGAGATTAGGGATAAAAGGGTCGTACCTAACTATAATAAAAGCTATTTATAGTAAGCAGACAGCTAACATCAAATTGAATGGAGAGAAACTCAAAGCCATCCCACTAAAATCAGGAACACGCCAGACCCAAAAAGATGAACATGGGATGTACTCACTCATAATTGGTTTCTAGCCATAAATAAAGGACATTGAGCCTATAGTTTTTGATCCTATAGAAGCTAAATAAGAAAGTGAACCCATAGAAAAACGTATAGTCATCCGCCTGGATAGGGGAAGTAGGCAAGATTGCTGGACAAAAACTGGGAACTTGTGGGTGAGGTGGCATGGGGTTAAGGGGAAATTGGGTGAGAAACGTGAGAAGGAGAGGATGGGGGGAGCTTGGGGGAATGGGATGGTTGGGATATAGGAAGGGTGGATATGGGAGCAGAGAAATATATATCCTAATTAATGGAGCCATCTTAGTGTTTGCAAGAGACTTGACTCTAGAGGGGCTCGCAGGTGTCCAGGGAGAGGTCCTCAGCTGGTACCTTGGGCAACTGAGGAAAGGGAAACTGAAATGACCCTATCCTATACTGATGAATATCTTGAATATCACCTTAAAACCTTCATCTGGCGATGGATGGAGATAGAGAAAGAGACCCAATTTGGAGCAATGGACTGAGCTCTTAAGGTTCAAATGAGGAGCAGAAGGAGGGAGAACATGAGCAAGGAAGTCAGGACCACGAGGGGTGCACCCACCCACTGTGACAGTGGAACTGATCTATTGGGAGCTCACCAAGGCCAGCTGGACTGGGAGTGAATAAGCATGGGATGAAACCAGACTCTCTGAACATGGAGGACAATGAAGGCTGACGAGAGGCCAAGGACATTGGCACTAGGTTTCAATCCTAATACATGAACTGGCTTTGTGGGAGCCTAGCCTGTTTGGATGCTCATCTTCCTGAACCTAGATAGAAGTGGGAGGACCTTGGATTTCCCACAGGCCAGGGAATTTGGACTGGTCTTCAGTATCGAGAGGGAGGGGGAATGGAGTGGGGGAAGAAGGAGAGGAGTGTGGAGAGGGGGAGCAGAGTGGGGAGGGGAGTGGGGGGAGGGGACAATGTGTGGGAGGATGGGGAGGGAAATGGGAAACAGGGAGGAGGCAGAAATTTTAATTAAAAAAGAATAAAATAAATAAAAAACACACATTTGATGCCAGATGTAGATGGGCAGTATAATGTAGTCCCACACTAGCTCATAATTGAGTATAATAAAGGGTAGACTCACAGATAACAGTCCTCTGCATGAGTAGGGAATGAGTTCTAACTGGATCCAGCAGCTAAGAGAAAGGAACTGTGCAAACTTTATGTCAGCATTTATAATACAGGAGGATTTTATGATTTTTAAAAAATGCTGGTGGGTCCCCAGCGGGTCATGTGGCAGAAGGCAGTGGGCTCTGGAAGCAGCCAGTCCCACTGGGAGCAGCCAGTCACAAACAGAGACAGCTGCTGGTTTTTGGAGACAGAGACAGCTGCCAGTTCTTGGAGGTCCCACCCAGTGCAGTTTCCCAGCAGCGAGCTGTTGAGTAGGCTGGTCCCGCTATGCGGGCAGGTATGAGCAGGCGGCGGGTAAAAGGCACATAAACACATTGTAAAGAATAGAATTTGTTATTTATTACTTAAAGGAGGGGGGAAGAAAGAGAGAGAGAGAGAGAGAGAGAGAGAGAGAGAGAGAAAGAGAAAGGAGAGAGACAGAAAAGGGGTCAGAGAGACAGAGAGAGACATGCACACACACGAAGAAGAGACAGTAAGAGATCCAAGAAGGCAGAGAGGGGGGAGCAGGGGTCTCAGGGAGTGGGCATGGCTTGCCTCATAAATCTTATTCCTAAAATGTTTCCCAAGGCGGGCTGGCAGAGCCAGCGATAAGCGGCGACAGTTTCCCACCAGCGGGAGGGCACGCACCGTGCGGCCTGTCGTGGCACTCGGCGGGCTCACGGAGCAGCAAGCTCCGGTGGGTCCCGCAGAGTTCCCAATGCGCGGTGGTTGTGAGCAGACCCATGGACACAGAAAGTAGCCATAAAAGCATTTATTAAAAGGGGAGAAAGGGGGGAGGGAGGGAGAGAGAGAGAGAAAAAGAGAGAGAGAGAGGGAGAGAGAGAGAGAGAGAGAGAGAGAGAGAGAGAGAGAGAAAGAAAGAGAGTCAGAGAGAGCACGGCCACGCTGAAGAAACAGAAGAAGGAAGATGGCGCAGGCAGGTCAGAGGTAATGGGAGTGGGTGTGGCTTGTCCCTTAAAGGGAAAGGAAAGCACAACATTCCCAGGTCTTCCTTACAATAAAAAGCAGGAGACGAGACACCACAGCCCAAAGGAACTGGGGCGGCGAACTCTCAAGACTGCTTCCTGCTGATTGTGGGCGTCGTCTTTTGGGGGGGCGCGAGAGAAGGCTGGGTGCTGGTCGCATCCTGGCATGGCTGGTCTCTTTGCCTTTGACTGGTGTCTGTGGCATGAAAATTGTCTGGTGTCCCTAAGGTATTGGCAGAACAAAAACAAAGTTAAATTAAGAAAAAAAAATTTAGGACCAGGGAATTGAGGGGGTATCTGACCTGTTTAAGATGGATTTCTTAATTCGGCTCCCTTTTGGTGAGGTCACCTCGCAAAACCTCAACCTGGCGAAACCTCTCAGCTGTCAAACTGTCAGAGATTTTTGAGAAGGATAAGATTTTACTTGAGTTACTGATTAAAAAATGACAGAAAGCTTACTTGATTGGCACCCAGAGCTACTCTTTTTGGGTCCTCCGTGGTCGCTGAAGGTTGTATTTGACCTTTGCTGTTTAGCACAGGACCTGTCAGGCTGTAGAAGACCCTGTGGGCTAAGAAATCTGTAGGACGACAGGCCTACCTTGACCTGAGCAGCTCGGCTGTCGATTCCAGCGATTTCGTCCACGTCTGGAGGTCTTTACTTTAGACGAAAGACAGGTTTGCCCAATGGTCAGCGCTCTGCAGTTGAAGCGAAATGCAGAAGGATGTTGTTCTGCGCATGTCTGTCTTCTGTCTTCTTTGGAGGGAGCAGAGAGCTGCTGCTAGGAGCCAACCTGTCTCTTTTTGTTGTTGTGAGAAGTTTTTAATAATTAAATACTTAAATATCACATTCTCCAGATCTCTGATCAGTTGAGAGCTGTTTATCAGGTATAACTATAGTATAGAATTTGTTTGGAAAGCTGGGTCTGAGCTTGACCACACTGGCTCTCAACAGGTAAGATTTACATTTGTAAAAAGGTAGAGAGAGGGAAAAAGTCACCTGACCCATCTGGCCCTCAGCCAAGATGGCGACTGCCACATGTAGTCTGTTCTGTTGGAGAGCAGCCATGCCGTAACAAAAACTGCAGAGGGGCAAAAGGCTGGAACTGAAAAACGGCTATCTATAGTTTTAATGGGGCCACTTATTTGGACAGAGACTGATAAATGTAAGGCATTAAAGCATGAGGCCGGAGTGATAGGTCTGGATGGCTTGGCTCCCATGGCCGTGAAAACACCGGCAAAAAACCGTGGCATCTCAAGCCTACATGGAGAACGGCTCCCCGTTAAGGCGAGATGTAGATGGCACGAACACCCAGGCCCTGTGAAAAGGCGTCCGATTTCACGGGGGGGGGGGGGGGGTGCTATAACCTGGCTGAGTTGAATTCAGCCAAGGTCAGGCCGCACCGTAGCTGCGTGCTGCACCGTAGCGGCAGTTACGACGAAAAGAAGGAAGAAAAGGAATGAAATGAGAAAAAAAAAGAGGGAGAACTGGAGACCCCGGGCCTCCAGGGGCGGGTGAGCTGAGGGGCAGGCTAAGGCCACACCATCCCAGGCACAAGCTTAACACAGGAGACAAGTCGAATTGAATGCCAGCGAAGGGAAAAACCGAGGCCCTGAAGGCCCACGGTTGGAGGTTCCCCCCATCCCTAGAAACCGCAAAGGGTTGCAGGGAGCTCAACGGTCAATCCCTTGGGTTAAAAAAGATGGTTAAGCTGGCCAAAATGGGGGCACTCACGATTAGAAGCCGGTGTTGTTTGGAACACGTGGGTCATGTAGAGAAGGTCCTCGGGTCCTGATCCTGCCCTGGGAGGGAGCTCAGAGTCCCAGACGGCGCCTAAAGCCGGAACTCTGGCCCCCGGTGGAAGTCCGGGGTGCATGAATCATCCGAGTCGCGGCACCAATCTTATTCCTAAAATGTTTCCCGAGGCGGGCTGGCAGAGCCAGCGATAAGCGGTGACAGTTTCCCACCAGCGGGAGGGCACGCACCGTGTGGCCTGTCGTGGCACCTGGCGGGCTCACGGAGCAGCAAGCTCCGGTGGGTCCCGCAGAGTTCCCAATGCGCGGTGGTTGTGAGCAGACCCATGGACACAGAAAGTAGCCACAAAAGCATTTATTAAAAGGGGAGAAAGGGGGGAGGGAGGGAGGGAGAGAGAGAGAGAGAGAGAGAGAGAGAGAGAGAGAGAGAGAGAGAGAGAGAGTCAGAGAGAGCGCGGCCACGCTGAAGAAACAGAAGAAGGAAGATAGCGCAGGCAGGTCAGAGGTAATGGGAGTGGGTGTGGCTTGTTCCTTAAAGGGAAAGGAAAGCACAACATTAAAGAGACAAAAACCATAACAGAGACCATGCTCAAGTTGGCTGTTATCTTAAACTCTATGGACTAAAGGAGTTCCCACAGCAACCTCCAGCAATGGAGAAATGTTCCCTTTGCTACACATCCTCTCCAGCAAGAGCTGCACTTGTGTTTTGAATTTAGCCATTCTGACAGGTGTAAGGGGGGACTCTCAGAGTTATTTTTGATTGACATTTCCCTGATTGCTAAGGATGTTGGATATTTCTCAGCCATTTGAGATTCTTCTGCTGAGAATTCTGTTTAGATTATAATTAATTTTTAATCGGATTATTTGAATTTTTGATATCTAATTTCTTGAGTAATTTATTTATTTTGGATATTAGCTCTCTATCATCTCTATCATATTTGGGGATAGTGAAGATCTTTTCCTATTCTGTAAGCTGCCATTTTGTCCTATTTATTGTGTCCTTTGCCTTACAGAAGATTTTCAACAAGTAATAAAGGTCCCATTTATTACTTGTTGATCTTAGTGTCTGGACTAGTTGAAATGTCTGATGAGAGTGAGAAAAGGACACGAGATGCAAACAAACCTACTTAGGAGTTTATTAAAGAAGAGGGGTGTGGTCATGGGCCGAGGAAATGATGTGCAGAGGTGGGGTGGGGGAGAGCACGAAGATGTCACATCCAGCTTAAAGACTTCCTAGCACATGTGTGTGCGCGCGGGGGGGGGGGGGGGAGGGTAACCTACGTCAGACATTGATGATGGGTGACTCTACGCCTTGCACATGTGCATGGGAGTTTTGCATGAATACGTCAGACAATGATGACACAGATGGTGGGCGACCCACACATGTGCACACAGGAGGTTAGTTGAGTCGCAGGTGGAGGTAACCATGCATACACGCATGTAGGTCATGCAGGCCCTTTGTTCCCAAGGGTCTGCCCACATGTGCCTGCCTTATGGGTGGCTAAATAATTACACTAGTGATGTTCTGTTATAGAAGGTGTTTCCTGTGTCCATGAGTTCAAGGCTATTCCCCTCTTTCTCTTCTATTAGGTTTATTCTAATAGAATTTATGTTAAGGTATTTTAAACTAAATCTTGTACTTGAGTTTGTGCAGCATGATAGATATGGATCTGTCATACAGGTCTTTTTCAATTGTTGGGTTAGAGTTACTTCAAGACATTTAATATTATGTAGCTATGATGATAGGTATTGCTTCCCTGTCAGGGTCCGATGCCCCAACATTAAAAACTACTTTTCCCTAACTGGACTGATATGGAGGCACAGGAAACAATTGAGACACAGTTCACACAGCAATATTGAAAGGGAGTTTCAGGCTTCATTCATTCCTGAAGATCACCTGCATTTATTATTCAAACACCTTTTATTCCCCCAGGTAAACCAAGGTGGAAACTCATTAAAATTCTCTTTCCAGGGGACTTGAGCATCCCTTCACACCTACAACTCAGTCACCAGCTTGGACTCTACACCTCTTCCCAGGTGATCTACATAATAACAAAGAGAAGGAGCAGTCTCTCCTGAGCCTTTTGTTAGGTAGCCACAGGTGGCCTGGCAGCTTAGCAGCTGCCTTGGAAACTAAACACTGCTAGAGGACTGCAATATGGGTCTACACTTCCCTGATTTCTTTCTTAGCCCACTTGTATTTAGGAGGATTACTCATATTTTGAGTTTATCTTCTATTTAGCCATTTGCTAAAGGTGTTTATTAGGTGGGAGTTCCATGATAGAATTTTGGGGCTTATTTATATTTACTATCATATAATCTGTGAAGAATGATACTTTGACTTCTCACTTTTGAATTTGTACACATTGATATCTTTTAATAGTTATATGTTTTAGTTAGATCCTGATGTACTATATTGAATAGATGTGGAGAGAGTGGAGAGCCTTGTCTTGTTCTTGATTTTAGTGGAATTGCTTTGAGTTTCTCTGCATTTAATTTGATGTTGGCTGTCAGACTGCTGTATATAGTTTTTATTATGTTCAGGTATGTCCATTGTATCTCTCATTTCTCAAGATTTTGGTGTTGGATTTTGTCAAAACTATTTCCAGAATCTATTGAAATAGTCATTCTTTTCCTTAAATTTTGTTTATATGGTGGGTTATACTGACAGATTTCTGTATTTGAAACATCCTTGAGTCTCAGGCAATAAAGCATACTTGATCATGGTGATCTTTCTGATGTATTTTTGAGTTTGGTTTGCCAGTATTTTATTGCCAGTATGTTCTTGAGTGAAATTGGTCTGTAATTTTCTTTCTTTGTTGTGTCTTTGTGTGGTTTGGATATCAGGGTGACTGTAATGTCATAGAAAGAATTTGGAAATGCTCCTTTTGTTTTTATTTGTGGAATAATTTTAAGAATATTGGTATTAGCTCTTCTTAGACAGTTGGGTAGAATTCTCTGTTAAAACCCATTGGCCCTGTGCTTTTTTGGATCACATACGTTTAATAATTGTTTCCTTTTCCTTAGGGGTTATTAATCTATTTAAGTTGCTTATCTGATCTTGATTTAATTTTCGTAAATGTTAGCTATTAAGAAGTTTTTCTATTACTTTTAGGTTTTTCAATTTTATGAGTATAGGTTTTTTGAGTCTGATCTATCTATTCATTTTCTGAATTTCTTCAGTGCCTATTGTTTTGTCCCTCTTTTTGTTTCTGAACTTGTTAATTTGGATATTCTGTCTCTGCCATTTAGTTAATTTGGATAAGGGTTTATTTTGTTTTGTGTTTTTCTCAAAGAACCAATCCTTTATCTCAGTGATTCTCTGTATTGTTCTCTTTGTCTCTGTTTTATTAATCTTAGCTCACATTTTGATTATTTCCTGCCATCTATTTCTCTTGACTGTGTTTGCTTCTTTGTGTCCTTGAACTTTCATGTGTGCTGTTAGGTTGCTAGTATGAGGTTCTCTAATTTCTTTATGAAGGCATTTATTGCTATGAACTTTCCTATTTGTACCACTTTCATTGTTTCTCCTAAATTTGGGTATGTCATCCTTTCATTTTTGTTGAATTCTAGGAAGTTTTGCATTTCTTTCCTTATTTCTGCCTTAACACAACCATTCAGTTCAGAGTTGTTCAGTTTGCATGAGTTTGTAGGCTTGCTTTTGCTTCCATTGTTGCTGATATCCTGTTTTAATCCATGCTGGTCTGATAAGACAGGGGTTATTTCAATTATTTTGTGTATCTGTTGAGACTTGTTTTGTAGCCAAGTATACAGCCAATTTTAGAGAAGATTATATGAAGTGCTGAGAAGATGGCATATTCTTTTTTGTTTTGATAAAATGCTCTATACATATCAGTAGTGATGAGAAGTGAGCAGGTCTGCTTTTCATCCTGCCCGGCTCCTCCACAGCTAACTTAACACCCAAAATAACAACACACAAATTGTATTCATTTAAACACTGCTTGATCCATTATATTTAGCCTCTTCTTGGCTAACTCTCATATCTTGATTAACCCATTTTTATTAATGTGTGTAGCACCACAATGTAGTGGCTTACTGGGAAGATTCTTAACCTGTGTCCATCTTGGAGAGGAGAGCTATGGCATCTGGCTCACTTCCCTTTTTCCCAGCATTCTGTTCTGTCTACTCCACCCACCTATGTTCTGATCTATCAGTCCAAGCAGTTTATTAATTAAGCAATGAAAGAAAGACATAGAAAGAAGACCCACCTATATAATTTCCCCTTTTTCTGTTTAAACAAAAAAGAAAGGCTTTCACTTTAACATAGTAAAATTACATATAACAAAATTGTTATCAAGCAAGAATTACAGTTACAATATTTATATCTATTTTATCTTTTATCATAACAATGGAAAACTATAACTATCCATTCTTCAACTCCATCAAAGACTCCAGAAGGATATAATATTACCTAAATAAACAAGAAGTAAGCAACTTCCAAAACTCTAGAAATGACAGAGACATCTCGCTGCCTGGATAGTCACCCAAAGTTTTTTTGTACCATTCGGGGCATCCATCTTCAGCCTATAGGCCCATAGTTTTCAGCAGACATTTCCATGAAGCAGGAAATTTCAACGGCAGTTCAGTCACTATCTGCTGTGTCTTGCAGAATGTCTTACAGACTCTTTCATGAATCAGGAACCCCGAAAGATCATCTCACCTTTAGGCAAGTCGGGCAGTCCTCTCTCTGAGGGTTCTCTGTGTCCGGTTTATACAACAGTCCAAGCAAGTGCAGTTTCTCGCCCAAATGGCCATCAAACTCCATAAGGAGCCTCTTCGATGCCCATCTTCCTCTTGAAGTAGATTGGTGCTGCCAGGAGCAGATGTGTCTCATTGTCATGAAAAGTCCTAAGTTATTAAAACATTAAATGCCATATTCTGTAGTCTTTGAAAGATGTAAAGAATGGCTATCTAATTGAAATATATCTCTATATATCCAGAAAAATCCAACTAATATGACTACAAGCTTGACTATTATCGATGATTATCCATTAACAACCTATATTTCGTAATTATTTTACATTTTTAAATGAACTACACAATCACAATACCTTAATCAAGAGCAGAAATACATATACATATAACAAGATTGACCTTAAATTTAAATCACTAAAGCAAAATCCATATTAATACAAATTATTCATATGTATATCATATCCCCCTTTAAATGTAAAAGAACATTTATAAACAATATTTGGGAATATGGGCACAGTTATTTCTCTCCAAACTGCTTTGTGCTGAATGGGGGCGCTGTTAATCAGATCTTTCATGGTGTAACCTGTGTGCTAGATTCATCTCAGTCAGCAGTTGAGTGAAGTAATTTTTTGAAGGTGTTCACAGCAACCTTTCAGGAGGGAGTGGTCTATCATACCATACTGGGATAGAAGCAATCCACAGGGTCTTATCCTCTGTGAAAACAAAAGGACTTTTCCAAAGCATCATAATCTTAGATCCAAATTTTGAAGTCAAGGTATTTTCAAAATATCTATTTTGGATTAGTTCAGCAGCATTTATAACAAATATCTTTTAGCAGCTGTTGCTTCTTCCTCAGCATTCAAACAATTCAAAGAGAGCATAATAACATACAGTATCAAGATTCTCTGTGTATTTTCCATTTATGCTGCTCTATTTTAACCCCTATTTCTTTTATTTTTACTTTTACTTTTTGAGACAGGTTCTTTGCATATCTTTGTCCTGGAATAACTCTGTAGACCAGGCTGTCCTTGAACTCACAGAGATCCACCTGTCTCTGCCTCCCAGGCATTGGGATTAAAGGTATGTCCTGCCACACCTTGAAGTCACAGAGGTCAATCTACCTCTGCCTTCCAAGTGTTGGGATTAAAGGTGTGTACCACCACACCCAACTCCCTTTTTTTCTTTTTTACTTTTAAGAACTTTAACCTTTAGCCTGCATATATTTTTAACACACTGTAAACAATTTAGAGGTTTTCTTTGTCTTTGGATCTCTCTTTACTGTATATCTCTCTTTTTCTAACTACCTGACTAAGGGAAGGATTAAAACCCTGGCTTTGGTGGCTGGATCCAGTCCATTCCTTAGCTTTCCAGCCTCATGGCAGAGTTACTGGTTGTAGCCATTTTTATTGCCACAACTCTATGGTGTTCAAGGTCTGCCAGCAAGCAAGCTGCAGCATTATGCTCACAGACCACACTCAGTCGTGCTGCCTGCCTGAAAGAGTCAGATTTTGCCCTGGCAGGACAGCCCAGAAAGTCAGCATTTTAAAACAGCGTAACTTTTTTCCTGCTACAGCTGAAAACCTAAAAGCATGCATTCAGCATTTTATCAACAATGTTTAAGTGTTTCGTGGCAGGACCTCTTAAAAGAGCTGCAGGGTTTTGCAGCTAAAGCTGAGTCAGGAAGCCTCTCTTAGCTGAGAGCGCTTACTTGCCTCTAGCAAGCAGAGCAGACCCGAGAAATTGCAGCTACCAAGAAAACATGCTTTACTCTATTCTTTCCCAAGCTTTCTCATGCTTTCTGTGGATTCAGTTATCCACATGGGCATCTTTTGTAGTGATGAGGAGCAAGCAGGCCTGCTTTTTGTCCCGCCCGGCTTCTGCACGGCTAGCATAACTCCCAAAATACCAACACACAAATTGTATTCATTTAAACACTGCATGGCCCATTATATCTAGCCTCTTCTTGGCTAACTTTCATATCTTGATTAACCCATTTCTATTAATGTGTGTAACACCACAAAGTAGTGGCTTACTGGGTAGATTCTAACCTGTGTCCTTCTCAGAGAGGAGAGCTATGGTGTCTGACTCACTTCCCTTTTTCCCAGCATTCTGTTCTATCTATTCCACCCACCTATGTTCTGACTTATGAGGCCAAGCAGTTTCTTTATTAATTAACCAATGAAAGCAACACATAGAAAGAAGACCCACCTACATCACATATCTGTTAGGTCCATTTGAATCAGAACATATTTAGTTTCTATGGGAAGACCTAGTCATTGTTGAATGTGTGTATGTGTGTGTGTATTTAATATATATATATTAAACAGATTGTATATAATATTATATATGTATATATTATATATATTGTATACAATATATTGTATATACGTGTGTGTGTATAAGAGTGTGTGTGTGTGTGTATTGAAGACTATAAATAACAATGTTTGTTGCTTTGAGATGGGATCTTAAGTGCGAAAAATGCAGGATGTATGTACCACCACAGACAGTTTATGTGGTATTAGAGGTGAAACCAAGGGCTTCCTGAATAGAAAATAAATACTTCATCAACAAATCCACAGACTTTAACAGTTACATGTAGAATTGTGCTCTGAATTATGCTCCACCCTTATTAGTTGGTATATTCTATAGATGGTTGCTCCTATGTGTTACATGGAATGCCAAAAGGTGACACCACATGTTTTACTTTGTCCTTTTCTAGAGTGAATGACAATTTAGCATCCTACTTTTGACTGTTTCACAAAGTGCTACATGTCTACATCTTCGGAAATGTCTGACTTCTTGATCTCTTCTATATGCAGTTTCTGACATGCTGTGGTATGTCGTTCATTTGTGGCAGAGTACTTCACCAGACTCTACCCAACCAGAAACACAGGGCAGACCCCCAGGTACCATCATCCTTCCAGTGCAAGGCCAATGAGCCTGACTTCAGATGAAAACCTTTGTATCACTCTTTGAGTTCTATATTAAGTGAACAGTTGTTATCATTTTATTTTTTTTAACTCTGGTTCTTATCTTTTTCTTGTTGATTTTTACATATTTCTGAAAAGTTCCAATTAAATTTGATATTACAAATAACATTAAAATATTTGCATATTAGTTTTATCCCTGATTTCAATCCTTAAAGAGTATCTTTTTCTTCAAAATGAGAAATGGATAAATTCTTTGGTTTGTGAAAGCACCCTACCTTATCTTTTATAATACTTACTTGGTGTGTGAGATTTTGTGGTTCAAGTCAGACTGATATAAGAGAAATGAAACACTTCATTTTTCATGTTTTTTATTTCTACTCTTTTTCTAGGTAATTTCATCCTCTTTTTATTTAAGTACAGTATGGCAACGATAACATAATCCAAAGCAAACTGCTAAGTCTATTTTATAAATTCCACTGTACCATTTGAAATATCAGACTATGAAACACCAGGCATCATGCTTGCTCTCCATGGAAATAGCTGCTGGAAGAATGCTTTTGCCTGCCTTGAGGGATCAACACATGATTCCATCATGCATGGTTGTCATTTCATCCTTTGGGGAATAAAAACAAGCCTTCTTTATATTTGTTGCTTCTTTTCTTTCTTTATCTCTCTTTTCTTCTTTTTTTCTACATTCCCCTCTCACTGTCCATCTACTTCCATCTCTAACTTCCCTTTCTCTACCTTGTTTATAAGGAACATTTTGAAAGTGAGATGATGATGAGACATCTAAGTCTTTATATTTTGTTAAACAAATCTAAGGAGATTGATTGAAAATATGAAAAGATAATATATCTTCATATTTGTCTCAGTAAAGTTGGAAATAAATTTAAAGTATATATTAATAAAATACATTTGTCTTATTTTTAAGAAGTTAATCAAGACATAGATTTGTGATAAACTACACTTTAAAATTTGTTATGTTCCTTTGTTATATCGTGTTCATAAGCTGAAGACTGATATTCATTAAAAAGATTTATAATTAGGACAAAAACATCATACTCTTTCCTCCCAAGGTTTAGTGACCTTCAATGAAAAGAGGAAAAAAAATACTTCAAGGCCTAGAAAAGCAAACGAGAACAAACAGTACTTTAGGTCTTGTAGAATTGCTATACCCATGGACTCACAGCAGCTGTAGCTGCCTACACAAGACATGCATAAAACCAGACAGTCAAGGTTTTAGCTTGGACATGGGAGAGAGGGAACCTCCTTCCTATCTGAGGAAGTATGGACAGCTGATGGCTCCTAGAGCCAGTTTTCTTTGTGGGTTTGGCTTGTATGAGTGAGCCATTCTCTAGTGGATGACCCTACCTCCATGAATGTACAGGCTGCACAAACTGAACTAAGTAGCTTATTTAAAAGGACAAAGGGAGTTGGGGAACAGTCATGGATCGAAAGAAATTTGGGAAAAGAGTTGTGTGAATATGATCATAATATGCTGTATGCATTATGGAACTCTTAAAGAATATCATTTACTTAACAGCTAATACCCTCTTATAAAGTAAATGTGTACCATATTTGTCTTTCTGGATTTGGGTTACCGTCCTCAGACTGTTTCTTTTTCTAGTTGTACCTATTTGTCTGCAATTTTTTGGTGTCATTTCCTTTAACTGATGAGTAATATTTCATTGTGCAAAATTTTAAAACACATTCTTCAGTTGAGGGACATCTAGATTATTTCCAGTTTCTGTCTATTATGAATAAAGCTGCAATGAACAAAGTCAAACTACAATCTGTAGACTCAGAGAGATTATGAACAGAAGATGACTCTAGGTCAGATGCCTGGGTATCCATCAGAAGAAGAAGAAGAGATAGTGTTGGTTTACTGGGGGCAGGTGGGAACAGAGCATGAGGGATCCGTAGTGTGGGGAAGGAATAAAGGGAACGAGTTTGGGGAAAGACAGCTGGAATTGGGATCATATGAACTTTCTGTAGAAACATAGTGCAGTGAATACTGCCTGGAATATATAAGGGTAAACCTAGTGAGGACTCATAGTAATTAAGGCTATGGAGTCTGAACTAGCCATCTTTTGTAGCCAGGCAAGGCTCCCAGCAGTGGGACTGGGTTCCATTTGGTTGAGTTTTTGGCCAACGAGTTCCTGTGGAAATCCCCTCAACAACCCAGGTTAATGCTAAAATATAGCATTGTTTAGACTGCTCTCCAAAAGCTGATAGGTGAGTGGGGGAGGGGCTCCATTGGCAAGGGCATTATCTACGCAGCTCATTGAACTTAAAGACGTCAAGCTGGTGCCCACATGGAGCCTTCATCCCTATGTTCTAGTCTCTTTGGCATGGGAAGATAATCTGCAGGCTATAGAAAGAGAAATCTATCCACCAACCCAGCCACAAAACTGTCCACCTACAATCTGCCCTGCCTGCAAGATGTACTGGGCCATGGTCACCCAGAACTTATGGGAGTGGTAATTCATGTCTGGTTTAATTTGAGGTTTATCATGAGAGGGAGCCGATGATCTAAGCTACCTTCATGGCCAGGAAGCAAAGACTAGATAGCCCAGGTAGAACTAAGAATAACTGGAAAGAAAAAAAAATACATGAAATGATTCCTAAGGATAGTCTGAAACACTCGTGGATCAGTACCTTGTTCAGTCATCTTCAGAGAGATTTCCTCAAGCAGCAGATGGAAGCTGGTGTGGAGACCCCCAGCTAAACATGCAGAGAGAGAGAGTCTAATTTAAAGGTCTCCATCTAGTCCCTCTCCTAGTAGATTGGGGAACCCCAGAGGAAGGGAAGGAAAGATTGTTGCAGTCAGACTGGATGGACGATACCAGGAGGTCACAGCCCACTGAATCAACTAAGCAGGACTTAGACATACAGAGACTGAGTCAACAAGCACATGGTCTAAAAGTCTTCTCCAGTTCTTCCACATATTATGTCATGGCTTGGTGTTTTAGTGAGACTCTCAGTATGTCTCAGACTCTTTTGCCTGCTTTTGGAACTCTTTTCTTCCTATTGGGTTGCCTTATCCCAGCTTCAATATGAGAGTCTTATTTTATCTTGTTTTTTTTTTTTTTTCTTGTTTGGATGTCATACTTGGAGGCCTGCTCTTTTCTAAAAGGAAACAGAGGGGAAGTAGATGTGTGGGAAAGGGGAGTATGAGGAGTGGAGGGAGGAGAATCTGGGGTCAGGATGTATTGTGTTAAGAAATAATCTATTTTTAGTTAAAAAAAGAAATTCTCAAAGTCTAAAAAAAAATTTCAAAAGAGTAATCTGGTAATTTGCCCCATGGACAATCATACACCCGATGATATTTTGGTAGAACAAATTCGTCTTGAAGGATCAAAAAAATACCATGAAGTTGGGTGCATAGGGAAGGGGTGAATTGGAGAAAGTTGGATGAGTGGGGCAAATATGATCAAAGCATGTGGTATGAAACTGAAGCATGTAAGCGGAGATTGTATTTTAGTTTCCCAGCTGCCTAGACCAGAGTAATTACACAAAACTAAAACTATATTAATTACAACACTGCTTGGCTGATGACTCAGATAGCTAGTTCTTATGTATTAAATTAACCCATTTCTATTAATCTATGTATCACAACAAGGCTGTGGTCTACAAGTAAGGTTCCAGCATCTTTCTCCTTCAGCAGCTACATGGCATTTCTCTGACTCTGTCTTCTTCATCCCTGCATTCAGCTTAGTTTTCCTGCCTTATTCTCTTCTTCCCTGCCACAGGGCAAAGCAACTACTTTATTAACCAGTCTTTATGGTAATAAAACATATACACAGCATATATAGGGAAGTCCCACATCAGAAACATCTAATAAACATATAAAATATTTAAAAAGATTATCATGTGAAGTAGGCATATGTTAATTATGTTTAGTTTTTCATAGCAAATTCATAACTTATACAGATGGTGGTCTCCCCTCATCACCTGGATATACATTGCAAGAATTTCCATGGATGTCTGAAGCTTCATGTGTAACTTATACATGCTATTTCCTTCTACACATCATCATATATAATACTGTGCATTTTTATCTCAAAATACTACCATATGATTGTAACTTTTGGAATTTGAGATGTGACAGCAAAATTTCTTTCCTCAAAAGTCACACACTTTCATGTTTTCAATGAGAGAACACACTTTGTAGCTTTCATTGACTATTTACGTTGCTAGAATCACCATAACTGTATTTGGAAGAATTGTTAAGTGATCTGATGTAAGTGTAGATGTGTAGATGGCCTAATGTGGATGGAGCCAGGTTGTGAGAGGTTTAGTAACACTACACAGAAATGGTACATAATTTGAAACTCACTGTCAATTTCTATAGTTTTCTACTGGATATTTTCAACTTGTGATTAAGCTTTAACAGTTAAAAACAGGGAAAGCAAACTCATGCATAAGTGAATACTATTTTATTTCAAATCACCATGTTTCATAACATAAATATGATTTTTTACCATGCCAACTAAAAATCAATTAAATATACAGAGAGATATATTCTCAAACTTTTTATAAAATATCCAACTATAAAGTCAATTCTTCCTTCATGAAAGACTCCTTTTTGTATCATAATATTATATACATACTTACTTCTGTGTATTTTTCTGGGTTTATGAGTACTAGCTTTCCACATGATTCTAATGCCAAACAAAGCATGAATTTGTGGTTTCTATGAAACGTGAAAGCATAGAGAATGACTATGTCTTCAGATCTTCCCATCTGTTTGCATATTTCAGGGACTAAGCCTTATGCTGAGAGAGAATAGGGATGCCTATTTTGTCCTGTAATGTGCTCTGGTTAAAAGTTACAATGAACACATTACATTCAGCAACAGCATTTGAGAAACACTGGTGAGCTTAAGACAAAGAGTATATACCTTTCCATTCCAGTTAGATAAATCTCTATCCTGGGGATAAATTATAGAACTGGAAATGAGAAAGCCAACAACTTCAAATCATAAATCAGAAAGATATCAAATGAGAAAATTACATCGTGCATTTTACTATACATAGCGATCAGAGTTCAATTACAGAAAAGATTTAATCTACTGAATTAGTTGCTTTAAAATATGGAAAATCTCGAGATGCAGTCTCCACACAGAAATTCCATATATATATATATATCTGAAAGCAATACTGAAGATTTACCTACTAAAAGAGTGTGCACTTTTAACACAGTAAGGGAAAAAGGGAAGGTCAGGAAGGTAAGGGAGGAGGAAACAAATGCCTGAATTGCGAGGTTTGAAGCACCTTCCTGCCTCTATGTTAGAGCTCTCACAATCACAATGTATTCCATACCAAAAGACAGACAACCAAATTCAACTCATGCACAATAATGGACTGGGTACTAGAATCCCTGCTTTTGTTGCTACTGTAGTATCAATTGCTACGTGGTTAAACTTACGACCATGAGTCTCCCTTGCACATTTACCCATGTACCTGATTTGTGGGAATGGAGTGACTACAGAATTCTACCTAAAAGGAATATTCTAGAGAAATTAGGAAAGATTTGAATGACTCAATAGTTACCATATGCTGTAGTATGGTTATTATCAGCAATGAAGCAAAACAAATTTATAAGCATATCATAAAAAACAATTATGATGAGGAGAGTCTGTAAAGCTACCAGCAGTTAGAACGGCAGTAGAAAATTAGTTGTCTCAATTTATATTCATTTTAGGAATGTGGACATCAGTGCTCTTTTCTTTAAATGTGTTATTTTTAGACAAGGTTAAAATATATCCTGAGAGCTTTCAGTGGCTCACTTACAGCCTCAGTCTATCTTACTTCTTCTTTTCTCATAGTTATTTTTATCACACATATTTCAAATACAATGAGAAATTTTTTAAAATTATTAATGTTTGAGGGAATGCATTTAATAAATAATTTTTGTTATTTTATGTTGCTAGGAGTTAAACTTAGGGTCAGTCTCATGGTCCTAGGCAAACACTATATCACTGAGTTATAACACAGCTACTTAGTTTTTAATTTTTTTGTCTCACTAAGAAGTCTAGGTTGGCCTTGAACCTATGATCCTTCGGCACTGGCCTCCTAAACTAGAATTATAGATATGTAGCACCTCAGCCAGCTAAGACTTATTTTTAGTGAGATAGAACAGCACATCTCTAGCAAGGAGTACCTGCCATCTCCACCTTTGCCCTTTCCCTGTTTTGTGTTAGATTGTACAGGATAGTTCTCCCAATTAGTGTTGTTTGGATTCCATAAAATCATATCTTTGGAAATAAAAAGGGAAGGGTTATTTATAGAAAATCATTGAGAACACTCTCTCAAATATTTAGGTGACATGGGTGAGAGTAAGAGGTTCAATGTCACCTCTGTAGAATTTGTTTGATTCAGAGTTAGGATGTTGTGCTAGAAAGGCACTGGGCTCAGCATTGTATAGCTTTCAGGATGGCCTGTGATGAAATCTGATTGCAGAGTGAGCTGAAAAACTATAGGCCCTTAAATGTTTGCAGAACTTCTGGCTGAGAATATTCATGCTTATAATTTATATTTTTCACTTATTTATTAATTCTACGTTGTTTTAAGGTCTTTCTAGGTGATAAGTATCACATGACAGTTGGAATGAAAACAACATTTCTGCATAGGAAACATGATACTAAAGGATTGAGCATGAGCTGGCTCTAGGAAAGAATTATCGAGTGTTCAGAAGAGAATACTAAAAATAAAGATGTCTCAGAAACATTGGCTATCACAATTTAGAAACAGTTCTAGTTGGATAAAATAATATTTTGTATGGCTTAGATATTGGGATTAAAAAATACTGAAACTAATAGAAATGTACTTCCATGGATTAAAGGATAAACTTTTATGGCATAGTCATAGAATGGAATAGTACTTGGTAAGAAAAATCAGAATGATCAGCTTCTGGTTCCTTCTGAAGGATGGGTGAATCGTAGTGAAGAACTGGTAAATGAAGACAGAATCCAGAGTCAAAGGTTTCAGGTAGGCTGGGAAGGAATCACAGTGGTAAATGTCTGCCCAGTTCATTGTTCCACACTCAGCACTGAAATAAAAAGCTACATGCCACATGACTCCAATTATTTGATAGTTTTCAAATGAAAAAAAACTTAAAGAAAAGAGAAATTTCACTGGTTTCTGGGTTTCAAACATGTGGATTTAGCTAAATATATAGGGCATGAGGCAATTTTTGCAGATAATGAAAGATTTCTATAGTTTATATGTGGTATGGAATTACATGGTTTATATATGCATCAAAGCTTAGAAATATATACTTAAAAAAAGAGACCTTTCAAGTATATAAATTATGGTTCAAGTGGTTTTGATTTGTTAAGTTTAAGCCAAAACCATCTTCTACTATTTCATATTTCTGTACATTGAGTGAATTACTTTGTTTATACAGGTTTATTTTAGAGTCTTTCTTATAATACAAATTTCATGATAAGATTTAACTCACTAAGTTGTCATACAGATGAAGTGAAGTAATCCATGTGAATTGCCTAGCATATGATTTCAATTGACTTTCAGCAAGCAGAAATCACGAGTTCATGAAAATAGCAGCATTGTGATTTCTGCCTTGCCATGCCTGCGATTTCTCTGGTGTTCCCACACATCAAAAAAGTTTTTCCACAACAGCAGTTTAACACTGGGCCTATGTGGTACTGAGAGTTGTAATGGCTGATGTGGGTCCATTGCTGTTCCAGCATTCTACCTTTAGTCTTGGGTTTATAATACCTGCCTCCATAGCAATCTTCACCTCCGTGGCAGCCCCATACTGTGCTTGTCAACACCAGATAGAATAGATGACAAAACACAATTCAACCATCACTCACAGCTGATTTATTCATGATATCTGACATTTTCTATTTTTTTCTCAGCCAAAATATCAAAGAATATAATTTACAAACAATAATAAAGAATTTAGAGAATAATATATGCAAGTACTTTCTTGTAATTTACTTTAAAGCATACATTATTAAGTTCTGAAACTTCTCTAAGTAGCGTCATTTGAGAATGTAGAGAGTTCAGTTAGTTTGGAGGTCAAAATAGTTGAAATTACTTTCTTCCAATATCAGGGCTAATGGTGAGGAACCATGGCATGGGTCCTCTAAAACAATGGACTGCGCCCAAGTTCCCTACATGGTACACTACTTCATTTTGAAAAGCATTATCATTTCTTTTTCCAACAGATTGCTTTTCTAATTATATTTAGCTTATGTCATTGCCATTACTTTGCATTTTCTGAAAACTCAACAAAGGACACTGAGGATGAGAGACAGAAAAATGGCCTAGAAATAAGCTGGGTTCATCTTGCAGAAGCTAGAATGTTACTGCACAATTCTACTTCAATTTTCTTAATGCTGCACAAACAAAAAGAGACTGTCCTCATATCATAAGCCTGGTCTTGTCTGGGAACACAAATGTTTTTGAAGAAATACCATAGTCTACTTTATTAGCTGTTTAACCTTAGTAAGAGAAAAGGTGATTGTGGATGGGCACACACAGGCAGACCAGGAGATAACTCTTTTTTTTTTTTTTTTTAATGGTTCTACCACTTGTCACCCTGGGTTTTTTTTTTTTTTGTTTGTTTGTTTGTTTGTTTTTTATTTTTTTTATTTTTTGCTTTATAAATAATACCATTCAAAATTTTCACCTCCTCTCCTCCTCCAATTTCCCTCAGGCTACACCACTCCCCTCCAGTCCTAAAAGAGGGCAGGGTACCCTGCTCTGTGGAAAGTCCAAGGCCCTCCCCACTCCATCCAGGTCTAGGAAGGGAGCATCCAAACAGACTAGGATTCCACAAAGCCAGTACATGCAGTAGAATCAAATCCCAGTGCTATTATCATTAGCTTCTCAATCAGCCCCCATTGTCAGACAGATTCAGAAAGTCTGGTTTAATCACATGCTCCATCAGTCCCAGTCCAGCTGCCCTTGGTGAGCTCCCATTAGATCAGTCACACCATCTCGGTGGACGAACCCCTCCCTGTTCTGACTTCCTTACTCATCTTTTCTCTCTTTCTGCTCTTCAACTGTACCTTGGGAGCTCAGTCCAGTGCTCCAAAGTGGGTCTCTGTCTCGATCTCCATCCATCGCACACAAAGGTTCTATGGTGATATTTAAGATATTCATCAGTGTGGCTATGGGATAAGGCCAGTTCAGGCCCTCTCCTCTACTGCCCAAGGACCTAACTGGGGACATTCCCTTGGACACCTGGAAACCCCTTTAGAGCCAAGTCTCTTGCCAACACTACAATGGCTCCCTTAGTTAAGATATCTTCTTCCCTGTTCCCATATCTGCCCTTCCTCCATCTCAACCATCCCACTGCCCCAAGCTCTCCCCACTCCTCCCCGTTTCCCTTCTCTCTCCCCACTCCCCTTCCCCCTATCCACCCACACTCCACCCTACCCCGATGCTCCCAACTTTTGCCCAGCGATCTTGTCTACTTCCAATTTCCAGGAGGATCTATATATATGTTTTTCTTTGGGTTCCTCTTCTTATTTAGCTTCTCTAGGATCACAAACTATAGGCTCAATGTCCTTTGTTTATGGCTAGAATCCACTAATGAGTGAGTACATACCATATTCATCTTTTGGGGTCTGGAGATAACTCTTAAAAGAGGTTGAAAGATCTTATACAGAAGCTTTGTAGCTTCATGAGGTCTCAACTGCTAATTGTTGGTCTTAATGCCTATGTTATTGGTACTATGTTCAAAAAGTCCTTTCTTTTGCCCAGGAATTCTAGTAATTTTAGGGAATGTGGGCGTAGTCTTCTAGGACCTGATAATCTAATGGAGATCCAAGAAAAGCTTAGGATTATGTTCAAGCCCTGACTGGGGTATTCTGTGAGGCTGGATCATCTCAGTCAGCAGTCTTGAAGCTGTTCTGGATGTGGAACTCAGACGAAAGTGTATCAGAAGTACTCTGAAATGTTGGACATCTGGGCCATCTTCTCTGTCAGAGATTTTTCAGGGGGTCTTCCTCAATCAAAGCTGATTTTTCCTAACAGAATGAATCCAAACCTTCTCATTTCCTTGAAAAAAAAAAAACCAAAGCTTCTTCTAAAAAGTAACATATATTTTGACTTAAATTTTGAAGTCAAGGCATTTTCAAAATATATAGGCTGAATTAATCCAGCAGTGCTTATAACTAAATGGCTTTTAGCAGCTGTTGTTCCAGACCTTCAGTGGATTGACAGAGCTTTTTTCCTTTTCCAAACCCAGTTCACAATGCACAGGGGCTAGACTGCATATCAGAGACCACCATTCTGTACTTGGTCTGGAGAAACCAGATAGAGAAGCATCAAAAACCATATGTGTATGTGGACATTAGTGAATAGCTGCAATGATTTAACATTGAGCAGAAGAATCATTCAGCTAAACTTATTTAACTCCTTAGGTCAAGACCAAATGGCCATAAGCTTAAGCCACTATGTTTCAGAGCAGCTTCTTGCTTTGAATGCATATCAAGTCTCTATTTATTTCACATACTCTTTCCCCTCTAGAGAAAGGCTAAAAATAAGAAAGTCAGATAAATACACATGCCAGTAATTAAGAAGGAATTCATACACATTAATAAGTAATAGTTCTTACAGACGAAACTAAGTGACTACAATGACTTAATCATTGTTTTTTTATAACATGATGATCAATAGTTTTCATATTAAGAAATTACTTAATAATATTTGCATGTGTGCAATCTTTCTTCTAGGTGATGTCTCATTCTTAGAAATAAACTGAAGGTAGTTAAGCAACCAGAAGCACATGCAATTGAAAAGCACACCCATTTATTTATTCATGTTATTTTCTATGATCCACTATAAAAAAAAGAGCTCCTTTGGTAAATGTGAATGAAAATAGTGAATAAAAGTGATTCATAAAGGTGAAGTCTTCATGTCATGAATATTTCATTGAGGAAATACAGAAACCATCAGATTTTTCTTAGTCTTATATGATTACTTTAAGAATGAACTGACATATTTTATTATCAAAATAATGACTAGATACATGGGAATACCACTATGACTGCAATACAAATACCAGTCTTAGAAGCTTCCAAAAGTGAGGAGTACAGTCAAGCAAAGGTTACTAAGGCTGTTGTAATTACGACAGCAAGGAGAAAATAATAATTTCTTCATGCATTGAAGAGAAACATGGAATTGACTGAAATCACACTGTCTTCAGAAGAATATCACTTTTTCTAGGAACATAGTGTATGCCTCTATCAGAAGCCCTTCAGTAGGAAAGTTGGCCATCAATGTCCAGTAGAAACCAATTGCCTTTGAACTTCTCTACTTACTTTGAGAACTTTGGAGAACCCAATACATACACAGGTCAAGGCAAAAGCATTTTGTGGACAAATAAACTGAACACATTCAGCAGACTTATAGTCAAGTAATTAGTGATACAACCAATGACACAATAAACACCCATCGATTCCCAATAGAGAATGAAGCAACACAAGGCACAAGGTAAATTAGAAGCAGAACAAAAGAGAAACATATTCAATAAAGAGCTCAGGCAGAATGTCATCAAGGCCAGCTCATCACTGAAGTTTGAAATGGTAAAGATATAGGAGACTGGATGGGATACGCTGCACACTTTACTCAATAAACTTTGCAAAGGTTTCCCACAGTGATGAGATTTCATCTCAAGTTATTGATTTCATTGAAGAAATCCAAAACTTTGTTAGAGTCGTCAGAAAGGGCACAGAAAGGGTCAGAAGTTAATGCAACAGTGGGGGTGCTCACTCAGTCCAGCATGCTTCCTCCAGAGGAAATTAATCATAGATCTGTGGACAGCCTCTACATGGCTCTGAATAACAAAGTCTCCATAGATGTTCACATTTCCATTTGTGAACTTCTCAATTTGGAGCTGAATGTAATCTGCCTGCGCCGACTCAGCACAGACTGACTCGTAACATGGGGAAGAGAGTCAGGTGAGAAGGTGCATCAGAAGAAGGAAGCATGTACGTGGTATGAACCAGCTATCCGGAATCCAACTGACTGCCATTTATTGGAGGAGACAATTAATGCACATATGCAAGAAATAGAAAAGACCTTTTAAAACTTCATGCAAAACATTCCTTCATCTTTTCCTCTTAATACAATGTTGAAAAACATTTCCTATATGTATGAATGTAAACTTGCTTCATTTATAAAGTATGTAATGTGAAAATAGAGTATGGTATTTTGTCTTCATTGCCTAGTAAGTAGGTGCTTTTTACTAAAAGGATGAAAGAAATAAACATATAAAAATGTTTTAGAGATTTTCTGGAAACAAGAGGCAGACTCAGATTTCGTGAAAGTACTTCATTTGATTAACCAAGATACCCTAATATAATAGAATGTGTTGACTTACAACCAATGTGGATAAAAAAAACATATAGCTACAAGAAAATCAGAAGATAATGAGATGGATAGAGAAAGACTTATATTTATGTTTCTGAAGTTTCACTGACTGATTAGGGCTTTGAGATTTCTGAGTTTTAAACTTCTCAGCATGAAACATAAGAGGACAGATAGGGTTTTTTGGTTTTTGTTCAATGTAGTTTTCAAAGGCAATTTCTATGAGTCTATTAAAAAGGTGTGGTTTGAGAAAATTGTAGGGCTTCTGAGTAACTGTAGGAGATGAATGAATCTTAGTGCTCAAAAAGGAAAATCTCAACTCTAAATAGAAAAAAACATTTTCAAGTATCTACTCAGTCCTATCCCTTTAGGAAGATGTTATACTAACATATTCAGGATTAATGTAGTCTATATTTTATAAATATTTACAGTTATGCCTGTTTGCCTAGTAACTGATCTGGGATTATTGGACTGACCTAGGAGAATTTTGAAGTGCATATGGTTGTCTCTCTCTCATCCCTTGCACCAGGTACTCTCAGGTAGGAAGTCATGCACATGAACTTTTGTATGCAAACCACCACCAGAAAAATCCACAAGGCTCAAACATTAAATATGTAAGAAATTAAGAACAACACACAGCCTCCAGGACTATGTCAGTCTGTAGCTAGCCAATAGGATCACAGACTTGTCTTTCTCTTGCAAGTTCTTCATTTGGCTACAGGTTATTCTGACTTTAATTGAATAGTAAATAAATTTGGGAATTGAAATAATATTTTTATATGTGTTAACAGCGCCATATTTTTGTTATTCATTTCCTGGTCTACAGTCTTCCACATGGTGATATTTAATTAGAAGATAGCAGGAAGCTAAAGTAGTAGCTAAAATGAAGTAAATAAAAACATATCCTAATTTCTTTGGTTTCCTCATTACCCTCAGTTTCATTCCTCTATCATTGATTGCCTACTAAAGTGATTCAGATTAGAAGACCGGATGAAAAAAATGCGTACAATTTTCTCTAAAACCATATACTAATAATTTAGGATATGTCATTTTGAACTTATGGTTTACTATAACATTTGGTTCACCTTCAAAAAAGGAAGATTTATGCTGGAATTTCCCCCTATTCATTAGTAAAATCGATTTAAAGGTCTCCAGGAGGTAAATTATTTTTAGAATTAGTTTTTATTTTATTAGTCAGGTTGCGGAGTGTCAAAATTGCATCGAAGCCAGTGGCACTTCACTGAACTCATTAATATTGATACGATCACTATGTGTTCTCTGCTGAGTGACACTACTAACCTTTTGGGATGGCAAGGATTATTTTTAAAGGGACCACACATTTAAAAACATAGATTCTCTGGTCCTTATTCTTGTGATTTTTAAAAGGATGAATGCAGTGTCTCTAGCAGTTTTATATATGGTTTGCTCCATTCAGCAAACATTTTCAAAGTACTAACTTTGGCCTGATTTTTTGTTGGAAGTTGAAGCTGTAAATGAGCACATAAAACAGACCACTCTTGTTCTCTGGATCTGTGTGCGCTGGCAAGCACTGCACAGCTCATCAAAGTAATCAAAATACTAAGTGTGGTAGTAGAGATGACTCGTTCCATTATTAAGACCACACTGGCCTATTTTCCTTTGAGTTGCTATGATAAAATACCCTGACCAGGAGTTTTCTTAGGGAAGAACGGGTTTATTTGGCTTCCAATACCAGGCTAAAATCTCATTCACAGTCAAGAACAAGGAGAGAATGAATGCCTTCATTCTTACCACTCTGTTCATGTTTTCCACTCTTGTACAGTCCATGACTGAAACCCAGGGAATGGTTCACAGTGAGGGAAAGTTTCCTTACCTCAATTAATCCAATGTAAAATATCCCTCACCAATTTTCCCTTATGTGCAGGCCCACTCAATCCAAATAATTTTTCTTTAATACTCTTCTCCCAGGTGACTCTATACTGACTCCATTAGCAATCCTAATCATCCCCCGAAAGGGTTGGTTATTTCACCAAGAATAAGTTTTCCATGACAGATGATATTACAGAAGGACTCTGATTTGGGGTCGGTTTCATAAGATAGATAGTTCAGTCACGGGTTAAATGACAAAAAGGGATGCAATCGATGTGAAAGTGAAATGGTGAACAGCTTAGAAAGACAAGCAGCACCATTTAAATAAAATAACGTGTTTAGAAATCAGTGGTTGGTGGAAGAAATTATGGTGTGACCATGTTGCTGAAACTAGAGTGCTGAATTTCCAAAGAGTAAGCATCTAGAATTTTCTACACATTACCCCTTATTTGTTAAAGCAGATTTTAAAATGCAAGTATTATTGAATAATGTGAGAGGGTGGTATTTAGTGGGCAATCTAAAGTCTTCTACATTTTTAGGATAGTTGAAAGCCAGGTTCTCACTTTTGCCATAATCTATGAATCAAGTAGTATCCAATGATTATAGAAGAGTTGAGTCAACATTCTCTTTGTAGCAGAGAGGATTTCTCACAATTTGTATCACATAGACAACAAGGGTTTTAGTACAACATATCTTGTTTTAGTGTGATCCCAGTTGCTATTGATAGGACAATGGAGACCTAAAAAAGAGTCAGAAGGTTTCTTTCACTGCACTGAAAACAAAACATTGAAATCAGAATGACTTAACTTGATTAAGAGTGTAATTACGATCTGAAAAAGAACTTGGAAAACATTATTTTATTATATGTAGTACACATTTTATGTAATATAAAATATATGCAAAATATTCTACTTCTATGTGTCCCAATTCCTTTTCTAAAGGATGGAATAAAACATGCTGAGTATTCAGAAAAGTTACCATAGCAGTGATATGGACTGCAACATTTATGATAAATTGTATCAAAAATAGTTTTCCTCTCCTACTATGGGAGATACTATGAAAAGCGGGAATCTTTGATGGCTGATTCCATTGTCATTCTCTCAGGAATACTGACCAGAACATGTACTTTGATACTCTTAACATTGATTTTGATAAATTATTAATTAGTGAATGCACCAGAAAACCATTCTTATTTTCATTTTCCCACCATGGATCACACTCAAAAGAACAGTTGCAGGGGAGTATCTGGGAAGGTGCTAGAGACTGGGTAAACAGATGTCATCATTCCTTAAAATACATGCATGAACTTGACAAGTAAGATTGTGTGACATACTTCATGAAGTATAATTTCAGGTTTTCTTGGTTGACAGGATTTCATCATGTAAATATTTGCCCCAGTCTTTCCTGTATGTGTGTGTATTCATATAATATACATATATATGATGTAATAAAACATGGTATGCATATATTCATATATATATATTGATTATACACACATATTACAGTCAATGTTATACATATGTATTCATATAATATATGAATATGTGTGCATATTATACGAATATACATTTATTAATTTCGTTTTAGGGAAATGTGTGTTTTTGCCTGATGTAGCTATGGACAACAAGTGTGCTTGATGCCTGTTGAGATAGATGGGTATCTAATGCCCTGGAGTTGTACTTACAAATGGTTGAGAGGCATTGTATGGCTGCTGTGAACCAAGCCCAGATCCTATGCAGGAACAAGTGTTTTTTCCCATTGCACTATCTCTCCAAAACAAGTTGTTTATGTTTTATTAAACAAAAGACTATAAACATAAAGGCATTTATATCAGTGTTAATAGAACCTTTTTCTGGAAACAGAATAAATATTAATTTAAATAATCACTATATTTATTAATTGTCCACTTTTCAATAAATTACATCCATGATTTGAACAAAGAAAAATGGTGTGTTTGTAAAAGTCTAGTCCATCAAGTTTACTTTTCTACTTTCTTGTCTTATTTCCTTTGTTGTGGAAGGCATTATTTATCTAATAAAATTAACTCTGATGAATCTTACTTTGGCAAGTTTATGTGTTTCATCCACGATTAGTTCAGGAATGCCATATAACCTCTCTGAGCAATGAAAAGTGGACAGAAATGATCTTTCCTTGTTGAAAACTTCCTGATCCTGATCATGGTCCACAGGGTCTTGTGGTTCTAATGCTTCTGGAACAAACACAGAGACCACACTGATATTCATAGTACTTTCCATGCAGAGTGAATGCATAAACTCGGTAAACTGTAGAAACAAGTACTTTTTAAAATCTGTAGACTCAACTATCTCAACTATCTCACCTGAGTGACAAACTCCTCTTCTAGCTTCTGCCTAGCTTCTCCTGCTGAACCCTCCTGAGATCTATTCTTCATGAATATTTCACTCATCTGCCTTCGCTGCTACAGGAAAACTTGGGGTTGTGAGAGTAGGAAGCTTTCTGAGGCAAAAAAAAAAAAAAAAACAAAATAAAAACAAGGTTAATAATATTTAGCCATTCAACATTAATTGATTAAATTACTATCTTATCAACAATCCCTCAGTGAGAAGAAACTATCAAACAATAGGCAATGCAGTGAAAAGGGCTGGAAATTTCGATAAAAATTAAGCCCTCTTGATGTTTATCTACCAAGCCTACAATAAGAAATACCACAGGATGGCTAGGGAAGGAGTTGAGAGCAGGTAAGGCAGGTAGTATGGAAAAACATATTTACCATTGCAACTTTGTCATTTCCCCACCCATCCCACTAGTTTCCTTCTGGGATTTTTCTTATAAAAAAATTCTTATCACATGGGATAGGGATGTGTATTTATTTTTCTTTTTTTTTTTTTTTTTTGGTTTTTCGAGACAAGGTTTCTCTGTGGTTTTGGAGCCTGTCCTGGAACTAGCTTTTGTAGACCAGGCTAGTCTCGAACTCACAGAGATCCGCCTGCCTCTGCCTCCCGAGTGCTGGGATTAAAGGTGTGCTCCACCACCGCCCGGCTGGGATGTGTATTTATGCACATGTGTGTGTATTTCCTCTTTGTTACATTTTATATCTTTTTAACGTGAGCTAAGAAATTCCACGATTACTGTAGCATGTGAGATATTTGACCTTTTATGACTGTATTAGTTTCTACTGTTTTGGAGAGGTGTTGTGAAGGCTAGTGAAAAAAGAACTAGACTAAGTAAGCTAATTGGAGTGGAAAATGATTGATGCAGAACTATGAAATGAAATGGCCTGGTAGAAAATTCCTTCCAGTATTAAAAACATAATATCAAAGGTTCTCCTAAATGAGAAAGTGATGTGCTGTTGGAATAGAACAAATAATATCACGTCAGGTGCCAAATAGTGTAGACCAAAAGGCTAAGGCATTAGTTGATATAATACTAGTCTTGCTTTTATGATTTAATTGTGAATTATAGACTGTGTTCATTGATAATTAGAGAGCAAAACAGATGGAGAAGGTTTAGTTTAAAATGATGTGGCCATTAAAACAACCTGCACTGCCAAGTGTCTCTCCATGTTCATGACTACAGCAAATTTGTTCTATTTGTTAAAAATGTGATAGGAAGATAAGGACCAGTTGTCATTGTGTTGGACCTGTCTTCTCATGATGGGAGTAAAAATCCTCTGCAAATGTCAAATCCTCCTATTACCTTGTTTTGCTCTGCAGCAGGCTTTTAATTTAACATTTTAGCTAATAAAAAATTCGGACTTTGACATCTCTATTTCTTTCCTCATTATTTATACATTACTCTAAAGGAAATCAAAGTAAACACCAAACGAGCATAGTCATTTTAAAAATTACTTTTAGTAGGAGGTGATTTGGTGTATTGTTGGAAGGGAAGATGGCAACTTTTAAAACTGAAGGATGTAGATTTCAGTGTTCACTACATACTTCTACTTTTAGTTCCAGCCGTTTGGAAAGCAGTTCAAAGGAATGACAATAAAGTAAGTACCAATTTCTTGTATATTCCAATGATAGATAATATCTAAGGTACCACACTTGAAGGAATTCCACTAAAGTCAGGAATGAGACAGAGATATCCACTCTCCTCAGTCCTTTTTAGTAGTATGCTTTAAGCAATAGCACAAGCAATAAAGCAAGAGAGAGATTTTAAAAGTTTACATATAGAAAAATGAGAAGTCAGACTATCCCAATGACAGCACAGTATACATTAGAGATCCCAAATATTCTCTCAGAAAATTTCTAGGAGGAATAAATAAATTTATCAACATTGTAGGGTACAGAATCAACTTCCACAAATCAATAGGTTTTCAATACACAAACAGCAAGCATACAGAAACAGAGATCACTGAAGCACCCCTATTGACAATAGTCTCAAAAAAATATCTTGTATAAGCCTAACTAAGGAAGAGAATAGCCTCTACAATAAAAATTTTAAATCTCTGAATATCTAGAAAGACATTGGAAAATAAAATGATACCTCACGATCATAGATTAGAAATATTAGGATTATTAAAATGGCCTTTTACCAAAAGCTATTTACAGATTCAGTGTAATCTCAGTCAAAATCCCTATCTCATTCTTCATAGAGATAGAAAACAAAATTTCCTAAAATTCATATGGAACCACAAAAGGCCCTAAACTATGCTGAGGAAGAGACACTCTAGGAGAACTTGCCTTTGCAGATCTCAAGAAAAATTACAGAGTCATAGTAAGAAAAAATATAATATTGTCACAATATAGACATATAACAAAGATCAATCTAACAAAAGACCTAAAATATGAGTCTAAGTAACTTCAGCCATTTAATATTTGACAAAAAGTTCCAAACTCTTATACTAGAGGGAAAAAAGCTTTTTCAAATGGTGCTGAATAAGTGAACTGTTCATATGCAGTAAAATGAAATTAGATCTGTATCTATCACCATGCACAAAACTAACTCCAAATGGATCAAAGACTTTAACTTGAAATAAGATGTATTGAAACTGCTAGAAGGAAACACAGACAGCACCTTACATTATATAGATATAAAAATGGACTTTCTGAATAGAACTCAATTTGTTCAAGAATTAAAGTCAACATTTGCGAAGTAGGATATCATGTAACTAAAAATCTTTTATGCATCTGAAAAAAAACGAAGATCAAAAACAAACAAATAAAATCAGGTAAAGTAGAAGCTAACATAATGGAAGTGAATCTTTGCCACTTTATACATCTGATGGAGAATTAGTACCCAGAATATCTAAAGAACTTTAAAAAATATTCCATAACAAAAGAAAACACAAAATGACCCATTCAAAAACTGTGCCAGTTATTGGACCAGAGAGTTCTCAAATGAAGCAAATAACAGCTAACAATTATATGAAAAACTTTTGCTTTGTCCTTCGCTATCTTAGTCAGAGTTTCTATTGTGATGAAACACCATGACCATAGCAACTCTTATAAAGAAAAACATTTAACTGGGGCTTGCTTACAGTTTAAAAATTCAGTCCTTCGTGGTCATGGCAGTAAGCATGATCACATACAAGCAATCATGGTGCTGGAGAAAAAGCCAGGAGTTCTACATCTGTATCAGCAAGCAACAGGAAGAGAGACTGACACTGGGTCTGACTTAAACATCAGAAAACCAAAAGCCCATCCCTAGTGACATGCTTATCCCAATAAAACAACATCTACTCCAACAAGGCCACATTTCCAAATAGTGCCACTCCCTATGAATGGGCCATTTTCATTTAAATCACCATACTAGCAATAAAAAATGCAAAGAAAATCAACAGTGATATTTCATCTTGCCGTAGTGGAGTGGCAAAGGTTAAAAAGAAAGGACAACTGACAGCAAAGGCAAAGGCGATGTGAGAAAAAGGAAGTCCTCCTTTTCTGTTAGTGGGACTGCCGACTGATGCAGCCACTGTAGAAACTAGCATGGAAATTCTCAAAATGGTAAAAATAATTCTATCTGTGACTCAATTACACCATTCCTTGGCATGTGCCCAAAGGATTTGACATCCCACTCCACAGATCCTTGTTCAGTCATGGTCACTGTTGCTCTAATAATAATTCTTAGGAAATGGAAACAACCTAAATGTCTTTCAACTGATGAATAGATAATGAAAACGTTGTACTTATACACTATGGAATACTATAGCCATAAAGACAAAATAATGAAAATTTCAGGTAAATGGATGAATTGGGATAGATTATTTATAATGAAGCAACCTAGACCTAAAAGGAAAACACATAGGTTCTCTCTTATCTCAGGCTCCTAACTCCAAATATTCTGGTGTGAGTACATATCTATTAGTATCTGCAGTAACTAGAAACTTAAAATAAACCATTTTCAGACTGAGAAGGCAGGATATCAGTAGAAAGGGATATAAACTGTATACCAGTGGCTTTATGGGGGAAGTGAGTGAAACAGGGAGGGGAGTCTAGCTAGGAAGGGGAGGGAGATAAATACAGAAAAGAAGCATAAATTAGCAGTAAGGATATTTGAAAAATATTAAGATTTATAGCACTAACTGCATAGAATATCAAATATACATATAGTTGATGTATAAAGAAATATGTGTGCTTTAAATAAAGGTTCCCAAGTGGGAACCTCCAGGAACCAAAGATCTTATTAGAAAAATGCCAATATCAGGCACAAGAAAGCTTATTTTGAGTTGTTGTTCAAGGTTGTTCAGACCCATTCAATAAGAGGGCAATTATGACTGGAACTAGAAATATAGCCAAATACACAGAGATAATGGAATCATAAAACTTGGAGGAAGACCTGCAATCACCACTTTACTAAACCAGCACAATGCCTCAGTACATTCTAAGTTATACACACAAATAAGAGTAATTTTTACCACACATCTAGGCAGCTTCTCATTGTAAAAGAAGGAGATCATTACAGGAAACTACAACCAATCAAAATTCCAATGAATTATTTTATAATGAACTACTTTATGATATATTATCATCAATTGTTTGATTTGCATGCTTATCTTATATGTCTGCACAGTTGAGTTTACATACAAAATTTTTAAGATTTAAGGTAAGGTGTCTTTGTCAATGTTCTATTGCTGTGAAGAGACCTCATGACCATGGCAATGTTTTTTTTTTAAAATTTATCCTCTCATATACTATACCCCAACTACACTTTCTCCTCCCTCTTCTCCTCCCAGTCTCCCCGAACCTCCACTGTCTTCCAGATCCACTCCTCCTCCATTTCCTTCAAAAAAGAGCCCACCAGGGATAGGAACTGAATACCAAATTAGAAGTTACAGTAAGACTATGCATAGAACTTTATATCAAGGCTGGTCAAGTCAATCCAGTGGGATAAAAGGGGTCCCAAAGTAGGCAAAAGAGTCAGGGACACATCCCCACTCTCACTGCTAGGAGTTCCACAAGAACATCAAGCTTCATAACCATAACACAGTTGCACAGGAACTAACTCAGATCTATATAGGCTCTGTGATAGTTACATCATGATCTGTGAGCTCCTATGAGCACAGTCGATTCTGTAAGCCATGTTCTTATTTTGTCTCTGGCACCTACAACCTTTACTCCCTTTCTTCTGTGGGGTTCTTCAAGCTCTGCCAAAGTTTAGTTGTGGGTCTCTGCATCATCTCCCATCAGTTGTAGGAAGAAGCCTCTCTGATGGTGACTCGGCTACACTCTGGTCTTAGCAGAATATCATAACAATCATTTCATTGAATTTTTTTGTTTTTTGTTTTGACAGCTATGTCTGGAATGAGTCTAGGTCTCTGAGCTATCAAGCCTCTGGTTTTTCACCATCCAGGCAGTGCTAGGCATGAGCTTCCTCTCCCAGGAAGGCATCAATTTGGACCAGTCATTGGTTGTCACTCCCACAAGTTCTGTGCCATCATTACTCCTACAAGGTTTGCAGGCAGGAGATATTATAAGTTGAAGGTTTTGTGGCTGGGTTGAGGTCCCATTTATAGCACTGAAAGCCCCGTGCAGTCACAGAAGATAATTGGTTGAGGCTCCCTGTTAAACATTGCTATGAATTTTTGCTAGAGACATACTCATAGATCCCATGGAGTTTCCACTGCATTAGGTTCCCATGTTGTCCCTCAACTGCATGTGTTTGCTCCTTGTTACTTAGCTCCTCTGGGTCTGTGGATGGTAGCATGATCATCCTTTACTTAATAGATAATATCTACTTACGATCTTTATCTTTCTGGGTCTGGATTACCTCACTCAGGATAATTTTTTTTTTTAGTTCTATCCATTTACATGCAAATTTCCTGATGTCATTGCTTTTTTAACAGCAGAGTAGTGGAGTCACTGTGTAAATGTTCCACTTTTTTTTTTTTTTTACCCATTCTTCAGTTGAGGACCTAGGTTGTTTTCATTTTTAAGAATAAAAAATAAATAATAAAGCTGTTAAGACTAAAGATGCTATGAGCATATCTGAACAGGTGTCCTTGTGATAGAATAGAGCATCCTTTGAGTATATATGACAAAGAGTGGTTTAGCTGGGTCTTGAAGCAAATTGATTCCAATATTTTGAGGAACTACTGGGTTGATTTTCATAGCAGCTGTACATGCTTGCACTTACACTGGCAGTGGAGGAGTGTTCCTTCACTCCACATCTTTTCCAACATGAGCTGGCACTTGTAGTTTTGATCTTAGACATCTGAAAGGTGTAAGATGGAATCTCAAAGTAGTTTTGATTTTCAGATCCCTGATAGCTAAGGACATTGAATATTTCTTTAAGTGTTTCTTAGCCATTTGATATTTCTCTGTTGAAAATTCTCTGTTTACATCTGTACCCCATTTTAATAGATTTTTGATTTTGTTAGTTTGGATATTCTCTCTTCATCTTTCAATTAGTTTGGATAGGGTTTGTCTATGTCATTGATTTTATTAAAGAATGCACTATTTGTTCCTTTGCATCTTTGTATTGTTCTCTTTGTTTCCATTTTATCAATTTCAACCAGGAGTTGGATTATATCATGCCATCTTTTCTACCTCTTGGGTATGCTTGCTTCTTTTTGTTCTAGAGCTTTCAGGTGTTCTGTTAAGTAGCTAGTATGAGATCTCTCCATTTTCTTTATGTGGGCACTTAGGACTATGAACTTTTCTTTTAACACTGTTTTCATGGTGTCCCATAAATTTGGGTGGATTGTGCATTCATTTTTCCTGAAATATAGGAAGACTTTAATTTCTTTCTTCATTTTTACCTTGACCCAGTAGCCAATCTGTAGAGAACTATTCTGTTTCCATGAGTTTATAGGCTTTCTGTTCATTCTGTTTTTGAAATACATCTTTAATCATTGTTGAAATACAGCCTTAATCAGTGGTTGTCTGATAGGATGCAAGGAATTAATTCAATTTTCTTTTATCTTTTGAGACTTACTTTGTGACTGAGTATGTGGTCAGTTGAGAAAGTTTTGTGAGATGCTGAGAATAACGTGTGTTCTTTTGTGTTTTGATAAAATATTCTGTAAATATCTCTTAAGTCCATATGGGTCATAGTATCTGTTTTCTTCAATTTTTCATCTTGTTTTTGTCTAGATGATCTTTCTGTTGTTGAGAAGACGATATTGAAGTCTCCCCTTATCAATTGGTGATGATCAATGTGTGATTTAAACTTTAGCATTTTTTTTACAAACATGGCTGTCCTTTAATTTGGGGCATAGATGTTAACAATTGAAACATCATCTTGGTTAATTTTTTTATGAGTATGATGTTTTCTTCATCTCTTTTGGTTACTTTTGGTTTGAAGGCTATTTATTTAGCTATTAGAAAAGCTTTATCTGCTTGTTTCTCAAGTCTGTTTGCTTGGAAAATCTTTTCCTAACGCTTTACTCTAAGGTAATATCTATCTCTAATGTTGAGGTGTGTTTCTTGTATGCAGCAGAGGGATGGATCCCATTCTTGCATCCATTTTGCTAGCTTTGTTTTGTTGGTGAATTAAGGCTATTCACTTTGAGAGCTGTCTATGACCACTGATTGCTAATTCCTGTTATTTTGCTGTTGTTGTTGGTGGTAGTGCATGTATGTGTGTGTGTGTGTGTGTGTTTCATTTTGTTTGTTATTGTAATATTATTTATTTCCTATGTTTTCATGGGTAAAGTTAACAACACCCTTAGTTTGGAGTTTTCTTTCTAGCATCTTCTGTAGGGTTTGATTTGTAGATATATATTTTTTAATTTGACTTTATCATGAAATATCTTATTTTCTCCATCTTTGCTGAGTAAAGGAAAAAAGTTTGCTTGGTATAGTAGTCTCACTTGGTATCTGTGGTCTCTTGTTCTATATGTTTATTGTCTTGATTATTATATGGTAAGGGGACTATCATTTCCACTCCAATCGATTTGGTGTTCTGTATGTTTCATATATCTTTATATGCATCTCCATTTTTAGATTAGGAAATTTTCTTTTATGATTTTGTTGAAAACATTTTTTGTACATTTGAGGTGGGATTTTTTCCCTTCTATTTCTATTATTCTTAGGTTTTTGTCTTTTCATATTTCTAGATTTCCTGGATGTTTTCTTTTCCTCAGAAACTTTTTAGATTTAACATTTTCTTTGTTGTATTTCTTCCATCATGTCATCGGCACCTGAAATTCTCTCTTCTATAACTTGTATTCTGTTGGTTATGCTTGTGTCTATAGTTCCTGTTTGTTTACCTAGATTTTTCTTTTTCAGAATTCCTACTGTTTGTTTTTTTATTGCTTCTATTTCCATTTTTAGGTCTTGAACAGTTTTATTCATTTCTTTCAACTATTTGTTTTTTTCCATGGCCTTTTTTGGCTTTCTTTAAAGTATATATTCATTGTCTCCAATTTTTTATTTGTATTTTCCTTGATTTATTTAATGGATTTATTCACTTCTTCTGTAAGGATTCATATCATTTTCATAAAGCTGATTTTAAAGTCTTTTTCTTGTACTTCATCTGTGTTGGAATATTCAAGATTTGTTACTGCAGAATATCTGAGCTATGGTGGTGACAAATTATTCTTACTGTTATTGAATGTGTTTTTCAACTGTTGTCTTAGGCATCTGGATTTGGGGGTAATTATAGATCTTGTGCTGATTTTTGAGTTTTTCCTCATTCAGTGGATTTTTGGCTCCTTTGTTTCTGTTTACCCTCTGGTCTTCTTGCCTGTGTGGCCTATGCCTGAGAAGGAGCTCTCTGAGTTAGGGGCTGAATTTCTGGTGGCCTGTGATATCTGGGACATATTGTGAGGAGGAGGGACAGAAAGATTAGGGATAGTTTTGGGGGGCACCAAGACAGTGGAAGAGTTCAGAGGGCAGATGACCTATAAAATTCTGGAGTTTTATATGGCCTCTGGTTCAGCAGGGAGTTTCCACTCAAGTTGGGGCCTAGGACCAGATGAGAAGGAGGGAAGAAGATTCTGTTGATGAGGAGGACTGAGAGAGTGGGGAGGTCAAGGTGAGAGTAGCCCATCTGGATTTTTGATGGTTCCACATGGTCTTAGGTCAAGCAGTGTCTCTGCCTGAGTTGGGGTCTGTGGCATGGTGCTGAGGAGGGAAGAGAGATAGGAGAATATGGGGAGGGGAACCAAGAGAGTGGAGGAGGTAGGGCAGCCTCTCTGGAGTTCTAGTGGTTAGTTAACCTCTGGTCCATCAGGGAGTCTTAGGTTGGGTTAGCCTACCTGTTCTCCTGGCTGGTATGGCCTGCACTTGAGCAAGGGATGTCCATCTGAGTTGGAGTGGGGACGCAGAAGTAGGGGTTAGGGGTGGAGAGGGAAGGGGTAGTGGAAGATTGGGTCTTCACAAAATGAACTGAGGAGTGGGAAAGTGTCACAGGTATCAACCTATATGTTATTCTATAGCCATGGAAGGCATTTAATTGGGGCTGTCTCACAGTTTCATAGCTTTAGTCCATTATCAGCCTGGCAGGAAGCATGGTACCATGCAAGCAGACCTGATTCTGGAGAAGAGGCTGAGAGTTCTACATCAAGTTCTTCAGGCAGCAGGAAAAGAGATAGACACTGGGCCTGGCTTGAGCTTTTGAAACCCCAAAGTCCATCCCCAGTGACACAGCTGCTTCAATAAGGCCACACCTCCTAATCTCTGTCAAGACACATCACTCCCTAATGATTAAGCATTCAAATATATGAGACTATAAGGGTCATTCCTCTTCAAAGTACCACAGGGGACAAGTGAAAAAGTTTAGAAGTTTGCTCTAGCTAGTATCTCTTTATCTAACAACACCCAGTTCAGAGGGCCTCGTTTAAGGAACCTTTTGTGATTTCTCATTTATATCTCATAGCTGTTCTAGTAAAGTACCCTCCTCCTATAGAACCAAGGCACAGACTTTGTTGTGCTTTGACAGACTGAGGATTATAGGTTGTTTTTTTTTCATGGTAAGTTTATTATTTCATTTAATACTTGGCTCCTAGACATGCTGTTTGTGGATAGAATGGATATTATACAGCCAGTACCCCAGAGAGGAGTGGCTCTGGAAGTGATCCAAGTATGGACGCAGGGTGAATATGCAAAGAATGGGATCGAGCCATCATAAAGAGCTTGCACATAAGTCTATGTGGGTCACAATGCTCAGATACAGGGCAGGCACGTTATCATGCTGTTTAAGTAATGCTAATTTAGGTTGACTGGCCATAAGCACTATACTTCTGCTAGTCACATTGCCAGATATACTAAAAGAATCCCACTTTAACTCCTCGTTCTCATCAGGGACATCACCCTTCCCACTTGCTGGACTTTCCATCCCATGATAATCTACTAGTTATCACACAATAGAGTTAGCTGCCCCCTGGGCTGTGTAACTCATTGCTTACATTTAAGAAAATTACTGGCCACTCCTTCCTTTCACATCCCAGGACCCAGATTTATACTGCAAATATCTGTAATTGTTTAATTTTACATTGGTTGTGTGAAGCAGAAAATTTGCCAATGAAATTGCTTCTTCAGGGTCAATTAGTGCCTTTTATCAAAGGTGTTGGTCTTTTTCTCTTTCTAAAGCTTTCCTTTCTGCCAGAGTTCTGGTAAAGATCATTTCCCACTGCCTCTGCCCTGCTATGTCTACATCTAATATGTTCATTGTCTATGTCTATCCCAGGATAGAGCTCTGCAGATGGTACTCAAGGCATTTACAATGGCTAAACCTGTAACCATCAGTCAGTACTGTCTAAGCAGCTAAGTTTCACAAAGCACTAACACTAAAGTTTTAAAAATAATTATAGTAACTATATGAAAGGCTGCAGCTTTACTAGACTAAAATTATAGGTGAGAAAACAAAGAATCACAGACATAAGTTTCCCTTCCCAGCACCACTTGGCCATGTTGAATTCAGATGGAAGTCAGGCCAATGCATAGCTTCCTTGGTACTTGAGCCATAGGTGTTTGAAAGAGATGCAGTAGCTGGGCACTGCAATGCTCAGGCAAGCCTTCACAGAAAAAGATAGGCCTTATAGGTTTGAAAGAGCCCAGAGAAATGGGAGGGGAACTATAAAGATTGAGATGACAAATATTTTAATGACATTTGTTTAGAAACTGAAGGAGGAAGGACAGCTAAAGATTCCACGGCTATCCCATAAGCACTAAGAATCGCTTCTTCCCTAAATAACAGAACTCCCTCTATGACAGAGCAAACTTCATGTGTCTTCTCTCACACTAACTCCAGAGGCAACTGGCAGCTTTCAGGCGGTAAACTGAAGGGATCTCTAGAGCTAGCCTCAAGCTGATTTCTCTGTGTGCTCTGTGAACTGGATGATTTTATATTTCCCATTATCACTGAAGAGGGCTTAAAATACATGTGATAAATAGTATCGATTGCCTGTCATTATATAATCTCTTGCAACAACATGCTGAAGAGATCAGTTACTAAATAAACATGCACAACTTCCCTTGATCCATAAACATGCCAGTGTGGAGGAGTGTTTTTGTTAATGTGAGTTAAAGGTTCATTGATTGGGAATAGCCTAACATTTAGCTTAAATGGCCTTTATCTACTACTGTGGAGCCTGGAAGAGTCACAGAAATATCTGAACTTTAACATTATTTGTTCAGCAAGATAAACTTAGAAGCAATGTCTTCCTGGCACACCTTGTCAGAAAGTCTAACAACTTCTAGCACAGGTTATGGTTTTTGAAACTCTACCTATCTGACTTGCTGAGTACTAGAGCAGCATGCTTGTCAAGAATCAAGAACATGGACAAAACCAAAAAGCTCAAGCTATTGCCTTTGTTCCACAAGGAGTTGATGTTTTCCTTACAAGTAGGTTCACTTAAATATACACTTTTAACATTCAGTCTCCAATCCAGTAAATTCAGTTAGCTTTAGAATACTAAGCTCAGATATCATTTAGTGTTTGCCCAGGGAAATAAGCCATCAAAGACTGACCCATTGGTGTCTTATGTGACATCAGGCCCACTCTTCTCAGTAGGTCTGGATTCCTGCTTCTGTTACCTGTACTTTTTTGTTTTTCTTCAAATGTGGGAAGCATCACCACTAAAAAAGCCATAGTGTATCTCTGTTAGCGCCATAATGCTCTCCAATGCCACCACAAGTATCACCCTGCCTGATTGCTGATTAATTCAGTTTTTGAGGTCATAATAGAAAAATCCACCACATCTATGTTTCAAAATCATTCTTTCTTGGAGCTTTCTTGAAACACAAATGACAAGAATGCTCTGAATGGGACAGAGTAGAGTTGTATTTATTGTTTAACACTTACAGGAATTTGTAGAAAGTTTGAAGAATGACATATTTGACTTTGTGGTGACTGATTTTATTGTCAAATAGACCAGGTTAAGTATCATGTTGCTTGGTTTAGTGGCATGAACCTTTAATCACAGCACTGAAAAGGCAGAGGCAGGAGAATATCTGTGAGTTACAGGTCAGTCTGCTCTGTGTAATGAGGTCTAGGTCAGCAAGTCTACATGGAGAGATTTGTTTCAAAAACCATACAAAATAAAACAAAAGCAAAAGCTAACAAGAAAATAACAGAATTAAGTTAGCAGATACACCTCTTGGTGAGTCTGTGAGGCATTTCCAGAGAGGAAATGGGGAATGCTTTCTAACTAGTACAGAGATAAGAAAATGGAACAAGGAAACAGCAAGCTGTCATGCTTGCCTCTGCTGCTGCAAGAGTGAGTTCCTCTGCTGCTGCTACCACCGTCCACTGCATTGCTGAGGGCTCTTGTTCTGGGGCCTGCGCAGCTACCGGATTCTCGGGCTTCCAGCATACAGATGGTCATTGTTAGAAAACTCAGCACGTTTCTGTAAGCCAATTCAGTAAAAGTCCTTTTATATGTACATTTTTTTTTCTATTGACTCCATCCCTTTAGAGAATTTTGCCTAAAATACACTCTAATAATTAATACAAGGTTGTTTTTATATCTAGCTGTAGCCCACATTTGCCAGTCTCACAATCTGTTCATTACCTAAGGGCTAAATAGCATTGTTTAATTATCATTTTCTTTCTAGAAGAGCAGACATTGACAACTGGGGCTCATCCCTTAAACTTTCTTAAATGGCAAAGATCTATGGAACAGAATTTACAAGATACCTCTGTTTTAAAGGAAATTTCCAAGTCATGGGCTAGTCTTCACTTAAGTCCATACAAAATTCAATTTAAATATTAGTAATTCACTGTGACTGGTGCTCCTGGGTCTGAATCCATAGCTCTGCTGGGGACTCAAGTGTGATTCCCTTTCCTAAGCAGCACCTACTACAGGCAGGGAATGAATAACTGAAAGAGGATCTCTCAAAGAAACTGGGTGATGAATGTATGATGTACTAGCTATCTTTCATTCATTGCTTCATCTTTGTGATGCATAGACCTTCGTTTTTAACTTTTAAGTCTCCTTTCCCTCTGACTCCTATAAGGAAGGAAGAAAGAAGGGAGGGAAGAGAGAGTAAGCACAAGAGAGTGAGCGAAAGCAAAAGAGAGAGAGACTGGGAGAGAACAAACTATGCTGGATCCTTCTGCCTGAGACATTTGTAAAGATTAATAGAGAAGGTTGCAATAGCAACAAAATAGAACTGTTTAGGCATAGATTTATAAAGCCTGGTCAAGATGGGAGAAGCAATTCATGTGTCCTTCTACATTTTCTATAAATTACTAAGTGTCCAGTCTGATTTGACTCAAGTGGAACCCTTGCTCTGTGGCTTGGGCCACCACATCATACAACCAACCGCTTAAGCCTTTCTTCTCTGTACAATGGTACTATAATACTGTAATGTAGACACATTTAAGTGAAAGATCATATGTGAACACATTTGTCAAATTCCTGCCACATAAATATGCTTGCTCAATAAGTATTACTTCTTTCTCCCAGACGCTCCAAAGTGTGATCTACCCTACTGAAAGAGACCAAAAAGCATATATCAAATTCTTCTTTTACTAGAACATCAGCATGCTAGTAAATGTGCTGTATCTGTGCAAGAATGAATTAAAATGGTTTATGCAAATTCCATTGAGATAAAACAGAATCAAAACTGCAGGCAGAATATACAAAGAAAACGATTTCCTTTAGATCTAAAGCCTGATTTTCTTTCAACACTCTGGTTTCTTTTAAGCCCTGGATACCCAGGCATATGCTTATGTTCTGGCTGCTTGGAAGCATAATTGGTTTCTCGGGTGACTTGGCATCTTCCTTTCCCCAGATTTCTCATTTATTTTCATCTCACAGAAGTACGTCCATCCTTCTTTCAAGTGATAGGCGCTTGATACATACTTCCTAGCTGTGATCTCTGCTTAGGAGACTGACTTCCCTGGATTTTCAATCCACCAGTAGAATATGCTGTTTTTATGGCCCATGGACCTGATGTTACAGAACTTTTGATCTAATTCCTTTATGTTTTTACTGGTAAAGAATGGGAGGATTTGAAGTGAGGTTTGAGGAAGTAAAATGAGATTGTTTCTCTCTAGTCATATAAAGATACCTGCCTTCCAATAGTTCATTCTGGTCCTATCTGACGAGTGGTACTACAATTATAGATCATTTTGATAAAGCCTTTCTTTAAAATGCACTAAATTGATTTCAGAATCCAATTCTTTTCACAAAATGAAGTGAGCACAATCATTTACATACTTCACTGATTGCTAGTTAGAAGGCTTCAACAATATTCCAGTGGAGGTCTGGGGGCAGTTAAAACCCAGATTGAGGGAGGTATTATGCTTTTACAACTTCACACATCCCTAATCCATAACTTCACCATTTACACATTAGCTGGAAAAACCAGTCATTCAATTTGCATATTTGTTAATAGTTTGTTAATTATAATTGTTATAATTGTTAATAATAATAAAATATATTGTAAAAAAGCAAGTGATTTTGTGTCATGTTTTACTCTAAGAAATTTATATGTCTCGTCAAATACTGTACCATTTTGATAAAGGTATTTTATAGATGAGACCATCAGAATCTAAAGAAAAGACATTTTCCTCAGACCATGCAGATGCTTAACTGTAGAGTCCAAATTAGAAATCAGTCATAGAGGCCCATAGTCTTCATTTTCTGAATTCTCACTGTGTCTACATATGCTTCAAACAAGGGTTCCTGTGTACCTGTTCTTCTTTCTGCTGACAAAGGCCTTCATATAAATGAGAGAAATATAGATTGAGTTTGAATATCTTCATTTGTATTTTTGAAATTTGTTGTATATATTGTTTGCCACAATCCCTCAATTTTTCATCCTTCCCAATATTTCTGAGACTTAGCAGATACTTTCTTAGTCTTTTTTCTCATTCCTTCTAGAAATAGAGCTTGGCCTAAACCTAGTGTGAAGTGTGTTTGTTGATACTAATGATGGGTCAGACTTCAGTCTAGTCTAGTCTTTATGATAAGTGAGCTTTTAAGTCCAGCTTTTCTTCTTATTCTTGCCATTATCATGAGGTCTAGTTTGGTGCAGCTTGCTGGAACATGAAAAATTAAAACCAGAAGTTGGATAAAGATATTTTGCCTATACAGGTATCCTAATTCTCCAGACTCTGACTCCCCAGGCATTTGCCTCTCGACATGAGAAAGCCCACCTTAACTGAGCTGAGGCCAGCCCAGATCAGCAACACATTGCTCTTTCTAGCATCAACAGAAAACAAGGATTATTGCTTACATTATTGAGGGTTTAGGGGTGGATGGTAATACCACCTACTACATTGGAGTAGGTAATACTATGTTCATCAGAGAGGCAGGTTGTTAAGATGTTTGTATCCTAGATAGCTGATTCATACCATGTTCACGACTCACATAATCAAGTTTGTTAAAACAACCCAAGTCAAAAATAGTGTTTAAGAAACAAAAAGTCAAATAAGGACACAAGAAAGATCGACGATTCTTATCCTTAGTCCTTCTACTCCTTGTTCAAGCTCTGCTCAGTTTTTATAAGTTAGAATTAATTAAAGCCTACTTACTATTTTAGTTTCCTTTATTTACTATTGTTCAAGTGTTGTACTTAATAATTAAATTCATAATATCATGCCCTTCACTTCTCATTACCGTTCCTACTTTCTCCACCTCCTACTTATTTTTTCTCTTTTTAAATAAGCCTCTTCCATTTTCATGCTGCATGTTTCTGCATTCTATTTTTGTTAACCATTTATGTCAATGCTTATAAATAAAATAATAATATATGTGTGTGAGTACTTATATTTCATCAAAATGTTACAGTATTATATAATGTACATATGGCTTTTAGAACAGAACCTGCTTATACATAGTTATCTGTTAAACTTATTATTTTATTTGAAAGTATATTTAAGTTTTATATGTATATAAAGGAAACATACAACATATCCTTTTCAGAATCTGTCTTCTTTTATGCAATATGATCATCTCTAATTTTGCAATGACAATTTTATTCTTCTTTAGAGTTAAATAAAACTCCACTGTGCATGTATATCATATTTTAACTTCTGTTCATCATTTGATGGACTGCTAGATGGGTTCGACTACTTGACTATAGTGAATAGTACTGCAATAAACATAGATGAGCTGGTGCTTGAGTAGTATGCTCACTCAGGATTTCCTTGGGTATAGAAATAGTATAGCTATATTTGTGGTAACTGCACTTTTAATTTCTTCACGACCATCCTTATTGATTTCTGTAGTGACCATACAAGTTTATAATCTAATTAGCAGTTTTAAGTGTGCCTTGCTCTCTCTCCTCATCTTTGTTGGTATTTTTATTTTGCAATGACATCCATACTGGCAGTGGCTAGTTGGATTCTCAGTATAGTTTTTATTGCCTTTTTGTGCTGGCCAAGGATTTTTACATTCTTTTTGTGTGTCTGTTGGCCATGTGTTCTACATATTTTAAGAACTGTTTGTCCATTTAATTTGCTCATTTATGGATCAAATTAGCTGATGCTTTGGTGTTTAACTTTTTGAGCTCTCAAAGGCTACTTTAAATCTATAGGTCAGAGACCATCTAAATTTCCAGGCATAGTAGAAGCATGCTGAATAGATTCACCAGAAGTAATGGTTTAGCACATTTTTTAAATGCTGAGGCTTGTATAACAACATTTGTTCATTATTTTGTGACTGTCCAGACACATGACACTTTCTTTTTATTCTTCGATAGTGACCTTATAAATGGATTTAAAATACAATTGCATTGCCAACATTGCTGAGCAGACAACATTTCTTTTTTTTTTTTAAAAAAGCACTGTGGGACTTATCCATCAACCTAATACTCCCATCCCCTTTATTTTTTTTTTTTTTTTTTTTTTTTGACTATAAAAATTAATAATTTTATTGTTTAGAAACAGAAGGAATATAGTTGAAGTTAAAAACCAACTGCAATATATGTGCAATCTCAAATACTATCATGGCGTTAATGTTTATATTGAAAATTGTATAAACATCATATGACACAAACAACAGCATCACACTACACTAAAATATGCACTAGAATCTTGAATAGTTTTGACTTTGGATAGTTCTTTAAACCAGTATACTGACAGAAGGTCAGAAAATATTACTGCTTAGGTTATTTCAGGTGGAAAACTCTCCTTATTAGTAATACTTAGAGTTTGAAAGAATATCTCTGCATCTGTTTCATAAATAGTTCACTTTCCAACAAATATTTTATGATGATGAAGTCTCTATCTGCATAGAATAATTCTAAATATATACCAAGTGTAAAGATTCTTTTTTGACAGGGTTTCGCTGCGGCTTTGGAGCCTGTCCTGGAACTAGTTCTTGTAGATCAGGTTGGCCTTGAACTCACGGAGATCTGCCTGCCTCTGCCTCCCAAGTGCTGGGATTAAAGGCATGCTCCACCAGCACCCAGAAAGTGTAGAACTTCTTAATGAGGCTTCCCTAGTATTGACTAAGCTTTGAAATTAATTGAAGTCTTTGAAAATATAATAGAACCAGGTTCCTGTATGAAGTCTTTCTTATACAGTGAGTTACTGTGAGTTATTCTAAGGACATTTACAAAGCTTTTCCGTTATATGAATTTTCTGATGGCTTCTAATATTTGAGGTTCTGGTAAAGGATTTCTAACATTCTTTTTTTTTTTTTTTTAATTTATTTTTTTATTCTTTTTTAATTAAAATTTCCACCTGCTCCCCGTTTCCCATTTCCCTCCCCTCCTCCCAAATATTGCCCCCTCCCCCCACTCCCCTCCCCCTATCCCCACTCCTCTTCTCCTCCCCCCACACCATTCCCCCTCCCTCTCGATACTGAAGAGCAGTCCAAATTCTCTGCCCTGCGGGAAGACGAAGGTCTTCTATCTACGTCCAGGAAGGTGAGCTTCTAAACAGGCTAAGCTCCCACAAAGCCAGTTCATGTATTAGGATTGAAACCTAGTGCCATTGTCCTTGGCTTCTCATCAGTCTTCATTGACCGCCATGCTCAGAGAGTCCGGAATCAACCCATGCTTATTCAGTCCCAGACCAGCTGGCCTTGGTGGGCTCCCAATAAATCAGTTCCACTGTCACAGTGGGTGGGTGCATCCCTCGTGGTCCTGATTTTTTGCTCTTGTTCTCCCTCCTTCTGCTCCTCATTTGGACCTTAAGAGCTCAGACCGTTGCTCCAAATTGAGACTCTGTCTCTACCTCGATCCATCGCCAGATGAAGGTTCTAAGGTGATATGCAAGATATTCATCAGTATAGGATAGGGTCATTTCAGGTTACCTCTCCTTAGTTGCCCAAGGTACCAGCTGGGGACATAATCCTGGACACCTGCGAACCCCTCTAGAGTCAAGTCTCTTGCCAGCCCTAAGATGGCTCCCTTAGATAGGATATATACTTCGCTGCTCCCGTATCCATCCTTCCTATATCCCAACCATCCCAATCCCCCGAGCTCCTCCCATCCTCCCCTTCTCATATTTCTCATCCCATTTCCCCTTTGCCCCATGCCACCTCACCCGCAAGTTCCCAGTTTTTGCCCTGCAATCTTGTCTACTTCCCCCTCTCCATGCGGATGACTATATGATTTCCTTTGGGTTCACTTTCTTATTTAACTTCTATAGGATCACACATTATATGCTTAATGTCTTTTATTTATGGCTAGAAACCGATTATGAGTGAGTACATCCCATGTTCCTCTTTTTGGGTCTGGGATACCTCACTCAGGATAGTGTTTTCTATTTCCATCCATTTGCACGCAAAATTCGAGAAGTCATTGTTTTTTACTGCTGAGTAGTACTCTAATATGTATATATTCCACACTTTCTTCATCCATTCCTCCATTGAAGGGCATCTAGGTTGTTTCCAGGTTTTGGCTATTACAAACAATGCTGCTATGAACATAGTTGAACAGATACTTTTGTCATTTGATGTGGCATCTCTTGGGTATATTCCCAATAGTGGTATTACTGGATCTTGGGGTAGGTTGATCCCAAATTTCCTGAGAAATCGCCACACTGATTTCCAAAGTGGTTGCACAAGTTTGCATTCCCACCAGCAATGCATGAGTGTGCCTCTTTCTCCACAACCTCTCCAGCAAAGGCTATCATTGGTGTTCTTGATTTTAGCCATTCTGACAGGTGTAAGATGGTATCTCAAAGTTGTTTTAATTTGCATTTCCCTTATCGCTAAGGAGGTTGAGCATGACCTTAGGTGTCTTTTGGCCATTTGAATTTCTTCTGTTGAGAATTCTCTGTTCAGATCAGTGCCCCATTTTTTTATTGGGTTCATTAGCATTTTAAAGTTTAGTTTCTTGAGTTCTTTATATATTTTGGTGATCAGACCTTTGTCTGTTGCAGGGTTGGTGAAGATCTTCTCCCAGTCAGTGGGTTGCCTTTTTGTCTTAGTGACAGTGTCCTTTGCTTTACAGAAGCTACTCAGTTTCAGGAGGTCCCATTTATTCAATGTTGCCCTTAATGTCTGTGCTGCTGGGGATAAACGTAGGAAGTGATCTCCTGTACCCATATGTTGTAGAGTACTTCCAACTTTTTCTTCTATCAGGTTCAGTGTGTTCAGACTAATATTGAGGTCTTTAATCCATTTGGACTTGAGTTTTGTGCATGGTGATAGATATGGATCTATTTTCATTCTTCTACACGTTGACAACCAGTTCTGCCAGCACCATTTGTTGAAGATGCTCTCTTTTTTCCATTGAATACTTTTAGCTCCTTTATCAAAAATTAGGTGTTCATAAGTTTGTGGGTTGAAATCAGGGTCTTCTACTCGGTTCCATTGATCAACTTCTCTGTTTTTATACCAATACCAAGCTGTTTTCAATACTGAGGCTCTGTAATAGAGTTTGAGGTCAGGGATGGTAATGCCTCCAGACGATCCTTTATTATATAAGATTGTTTTGGCTATCCTGGGTTTTTTGTTTCTCCATATAAAGTTGATTATTGTCCTCTCAAGGTCTGTGAAGAATTTTGATGGGATTTTAATGGGGATTGCATTGAATCTATAAATTGCCCTTGGTAGAATTGCCATTTTTACTATGTTGATCCTCCCTATCCAAGAGCAAGGGAGATCCTTCCATTTTCTGGTATCCTCCTCAATTTCTTTCTTCATTGACTTAAAGTTCTTGTCAAATAGATCCTTTACTTCCTTGGTTAGGGTTACCCCAAGATATTTTATGTTATTTGTGGCTATCGTGAAGGGTGATGCTTCTCTGATTTCCATCTCTGCTTCCTTATCCTTTGTGTATAGGAGGGCAACTGATTTTTTGGAATTGATCTTGTATCCTGCAACGCTACTAAAGGTGTTTATCAGCTGAAGGAGTTCTTTGCTGGAGTTTTTGGGGTCGCTTATGTACACTATCATATCATCTGCAAATAATGAAAGTTTAACTTCTTCCTTTCCAATTTGAATCCCTTTGATCCCCTTATGTTGTCTTATTGCTATTGCTAGAATTTCAAGCACTATATTAAAGAGGTATGGAGAGAGTGGACAACCTTGTCGTGTTCCTGATTTTAGTGGAATAGCTTTGAGTTTCTCTCCATTTAATTTGATGTTAGCTGACGGCTTGCTATAAATTGCTTTTATTATATTTAGGAACGACCCTTGTATTCCTAATCTCTCTAAGACCTTTATCATAAAGGGATGTTGAATTTTGTCAAATGCTTTTTCCGCATCTAATGAAATGATCATATGGTTTTTTTCTTTCAGATTATTTATATGATGGATTACATTGATAGATTTTCGTATGTTGAACCAGCCCTGCATCTCTGGGATGAAGCCTACTTGATCATAATGGATAATTTTTCTAATGTGTTCTTGGATTCGGTTTGCCAGTATTTTATTGAGTATTTTTGCGTCGATGTTCATGAGTGAGATTGGCCTGTAGTTCTCTTTCTTGGTTGTGTCTTTGTGTGGTTTTGGTATCAGAGTAACTTCAGCTTCATAAAAGGAATTTGGCAATGACTTCTCTGTTTCAATATTGTGAAATACATTAAGGAGTATAGGTATTAGGTCTTCTTGGAAGTTCTGGTAGAATTCTGCATTAAAGCCGTCTGGACCTGGGCTTTTTTTGGTGGGAAGGTTTTTTATAACAACTTCTAATTCTTCGCGACTAACAGGTCTATTTAGATTGTTCACCTGGTCCTGGTTTAACTTTGGTATATGGTACTTATCTAAAAAAGTGTCCATTTCTTTTACATTTTCCAATTTTGTGGCATACAGGTTTTTGTAGTAAGATCTAATGATTCTCTGAATTTCGTCTGTGTCTGTGGTTATGTCTCCCTTTTCGTTTCTGATTTTGTTAATTTGCGTATTCTCTCTCCGCCGTTTGATTAGTTTGGATAGGGGTTTATCAATCTTATTGATTTTCTCCAAGAACCAGCTTTTTGTTTCATTGATTCTTTGGATTGTTTTCTGTGTTTCTATTTTGTTGATTTCAGCCCTCAATTTGATTATTTCCAGTCTTCTACTTCTCCTAGGTGAGTCTGCTTCTTTTCTTTCTAAAGCTTTAAGGTGGGCTATTAGGTCTCCAATGTGTGCTTTCTCCGTTTTCTTTAAGTGGGCACTTAATGCTATGAACTTTCCTCTTAGCACTGCTTTCATAGTGTCCCATAGGTTTGAGTATGTTGAGTCTTCGTTTTCATTGAATTCAAGAAAGACTTTAATTTCTTTCTTTATTTCTTCCTTGATCCAGGTGTGGTTCAGTAGTTGACTGTCCAATTTCCATGAGTTCATAGGCTTTCTGGGGATAGCATTGTTGTTGAATTCTAACTTTAATCCATGGTGATCTGATAAGACACAGGTGGTTACCGATATTTTTTTGTAACTGTGTAAGTTTGCTTTGTTACCGAGTATGTGGTCTATTTTCGAGAAGGTTCCATGAGCTGCAGAGAAGAAGGTATATTCTTTCTTATTTGAGTGGAATGTTCTATAGATGTCTGTTAAGTCCATTTGATTCATTACCTCCCTTAATCCTCTTATTTCTCTATTAGGTTTCTGTCTGATTGACCTGTCCATTGGTGAGAGAGGAGTGTTGAAATCTCCTACTATTAGTGTGTGTGGTTTGATGACTGCCTTGAGTTTTAGTAACGTTTCTTTTACATAAGTGGGTGCTTTTATATTAGGGGCATAGATATTCAGGATTGAGACTTCATCCTGGTGAATTGTTCCTGTTATGAGTAAAAAATGTCCATCTCCATCTCTTTTGATTGATTTTAGTTTGAAGTCAACTTTCTTAGAAATTAGTATGGCCACACCTGCTTGTTTCTTAGGTCCATTTGCTTGATAAACCTTTTCCCAGCCCTTTACTTTGAGTAGATGTCTGTCTTTGTGGTTGAGGTGTGTTTCTTGTAAGCAACAGAATGTTGGATCCTGTTTTCGTATCCAATCTCTTAGCCTGTGCCTCTTTATAGGTGAGTTGAGTCCATTGATATTAAGTGATATTAATGACCAGTGGTTGTTAACTCCGGTCATTTTTCCTTTCTTTCTTTCTTTCCTTCTTTTGGTAGTAGAGTTTGTGTGTTTCCCTTCTTCAAGTTGTGCTGGTGAAGGGTCATTAGATGTCTGAGTTATTGTGGGCATTGTTGGACTCCTTGGTTTGTGATTTTCCTTCAATTACTTTCTGAAGGGCTGGATTTGTGGCTACGTATTGTTTAAATTTGTTTTTATCCTGGAAAATTTTGTTTTCTCCATTTATAGTGAATGAAAGCTTGGCTGGGTATAGTAGTCTGGGCTTGCATCCATGGTCTCGTAGTTTCTGCAGTATATCTATCCAGGACCTTCTGGCTTTCATGGTTTCCATAGAGAAGTCAGGTGTAAGTCTGATAGGTTTACCTTTATAGGTAACTTGACCTTTTTCCTTTGCAGCTCTTAATATTCTTTCTTTATTCTGTATGTTTTGTGTTTTGATTATTATATGACGAGGAGATGTTTTTTTTTGATCCAGTCGATTTGGTGTTCTGTATGCTTCTTGGACCTTCAAAGGAATATCTTTCTTAAGGTTGGGAAAGTTTTCTTCTATAATTTTATTAAATATATTTTCTGGACCATTGAGCTGTAGATCTTCTCCTTCTTCTATCCCTATTATTCTTAGGTTTGGTCTTTTTATTGTGTCCCAGATTTCCTGAATGTTTTGTGATGAGAATTTGTTGGTTATGTTGTTTTCTTTGATGAGAGTGTTTATTTTCTCTATGGTATCTTCAGTGTCTGAGATTCTTTCTTCTATCTCTTGTAATCTGTTGGTGGTACTTGTCTCTGTAGTTCCTGTTCGTTTATTCAAATTTTCCATCTCCATCCTTCCCTCGGTTTGTGTTTTCTTTATTACTTCCACTTCATTCTTCAAGTCTTGAACCGTTTCCCTTACCTGTTTGATTACTTTTTCTTGTTTCTCTTGGTTTTCTTGGGTATCTTTGAGAGATTTATTCATTTCCTCTACCTTTTTGTTTGTAATCTCTAATTGGTTGTGGCAGTTTTTCACCTCCTGTTTAAGGTCCTCTATTATTTTCATAAAATTCACTTTTGAGTCGAATTCTTCTAATTCTTCTGGATTAGGGTGTACACTTCTCATTTCGGGATTCCTGGATCCTGGTGATGTCACGTTGCCTTTTAAGTTGTTGGGGGAATTCTTGCATTGGCGCCTGCCCATCTTTTCCTTCAAATGGAGCCAGGAGAGGCCTGATGTCTTGGACCAGTCTTTGCTGTGACTAACTCTCTAGGTGTATCTCCTCAGTGTAGGGGCAGGAACCGTTCCCTTCCAGATGAACTCCTCAACACCAAAACATGGATGCGTGGTATTCCAATGACCCGCGTAAAGAAGGCCGAATGCAAGGGGTCGGGCGGGGTCGAGTAGAACACAGGCGACACTGCAGTACAAGCTGGAGGTGCCTGCACTCCCTTTCGGGGGTTGCTGAGGCCTGCCCGCTAGGCAGGCACTCACTGCTCTGGTTGGGTAGCCTTAGTGTAGGGGCGTTTGTGCTCTCTACCGGGACCGTCCGCCCCAGGATAGTACACACTCACCCGTCCCGATGAAACTTCTCGGCACCTACACAGGAACTCCTGGATGCCCCAATGAGCCAGGGACAAAGGGAAGTAGGGCGCAGGCAGAGCAGGTCCAGGAGATCACAGCAGAGACTGCAGCCCCAGCAGCAGGGGCCCGCTTTCCCTGGCGGGGACCTTGAGGCCTGCCCTCTAGTCAGGCACTCACTGCTCTGGGCTGGTAGCCTTAGTGAAAGGGCAGGAAACTGTTCCACAGCTAAGGACCTTGCAGACAAGGCAGGCTTGGGGGTGGGGGTGGGGGGCGGGTGTGTAGGAAAGAAAGCCTTGCAGCAGGAGCTGGGGGGGGGGGCGTTTGTGCTCTCTACCGGGACAGTGCGCCCCAGGATAGCACACACTCACCCATCCAGATGGGACTTCTCAGCACCTATGCAGGGATTCCTGGTGGCCCCAATGAGCCGGGGACCAAGGGAAATAGGGGGCAGGGAGAGCAGGTCCAGGAGATCACAAGCAGAGACTGCAACCCCAGCAGCAGGGGCCTGCTTCCCCTGGTGGGGACCTTGAGGCCTGCCCTCTAGTCAGGCACTCACTGGTCTGGGCTGGTAGCCTTAGTGAAAGGGCAGGAAACTGTTCCACAGCTAAGGACCTTGCAGACAAGGCAGGCTTGGGGGTGGGGGTGGGGGCGGGTGTGTAGGAGAGAAAGCCCTGCAGCAGGAGCTGGGGGAGGGGCGTTTGTGCTCTCTACCGGGACCGTCCGCCCCAGGATAGCACACACTCACCCGTCCCGATGAAACTTCTCGGCACCTACACAGGAACTCCTGGATGCCCCAATGAGCCAGGGACAAAGGGAAGTAGGGCGCAGGCAGAGCAGGTCCAGGAGATCACAGCAGAGACTGCAGCCCCAGCAGCGGGGGCCCGCTTTCCCTGGCGGGGACCTTGAGGCCTGCCCTCTAGTCAGGCCCTCACTGCTCTGGGCTGGTAGCCTTAGTGAAAGGGCAGGAAACTCTCCCATCCCCTTTAAATCATAAAAGTCTAGAATAAGTATTTATTAGCTTGTTCATTCTGCACATCAATTACCTTAGGCTCTATATGCCGCAACTCCATCAAAAGCATTAAATAACTCCCAATGGCAAATTCCTGGTTATCTTTAGCTCATACTGCTAAGTCAGTTTCCACAGTTTTATAGCTCCAGCTCTCATTGTATTTTTTAATGACTTGGTTTCAGCTATTATAGCTCAAAAGTTGACTTCAAGTGAAAATACTCACCAACATGTAGGTATAAAATCTGACTTTTCAGTGGTACCAAGGCCAGTTAGTTGGTTTGGGAAAGTTTTGCTACATGGGAGAATTTCCTTAAAGCTGTTAGCATGTGTTTCTGACCTTATTATGCTGCATCCATATTTCCAGTGAATCGATTAGGCTGTGTAATTCACTGGGATTTTATTCATTACCTGAACTGTTTCAATTTTCTTCATCCAAAGAAATTTACACTTTCAAAGCAAGCTTTCTGCTTATTAGGGGTTTGATGGTTTCTGAGTGACTAAGAAACCCCATGCCCTTTCCCTATTCAGTCCCTCTAGTTCTCCTCTTACCTTTCCTGGACTCTCAACATCATCTGGTGATATTCATTCATGTTTAATCTCGAAATTGTTATAGAAAGCTTGCTCTTCATTCCTCTCATTGTCTCAACACTATGAAATTTGCCCATTAGAGGAAGTTACTCTTCTAGAATAGGTATGAGGTCATGTTTGTTGGAGGGGAGAGGCAGTTAAATTTAGTGTAAGTTTTAGGCCACAAATATCAACAATGTCTTGGCTGGAGTTTGGAAAAAAAATGTGTTCCAATTGTCAGGTTGGATTTCTCAGTCATAGAACAGAGAAAAATGAGAAAGCATTCATGATTTATTTTGTAAATGTTCCACCCCTCTTTCTACAATTTCATTGCCTTCCAGTAAGAAGTTTTAAACTGTTCTAAATTGGAAGCTAGGCCAAATAATTAAATTAATGACTCCTCTGCCTATATTTAAATTTTCTATTACTATTATAATTTGACATTTACTTCATTTTCTTATTTTGGGACTACCTTTGATTTCTTTTAGGTGATTAGTTTGTTTTAGATCCCAAATCTTTTTCTACTTACTAAAATCTATTTGGTCAGGGTACTAAACTGTATGTGTACTTTACAGCATGTAATTTAATTTCTTCTTTTAAATTTGTTCATTTATTAAAAATTTCCACCCCCTCTCCTCCTCCCATTTCACTCACACTCCCCCCACTCCCCTCCCCTTCCCTCTCCTGTCCTAAAAGAAATCAGGGTGCTCTTCCCTGTGGGAAGTCCAAGGCCCTCCCTCCTCAATCCAGGTCTAGGGAGGTGTGCATCCAAACAGACTAGGCTCCCAAAAAGCCAGTACATGCAATAGAATCAAAACCCAGTGCTATTATCATTGGCTTCTCAGTGAGCCCTCATTGTCAGCCACAATGAGAGAGTCTGGTTTGATCATTTCCTCATTCAGTCCCAGTCTAGCTGGCCTTGGTGAGCTCCCATTAGATCCACACCACCATCTCCATGGGTGGACACACCCCTTGTGGTCCTGACTTCCTTGCTAATGTTCTCCTTCCTTCTGCTCTTCATCTGGACCTTGGGAGCTCAGTCTAATGCTCCAATGTGGGTCTCTGTCTCCATCTCCATCCATCGCCCGATGAAGGTTCTATGCTGATATGCAAGATATTCATCAGTGTGGCTATGAGATAAGGCCAGTTCAGGCACCCTCTCCTCTGCTGCCCAAGGACCTAGCTGGGGACATCGCCTTGGACACCTCGGAACCCCTATAGAGTCAAGTCTCTTGCCAACCCTAAAATGGTTCTCTTAATTGAGATATCTTCTTCCCTGTTCCCATATCCACCCTTCTTCTATCTCAACCATCCCATTCCCCTAAGCTCTCCCCAGTCCTCCCCTTCTCTCTTCTCTCTCCCCATATCCCCTTCCCCCACCCCTACCCCCACCCCCATGCTCCCAACTTTTGTCCGGCGATCTTGTCTACTTCCAATATCCAGGAGGATAAATATATGTTTTTCTTTGTGTTCATCTTCTTATTTAGCATCTCTAGAATCACGAATTATAGGCTCAATGTCCTTTGTTTATGGCTAGAATACACTTATGAGTGAGTACACACCATATTCATCTTTTTGGGTGTGGGTTATCTCACTCAGTAAAGTGTTTTCTATTTCCATCCATTTGGATGCAAAATTCAAGATGTCAATGTTTTTTACTGCTGAGTAGAACTCTAAAGTGTATATGTGCCACACCTTCCTTATCCATTCTTCTATTGAGGGGCACTAGGTTGTTTCTAGGTTCTGGCTATTACAAATAGTGCTGCTATGAACACAGTTGAACAAATGCTTTTGTAGTATGATTGGGCCTGAGGTAGGTTGACTCCCAGTTTTCTGAGAAACTGCCATACTCATTTTCAAAGTGGTTGCACAAGTTTGCATTCCCACCAACAATGGAAGAGTGTTCCCCTTACTCCACATCTTCTCCAGCATAGGCTATCATTTGTTTTTGATTTTGTCTGCAGGGTCCTTGGACTACCAGGAGTCTCTGTTCCTCTGCTGAGGAGATCCATCCAGATGGGTGAGTGTGTGCCATCCTGGGGCAGCACATGCTCCCTCCAGCTCCTGCTGTAGGGGTTTCTTTGTTCCACACGACCCTGCCTCCCCCAAGCCTGCCCTATTGTCTGTGAAGTCCTTGGCTCAGGAACAGTTCCTGTTCCTGCACTGAGGCTATGCACCCAGAAAGGTGAGTGTCTGCTCGTCCAGCCGGCAGGTCCCTGGAAAAGAGTGCAGGGCACCTTCAGCTCCTGTTGCAGGGGCTTCTTTGTTTCACACGACCCTGTCCAGCCCCAAGTTTGCCCTTCTGTCTGCGAGGTCCTTGGACTTCCAGGAGTCCCTGTTCTTGTGCTGAGGAGATCCATCAAGACAGGTGAGTGTGTGCCATCCCTGGGCAGACTGTTTGGGAAAGGAGCACAGGGCCCCTCTAGCTCCTACTGCAAGGGCTTCTTTGTTCCACAGGACCCTTCCTCTTCCAAGTCTGCCCTATTGTCCGTGAAGTCCTTGGCCCAGGAACAGTTCCTGCTCCTGCATTGAGGAGAACCCTCCAGAGAGTCAGTCACAGCAAAGATCGGACCAAGATGCCAAGACTCTCCTGGCTCCATTTGAAGGAAGAGATGGGCAGGCGCCAATGCAAGAATTCCTCCAACAACCTGAAAGGCAACATGACAACACCAGAATCCAGGGATCAAACAACAAGAAGACTTGAACACCCATTCCAGAAGAAGTAGAAGAAATCGACTTTAAATGTAACATTATGAAAATAATAGAGGACCTTAAACAAGATGTGAAAAACTGCTTTAAAGAAATGAAGAAGACAAACAAAGATATCCAAGAAAACCAAGAAAAAGCAATCAAACAGGTAATGGAAACAGTTCAAGACTTGAAATGAAGAAAACGCAATTTAATTTCTTATAGAAATTGTTTTAAAGACTTGAACACTTTCAATAAATCTACGTGAACTTATTACTTATCAAATGAATGACAATTGTTTAATATATATAACTAAATGTATGAAAACACTATACAATGGGAAATGAATAAGGAAGATGAAAGGTATTCATGTGTTCTAATATATTCGTTGTTAAAATTGTTTATGTCCTCTTTTGCACACCTATGGCCTATGGCATAGAAGCAGAACACTATTGCATATTATCAATGTGGCCAAAAGAATTAATGTCAATTATTCTGAAATACTCATAGGTAGGAACTTGAAAAATAGTTGTTTTAAAGCTAAAGCTCACAAGTTTAGTAAATCTCTTCCCTTGGCTTCTTGACACATTACTTCTCTGGTGGGTTATTGACATTCTTTCTGCATAGAGACTGGTTATAACAGAAACCCCTCCACGAGGAACAGATCAAGTTTTGCCATAGTCCAGTTGAGGTTTCATGTTACTTTTCTAAGATTTCATCTGGTGTCAATTCAGGTTATGACTCTGTTGAAGGTCACCACATTTTTGGCACCAGGAAAAAGATCTCTAGTTAAGATGTCTCCATGACCTCTTTACTAAGCTGGCACAGCAAGTGTTAAACAGAAGCTGCAGAAGAAGCCAGGACACACACACACACACACACATGACGGACGGACAACACACTCAGGAACAGTCAGAGCAAATGGTTGGTCTTTATACCCAGTACAAGAAGAAGAGCTACAGCTGGAAAGAAATATAACTCTGTTTCACAAAGCACATTAAAAACTTTTGATGAATTTCAGGAGATACTTTACTTGTTGGTGTTCTTCAGAAGTGTGCACATATCTGTTCTTCTTGAACACCAAGTGTGAAGACTCACATTATTCTAAATCATGCATAGATTAATTTGCATTTTTTAGATTTTTGGCTCAGAAAAAAATAGAGAGATACAAATGATTTAAAAATTATTTTGACTTAAGCTATGAAACTAATTTCTTTATTTCCATCCTCTCCTGCTTTCTGTCATTGTTATATTTGTTTTTCTTTAATTATATTTATGAGACTCAGAGAACTCATTATAATATGCCAGAGCTTCAGGCCAAAAGAACATTTTGATGCCACAGCTCACTTACTCTGATTTTGTCTATCCATTTCATAATCTATGCCCATGTAAAAATTTTGTTTCTTAAAAAAATATTCTTTAAAAGTTATTGTCTTTGAGAAAACAACTTAAAAAGTTAAAATTAGGTTTTATCTGTGAGCCTCATAAAATTACTATTAAAATTTTTGTTTAGACCACTGTAGGTTATTTTGTCTCAAACATAAAATTATACTCTTTTTTTATTTTTTTTATTCTTTTTTAATTAAAATTTCCAACTGCTCCCCGTTTCCCATTCCCCTCCCCCTCCTCCCACACATTGCCCCCTCCCCCCACTCCCCTCCCCCATCCCCACTCCTCTTCTCCTCCCCCCAGTCCATTCCCCCTCCCTCTCGATACTGAAGAGCAGTCCAAATTCCCTGCCCTACAGGAAGACCAAGGTCCTCCCACTTCCATCCAGGCCCAGGAAGGTGAGCATCCAAACAGGCTAAGCTCCCACAAAGCCAGTTCATGTATTAGGATCGAAACCTAGTGCCATTGTCCTTGGCTTCTCATCAGCCTTCATTGTCCACCATGTTCAGAGAGTCCAGTTTCAACCCATGCTTATTCAGTCCCAGTCCAGCTGGCCTTGGAGAGCTCCCAATAGATCAGTTCCACTGTCACAGTGGGTGGGTGCACGCCTCGTGGTCCTGATTTCCTTGCTCATGTTCTCCCTCCTTCTGCTCCTCATTTGGACCTTAAGAGCTCAGACCGTTGCTCCAAATTGGGTCTCTGTCTCTCTCGATCTATCGCCAGATGAAAGTTCTTGTGCCATTCTCCTTGGCCTCTCGTCAGCTCTCATTATCCTCCACATTCAGAGAGTCCGGTTTTATCTCATGTTTTTTCAGTAGCAGTCCAGCTGGCCTTGGTAAGCTCCCAATAGATCGGCCCCACTGTCTCAGTGGTTGGGTGCACCCCTCATGGTCCTGACTTCCTTGTTCATGTTCTCTCTCCTTCTGCTCCTCATTATAACCTTGGGAGCTCAGTCCGGTGCTCCAGTGTGGGTCTCTGGCTCTATCTCCATCCATCGCTAGATGAAGGTTCTATGGCGATATGCAAGATATTCATCAGTATGATTATAGGATAGGTTCATTTCAGGTTCCCTATCCTCAGGTGCCCCAATGAACTAACTGGGGACATTGCCCTGGGCATCTGGTAGCCATTCCAAGTTCAAGTCTCTTGCCATCCCTTAGGTGGCTCCCTTACCTAAGGTATGAGTTTCCCTGCACCCCTATCCAACCTTCCCTTATCCCCAATCACCCCGATTCCCCCAGTTCCCCTCATCTTCTCCTTCACACTTTTCTCTCCCCATCACCCCTCATCCCCATCCCACCCCACCCCAAAGATTCCAATTTTTTGCCCATCAGTCATGTCTATTTCCCATAGCTGGGAGGATATCTATATGTTTTTCCTTGGGTTTACCCTCTTGTTTAGCTTCTTTAGGATCACAAATTATAGACTCAGTGGCCCCTATCCATGGCTAGAAACCAATTATGAGTGAGTACATCCCATGTTCTTCTTTTTTGGGTCTGGGTTACCTCACTCAGGATCGTATTTTCTATTTCCATCCATTTGCATGCAAAATTCGAGAAGTCATTGTTTTTTACTGCAGAGTAGTACTCTAATGTGTATATATTCCACACTTTCTTCATCCATTCTTCCATTGAAGGGCATCTAGGTTGCTTCTAGGTTCTGGCTATTACAAATAATGCTGCTATAAACATAGTTGGACAAATGCTTTTGTCATATGATAGGGCATCTCTTGGGTATATTCCCAAGAGTGGTATTCCTGGGTCCAGGGGTAGGTTGATCCCAATTTTTCTGAGAAACCGCCACACTGATTTCCAAAGTGGTTGCACAAGTTTGCAGTCCCACCAGCAATGGATGAGGGTACCCCTTTTCCACAACCTCTCCAGCAAAGGCTATCCTTGGTGTTTTTGATTTTAGCCATTCTGACAGGTGTAAGATGATATCTCAAAGTTGTTTTGATTTGCATTTCTCTGATCGCTAAGGAGGTTGAGCATGACCTTAAGTATCTTTTGGCCATTTTAACTTCTTCTGTTGAGAATTCTCTGTTCAGTTCAGTGCCCCATTTTTTAATTGGGTTAATTATCCTTTTAAAGTCTAGTTTCTTGAGTTCTTTATATATTGGAGATCAGACCTTTGTCTGTTGCGGGGTTGGTGAAGATCTTCTCCCAGTCAGTAGGCTGCCTTTTTGTCTTAATGACAGTGTCCTTTGCTTTACAGAAGCTTCTCAGTTTCAGGAAGTCCCATTTATTCAATGTTGCCCTTAATGTCTGTGCTGCTGGGGTTATACATAGGAAGCGATCTCCTGTGCCCATATGTTGTAGGGCACTTCCCATTTTCTCTTCTATCAGGTTCAGTGTGTTCAGATTGATATTGAGGTCTTTGATCCATTTGGACTTGAGTTTTGTGCATGGTGATAGATATGGGTCTATTTTCATTCTTCTACAGGTTGACATCCAATTGTGCCAGCACCATTTGTTGAAGATGCTTTCTTTCTTCCATTGTATACTTTTAGCTCCTTTATCGAAAATCAGTTGTTCATAGGTTTGTGGGTTAAAATCCGGGTCTTCTATATGATTCCATTGGTCGACTTCTCTGTTTTTATGCCAGTACCACGCTGTTTTCATTACTATAGCTCTGTAATAGAGTTTGAAGTCAGGGATGGTAATGCCTCCAGAAGTTCCTTTATTGTATAAGATTGTTTTGGCTATCCTGGGTTTTTTGTTTCTCCATATAAAGTTGATTATTGTCCTTTCAAGATCTGTGAAGAATTTTGATGTCCACTCTCTCCATACCTCTTCAATATAGTTCTCGAAGTTTTAGCAATAGCAATAAGACAACATAAGGGGAACAAGGGGATTCAAATTGGAAAGGAAGAAGTTAAACTTGCATTATTTGCAGATGATATGATAGTGTACATGAGCGACCCCAAAAACTCCACCAAAGAACTCCTACAGCTGATAAACGCCTTTAGTAATGTGGCAGGATACAAGATCAACTCCAAAAAATCAGTCGCCCTCTTATACACAATGGATATGGAAGCAGAGAGAGAAATAAGAGAATCATCACCTTTCACGATAGCCACAAACAGCATAAAATATCTTGGGGTAACTCTAACCAAGGAAGTGAAAGATCTATTTGACAAAAACTTTAAGGCATTGAAGAAAGAAATTGAAGAGGATACCAGAAAATGGAAGGATCTCCCTTGCTCTTGGATTGGGAGAATCAACATAGTAAAAATGGCAATTCTACCAAGGGCAATTTATAGATTCAATGCAATCCCCATTAAAATCCCATCAAAATTATACTCTTGAAGACAAACATATTTATAAGAATAAGATCCTATTGCATATGTTATTTGATAACCTGTTATTTTTACTCCGGGAATTTCTGCTTTAGCATGGTCACCTGAAAGTATTTTGCTAATTCTCTGTATTGCATGATACTGAAAGTAAATTTTGTTGCTCACCATTTTGGACACTTTAGACCAAGCAGATAATATATATTTGCAAGTAGTTTCATCATGCATGTAATTGGATACTTATGGATCTTCAGTTTTTCTGTGTAGGATAAATTCAATTTATGACTTGATTTGACTTATTTAAATGAGACATAGAAATTGTAGAGATAATTTGTCAGAAAAAAAAGTGAAGGAGTATATCACCACTAGAAATACTGTATGAGAAGTAATACAGGAATTATTAAAGATGAAATGAAAGGCTGCCAATCAGGATTATAAAAGCAGGAAATATAAAACTTGCCACTAAAGATACGCATATAGTCAACACAAAATAATCTAACACCATAAAATTAGTCTAAAAGCCACTTACCACTGTAATATAATGGCTAACATAGAAATTTTTATAATAAACTCTCAATGTATCTATAATTACTTGTAAATAGATTCATATTATAAAGTTATATGATATATAATGTCTAAGACAGAAAGTTGGAACGGAAGTGGACACATAGAAAATTGTGTGTGTATTTTGCCATCTTGAAATAGGTTAATGCATGTATAAGATGCTTTCACTTAAGTTCCATGGCAAATAAATTAATGTAGTAAATATACAAACGGTAAAAGACAATGCAATCAAAACAAAATGTGTCACAAAACTTATAAACTTATAAAGAAGGACAAAGGAGGGGGAAAAACAAGTTTGCAAAAAAGTATATGAACATAAAACAAAATAAACAAATTTTTCCTACATCATTCAAAACACAAAATAATAAAAGCAAACAAGTCTAGAAAATGATGACCTCATTAGAAGCAATAAATTCTTACCTGTGAAAAGTTATTTGCAATGCAAATGAACTTAATTCACCAACAAAAAGAAACCTAAATAAACATAAAATTAAAAAAAAAACCTACATGCTACTTTCCAGAGATTCATTGCATATATATTTAGGGATTCAATGACTGAAAGTAAAAATATGCACACAGTTTATCCAAGCAAATGGAAGCTAAGAACAGGAGTAATGATTCTTATGTCAGGAAGTATAGTCTTTGTGTCAAAAGATGACATAAAGGGAAGGGAAAGATATATATCAATGAAGGGGTGATCATCAAGAAAACATATCAAATATAAATATATTTTTGCTCAACATAGACACATCTAAGACTATTCTGGCAAATCCAAACAGATCTGAAAGAACACAACTTTCATAACATAACAATAATATGAGGCATCAATGCCCTTTTTTTCTACAACAGAATATTTACATAGAAAATTAAAAGTTATTGAATTTAAAGTTTACTATAGATTAAATGGACATAAAAGATATACACATAGCTTACAATAAACAGTAGCAGAACACACATTCTTCTAGTGTGTGTGGAACAGCCTCCGGTATAGATCCTGGATTAGGACACAGAAAAGTTTTAAGAATTTAAGAAGACTGAAATCATTTCAAGCATCCTTTCTAACTACAGAGTTATAAAACTAAAACATCCTTAAATTCACACATGAAAGTAAAGTATGTGCTCTAGACCAAAGAGACAAGGAAAATGAAAATCATTAATTCCAGAAAATATAGGAATACAACATCCATATATATTAGGCCCTACCACAGTCTCTGAATAAGATGATATAAATTCTGGGAGTCCAGGGTTATGCCGCTTATAACTAGGCAGAAAGAAAACTAAACCTGAAGTTTAAAAAAAGGAAATATTAGAACAAAAACACATGAAACAGCATGAAAAATATTGGGAAAGATAATGAAAATAAGTTGTTTTTTGAAAGATAATTGAAATGTACATTTTTGGCTAGACTAAACAATAAAGGAAATAAGACTCAAAATCAGAAATGAAAGAGAACAAATACCAGAATAGATACTGTAAGAAAGGTAAGATAAAAATATCAGTATGTATAGTTATCAGCTAACAAACTAGAAAGAAGCCTGTAAGAAGTAAACCTAGTTCTAAAAAAATGCAAATTAAGAAATTTGACTGAAGTAAACACAGAAAATTTTGAAGACACCAACAATTAATAGATTATTGAATGACTATAAACTGTTCCCCTTGAGCAAAGAATACAAGACCTGAAGTCTTTACAACTCAGTTGTATATATATATATATATATATATATATATATATATATATATATATATACTGAATCAGAGTGGGCTTTATTAGAGTGTCTTACAGTTTATGGTTCAGTTAGTTCAATAAGGGCTGTCTAGCCAAGGAAATCCCAAGAATCCACTATTTGTTCAGGCCAGGAAGCTGGATGTCCCAGCTGGTCTTCCGAATGTGCTGGAATCAAGTTGACAATAATACTAGCTGTTACATAGAACATTTCATAATCTCAGGCTTTTCAAAACAAAGAAATAAACAAACTGAAAACCCACACATAAAATCAAAGCCAAACAAACAAACAAACAAACCTCCAAACAAACAAAATCCAGAGGGGACAAGAGGAGAATATATCTCCAAATACATTTCTTAACGCCAGCATTAACCTGATAGCCAAGCCAAAAGGACATGACAAGAAAAAGAAACAATAGACCAATATCCTTGATAAATGTAATTGCAAAAATCCTCAACACCAGTAGCAAATGTCAGCAGACTCCAGAAAACAGTGATAGGATTGCTAACTATGACCCAGTATGATCAACGAACTGCCCTAGAATGCAAGGATAATTCAACCTACTTAGGTTTAAAATGTGAAACATTGTGTTAAAAAGTCAAGGAAAACAACAATTTGGTAATCTTAGTAGCAGAAGAAAACAAGTTGACACAATGCAATATACTTCTATCATTAAAAACTTCCTACAAATTGGGTATAGAAATAAGTACCTCAACATAATAAAGGAATTTCATAGCTAGCATAATACTTAATGTTAAAAAACATTTCTTTCAAATTAAAAAACATGGTGAAAATGTCTCATCTCACAAGTTCTATTTCCTATAATATAAGAAGTCCTGCCTAGGGCAATTGAGTGAGAAAAAGAAAAGCTCACAGATTGAATCAAAGCCTTAGATCATAAACATGAGCCTATAGAATAGTGGTGATTCTAAATGGCCAGATTCCAATTCAAAGCTGAATAATTCCACCTGTGGCTCTCTTGCGTGCTCCTTCTCTCTCTTCCTCTCTCTTCCTCTCTCTCTCTCTCTCTCTCTCTCTCTCTCTCTCTCTCTCTCTCTCTCTGTATTGTAGCTTCACAGTCTCTAATTTATGACCCTTCCCACTATTTGCTCTTATAAATTCCTTGTCACATGGGTCATCCCAAACCAAATCTCTCCTCATCATCCTGTCTATGATGCTTGTCTCTCTTTTAATATAAGCTATCCTTGTTTAAAGAAAAGCCTGTCTTCTATCTAAGCTCCATTCATGTTGTCTCTGTTATGAACGTAGTTAAGCACATGTCTTTGTGGCATGGTTGAGCATCCTTTGGATATATACCCAAAAGTGGTATTGCTTGGTCTTGAGGAAGGTTGTTTCCTAATTTTCTGAGAAATCACCATACTGATATCCAAAGGGGCTATACCAGTTTACACTCCCACCAGCAATGGAGGCATGTTCCCTTTATCCCACAACCTCTCCAGCATAAGCTGTTTTCATTAGGAACTGGTTTGTTTGATCCATTCTTGAACTTGCTCACAGTTGCACTGACTAGCTGCTAAGGTAATAGATGTGAAATGACTTACAAACACCCTGGCACACAGCACTAAAAAGATGTTTATAGAAGCAGATTTGGAATGCTTCAATGTGAGCACCACACAATCTCAGCCCCTTCATTTTATGTTTAGAAAACACAGTTCTGGGAGTGCAATCTGCTTGTTAGCATGTTTTCATGCTGAATGGATTACTAGCTTGATGTCTGCACTTACAGGAGGGAATGCCTTAAGTCCTCATGGAATAGCTAGAACATTTGCAGAGGCTCATAAATAAATCTTCTATCTTCCTGGTTTATTGCCATTCACTAAGATGTGAATTCTTTTCTTGTGTGAAATTTCACGGCTGGACTCAGCAGTGCTTCTCTTTGGGTCTACAATTTGTCACTCAGTTGGTTTGGGTTGAATTTCAATCTTCAGAAATTGATATATATTTCAGTAAGATAATTCTGTGTGTCAGGACCCAGCTGCTTAGGTACAGAGAAGGACAACTCTAAATAGAAAGTTGAAGTTTGCATTAGTATTTAATGGAAACCTCACTATATTTTCTCTATGAACTCTTATGATTTGTGAAATAAATTGTATAATACTGTCTTCTTTTTGTCTGTGGTCTTTCCTATTTTATTGAAGAATGACTGTCAATGGTAGATTTACAGTTCATAAGTGCTTGTGCAATAAATAGAAACTTCACCCTGCTTAAGTGATCTTTTGCTGTAGGGCAGAAGCATTTTCTTATGTTTTATTTTTACTTTTTTATTCTTTCTAAGGAAAGAATCATTCTATTCTTTAGTCTCTATTGACTAATCATACATAGCTACATCTACTAATCAAAGACAGTGCATGACTACAACAAAACAGTTATCTTTCTGAACATAGCAGGGCAGGTGCACATAGGAATTCAAGGAAACTGAAACAGTATGTACAAGGTCTGTGCCAGAACAAGTCAGAAAAATTTCCTTTATGGAATGATGGGTTGAGTTATTGATAATTGATAGATGCTGGAGATACAGTTTTCTATAAGAACTAGATCCCTGGTAGGTTGACCACACTCCAATAAAGTTCACATATTCCAGATTACTCCGTCATCACAAATTAGATATGATAGGATAAAATGAAACACAAGACAACACAGATTTGGCTTGATAATGAAAGATTGATCCAGAGACATGAGATAAGATAATAATAAAGAAAAAATGATAAAAAATACATTGTATGAAATTTTCAAAGAACTAAAAAAATGAGAAAAAATACAACTCAGAATAGTAGACTTGGAAATTTGCTATAGATTAGATACTCACAGACATTCTGAAATGTAAGTGGAGAATTTGGGATAATATCTCTTTACAAAGAAATAAATAAGAGTGAAACGTGTACCATGGCGGCCACTGTGAAATATCTTCAATGTTCCCAATTAGAAGTGAGTTTGTTCTTTTATGACCCTAATTTAGCCTGAGCATGATAATGTAATTTCTTAGATGACATACTCAGTAACTACTTTAGTATTTAAGATTCTGAGATAATATCCAACAAATAGACCCTGTTTTCTTACTTGAGCTATTAATCTTGGGAAACACAATAATGGACTGCAGATAAAGATCAGAGAATTGTGCTTCTTAGTACCAGAGGTCAACTGGTGGCCCTTGAAGACCAGGTTTAGGATTAGGTATATTTATTTCACCAAGTGACCTTTCTGTATGGCATTTCTCCCAAAAAAGGAGAGCTGTACATTCTGTTGATGCCTGTTTTCACTCCAGGAAGGACAAACATCAATACAGAGCCTGTCATGTGTCTTGAGGAATTTCTAATATGTCAATTGTAGCACTCACATTCTTTTTGAATATGAGTGAGACTTGGACAGAGAAAGTCCAAAGGTGAGGTAGTATTTCTTTAAGTGACTGTAGTGTGCTTTGATCATTTCTCCCAAGACTCTAAAGTGCACTGAAAATTTGTATACTCAGTTACATATATATATATATATATATATGCTAGTGCTCAGACTGTGCTCAATGTTGAGGATATAATTCTGGATCTTGATTGATGTGGAGGAACATTAGGTTCATGGTAGAGACTGAATTGAAAATATAGAACAATGAATTTTCACTTATGTTTCACTCTGAAGTTACTCAGGGAGGAAAAAAAATATTTAAGGCTCCTTCTTAGGAAGGATCTCCTACCCTGTAATGAACAAAAACCCATGGCTGGGGAGATCATAGGTCCTAAGGAAGAACCTTCTACAATTGTTTTATTAAATGGATATAGTATCAAACTGCCATCTAAATATTAACTTGTATATGTTTGGGGATGGGGTGGGAGTGGCCCATGGCTTTAATCCCAGTATTCAGGCAGTAGAGGTAGACAGATTTCTATGAGTTCTAGATCAGTTATGGCTACACAGTGAGACCCTGTCTAAAGAGATAAATATAGACGCTAATCAAACTTCATCTAAGACACTTCTTTGTGCAAATAGATGATGACTGATAAAGAAACTTGCAACTTTCCAAATGTAGACAGTGTCTGTGGAGTATTGAACCACAAATGTGACAGCTATTTCATTCCCCTTACCCCCAAGGCTTAGGGAGTATTGCAAAGTGGGGTTTGTAGGAATCAAAGATTTTGGAGAGGACAATTGTGTGACCTAGAAATGAAAGGTCCATTGCAATCACTAACTTACAGCATCAGTGGATGTATACATAAGACCAACACACAATCAAGCCAGTTGAAATTCCACCAATGTCAGGAGAGGGGTTGAGGGGCTATTGACAATTGATACTGGGGACACATGGTTAGTTTCCTTTAGGTGCATGCCCTCTAGAGCATTGTCCATGTTCCATTTGATGGCCCTACCTCCATACACACATGATAAACACTAGACTTAGTAATTCTGGAAAAATAGTGAGAATATGGTGGTTTTGGAGAGTGGTATGGGTAGGACCTGGGAGGAATAGGAGTGGGCAGTAAGGGATGGATATAATCAAAACACATGGGAATTAATAATTGTTAAAAGTTTAACCAAAACCCAAACTGAAATAATATGAGTCTCAGAAGCAGTGTGCCAGGGAACTAAAAGTGGATTGAGTAGAGACTGATAAATGAAGATGGTGAGATGAGGCATACGTAATAATGTGTAATAATAATAATAATAATAATAATAATAATGTATCCCATGGGACAAAGCAGGTTTCTGGAGTTTCATGTTGGAGAGACAATATTGATAATTATAGAATTAAGACCTATGGAAGGTAGAAATTTACCCGCTGGAAAAATAGAAATTCATCTTAGATAATGAATTTGAAATAAAGGCTGTGAGAACTTGTATCACAAATCTGCCTCTAAAGAAGGACTGTTTTGATGGCAATATCGTCAGGAAAAACATAGATATAAGCTTAATATTTTATAAATTAGTAGCTTATATTAATTTATAGGGAAAATGAGATACTGAATAAGGAAAAGGAGAGACATCTGGAAGCCTTAAAAGATGTTACTGCTTTCTTTCTTTGGCAGAATAGTACTCAGTAAATGTTTGCAAAATTACTCACTAAATACATATGTGTATCTTCAATAATTGTAATATTTACCTATTTAACTTTAGGTATAGACCTGATATAACTCTGAGTTAAAAGTGGGAACTTCGACTGAGAAAATGCTTCAACTGGACTGACCCGTAGGCAAGTATGTAGTGCAGTTTCTTGATTAATGATGATGTTGAAGGGCTCATCCCACTGTGGGAATTGCCACCTTGTTCCTGGGTTGTATAAGAAAATTGACTAAGAGTGAACCAGAGGTAACAAGTAATAAACAGCTGTCTTCCATGCTCCATCCTTCAGTTCCTGCTTTCAGGTTCCTGTCTTGAGTTCTTGCCTTGACTTTCCTCAGTGATGGATTGTGACTTGGAAGTTTAAGATGAAATAAATCCTTTCCTCCTGAAGCATGATTAATAAAGAATCAAAGTTGGAAATTGGAGTTCAACATGAAGATTCAAAAAGCAAAACAGCTAGCCACTGGCTCTTACCTTGACCTCAGTCTGAAATGATGATCCTGCCTCCAGGAATCTCATGTCTGAGAGCTGTCTTCCCAATCTTATATTCCTTTCTAGGGCTTGGATTAAAGGCATGCACCACCCTATTTTTATGGAAACTAGTATGGCTACTGGGATTAAAGGCATGTGTTACCATAACCTGCTCTGAAAGGCTAACCAGTGGGACTGTTTTACTCTTAGATGTTCAGGCCATCTTTATTTATTAAAATACAATTGAAATGCCATTACATTTATCCCTTTTGTCTAAAAAAGGCTATAACTAATATAAGAAAACTGTATACAATAAGTGCAATGACTATATACAATATGTACAGAAAATAAATACATCAACAATGACTAGTTCATTTGCTTTTGACAAATTCAGAAAAAAAAATATTTTATATCTATTCTATCTTGTTGAGTCTAAAACCTTATACCTAATTTATTCTCTATCATAACTTGCTTTCTGTGTCTGGTAAACTATAACTATAAATATCTAATCTTCAGCTCCCTCAGAGACCCAAGAAGGAAATAGAGAAAGCAAAAAGTGCAAGAAAGTGACATCCAAAATATGAGTAATGACAGAAACAGCTGGATTCATGGAAAGTCACCTAAAGTTCCTCGCCAACAGGCCTATTGTATTCAACAAACTTTTCTGTGAAGCAGGATACTCTGTGTCTTTTTTGTCTAATTAGGAAAGCATAATTAAGTCAGCAATTGAGGAAGAGGCTTTTCTTACCCAGTGTCTTACTTTGCCACAAAGAAAAAAGCCTCTATGTGGAGTTTCTTCAATGCCCCTTATCTTCTCTGAAGTAGATTAGTGCTGCCAGGAGCAGACTTGAATTATTGTCATAGAAAAGAATCTAGGTTATTTAAACATCTTAAATGCCATATTCTGTCAATCTCTGAAGTGTTTGAAGATGACTTATCTATCTAAATTATGTCTTTGTTTGACCTTGAAAACATACCTAATGTGACTACAAGTTCAATTATACTAGGTGATTAAATATTAACCTGTATTTCTGTATTATCATAAACAGTTGATAATAACAATTTTCAAGGACTAAAAATTTACATTAAATTGTTAAATGAACTGTATAGTTACAACACCTTGAAAAAGGTGAGAAATGTATGTACAATCAAAATCTCTTTCATTGTTCTCATATGTGTCCTTCCTCTATCTTGACTATCCCATTCCCTCACGTTCTCCTTAATACTTGCCTTCTCCCCTTCCTTCTACCCCCTGCCCCCATGCTCCCAAATTTTGTCAGGCGATCCTCTCTGTTTCCAATTTCTAGGTGGGTCCATATATGTTTTTCTTTGGGTTCACCTTATTACTTAGCTTTTCTAGGACCATGAAATATAGGCTTATTGTCCTTTGTTTATGGCTAGTATACACTTATGAATGAGTACATAATATATCATTTTTGGGGGTCTGGGTTACCTCACTCAGGTTTCTGTTTTCTAATTCCATCCATTTGCATGCAAAATTGTCTTTTTTTTTTTCCACTGAGTAGTACTCTAAATTGTAGATGTGCAACACTTTCTCTATCCATTCTTCAGTTGAGGGGCATCAGGTTGTTTTCAGGTACTGGCCATTACAAATAATGCTGCTATGAACATAACTGAACAAATGTTTTTGTAGTATAATTGAGCTTCTTTTGGATATATTCCCAAGAGTGGTATTGCTGGATCCTGAGGTGGGTTGATTCCTAATTTTCTGAGAAACCACCACACTGATTTCCAAAGTGGTTGCACAACTTTGCATTCCCACCAGCAATGGATGAGTGTTTCCCTTACTCCACAACCTCTCCAGCATAAGCTATCATTAGTTTTTTGATCTTAGCTATCCTGAGAGGTATGTGAGGTATCTACAAAGTTGTTTTTATTTGCATTTCCCTGATCCTTAAGGAAGTTGAACATGTCCTTAAGTATCTTTTGGCTATTTGAAATTCTTCTGTTGAGAATTCTCTGTTTAGTTCATTGCCCCATTTTTTAATTGGGTTATTTAGAATTTTAAAGTCTAGTTTCTTGAGTTCTTTATATATTTTGGAGATCAGACCTTTGTCTGATGTGGGGTTGGTAAAGATTTTATTCCCCACTCAGTAGGCTGCCTTTTTGTCTTATTGACTGTGTCCTTTGCTTTACAGAAGCTTCTCGGTTTCAGGAGGTCCCATTTACTTATTATTGCTCTTATTTTCTATGTTACTGGGGTTATATTTAGGAAGTGGTCTCCTGTGCCCATGTGTTGTAGACTACTTTGCACTTTCTCTTCTATCAGGTTCAGTGTGGTCAGATTCATACTGAGATCTTTAATCCACTTGGATTTGAGTTTTGTGCATGCTGATATATATGGATCTATTTTCATTATGGAGTTAGGAAGAAACCTGGCTCTAGAAAATTTCTCAGGATTCAACAAGGATGCTACCAGCTAAGACCCTAAGCAATAGAGGAGAGGGTAACTGAACTGGCTTTGTCCTGTAGTCAGACTGATGATTACCTTAAAGATTGCTATAGAACCTTTGTTCAACAACAGATGGAAACAGAGGCAGAGACCCACATTGGAGCACTGGACTGAGTACCCAAGGTCCAGTTGAAGAGTGGCAGGCATGAGAGTATGAGCAAGGATGTTAAGACCATGACGGGTTCACCCACTGAGACAGTTTGCCTGAGCTAATGGGAGCTCACCAACTCCAACTGGACTGAGAGTAAATGAGAATGGGATCAAACTGGTCCCTCTGAATGTGGTTGACAGTTTGCATATACTCAGTGACCACTGACAGTGGTACTGGGATTTGTCTCTATTGCATGTTCAGCCTTTCTAAGATCCTATTCTCTTTGGATGTATACCTTGCACAACCTAGATGTAGTAGTGAAGGTCTTGGACTTTCCACAGGGAGGGTGCCTTGCCCTCTCTTAGGTTTGGAGGGAGTTGGGTGGAATGGTGTGTGCAGGGAGTGGGAGGAAGGGAGGGAGTGGGAATATGGATTGGTATTTTTCAAAGTAATAAAATAATAATAATAATAATAATGAAGTGTATGTACAACATGTCTTAATAAAACTAATCTCAAATTTATATCAATATATAAAAGTTGTATACAATGCAAAAGTAAACCAATGCCAAACATTTAAAACTAATAGTTGCTTTTAAAAAGTACATTCAATAATCTACCTTTCTATCTTATTATATTTATATCTCTTTCTTTCTTTCTTTCTTTCTTTCTTTCTTTCTTTCTTTCTTTCTTTCTTTCTTTCTGTCTCTCTCTCTGTCTCTCTCTGTCTCTGTCTCTGTCTCTCTCTCTCTCTCTTTGCTTTTTAGAGACAGGATTTTTCAGTAGCTATAGAGCCTATCCTGGAACTCACTTTGTTGACCAGGCTGACCTTGAACTCACAGAGATTTACCTGCTTCTGCTCCTAAGTGCAGGGATTAAAGGCATGCACCAATACTGCCTGGCCTTTTTTTTTTTTATCAAAACAAGAACCTTGAATCTATTTTTTTTCTAGACCATTATTCATAACAACTTATAACTAACACATTAAACAAAAACAAACATCCATAATTCATTTTTGGAAATATTGGCATAATTTTCTAGGCTACATCCTACTGATTGGGGGCACTGATAATCTTATGGGAACCCAAAGAAAATTTAAGATTATGGTCAAGTCCTAACTGTAGCATTGTGTGAGGCAGGATCATTTCAGCCAGCAGTCTTGAAGCTGTTCTGGATGTAGAACTCTGAGGAAGCTGCAACTAATGTATTCTGAAACATTGGATCATGTGGGTCATCTCTTCCAGTGGAGATTTTTCAGGGAGTCTTCCTCAATCAAACACCATTTTTCTTAAATAAGAATAAATCCACAAACTCTCATTTCCTATGGAAACAAAACATATCTTTTAAACTTAGATTTTGAAGTCAGGAAATTTTCACATATATAGGTTGGATTAATCCAGCAACATGTATAATCAAATGTCTTTTAGCAGCTCTTGCTCTTTCCTCAGCAGTCAAACAATTCAAAGACAACACAATAATGCATAGTATCCAGACTCTCTGTATATTTTCCATCTTTACATGGAAGCTAAACTAGGGCAGATGGGAGCTGGGAGTGTTAGATTTTCTCCCAAACCCAGGTATCTAGATTTGGATTCCAATTCCTAGATCTGGAATTCCAATTTCAGCCCTGGCCTGGGCTAGTGGCTAACAAGCCTTAGGCAAAGGGCTTCCTCATAAATTTGTACCCCAAAAAGTTGGGTGCCAAATTAAGTATGATTAATAAAAACTCAGGCTAAGAAATTGAGGTTCAACCTGAAGAGTCAAAGAGCAAAACAGCCAGCCACTGGCTCTTACCTCCTGCTTCCAAGAATCTCAGAATGAGACTGGGTATGAGAACTGTCTCCCCCAGTCTTATATTCCTTTATAGGGCTGGGATTAAAGGCATGCACCACTGGAATTAAAAGCATGCACTACCCGATTTCTATAAAACTACTGTTGCTAGTTGGGTTAAAGGTGCATGTCATTGTGATTACTGGGATTAAAGGTGTGTGTTACCATAACCTGGTTCGTAAGGCTGACCAGTGGGACTGTTTTCCTTTCAGATCTTCAGGCAGTCTTTATTTATTAAAATATAATCGAAATGCTACTATATCCTCCTATTTTCAACAGAATAAGGAAGGAAAACAAGAATAAACATTAATTTGGTATAAAAATTGAAATACATATTTTTAGTTACTTTTTTGTGTTGATATTATAATATATTAACATCATTTCCCTTTTCTCATTCTTCCATCTAAACCCTCTCATAAACCCTTCCTTATAGTCTTTCAAATTTATGGTCTCTTTTGAGACATTTGTTGACAAATATAAGTATATAGAAATGGCTTCCAGCTGAGGATATCATATACTTCAGACAGAGCCCAGAAGTTTCCTGAACTAGAATTGAACCAAAAGCATTCTGCCAGGATACAAACTTTCAGAAGGCAAATATATTTAAAATGACTGAAAATTATAGGCTTTTTTGAAAAGACAATACGTAACACTTGCTAACTGTGAAATTCTGTACCTTAAAAACCATATTACAAATCTACTAACAAGTATGGTTTATTTTATATTATGAATGAATAAATATTGACATAGTGGGTTATATACCTCAGGCAACTTTCCATTCATTTCAAATCGACAGACACCATTTTGATTCTATTTCTTCCTTTTGTTCTGTTATTTTCCAACAATATCACTCTTATCATCATTAACATCATTTTGTCTGGATTCTAAACTCTGAAATTACACCATGACTTTAAAATTTATTATGTATTATTATTGTGTATACATATACACAAATTATTTCAGGGGTGCATGCCACGGTGCTTATATACAGATCAGAGGACAACTTTTTGGAGTTGGTTTTCTCCTCCCAACTTGATGTGGGCTTTAGAATGGAACTCAGGTCATCAGTCTCTTGTTCCATGTCTCTACCCCCAAGTCATCTCTCCAGCCTCACTAGCTTTATAAGGACAGAATTACTATCACCTTCACCTTCGTGCTCCCCGCAATGCAAGCAAAATATTTTTCCCAACATTATTCATGATTCTTTTAAAATAGCCACACCAATACCAAACTTGTATTAATATGCAAAATGAGGAGAGATGCCTCCTAGAAGAATGACAATACCATTGGATAGGATGCACAAATATCAGTAGAATATTGGCATCTTCACAGCTAGTGTATAATTTTCCTTAGAAGAAGAATGCCTTTTGGAAGAAAATATCTTTATATTTTGGGACAGAAAGTGAGATAATTATGAAGTGAATATTGAGCAGTCACAAAACAATATTATTAGCTTGGTTATTATCCATAAAACAATGAGGAACTTTGCTTTGTTTGTGAAAAATAAATGGAAAGTGATATTAGACAGATATTATAAAGTGGAGGACACGACCTAACAAAAATTTTCCCTGGAGGAGAGAGGGTGGAAGACCAGGAATTTCTGTTCTTAAGTTATATGTTGCTTGTAATGGTGTCAAGTGAAAGTCCTCTCTATTATCCTTATTTCTGCAATAATATAAATGTGCTGTATTTTCAGTTGAGTAAGAGAGGCTTTGTTGAAACTGAGATGGGGCTGAGTTTTACTTACATTTATAGCAAACGAAAGCACCCAGGGAACTCTAAAATAAATCTACATTCTAAAATATTCCATAAGAAATGAAGGTATACAGTCAGAGATGATGTCCCAGAAGGAGCCAGGAAACTGGTGGAAGGTTTGAACCTTTCACTGGGTGTTAAATGAAGTTTTAAATTGATTCTAGATCTCAAGTTGCCAAGATATCCTTGTTAACATCTGAAATACATCTACAAAGGTCAAACACCTGTGTTTAAGTTGAATATATTAACAGCCAATGGAGGGTATTCTGTTAAAGAAGTGTTGAGTAGGGAAACACAAAAGTTAGAATGAATCAAGGGTGAATTTGTACAAGGCATAGGACTTGAAGATGATATCCAATCAAATAGCAATGGGATTAGTATGTAAAATGTTTGAAGCAAAAGGACAAAAAATAACAAGGCAATAAAATTGGGAATACTGAGCATATGACAACTTAGTATTTGCACAGAGCATCTAGTCAAATTTTAACAAAACTTCAGAAAAAAGAAACAAACAACAATAAAATGCAGTAAAGTATTGATAAAATGGACACAAACTCTAAAATTTACAAGTGTTAGAATCTTTGGCTTTTTGGATTAACTGCTTTGTAATTTTACTCAGTCATGTATATGTATATATATATATATATATATATAGATCTGCATCTATGACTTCTACAATCTCAACTCACACTCAGATATGTAAGACCTCTTGGTGTGTGTTTGTGTGTATATATATATATACCAATGTGATATTTACAGAATATACATATGCTAATAGTGCATTTTGGAGCAGACAGCAAATTGACCTATTGGCATTATTTCAGAAAACTAAAGGTGTGTAGGAATAGATAGAGATGCCAGTGGTACTTTATCATTTTGTGTGTTATCATGTATACCAATATGTGGACTATAAACATGACAGTCTTGTGTTTGGTAACAGACTGTGAGCTAGCCTATTGGTATTATCTCAGACAACTAGAGGTGTGCAGAAAGAGATATAAATGCTAATAGTATTCCAACATGGTGTTTTCTAATGAAAGCACCTGTCAAAGTATAGCTGACACTTTTCTCCTGACCGTAGATATGTTGGGAAGAATTACATGTTATGTAAGGATCAGGGCATTGCTACTGTGGCTGTTGTCTGGAGGATGTGCAAGTTATTTGCTCAAAGCCACAGCATAAATACAATCAAAGTTTAAAATTTATAGGAAAAGGTTAGGAAAAACCAGGGAAATTTTGAGCTGACCGCTGTATTATTTCTTTTGATAGAATGTCAACGTATTGGCCCCCTGTTAGTATGAAAAATAATCTGTTCATCTGGAAATTAAAAAAAATTAAATTTTTTTTTTCAAATTTCCAAACAAATAAGTCATATTACCATGCCCAGGGGTTGTTAACAGAGGACACAACTAAGCTAGGCCAGAAGGCACTTCTCAATGACTGAATACCTGAGAAGTATCTTACGACTCATTTTTTTTTTTTTAATTTTCGAGACAGGGTTTCTCCATAGCTTTTGGTTTCTGTCCTGGAACTAGCTCTTCTAGACCAGGCTGGCCTCGAACTCACAGAGATCCACCTGCCTCTGCCTCCCGAGTGCTGGGATTAAAGGCGTGCGCCACCACCGCCCAGCACAGCTCATTTTTTTTTTTTATTGATTTCATTGAGCTCTAAAATTTTCTCTGTTCCTCTACCTCTCCCTTCCCCTTTAACCCTCTCCCATGGTCCCTATGCTTCTAATTTACTCAGGAGATCTTACCTTTTTCTACTTCCCATGAATTAGGTCCATGTATCTCTCTCTTAGGGTTCTCATTATTGTCTAGGTTTTCTGAAATTGTGATTTGTAGGGTGGTTTTCTTTGCTTTATGTTTAGAAACCACATATAAATGAGTACATACGATATTTTTCTTTCTGGGTTAGGGTTAGTTACCTCACTCAATATGTTTTCTAGTTCCATATATTTGTCTATAAATTTCAATACGTCATTTTTTTTTTTCTGTTGTGTAGTAAATGTACCACATTTTCCTTATCTGTTCTTTGGTTGAGGGGCATTTAGGTTGTTGCCAAGTTCTGGCTATGACAAACAATGCTACTATGAACATAGTTGAGCACATGTCCTTGTGGCACCATTGAGCATCCTTTGATTTACCCAAAAGTGGTATTGCTGGATCTTGAGAAAGGTTGTTTCTTAATTTTCTGAGAAATTGCCATACTGATATCCAAAAAGGCTATACCAGCTTGGCCTCCCACTAGCAATGCAGAAGTGTTCCCTTTACCCCACAACCTCTCCAGCATAAGTTGCCATTCTTATAGGTGTAAGAAGGAATTTCAGAGTTGTTTTAATTTGAATTTTTCTGATGACTAAGGATGTTTAGCATTTCCTCTGTGTCTATTGTTATGCCCCCTTTTCATTTCTGATTTTGTTAATTTGGATACTCTCTCTGCGTTTTGGTTAGTTTGGATAAAGGTTTGTCTGTTTTGTTCATTTTCTCAAAGAACCAACTCTTTGTCTAATTTATATTTTGTATTGTTTTCTTGGTTTCTATTTTGTTGATTTCAGCTCTCAATTTTATTATTTCCTGCTGTTTAGTTCTCTTAGGTGAGATTACTTCTTTTTGTTCTAAAGTTTTCAAATGTTCTATTAATTCACTTGTGTGGAATTTTCCCAGCCTCTTTATCTAGTCATTTAGTGCTACGAATTTTCCTCTTAACACTGCTTTCATTGTGTCCCATGAATTTGGGTATGTTGTGTGATCATTTTCATTGACTTTTAGGAAGTCTTTAATTTCTCCCTTTATCTTTTCCTTGACCCATTGATTATTGAGGTGAGCATTGTGTAATTTCCATGTGTTTGTGGGCCTTTCAGAATTAGTGTTGCTGTTGAATTCTAGTTTTAAGCCATGGTGATCTGATAAGACACATGGGTTATTCCAATCATTTTGTATCTGTTGAGTTTTGTTTAGTTACTGAGTATATGGTCAATTTGGGGGAAGACTCCATGAGGTGCTGAGAAGAAAGTATATTCTTTTATGTTTGTGTGAAATATTCTATAGATGTCTGTTAAGTCCATTTGAGTCATAACATCTATTAGTTCCCATATTTCTCTGTTAATTTTTTGTCTCTTGAGAGTAGAGTGTTGAAGTTTCCCATTATTAGTATATGGGGTTTAAAATATGATTTCATCTTTAGAAGTGGTTCTTTTACATATGAGGGTGCCCTTGTATTTAGAGCATAGACGTTCAGTATTGAGATTTCCTCTTGATAAATTTTTCCTGTGACTAATATGAAATGTTCTTTTTTGTCTCTTTTGATTGATTTTCATTTCAAGTTTATTTTGTTAGATATTAGGACAGCTACATCAGCTTGTTTCTTAGGTCCATTGATTGGACATTTTTTTCTCAACTCATTACTCTGAGGCGATGTCTGTCTTTGAGGTTGAGGTGTGCAGCAGAAGGATAGATTCTGTTTTCATACCCAATCTCTTTGTCTGTGTTTTTTTTATAGGTGAGTTGAGTCCATTTATATTAAAGGATATTAATGAGCAGTTATTGTTATCTCCTATTAATTTTGTTTTTGTTGTTGGTTATGTTAATTTGTGTGTTTTCCCTTCTTTGGGATTTGCTGCTGTGAGATCATCAATACTTTGTGTTATTGTAGATGTAGCCAACTTCCTTGGGTTGGAGTTTTCCTTCTAATATTTTGTGTAGGGCTAGGTTTATGTCTAGGTATTAGTTAAATTTTTTTTTTCATGGAATATTTTGTTTTGTCCTTCTATTGCGATTGAAAGTTTTGCTGGATATAGTAATCTGGGCTGGCATCTGTGGTCTCTTAATGTCTGCATAATGCTTGACTATGACCTTCTGGCTTTCATTGACCCCAATGAGAAATCAGGTGTAATTCTTATAGGTCTGCCTTTATATGTTACTCGGCCTTTTTTCCTTTGCAACTCTTAGTGTTATTTCTTTATTCTGTATGTTTAGTGTTTTGATTAATTTGTGGCAAGGGGACTTTTTTGACCAGTCTATTTGGTGTTCTGTAAGCTTTTTGTATCTTTATAGGCACATCTTTCTTTAGGTTGGCAAGTTTTCTTCTATGATTTTGTTAAATATATTTTCTGTGCTTTTGAGTTGAACTTTTCTTTCTTCTATACCTATCATTCTTAGGTTTGGCCTTTTCATGGTGTCCCATATTTTCTGGATAATTTGTGTTAAGCTTTTGTTAGATTTAATGTTTTCTTTGACTGATGAGTCTATTTCCTCTATTGTATCTTCAGTGCATATGATTCTCTCTTCCGTCTCTTGTATTCTGCTGTTTATGCTCACATTTGTGGTCCCTGATTGTTTTTACATGATTACTGTTTCTATAATTCCCTTGGCTTGTGTTTTCTTTATTATCTCCATTTCAGTTTTCAAGTCTTAAATATTTTTTTTTCATATATTTGATTGATTTTTCTTGGTTTTCTTTAAGGGATTTGTTGATGTCTTCCCATATTTTATTTGTCCTTTTCTTCATTTCTTTGAGGGAATTTCTCATTTCCTCTTTAAAGGCCTCAGACATTCTCTTGGTTTTTTACTTTTTTAGTTCATTTTCTTCTGATTCATCTATCATTTGGTTGTTCAACTCTTGCTGTTGTAGAGTCACTAGATTTTATGAGTGTCATGCTGCTCTTTGTGGTTTTGTATGTGTTCTTACCTTGTCTACCCATCTTTTCCTCTAATTGATATAGTTGGCACTGTCTGTGACTCTGATGATCAATCTTCCAGGTGCCAGTAGATCTAAGGCTCAGATGGCTGCTTCTTATGATGCAGTCAGTGCCATGGTTCCAGTTACACTGTTGGTCACTCTGTGTTTCTTGAGGTCACTCAGCTCAGCACTCCCAGGGTTTGTTCTGCTCCTGTGGAGTTTGCTGTCTCAGGTCTGCTCTGGACTATGTTCCTGGTTCAGATCTGTTTCTGTAAATATCCCTTGTCTGGATACACTCATGAAGAGGTCCCTGGCTTGGAGTTGGTCCTGCAAAGGTCTATGGCTCCAATCTATACCTTCAGAGGTCCCAGTCTTGCGTACATCCAGACACACAGAGGTCCTTGCTCAGGCCTACTCAGAGGTCCCAAACTCATGCCTGAACCCACAAAGGTCTCGGGCTCAGGCCTAGTTCCTCAGAGGTCCCAGATTCATGCCTAGACCCACAGGAGTCCTGCCTCGGGTCTACTCCTTTGAAGGTCTCAGACTCACACCTGGACACGCAGAGGTCTCTGGATCCTGCCTATACCCCCCTAGAGTCTCATACTTATGCCTGGACCCTTAGAGGTCTCTGGCTTGGGCCTACTCTATCAGAAGTCGGTCTGCTGTACCTTCTTCCATAGAGTTCACCATCCCAGGTCTGCTCTGGCCCAGGTCACTAGCTCAATCCTGCTCCTGTGAAGTTCACTGCCTCAGACCCATTCTGACCTAGGTCCCTGGCTCAGTCCAACTCCTGTGGAGTTTGACCATCCCAGGCCAACTTCAACCCAGGTCACTGGCTCAATCCTGCTTCTGCTGAGTTAGTTACCTCAGGTCCATTACGGCCTTGATCTCTGGCTCAGTCCTGCTCCTGTTGATGTTGGCTGTTGACTTGCTGTATATTGATTTTATTATGCTTAGATATATTCATTTTATTCCTGCTCTCTCCTAGACCTTTATCATGAAGGGGTGTTGGATTTTGTCAAATGCCTTTTAGGTATTTAATAAGATGATCATATGGTTTTATTCTTTCTGTTTATTTATATGGTGGATTACATAGATAGAATTTTGTATGTTGAGCCATCTCTGCATCTCTGGGAGGAAACTAACTTGATTATGTTGGATTTATTTATGTGTTCTTAAATTATGTTTGTCAGAATTTTATTGAGTATATTTACATCAATGTTTGTGAGTGAGGTTTGTCTATAATTATCTTTCTTGTTTGAATCTTGGTGTGGTTTCATTATCAAGGTAACTCTACTTGCCCCCAAACCCTCTTATCTCTCTCTAACCTCAGTGAAACTCTGGAACACAGCCTGGTATTACACAGAAAGGACCAAGTGGTCAGTGACCAATCACCTGGTGGGACACCCCACTCTCTAGGCCCTCTATAATCATTCAAAACCTTAGGCATCTTCCCCACCTGCCTTAGCTTCTCTAGCCAGCCAGCAAGACAGTTTCCTGCAGGTCCGATGTCTTCCTAACCCAGAAGAAGTAGAAGAAATCAATTTTAAATGTAATTTTATGTGGATGATGGAGAATTTTATAGAGTAAATAAAAAACTCCCTTAAAGAAATGGAGGAAAAGATTTAGAAAATGGAAGAAAATAATAAATCTCCCAAAGAAAACCAAGAAAAAACAATCAAATAGGTGAAGCCAAAAAAGACTTAAAACTGAAATAGAGGCAATAAAGAAAACATAAACTGAGGTAATTCTAGATATGGAAATTCTGGGTAAATGAGCAGGAAATACAGATGCAAGCATAACAAACAGAATACAAAAGATGGAAGCGAGAATACTATAAAGGGGTCGAAGATACTATAAAGGAAATAGATTCAATGGTCAAGGAAAACATGAAATCCAACAAATTCTTAACAAAAAAATGTGATTGATTCTTTGTATTGTTTTCTTTATTTCTATTTTATTGATTTCAGCCCTCAATTTGATTATTTCCTGTTGTCTATTCCTCCTGGGTGAGTCTGCTACTTTTTGTTCTAGAGCTTTCAGGTGTGCTGTGAACTTTCTTCGTTACGCTACTTTCTTAGTTTCCCATAGGATTGGGTATATTATGACTTTATTTTTGTTGACTTCCAGGAAGTTAATTTTTGCTTAACCCAGGTGTGATTCAATTGAGCATTGTTAAATTTCCATGAGGTTTTAGGCTTTTGAAATTGGTGTTGTTGTTGAATTCTAACTTTAAACCATGGTGATCTGATAAGATACAGGGGATTGTAATATATATATATATATATATATATATATATATATATTCTTATTGTACTTTCTGTAGGGCTGGATTTGTAGCTAGATATTGTTTAAATCTGGTTTTGTCATGGAATATCTTGTTTTCTTCATCAATGGTGACTGAATGTCTGCAGCATATCTCTCCGGACTTTCTGGCTTTCATGGTTTCCATTGGGAAATGAGGCATAATTCTGATAGGTCTACCTTTATATGTTGCTTGACCTTTTCTTTTTGTACCTCTCAATGTACATTTTGCATTTTGATTATTATATGGTGAAGAAACTTTTTCTTTTGGTCCAGTCTATTTGGGGTTTTATAAACTTCTTTTACCTTCATAGGGATATGCTTTTTTAGAACTTTGGGGAACTTGTTTTCTATAATTTTGTTTAATATATTTTCTGTGCATTTGAGTTGAAATTCTTCTCTTTCTTCTAGTCCTATTATTCTTTGGTTGTTATTTTCGTGGTGTCGCAGATTTCCTGGATGTTTTATGTTAAGTATTTGTTGGTTTTAACATTTTCTTTGATGGATGAGATTCTTTCCTCTATAGTATCTTCAACACCTGAGATTCTCTCTTCCATCTCTTGTATTCTATTGGTTATATTTGCCTTTGTAGTACCTGTTCACTTACCTAGATTTTCTATATCCAGAATTCCCTCAGTTTATATTTTCTTTATTACCTCTATTTAAGTTTTCAAGTTTTGAGCTGTTTGTATTGTTTGCTTCATCTGTTTGATTGTTTTTTTCTTGATTTTCTTGGGTTTCTTAAATATATTTATTGATTTCTTCCATTTTTTGTCTTTTTCTCCATTTCATTAAGGAAGTTTTTCATTTAATATTTAAAGGTCTCCATCTTCCACATAAAATTACATTTAAAATCATTTTCTTCTGACTCTTCTGGATTAGAATGATCAAGTCTTCCTGTTGTATGACCACTGGGTTCTGCTGTTACCATGTTGCTTTTTGGGTTGTTAAATGAATTTTTGAATTGATGGCTACCTATCTCTTCCTCTAATTGGTGCCAGAAAGATGAACAAGGTATGTAGTCACTCATAAGTAGATACTAGCTGTAAAGCAAAGAATAACAAGTCTATAGTTCATGACCTTTGAGAAGTTAAATAACAAGTAAACCATAAGAATATATATATATATATCCCTAGGAAATGGAAATAGGCAAGAGCTTCTCACAAAATTGGGAGCATGGGGTTTGTAGAAGAAAAGAGGACACAAGGGGGAGAAGAGAGAAGAACTTAAGGGAATGGGATAGTTAAGATGGGGGAGGAACAGAGATGGAGAGCAATGAAAGAGATATCTTGATTGAGGAAGTCATTATGAGGCTAGCTAGAAACCAGACACTAGAGAAATTCCTAGGAATCCACAAGGATGAGCCCAGCTAAGATCCTAAGAAATAATGGAGAAGGTGCCTGACTGACCTTGTCCTGTAGTCAGATTGATGAATATATTAAATATCACCATAAAACCTTCATACAGCAATTAATGGAAACAGAGGCAGAGACCCACAGTGGAGCACTGGGCTGACCTAACAAAGTCCAGTTGAAGAATAGGAGGAGTGAAAATATGATCAAAGAGGTCAAGACTACAATGGGGACACCCATTGAAAAAGCTTACCTAAACTAATGGGA